>NC_083327.1:76204334-76837148 GCF_963455315.2 Globicephala melas
GGAATATTAGAAGCTGCACAGTCTCGTAGTCCCTTTGACAATAAAGGTCACAATCAGCCCCCATGCAATAAATCCATTCCTTAAGTCTGCATTTATAACTTCTGAAAAGACATTTCACATTTGTGAACCTTTGGGTCAGCATTTCTATGACTGAGAGAGACAGACAGTTGACTTAACATTTTGAACATCTCTTAAGAAGCAGTACATTTGACTCAGTCACGTTAAGACATTATCCAAGCCCCTTCCTTTTTTTTTTTTTTTTCCCTTGTGAGTCAGCCTTCTTTTGAATTTTTATCAGACCCTTCGGTACTTTTAGCACAACTGGAGTAGGGCAAGAATAAGGAACTAAAACAAAAGGCTGTCCGTTTGATTACTCAACACACACTTGAAAATTATCTTTAGTTACTGTTGTGACATTCACAACTAGGACCTGATACAATGGAGTGCATGTGATTGTGTGGGTGTGTTGGGGGGAAGAGTATACATGTGGTGACACCACGCCACAAAGGCCACGGGCACAGGCCTTTGTTCCTGCTTCCCAAATTCATTTATCAGGAGAGGGAGTCAGGACCGACTGGGCAGATTTGCTCTCACCCCCAGTACTCTGTGCTGCAACTACCACCGGAAGTGGGGAGTGAGGCAGCATGGTGGGTCCCTGCAATGGTGGAGTTTATCCTTTCTCTCTCTTTCAGGCCAACAGGAGGGTATTATACCTGGGCCACCTGCCCCTATTCCAGTGAAAGCTGTATCTGGAAATTGAAGTTCATAGTTAAATGATAAGGCACCTGCTCCTCTGCGCATGCATCCCTTTGCATAACTAGTAAGTTTTCCAGATGTCTGATTTCTTACCTTTTAAGCCATGATACTTTTTTCATGTTAGTTATTTTACACAACTGAATGTATTATACTATATACCTCCTATGTACTTAGAAAGTAGCTCCAAATTAATTTAACCTTATATTGGTGACTCTGGGTCAACATTGAAACCATCCACTTTCTTGCATGAGCGTATTACAGGTGTGAACTAAGAATGCCGCCTGCCGTATCAGTAAACAAAGGATGTTGCAGTCATCGAGCCATCACATTACAGCCTCCCCTACGGTGAGCCCTGAGGGAACTCAGGATGGAAACAGGATGCCCGCCATCTAACAGTCTGCTGAATGCTGAGGAGACTCAGGATAAGAAAGAACAGGATACTGGCCCCAGAGAGCCGAGGTGCTCATCAAAGGAATGATTTCAGTGAGCCCAGACTCTCGCATCTTCCCATAAATATAAAAGTGCTAAATTCCTTAATTTGAGATACCTGGTTTTCTTTAGTTAACAGTAAACTTTCAATGTTCCGACTACCTGGTCTTTGTTGCAAAAACTCCTATATATCCTGGTTCCCCACCTTGCCTCTTTGGAGCAATCCCTCAGAGTGATCTGAGAGTCCTGTCTCCTGAGCTTGAAGTCCTCAGAATGTCTGCTGAATAAAACATAACTCTCAACTCTTAAATCGTGCATTTTTTTTCAGGTGACAAAGGGTAATCCCCAGGATCCACTGAGGGTCTCTGACCATAATTTGAGTTGATGCCGAGATGTTTGAGTTCTTACAGCTGCTTCTTCTATTTTTGGTCTAATCCTTTCTTGTCAGACATTATTTCTTCCTGTTTTCAGTAATCCTAATGAAGAAATTCTTGTATGCTCCAATAGATTTGGAAGCCAGATATGCAGTAATGAAGAGATTGAGGGCTTGAGGGCGTTTTGAATGTTATAAAACTACAGTGCATGAGATTTACTATTTGTTGTTTATGATATCTACTTGAGTATTCACAGAGTTTTACTTATTTGCTGATTCTTTGCTGTGTGTTGGATGTGTGAGCTTATGGTATAGATAATTTCCAAATAAATGAGGTTAGGCTACATTTGGTTTTCTGTGTAAATCATCAAGGTATGTCTATATACCAGCTCAAAGAAACACTCATTGCAGTTTTTGGCTGACAGCAAGCTTCTGCTGTTGAGTTAAAATCTCCTTAATCTAGTAACTGAAATATTTACAGACCTTGACTACACAAACCGTGGGTCCTGCTGTCAGAAATCTCTGAGTCACTCACTCATTTTCACAGAGGCAGCAAAGCCCAGTTTTCCCACTTCCTCTTTCACCCATGCTTTATTTGTCTCATTTAGCTGTAACCACACCACATGGTGGAAGGACTCTGAACACGTATTGAAATCCTGCTTCTGCCTCCAGCTAGCTGTGTGGGACTTCGGGGAAACTACTGTTCATACCAACTCTCAATTCCTCCATCTGTTTAGTGATTACAATTTAGGACTCAGGGTGTTTGTGAGGATGAAGTGGCGTAATTCTCATGAATTTACTCAGTTAGATGCCTAATAATCATTTCCTCCCTTTCCCCATGTTCCTTTATTCTCCTGTTTGTTTAACTCTCAAACACCCAATTATATAGATCACCTTCAAAACACGTAGTTATCATCTGCAGTCAGTGTTGATCAGCAAGCTAACAACTGTAGTCATTCTTAATAAGTTCCCATCAGGTTTGAATGAAGCTGTGTGACAGCACTGTCACATTGTCTTAGGAGCATATACAAGTCCATGTTCATGTCTGTCAGCCCTTACCCAAGTGTCTCTTGAGGGGAAGGTTGGCATCTCATTTATCTTTTCCTTCCCAAGTCTTAGCCCATCACCTAGGACATTAGCAAACATTGAACAAATGAAAAAAAGAATGAAGAGGACTGCCCTGGTGGCACAGTGGTTGAGAATCCACCTGCCAATGCAAGGGATGCGGGTTCGAGCCCTGGTCCAGGAAGATCCCACATGCTGCGGAGCAACTAAGCCCGTGCGCTACAACTACTGAGCCTGTGCTGTAGAGCCTGTGAGCCACAACTACTAAAGCCCGCACGCCTAGAGCCTGTGCTCCGCAACAAGAGAAGCCACCGCAATGAGAAGCCCGTGCAACGCAACGAAGAGCAGCCCCCACTCGCCGCAACTAGAGAAAAGCCTGCGTGCGGCAACGAAGACCCAACACAGCCAAAAATAAATAAATAAATAAATAAATAAATAAAAGTTTTTAAAAAACAGGTTCTCGGACCTCGTTGTTTCTGGAGATTCTAAGTTAGTGCTTCTGGAGTGAGGCCCAGGTAGTTTTCTTCAAAAAAAAAAAAAAGAATGAAGAACCATTTCGATATCTTGAATGAAGTTCTGTTTACATTAGGAGATTCCTAATCTGGTAGAGTCAGTAGCTGGAGATGAAGCCAGAGATCCTGAAAAACAAGAGGCCAAGTTGACCAAATCCATAGACAGTTACTTACCGATGGCTCTCTGCTAATCTCCTAGCACCACATAAGGTTATAACATTAACCTGGGAACTTGCCCACCGTATCTTCAATTTGGAAAAGAAAATTAAAAATCTTCATTTGCATTTCTAGACAGAGTCAGTCTATGCCTAAAATAGTCTTCTATTTTAAGTCATAAGAAAATTAATGAGAAGGCTGATACTTCCTGGCTGTCTACTCAGCCCTTTCCATCTCAACATTTACCAAGACAGGTGTCTTTCTTAGGAGAAAAAACCAGCTGCCACCAAATAACCTGGTTCACCATCCTTGCTTTTCATGTCCTTGGGCTCCCTTGTCCTTCACTTATTACCCCCACCCCTTGCTATTTTCTACCATGCACTATTTGCCGGACATTTTTCCATCTCCACAATTACCAGGTCCGTCTATCTATGCTTCTCCCTATCTCTCTACCTTCCTCCTCTTCCTGCATCTATCTATCTTGCACATCTTCAAAAAGTTCCACTTCTTAAGCGTAAATAGCTTTCTAGAAGCTTCAGCAATGTTTAGGGGGGGAGGAAAAGAAAAGGCAGTGAATTATAGAAAGAAATAAGAACAGAATGAGAAGAGACCAAAAGGTATGATGAATGTGCTTATATTCCTTTCTGAAATATTTTAATGAGGGCTTCAAATTTTTAATTTTACCACTTAATTCATCTTTTTACCAAACTTATTCAGAAGTCAGCCTTCCTTCCCAAAGCAGTTTTTATATATAACAAAGAATAAAGCATACTTCATATTAATTTCAGACTTCCTAAGAAAAGACATTAGGGGAAGAATTATAAATATACCAGCCCCCTATTGCAGTACAATGGAAAGGTAATGTGCACTTGTAATTTCTAGATTATCCATAGGTGGTAATACTTCTGAAGGTTCCAATTTGTTGTTAAGTTTTACAGGATGAGAATATTCAGTTGTGATATCTGCAATTCAGGAACACAGTCCATTAAAAAATGAGTTACACAGTCCTACACAGTTCCCATTTTTAAAGTGTAAATATGTATAACTATTTAAAAAAAATAAGGAACTCCCTTACAAGTACGTCAAGACATTTTAGATGAGAAAAATTTTCTAATGGGATACATGGGAAAGAAGGTTAATGTATGCTAAAACATACCATTTCTTCTAAATATGATTTTCAAAAAAAGAAAAATTAACATTTATTAAATATTATGTATCTAGTGCTCTCTCCTTTCCGTTCCCCAAAAATCTCTCTCAGGTAGAGCTCTTCCCTGAGCTCTCTGAGTTGAACTACCCAGGATTCCAAAAACCTCTTGTTCACAGCCCTGATCAGTATCACAAATTTGTATTTATTTTTGTGATGTAGATTAATTCTGCTCTATGGAAAATGGTATGAAGGTCCCTCAAAATATTAAAAATAGAACTACCATATGATCCAACAATTCCACTTCTGGATATTTATCCAAAAGAAATGAAGACACTAACTTGAAAAAGTATCTGCACACACATGTTCATTGCAGCATTATTTACAATAGCCAAGATATGGAAACAAACTTAGTGTCCACTGATGGATGAATGGATAGAGAAAATGTGGTATACAGTTCTCCCTTGGTATCCGAGGGGGACTGGTTCCAGGACCTGCCGAGGATACTAAAATCTCCAGATGCTCAAGTCTCGTAGTCAGTCCTCCGTATCCATCCCTCAGGTTCAACCAACCTTGGATCATGTAGTACTGCATGTACTTATTGAAAAAAATGTGCATATAAGTGGACCTGTGCAGTTCAAATCCATGTTGTTCAAGGGTCGTCTCGTGTGTGTGTGTGTATACATATACACAATGGAATATTATTCAGCCATAAAAAATAAGAAAATCCTACCATTTGCGACAACATGGATGAACTTCAAGGGCACTTTGCTAAGTGAAATAAGTTAGACAGAGAAAGACAAATACTGTATGGTCTCACTTATATGTGGAATATAAAAAAAACTCATAGATACAGAGGACAGATTGATGGTTGCCAGAGGTGGGGGGTCAGGAAGGGGGCAGGGGAGGGCAGGGAAGGCAGCGCCAGTGGAGGGGACGGGGGAATGGGTGAAGGTGGTCAAAAGGTACAAACCTCCATTTATAAGATAAATAAGTCCTGAGGATATAGTGTACAGCATGGTGACTGTAGGTAATAATGCTGTACTGCATATTTGAAAGTTCCTAAGAGAGTACATCTTAAAAGTTCTCATCACAAGAAAAACAAAAATGGTAACTATGTGTGGAGATGGATGTTACCTAGACTTATTGTGGTGACCATTTTGCAGTATATACATCTATTGAATCATTATATTGTACGCCTGAAACTAACATAATGCTGTAAGTCAATTATATCTCAATTTTTTTTAATGAAACCCTAAAAACAAAAGAATAGACTATGTTTAGAATTTCAGATTTTAATCCTCAGCTACCCAGGTTGTGGGTCTTGAATGCCTTTGAAAATACAATGAAGCTACAGACCTTCTTCCAGAAAAACACAAAACAAAACAAGAAAATGATTAATGTTTGTCCCGCTGCTCTATGGTGGCAGTGATCACATCTGTTTTGCTTCACCAGTTAAGCCTCATCACGGTACCTAAAATGTAACGGGAGCTCAGGACATGTGTTTAATGACTGCCTGACTGTTGGAAGAAACCAACAGTTTTTTCTACCTCCATACTCAACACTTCCTTCCTCCTTCCATCTCTCACTCAACCACCTTGCCTCCCATGTCTCAGAGGAATTAGAGACTATTCTTAGACACTTACTGCCCTTCTCTTCCTATTGAATTTCTCCAGCATGTTGGGGAGCCAACCCCTCCTAGTTCAGAGAAAGCAGAACCTTTTTTTTTAACCATGCCCTGTGGCTTGCAGGATCTTAGTTCCCAACCAGGGATAGAACCCAGGCCCCTAGAAGTGAAAGCAGAGTCCTAACCACTGGACCGCCAGGGAATTCCCACATAACCATTTTTAAATCCCACCGATCTCTAAAAAAGAAATCCCTTTCACTAAAGCCACACTTAGTCCCTGTTTGTTTTTTAACCTTCCCTTCATCAAGCTTCTTGAAAGAGATGTTTCTCTTGCTCCAATTCTCACCACACACTTGGTTCTCAAAGACCTACAAGTGGACTGCAGACTTACAGCTGCATCAGGATGCTCACGCCAAAACTGGTAGGCATTTCCTCACTGCAGAATTCCATAGGCGCTTTTCAACCCCTTGCTTACAAACCTCCCTACAGCACAGGATCCCGTCTTGATGTTCCCTTTCCCTTGGCTCTCAGGACTCTACTTTCTCCCGTCTTCCTGTTAGCTTTCCTCAGATGCCTTGCTCGCCCTTGTCTCCTTTAATCCCTTAAATATTGATGCTCCCTGGGGTTCTTTTCACATCCCTACCTTCTCATGCTACATTCTATTTAACCGTCACCAATGCCAAAGGGTCTCAAAACCATATTTCAAGCCAGAATTACATTCTGAGATCCAGAGACATCCATCTGATTGCCCACTGGCCATCCCCTATTTCCATGTACCAGTTTCCTAAACATGTAAAAAAAAGAAAGAATTTATCATCTTTCCCTAAAAATGTGATCTTCACCCTCATCTTGATGAATGGCACCTGTCTCCTAATCTAGTATCTTCTTACTTTCTCTATTTTCACATTATCAATAAATTAATGGATATATTCATTTCTAAGTATAAAATAACTCATTGTTCAATTAAATTATGAAAATATTATTTATATTACTTTTACATACATATTTTTATTTACCTTATGACAACAAATCGATGTCATACTAATGTTTTAGAGAATTTAAGGAATAGATAAATGGTCTTTTAAATTAACACTATATAATTAGCCTCCAAAATGTCTTCAGGGGCTATAAAGGACTGTCCTATTTAATATTTGAAACATTTACCTTTATTATTTGTCTATACTATTATATCTATTCAGGGTAGGCATTTTGAGTTAAATCCAGTCCCTGTTAAGCTGAATCCTTATTCCAGTTAATAAGGTTTTTCTGTGTTATTATGTAAACAAATAAATTCCAAAATGATGTGTAGTTGTATGTATGCACTTATAAAAGAAACAGAAAGCCCTAAGGAGGCAGAACTTCATCTTCTGTTCCTGTTTCTGCCTCTGCTACACAAGATGGCCTCTGCTACATCACCTTGATATTTCCTCTGACATTAACAAAGAAGTTAAGCCTGCTCTTTGGCTAATAAACATATCACTTACATTTTTATACTCTTTAAAATGTTAATCCGATTTCATTTTGACCATAAGAACAAATCCTTGGAGGGACTTCCCTTGTGGCGCAGTGGTTAAGAATCCACCTGCCAATGCAGGGGACACGGGTTCGATCCCTGGACGGGGACGATCCCACATGCCGTGGAGCAACTAAGCCCCGTGCGCCACAACTACTGAGCCTGTGCGCTAGGGCCCTCATGCCACAACTACTGATCCCGCATGCTGCAACTGCTGAAGCCCACGCACCTAGAGCCCATGCTTCACAACAAGAGAAGCCACTGCGATGAGAAGCCCGCGCACCACAATGAAGAGTAGCCCCTGCTCGCAGCAACTAGAGAAAGCCCGCACGCAGCAACGAAGACCCAACACAGCCAAAAATAAAATGAAATAAAAATCCCTGGAGTAGTGACAGCTTGTTTTAGATGGAGAAACTGAGCAGAGTCAGGGGAACTTGCCTAAGGTAAACGACAGCAGAAGAATCAAATGAGACATTATGATGCTGAGCCCAACCAACTTTCAAAAAAAATGCCCAGCATATTGAAAAGATGAATGGGATGATAATGTATATACAAGTTTGATCCAATCAATAGAAATACAAAGGTATATATAAATATACATATATACACATTATCAACAAAGATACTAAAGACAAACTAACCAAAGATCAGATCTATCTACCTGGAAAGCATTTCAACATCTTCTCACTTTTTTAAACCTCTCCTTTCTCTGGTATTTCTTTCTCTAGTCTTAGTATCCTAAGAATTCTTTTGCCTCTTTGAGCATTAAAGGAAAGCTCAAAAATGTATTAATTGCTGTGGTTCTAATTGAAATCTCATATGCTTTGATCATCTCATCAGTTGATCTCAAGTCTTTACATGAAAAATAAAACATTCTGAAAAGTTCTCAGGTTTGTAAAAGATAAAATGAAGTAAGATCAAGACCACAAAAGAAGGAGTTCTTGAAAATACCTTTTATCCCTAATGGTCTCAAGGATAAGCTCTCATTGAACAGGGTTCCTTTCCCATCGGGGTCCCATGGACTTTGTAATTATGCATTTATTAGAGTGATTATTTGATTAATACCTGTCTCCACATCAGACGGAAAGCCTCAGGAGAAAAGGAGCAGTGAATGTTTTTGTTTACCCTTGCACCTTAGTTTTGGTGTTCAGTCAATATTTATAAGTCACTTCTGTGGGACATAGGACCAAGCATTTTGTGCATATGACATTTCTATAGGGAAAGAGAGGGCCCATGAAAAGCACAGAGATAAAGTAGGAAGAGTGGGAGTATTTAAAAATCTGAAGATCTTCCAAACACTGTAAAGCCAAGATTTTCTCTAATAACAGCTTTTTATTAACATGAATAAACGGAGTTACAAGTAGCCCAGATCCCCAGTGTGAAGATCAATAAGATCCTTGCTTCATACACAGTCATAATAGAAGGTATAAGGTGGGAGGGAGGGAGACGCAAGAGGGAAGAGATATGGGAACATATGTATATGTATAACTGATTCACTTTGTTATAAAGCAGAAACTAACACACCATTGTAAAGCAATTATACCCCAATAAAGATGTTTAAAAAATTTAAACATAGATTTATCATATTAAAAAAAAAGGTATAAGGCAAAATGAAGAATGAGGGTCAGAGCTTAAGTCAATTTCCTTTGTGGCAAGGATCACAGAAGGGAATTGGCAGTATCCACCACTGGTTACGATAGTGTCTTAAGTCCCCTATTTTATCCGTCTCAGTCTTACAGATCCAAAACAAGCATGGGAGATGACAGTCTAGGCCCACTAGTGCCCCTGTATTTGGCCATGGGATACTGATTATCTTTTTTTTTTTTTTTTGGTACGCAAGCCTCTCACTGCTGTGGCCTCTCCCGTTGCGGAGCACAGGCTCCGGACGCGCAGGTCAGTGGCCATGGCTCACGGGCCCAGCTGCTCCGCGGCATGTGGGATCTTCCCGGACCGGGGCACGAACCCACGTCTCCTGCATCGGCAGGCGGACTCTCAACCACTGCGCCACCGGGGAAGCCCATGATTCTCTTATCTGTCTTCAGATAGTGAAGACAAAGTCAATATAAAGTCTAAAATAAATACTTATTGGGAAATTAATGAAAATCAAAATACAGAAATAGAATCAAGATAAAAGTGTGTAAATTCTTAACATTTGCTTTAGGTAACACTCAGTATAATACTGATTGGGTTGCCCTCTCCTGTGCTTGGAGGGAAGCATCACCCATTTGCTCTTTGGCAGGTCACTTCCTCCTCCTTTTCCGCTTTTGGACAGCTGTAGCCTTAGTCAGGTGAGCAAACATTGTTAACTGATTCAAAAGTGTCTCTACATATAGAAGGAAATAATTTCAGATTAATAAATATATATTTGCATTTCAGATGCCTATGTAAAAACACAATCCTCTCCTCCCCCCACCTACTCACCCTCTGTGAAAGCTACTCCAAATCGCTAACAAAATAATTTTTACTCCATTGAAACTAGGGTGTATTGCATGTCAAAATGGATAGATATATTGGCTTTCGAATAAGTTTGATTTTAAGCATCACTTTTTGAAATAATAAGTATGATCCCAGAATATTTTCAGAAGATATGTATATAATCAAATATATATATTCTAGCCATACAACTACAATAAACTCAAATTTACAACACGATTGAAGGAGGGGAGGAGTATAAGGCAGTAAAATAATATGTTGGTGGATAATTACCACAAACTCCCCCATACACGGACCACCAATTTGAAGAATTAGAATACATGTAAATATTAATAAAAATCCATATTGGAGATATATTTGATATTTAAGAATGAACTTTGGGGCTTCCCTGGTGGCGCAGTGGTTGAGAGTCCGCCTGCCGATGCAGGGGACACGGGTTCGTGCCGCGGTCCGGGAAGATCCCACATGCCGCGGAGCGGCCAGAGCCTGTGCTCCGCAACGGGAGAGGCCACAACAGTGAGAGGCCCACGTACCGCAAAAAAATAAAAAATAAAAAAAAATAAAAAAAAAAAAAGAATGAACTTTGGATTTCATAATGAGTCTACTCATTATTATGAAGAAGCTCTATAAAAAGTAGACCATATCTTATTTTTTTATTCCCATGGAACCAAATATACTGTCTTCCAACTAAGCATACCAAATAACTAAATAAATGATGTTGCCACTAGCTTAGAAATGTCAGAATATATAATTTTGTTTACTAGAATGCTTACATGGTATATTAGTATAATATTAACAAAATGATAAAATATGTTTGTGTGTACAATATATCACATATAAGTTTTTAAATTTTTAATATACATTTATGCAATCAATTCTCAAAATAACCCTGTGATGTAGAGAGGGTTACTAACTCTATTTTCCAGAGAAGAGTAGAGGAAACACTTTTAAACTAATTTTATGAGGTTAGAATAACTCTGTTACCAAAACAGAGAAGGAAATTGAGAAAAGAATATTATACACAAATATTTCTAATGAACGCAGACACAAAAGTCTGTTTAAAACATTAGCACATAATATCCAGAAATATATAGAAAGTATAGCATATCCTGGGAATACAAGTTTTTTTTTCACTTTTGAAAACTCATCAATATAATTATTCATACTGACAAAATAAAAGCGAATAATTGCATGATCACATTAGTAGACTCAGAAATACCATTTGATGAAACTCAACACCCATTCATAATAAAATTTTTAAAAAGACTATCAGCAAATTATTAATAGAAAATTTTTTCAATCTGCAAAATGACATGTACAAAAAGCTACAGCTAATATCATAATTAATGGTGAAAGACTCACCACTCACCAATTAAGATCAGAAATAACACTGGAATATTCACTCAATATTTCTATTCAAAATCATTCTGGTAGGTTTAGCCAGTGTTGTAATGCAAGAAGATTAAACAGAAATTATAGAACTTAAAAAAGAAGAAATAAAACTATCTTTATTCACAAATGGTGTGATTATGTACACAGAAAAATCCAAAGAAATCTATAAAAAAAAAAACTATTCAACTGATAAGTGAATTTAGCAAGGCCTTAGGAAACAAAGTCAATATACAAAGTAATAGTATTTCTATATAATAGTAATGAACAAATGGACATTATATTTAAAAATACTACCCATTACAAAAGCATCAAAAAGCAAAAAATATTTATAGATGAATCTAGCAAAAGACATCTAAAGTCTCTGCACTAAAAACTACAAAACATAGTTAATAAGAATTAAAAGAGATCTATGATGAAGCTACAGCAATCAAGACAGCATGACTCTGGTAAAAGTATATACAAATTGACAGTAGAACAAAAATGAAAGTTAAGAAATAGAGGCACATTTTTATGGTCAATTGATTTTCAAGAAAAGCACCAAAGCAATGCAGGAAAAAAAAGACTTTTCAATAATACTGCTGGAACAAGTGGGTATCTGTGTGAAAAAAAAAAACCCAAAAACCTTCAATTCCTACCTCATAAGCCTACACAAAAAAGTTAAAATTATAAAGCTTCCAGAAGAAAATATAATGGAATATTTTCAAAATCTTGAGTTAGGCAAAGATTTCTTACCCATGATACCAAAAGCACTAATTATAAAAAAAATTAAAATTTTCTGCTCCTTAAAAATGACATTAATAAAATAAGCAAGTCACACTGGAAGAAAAAAATTCACAAAACATTAATCAGTCAAAGGACCTATATTCAGAATGTATAAAAAATTCTTCCAACTCAATAATAAAATGAAAAATAGACCAATTAAAAATGGGCAAATGTTGGGACTAACAGATACACACTGCTATATATAAAAGGGGTAAACAACAAGGACCTATTGTATAGCACAGGGAACTATATTCAATACCTTGTAATAACCTATAATGGAAAAAATGTGTAAAAGATTATATATATATATATATATATATATATATGAATCACATTGCTATACACCTGAAACTAACAGAACATTGTAAATCAACTCTAATTTTTTTTTAATTGGCAAATGACCTGAACAGACACTTCACAAAAGATCTACAAATGGCCAACAAGCACGTGAAACAGCGCTCAACATAATGAATCATAAGGGAAGTGCAACAAAACCACAATGAGATACTCCTATAATGGCAAAAAATAAAAACAAGTTGGTGTAATGGGAACCACTAGAACTCTCTGACATTACTGACGGGAGTGTCAAAAGCTGCAGCCATTTTATATAAATGTTCGGCAGTTTCTTATGAAGTTAAACAAAACATGACCTATGATCACCAGTTTAACTCTTTTGTATTTCCCCAAGACAAAGGAAAACATATATCCACACAAAGACTCGTACATGAATATTTATAGTGACTTTATTTGTAATAGCTTCAACCTAGAAACAACCCAAATGTCCAAAAATAGAAAAAGAGGTAAACAAATTGTGATATATTCATATGATAGAATAGACAGCAGTAAACGGAAATGAACTCTTACTTGGACATACAACGGCAAAAATTAATCTCACACACTTTATGCTGAACAAAAGAAGCCAGATTCCTAAGAGAACATGTCATGATGCCATTGATAAAAAGTTCTGGACCAGACAAAACTAATCGATGCAGAAATAAATCAGAGCAATGGCTGCCTCTGGGGAGAGGAGAGGGTGGCGGGATTGACTGTAATGGGGTACAGTGGAAATATTCCGTGTCTTGGTAACAGTGTGAGTTACATGAAAACATGCATCTGTTAAAATTCACAGAACTCTAACACTTATGACCTGTGCATTTCACTACGTGGAGACCATACTTCCATCAAATAACTTAAAGCTCAGGAGGTAATTAGACAATATTATTTTGATGAGACGAAAATTAAATCTGAAAACAAAGTAATAAAATAGGGCAAATTCATTTCACTCTTCCACTCAAGGAGTATAAGTCCCAGATTACGGGTGGCATGGAAACTGCAAATCTGTTTTCATTTCTGCTTTTCCATACAACATGCTTCTGAAGTCAGTAATTACCTTCCCTCCAACCCTACCCCTACAATTTGGCCCATAAACTAAAGCCAACCTCATCACCTAGAACCTACAGAAATATGGGGATCTGTTCCAAAAGATCTACTAGCTGTGTTAGTAGAACTATCTGTTTCCAACAGGATGCCTTCCAGGGAGACTGTCGACAAAGGATAAGTCTGAACATATATGATTTTTGCCTTACACACTGACTTTAGAAACTAACAGAGGATAAGCTGAGTCCACTATCATTTTTCCTATGTAAGTTGGTAAGTAATATACCCTAGATTCAGATACATAGCTGAATTCCTATCATATGATTCTTAGTGCTCTGGTTATAATTAAATGTACTGATTGTACTTGAAGTATATTAAAATTCTCCCTAATCCTTTCTCTTCCCTTCCCCTACCAAAAAACACGAACTATTTATAAAACTTTCTGTCTCTTCATTTGGTTTTACTTATCTGGACTCCTAAGCCATGCATGGTAAATTTCAGACCTATAATTTGTGGCTTCCTGCTTCCAAGATTTCTCCAGAGTCGTTCTCATGTGACTGTTTTTCTAGTTAAATATTTACACATATACACAGGGTACACAGGCAGTTCATATTTGACATGATTTAACAGCACTACATCTGTTTCTCATCATAACATAACTGGAAAATGTGCCTACTAAACATTTTTTAAATATATTTGCCCAAAACATTGTTTCTACTCTCATCTTGAGACATTTCTTTGTAAAGAAAATAGAAGATAAGATGGCCTCTCTCTGTTTCCTTAATTTTCTTCCTCTGGCTTTGGGGTCCTCTCTTGATACCAGTCATTACTTCCCAAGCCCAATCAAACAACGTATCATGTCTTTTTTTTAATCAGTGGGTGAGAAGCACAAAATTAAGTTGAGATGTGAAGGCAAAAATATCTTATTTAAATAAAAAGGCCCCCCAGAACAACTGGCTTCATTGCTAACTCCAAGGTTAGCAAGACTTCATCTGAATAAAGTCCCTGATGATACAAACATGTCTGAAGTCTGTTTCTTGCTCACAGTGCACAACTTCAAGCATGAGTTCTCCAAATTCAGAAAAAAAAAAAAGAAAGAAAGAAAATTCTTGGCCTTCAGGAGGTAATCATTCCTAGGTCCCCAAAATTTCAAATCGCAAATAACATCTGTTCTAATTCTTCCCCTGTTTGCTTAACAAAATCAATCCTATTTTAAGTTCATATGCTTTTCCAGAAATATAAAGCAGAGTTAAATTACGAGAGTATATTCCTCAGAACACTAATTTAGAATAAATCGATCCTATCTGACTTTCATTCTATTGTTTTGGGTTTTAATCCAAAAATCTGTTTGCTCGTTTTTATTCATATGTTATCATAAGCAATAAAAAAGAATGAAAACAAAAACTCCTGGGTGCATTATAAATCCTGGAAGCGGACCATAGTTCATACGTAGTCACGAAGCAAAAATAAAAGGAATGATTATTTTCAATTAATATCTTCTATTATTTTTTTGAGACCTATTTTTCCAATTTGTGTCTAACTCAAGATCTTGATTTTTTTCTTTTCTTTGCCCTGATTATCTTTTGGCCATTTCATAGCTCATTTCACTCTGGAGAGAAAGTGATTGGATTAAAAAAAGGAGATGAGACTAAAATGAGTGTAATTGACTTCAACAGCCCTGAGGAAAAGCTTTACTTTCAAGAAGCCTGGAACATCCGGCTCTAATAAAGCTTTTGGTGCATCTGAGAATTTAAATAATCCTTAATATTCTTAATTCCTGTCACACTGATTAAAAAGCATAACAGTAGATTTTTAGACATACTATTTTTAGACATTCTGTTATGAAATAATATGAAAAATTGCTCAAATCCAGAAATCACACTATATACTCAGAGAAGCACCTCCTAGGATACTATGTATTTTCTCAAACAAACATACATATTTACAGAATATATATTAATAAAATAATACATATAAACAAATATATATGTAAGTGTTAGCTTTGGTTTGCTGTTCTGACACTTCAAATGTCTATGCTAATTTTAGAAGAAGGTAAATAATTACAATATGTGGATAAATAAGACCTACAGATGATCCAAATTTTTTTATCTATGAACTTTCATTACATAGTAGATAAACGTTTCAGGAAAAAGGATACCACGGACATTTAAATTTTTTTTTCTTAACTTTTGGAGAATTGAAACATAATAAGCATCAAAAAGACCCAAGGAACCTTATAAAATCTTTCAGGAGGTAGAAGAGGGACTATTTCCCAACTCTTTTTTATGACAACAGAACCCTGATACCAAAACCTGACAAAGACATTATAGGAAAAGAAAATTGTAGACCAGTATCCATCATGAACATAGGTGTAAAAATTCTTAACAAAATACTAGAGAGTTGAATTCATTTATATACAGAAAGGATACTATATTATGACTATGGGAAGTTTATCCCAGGCTTAACATTTGAAAAACAATCAATATAAATCACCATATTAACAGAATAAAGGGAGAAAATCACATGATCATTTCAATAGATGCAGAAAGTGTATGTGCCAGGACCTCCAGCTCACATCGTGGAAAGATCAGGGACAAGGTGAGAGTAAATACACTCTCACCACTTCTCCTCATCTAGCCAGTGCAATGGGGCAAGAGAAAATTTTAAAGAAGTCCTACAGAATGTAAAGAAAGAAGAAAAACTCGTCATTTGCAGATGACATGATCAGTTTAAAAGAAAATCCTGGGAAACTAAAACAAACAAACAAAAACTTCTAGAATAAGTGAGTTATCAAAGGGTGAGATACAAGATAAGTACAACATATAAATTTTATATCTATGTTCTAACAATGAACAACTGGAAATTGAAATAAATTATAAAATAATTTATAATAGCATCAAAAATACAAAACACGGATAAATCTAACAAAAGATGTGAAAGACCCTACACAGTAAAATGTAAAAAACATTGCTGACAGAATTAAAGACCTAAAGAAATGGAAAGATATACCTTTTCCACGAGTCAGAAGACTCAATACTGTTAAGATGTTAATTCTCTCCAAATTGATCTATCAATTCAAATCACTCTCAATCAAAATTCCAGCAGGATTTTTTAAATTGACAAACTGACTGTAATATTTTTATTAAATACAAAGGAGCTAGTATAGACAAAACAACTTAAAAGCAATAACAAGCAATGGAATTACACACCGAATTCTGCACTCATCATAAAGCTAAGGTAATCAAGACGATATGGTTTGACATGAAGAGTGTCCAAAAATAAACCCACAAATATATGGTCAATTGATTTTTGACAAAACTGCAAAAGCAGTTTCTCTCAGTAGAGAAAAGATAATCTTTTCAACAAATGGTGATGGAACAATTGAATATCTATGCACAAAAAAAAAGAAAGAAAAAACCCGCAATTGATCCATACTTTGATACAAAATTAACTCAAAATGTATCATAGACCTAAATGTAAAACCTGAAACTATACAAGTTCTAGAAGAAAATATAGGAGATTTTATTAAAATTAAGAACTTCTATTCCTTGAAAGACATTTTTAAAAGAATGAAATGGCAAGCTACATTCTGGGAATCATATATATAGATGATAAAGTGCTCATATCCAGAATATCTAAAGACCTCTCAATACTCAATAATAAGGAAACAAACAACCCAATAAAATATGGGCAAAAGATGTGAATAGAAACTTCACGAAAGAAGACAGATGTCAACTAAGCATTTGAAAAGGTGTTCAGTGCTATTAGTGATTAGGGAAATGAAAATTAAAACCACAGTGTTACCCCTACATACCTATTAAAATGGCTTAAGTTAAAAATATTGATCTCACCAAGCCTTGATGTAGATATGGAGCAAATGGAATGCTCATGTGTTACTGGTGGGAATATAAAATGGTCCAATCACTTTGGAAAACAATTTGGTAGTTTCTTAAAAAGTTAAACATACACCTATTAGAACCCAGCTATTCTATTCCTGGATATTTATCCAAGAGAAATGAAAGCATATGTATGGTCAAAGATTTGTACACAAATGTATATAGCAGCTTTATTTGAAATAGCCAAAAACTGGAAACAACCTAAATATCTATCAATAAGGGAATGGATAAACAAATTGTGGTATACCCATACAATGAAATAGTATGCCATTGTAAAAATAAATAAAATAGAATATCAATACATGGTAACAACAGGGATGAATCTCAAAATAATTATGATGAGTGAAATAAGTCAGACAAAAAAAGGTGTATAAAATCCTAGAAAATGTGACATAATTTATAGTAGTATAAAGCAGTTCAGTGGTTACCTGAGGATATGGAAAACGGGGAAGTGTTGGCAAGAGGGATTACATTTTCTTGATTGTCATGACAGTTTCATGGATATAGATATACGTCAAAACTTATCAAACTGTACACTTTAAATTGTGCCATTTATTAAACATCAATTATACCCCAATAGAGCTGGGGTTTTTCCTAACCTCCTAGTATGGAATTAGTGTCCATAAATTTAAGAAAGAAGGCCAGTGTGGCTAGAACAAGATGAGTGAGAAGGAGTTAAAAGGCCAACTCAGAGGTAAGCGGAGCCAGACCACATGTGTCTTTATAGGCTCAGTCAGGTGTGTGAAATGTATTCAAGTGGAGGATTATAAACAGAGCAGTAACATGATCTCATTTATGTGAAATGCTCCTTGAGGCTTTTCCAGAACGTCATGTAGCTGGAACCGTATGGCATGTAACCTTCTCCGGTTGACTTCTTTCACTTAGTAATATTCACTTAAGAATCCTCCATGTCTTTTCACAGCTTGATAGCTCATTTCTTCTTAGTGCTGAATACTATTCCATTGTCTGGTTGAACAACAGTTTATGTATCCATTCCCCTGCTAAAGACATCTTGGTCAATTCCAACTTTTGGCAGTTGGCAATAAAGTTGCTATAAACATCTGTTGTGCAGGTTTTTATGTGGATGTAAGTTTTCAACTCCTTTGGGTAAAAACCAAGGAGTGCAATTGAAGGATAGTATGGTAAGAATGTGTTTAGTTTTGTAAGAAACTGACAAACGGACTTCCAAAAATGGCTGTGTTATTTTGCACTCCCACTAGCGATGTAGTCCTCTTGCTCCACGTACTCACTGGCATTTGGTATCGGCAGTGTTTCTGGATTTTGACAATTCTGATGGGTATGTAGCCGTATCTCCTTGTTTTAATTTGCATTTCCCTAACAACATAAAATGTCGAGACTCTTCATACACTTATGTGTCATCTATATCTTTGGTAAGGTAAATGTTCAGATCTTTTGCCCATTTTTTTGATCATGTTGTTTGTTTTCTTTTTGTTGAGTTTTAAGTGTTCCTTGTATATTTTGGGTTGCAGTACTTTATCAGATACGCCTTTTGCGAATACTTTCCCCAAGTCTGTGGCTTGTCTTCTCATTCTCTGACAATGATTATATTTTAATGCAACACATTTGATACTGGCTATGCCTTCAGTCCATCAAATCTAGCTAGGTGTATACAGAAAAATGGATGAGATAAAAATCAAAATATTGCCAGAAACACAAAATAGCAAAATATGCTAATGTGTACTGTCTCCCAAGTAATAGCTTCTATTCATAAATATACTGAAGAAAGATTAGAAATCCATTTAAACTCTTAGAAAACTGGTGCTATTCATTAGTAAGTCAGATTTTTCCAGGTGATTGTAGGCATCCCCAAAATCGTGTAGCACAGAGTAACAGAAAGATAGTGAGCATGGAAATAAAATAATACAGTATGGTTTGAGATTTTGTTCCCTGCAACCATCCTGTTTCAGCATTTTAAAATTATGAAAAATTTTCCTAATTTCTTCCTAATGGAGATGGTTGTTTTTTGTTTTATTTTCTTGTCAAAAATGTGGGGAATCAGTTTAAATAAAACATCTTTGTTACTTCCAATGTATACAGCTGAAGTGGTTAGAGGAAAGAAAGAAACATTTCCAGTCTTAGATATGGCCAAAAGTGTCAAAATCTTGCCTATCAAGTCATCATCTTTACTATTCACTATATGCTTTTTCTTTTTTTTAACATCTTTATTGGAGTATAACTGCTCTACAATGTTGTGTTACTTTCTGCTTTATAACAAAGTGAATTAGCTATATGTATACATGTATGCCCATATCTCCTCCCTCTTGCGTCTCCCTCCCAAACTCCTTATCCCACCCCTCTAGGTGGTCACAAAGCACCAAGCTGATCTCCCTGTGCTTTGCAGCTGCTTCCCACTAGCTATCTATTTTACATTTAGTAGTGTATATATGTCAATGCTACTCTCTCACTTCATCCCAGCTTACCCTTCCCCCTCCCCATGTCCTCAAGTCCATTCTCTACCTCTGTGTCTTTATGGCTGCCCCGCCCCTAGGTTCATTAGAACCACCTTTTTTTTTTTTTAGATTCCATATATATGTGTTAGTGTACAGTGTATGTTTTTCTCTTTCTGACTAACTTCACTCTATATGAGAGACTCTAGGTCCATCCACCTCACTACAAATAACTCAATTTCGTTTCTTTTTATGACCGAGCAATATTCCATTGTATCTATGTGCCACATCTTCTTTATCCATTCATCTGTCGATGGACACTTAGGTTGCTTCCACGTCCTGGCTATTGTAAATAGTGCTGCGATGAACATTGTGCTACATGTCCCTTTCTGAATTATGGTTTTCTCAGGGTATATGACCAGTAGTGGGATTTCTGGGTCATATGGTAGTTCTATTTTTAGTTTTTTAAGAAACCTCCATACTGTTCTCCATAGTGGCTGTATCAATTTACATTCCCACCAACAGTGCAGGAGGGTACCCTTTTCTCCATACCCTCTCCAGCATTTATTGTTTGTAGATTTTTTGATGATGGCCATTCTGACAGGTGTGAGGTGATACCTCACTGTAGTTTTGATTTGCATTTCTCTAATGATTAGTGATGTTGAGCATCCTTTCATGTGTTTGTTGGCCATCTGTATGTCCTCTTTGGAGAAATGTCTATTTAGGTCTTCCACCCATTTTTGGATTGGGTTGTTTATTTTTTTGATACTGAGCTGCTTGTATATTTTGGAGATTAATCCCTTGTTAGTTGCTTAGTTTGCAAATATTTTCTCCCATTCTGAGGGTTGTCTTTTCGTCTTGTTTATGGTTTCCTTTTTTGTGCAAAAGCTTTTAATTTTCATTAGGTCCCATTTGTTTATTTTTGTTTTTATTTTCATTTCTCTAGGAGGTGGGTCAAAAAGGATCCTGCTGTGATTTATGTCAGAGTGTTCTGCCTAAGTTTTCCTCTAAGAGTTTCATAATGTCTGGCCTTACATTTAGGGCTTTAATCCATTTTGAGTTTATTTTTGTCTGTGGTGTTAAGAAGTGTTCTAATTTCATTCTTTACATATAGCGGTACAGTTTTCCAAGCACCACTTATTGAAGAGGCTGTCTTTTCTCCATTGTATATTCTCACATCCTTTGTCAAATATAAGGTGACCATATGTGTGTGGGTTTATCTCTGGGCTTTCTATCCTGTTCCATTGATCTATAGTTCTGTTTTTGTGCCAGTACCATACTGTCTTGATTACTGTAGCTTTGTAGTATAGTCTGAAGTCTGGGAGCCTGATTCCTCCAGCTCCGTTTTTCTTCCTCAAGATTGCTTTGGTTATTCGGAGTCTTTTGTGTTTCCCTACAAATTGTAAAATTTTTTGTTCTAGTTCTGTGAAGAATGCCATTGGTTGTTTGATAGGGATTGCATTGAATCTGTACATTGCTTTGGGTAGTATAGTCATTTTCACAATGTTGATTCTTCCAATCCAAGAACATGGTATATCTCTCCATCTGTTTGTATCATCTTTAATTTCTTTCATCAGTTTCTTACAGTTTTCTGCATAGAGGTCTTTTGTCTCCTGAGGTAGGTTTATTCCTAGGTATTTTTTTGTTGTTGTTGCAATGGTAAATGGGAGTGTTTTCTTAATTTCACTTTCAGGTTTCTCATCATTAGTGTATAGGAATGCAAGAGATTTCCATGCATTAATTTTGTATCCTGCTACTCCACTAAATTCATTGATTAGCTCTAGTAGTTTTCTGGTAGCATCCTTAGGATTCTCTATGTATAGTATCATGTCATCTGCAAACAGTGACAGCTTTACTTCTTCTTTTCCTATTTGGATTCCTTTTATTTATTACTTCTCTGATATCTGTGGCTAAAACTTCCAAAACTATGTTGAATAATAGTGGTGAGAGTGGGCATCCTTGTCTTGTACCTGATTTTAGAGAAAATGGTTTCAGGTTTTCACCATTGAGAATGATGTTGGCTGTGGGTTTGTCATACATGGCTTTTATTATGTTGAGATAAGTTCCCTCTATGCCTATTTTCTGGAGAGTTTTTATCATAAATGGGTGTTGAATTTTGCTGAAAGCTTTTTCTGCATCTATTGAAATGATCATATGGTTTTTATCCTTCAGTTTGTTAATATTGTGTATCACATTGATTGATTTGCATACATTGAAGAATCCATGCATTCCTGGGATAAACCCTACTTATCACGGTGTATGATCTTTTTAATGTGTTGCTGGATTCTGTTTGCTAATATTTTGTTGAGGATTTTTGCATCTATGTTCATCAGTGATGTTGGCCTATAGTTTTCTTTTTTTGTGACATCTTTGTCTGGTTTTAGTATCAGGGTGATGGTGGCCTCTTAGAATGAATTTGGGAGTGTAACACCCTCTGCTATATTTTGGACGAGTTTGAGAAGGATAGCTGTTAGCTCTTCTCTAAATGTTTGATAGAATTCACTGTGAAACCATCTGGTCCTGGGCTTTTTATTGTTGGAAGATTTTTAATCACAGTTTCAATTTCAGTGCTTGTGATTGGTCTGTTTATATTTTCTATTTCTTCCTGACTCAGTCTTGGAAGTTTGTACTTTTCCAAGAATTCGTCCATTTCTTCCATGTTGTCCATTTTATTGGCATATAGTTGCTTGTATTAGTCTCCCATGATCCTTTGTATTTCTGCAGTGTCAGTTGTTACTTCTTTTTTAATTATAATTCTGTTGATTTGAGTCTTCTCCCTTTTTTTCTCAATGAGTCTAATGGTTTATCAATTTTGTTTATCTTCTCAAAGAACATGCTTTTAGGTTTATTGATCATTGCTATTTTTTCCTTCATTTCTTTTTCATTTATTTCTGATCTGATCTTTATGATTTCTTTCCTTCTGCTAACTTTGGGGTTTTTTTGTTGTTCTTCTTCTTCTTTCTCTAATTGTTTTAGGTGTAAGGTTAGGCTGTTTATTTGAGATGTTTCTTGTTTCTTGAGGTAGGACTGTATTGCTATAAACTTCCCTCTTAGAACTGCTTTTGCTGCATCAGATAGGTTTTGGGCCGTCACGTTTTCATTGTCATTTGTTTCTAGGTATTTTTTCATTTTCTCTTTGATTTCTTCAGTGATCTCTTGGTTATTTAGTAGTGTATTGTTTAGCCTCCATGTGTTTGTATTTTTTACAATTTTTTTTCCTGTAATTGCTATCTAGCCTCATAGTATTGTGGTCAGAAAGGATACTTGATACGATTTCAACTTTCTTAAATTTACCAAGGCTTGATTTGTGACCCAAGATATGATCTATCCTGGAGAATGTTCCATGAGCTCTTGAGAAGAAAGTGTATTCTGTTATTTTTGGATGGAATGTCCTATAAATATCAATTAAGTCCATCCGGTCTAATGTGCCTTTTAAAGCTTGTGTTTGCTTATTTATTTTCATTTTGGATGATCTGTCCATTGGTGAAAGTGGGGTGTTAAAGCCCCCTACTATTATTGTGTTACTGTCAATTTCCCATTTTATGGCTGTTAGCATTTGCCTTACGTATTGAGTTACTCGTATGTTGGGTGCATAAATATTTACAATTGTTATAGCTTCTTCTTGGATTGATCCCCCTTGATCATTAGGTAGTGTCCTTCTTTGTCTCTTGTAATAGTTTTTTTTTTAAGTCTATTTTGTGTGATATGAGAATTGCTACTCCAGCTTTATTTTGATTTCCATTTGCATGGAATATCTTTTTCCATTCCCTCAGTTTCAGTCTGTATGTGTCTCTAGGTCTGAAGTGGGTCTCTTGTAGACAGCATATATATGGGTCTTGTTTTTGTATCCATCCAGCCAGTCTATATCTTTTGGTTGGAGCATTTAATCCATTTACATTTAAGGTAAGTGTCGCTATGTATGTTCCGATTACTATTTTCTTAATTGTTTTGGGTTTGTTATTGTAGGTCTTTTCCTTCTCCTGTGTTTCCTGCCTAGAGAAGTTCCTTTAGCATTTGTTGCAGAGCTGGTTTGGTGGTGCTGAATTCTCTTAACTTTTGCTTGTCTGTAAAGGTTTAAATTTCTCTGTCAAATCTGAATGAGATCCTTACTGCTTAGAGTAATCTTGGTTGTAGGTTTTTCCCTTTCATCACTTTAAATATGTCCTGCCAGTCCCTTCTGGCTTGCAGAGTTTCTGCTGAAAGATCAGCTGTTAACCGTATGGGGTTTCCCTTGTATGTTATTTGTTGCTTTTCCCTTGCTGCTTTTAATATTTTTTATTTGAATTTACCTTTGATAGCTTGATTAATATGTGTCTTGGCATGTTTCTCCTTGGATTTACCCTGTATGCGACTCTCTGTGCTTCCTGGACTTGATTGACTGTTTCCTTTCCCATTTTAGTGAAGTTTTCAACTATAATCTCTTCAAATATTTTCTCAGACCCTTTCTTTTTCTCTTCCTTTCTTGGACTCCTATAATTCGAATGTTGGTGCATTTAATATTGTCCCAGAGTTCTCTGAGACTGTCCTTAATTCTTTTCATTCTTTCTTCTTATTCTGTTCTGCAGCAGTTATTTCCACTATTTTATCTTCCAGGTCACTTATCAATACCTCTGCCTCAGTTATTCTGCTATTGATTCCTTCCAGAGTATTTTTAATTTCATTTTTTATGTTGTTCACCGTGGTTTCTTTGCTCTTTAGTTCTTCTAGGTCCTTGTTAAATGTTTTTTGTATCTTCTCCATTCTATTTCCAAGATTTTGGATCATCTTTACTATCATTAATCTGAATTCTTTTTCAGGTAGACTGCCTATTTCCTCTTCATTTGTTTGTTCTGGTGGATTTTTACCTTGCTCCTTCATATGCTGTGTATTTTTCTTTCTCTGTTTTCTCATTTTGTTTATCTTACTGTTTTGGGGGGGTCTCCTTTTCACTGGCTGCAGATTCATAGTTCCCATTATTTTTGGTATCTGCCCACAGTGGGTGAGGTTGGTTCAGTGGCTTGTGTCAGCTTCCTGGTGGAGGGGACTGGTGCCTGTGTTCTGGTGGGTGGGGCTGGATCTTGTCCTTTTGGTGGGCAGTGCCGCATCCGGTGGTGTGTTTTGGAGTGTCAGTGAACTTAGTATGATGTTAGGCAGCCTCTCTGCTAATGGGTGGGTTTGTGTTCCTGTCTTGCTAGTTGCTTGTCATGGGGAGTCCAGCACTGGAGCTTGCTGGCCGTTGGGTGGAGCTGGGTCTTGGTGTTGAGACGAAGATCTCTGGGAGATCTCTTGCTGATTGATATTATGTGGGGCCAGGTTTCTGGTGGTCCAATTTCCTGGACTCAGCCCTCCCACCTCAAAGGCTCAGGCCCAACACCTGGTCAGAGCACAAAGACCCTGCCCGCCACACAGCTGAGAAGAAAAGGAAGAGAGAAAAAACAAACAGACAGAACCCTAGGACAAATGGTAAAAGCAAACCTATACAGACAAAATCTCACAAAGAAGCATATATATACACACTCACAAAAAGAGAAAAAGAAAAAATATATATATATATATAAAAGGAAGATAGCAACCAAGCCAATAAGCAAATCCACCAATGACAATATGCACTAAATACTATACTAAGATAAAAACGAAACCAGAAACATATTAGACACAGAAGGCAAACCCCAAGTCTACTGTTGCTCCCAAAGTCTACCACCTCAATTTTGGGAACATTCGTTATCTATTCGGGTATCCTTCAGATGCAGGGTTTATCAAGTTGATTGTGGGGATTTAATCTGCTGCTCTTGAGGCTGCACAGAGAAATTTCCCTTTCTCTTCTTTGTTCGCACAGCCCCTGGGGTTCAGCTTTAGTTTTGGCCCTGTCTCTGCCTGTAGGTTGCCCTCAGGTGTCTGTTCCCTGCCCAGACAGGAGGGGGTTAAAGCAGCGGCTGATTAGGGCTCTCTTGCTCACTCAGGCCAGAGGAGGGAGGGGTACAGTTATCATAATTGGAATGCGAGGTGCGCCTGCGGCAGCAGAGGCCAATATGACAGGCCAGCACGCCTGAGGCGTGCCATGTGTTCTCCCAGGGAAGCTGTCCCTGGATCTCAGAACCCTGGCAGTGGCGGGCTGCACAGGCTCAGGGAGGGGAGGTGTGGAGAGTGACCTGTGCTTGCACACAGGCTTCTTGGTGGCAACAGCAGCAGCCTTAGCGTTTCATGCCCATCTCTGGGGTCCAAGATAATAGCCGTGGTTTGCACCCATCTCTGGAGCTCACTTAGGTGGTGTTCTGCCTTCTGTGGGCACACATGGAAGGAATACTCTCTCCTTGCGCACCCCGAAGAAAAGGTATCTTGCCTCTCCGGCAGGTCCAGACATTTTCCTGGACTCTGTCCCAGCTAGCTGTGGCGCACTAGCCCCCTTCAGTCTGTCTTCATGCAGCCAACCCCTGTCCTCTCCCTGGGGTCTGACCTCCGAAGCCCGAGCCTCAGCTCCCAGCCCCGCCCACCCCGGCGGGTGAGCAGACAAGCCTCTCGGGCTGGTGAGTGCTGGTCGGCACCAGTCCTCTGTGCGGGAATCTCTCCGCTTTGCCCTCTGCACACCTGTTGCTGTGCTCTCCTCCATGGCTCCGAAGCTTCCCCTCCACCCACCAACCCCATCTCCACCAGTGAAGGGGCTTCCTAGTGTGTGGAAACTTTTCCTCCTTCGCAGCTCGCTCCCAGAAGTACGGGTCTCATCCCTATTCTTTTGTCCTTGTTTTTTCTTTTTTCTTTTGCCCTACCCAGGTACGTGGGGAGTTTCTTGCCTTTTGGGAAGTCTGAGATCTTCTACCAATGTTCAGTAGGTGTTCTGTAGGAGTTGTTCCACATGTAGATGTATCTTTGATGTATTTATGAGGAGGAAGGTGATCTCCACGTCTTACTCCTCTGCCATCTTCAAGGTCCTATACTTTTATATGTTGAGAATTTTCCATAATAAAAAAGTTAATTTTTTTTTAATGAATGTTACATACCCTGAAATTTAGCAATGTGGCATTGTCAACTAACTAGCCATGTAGAAAACATCTAAAAAGATATGTTTCACTAAATTAACTTGAAGGTAAATTAAAAGTTTGAATATATAAAATAAAATAACCAATCTGTTAGAAGTATATATAGGAGAATTTATTTCTTTTTGGAGATAAGAAAGCTTTTCTAAACAATACTCAAAACCCAGATTCCAAAAAGATTAGTGAATGTGATGACATAAAAGTTTTTTTCTGCACAGAAAAAAATACCAACAAAGTCAAAAGACCAATGATCAACTGGGAAAAATATTTCAACACATATGACAATGAGCTCATTTTCTTAATATAAAAAGACCTCTTACAAATCAGTTATAAAAGACCATTAAACCAATAGAAAAATTGACAAAGAACTTAGAGGCAGTTCATAGAAAACAAACACTAATGGTTTGTAACATATGAAAAGACAGTCAACCTCAATCATAAAGAAATGAAAAGTAAAATGTCAATGTTATATGACTATTCATTTATTGGAACGCATTTCTTAAAATATATGTCATTAAGAATATTTAAATGAAAAAAATCAAGATGTAGAACAATCTATATGGTACGCCTCTACCTGTGTAAAAATAACTGTGTACATATCTACATGCATATCTATATATACGCATATATGCATTATGCTTCAATACACATAGAACATCCTAGAAGAACACTGTATAAGCTGGTTACAGTGGTTGCTTCTATAGTGGGAGCCTGGAAGTCTTGAGTGGTAAACACCACTCTCCATCCTGTGTGCTTCTTATAACATTTAAATTTTTAAATGTATGTCTGCCTTACCTTTTCAATGAAAAATAACTAGTTGATAAAAAAAACTAAGTTAATGTGTTCAACAAGCATTTCTTTGTGCAAATCACTGTTGAAGTACTGAGAATACAGGTGATGGAAAACCAACATAATTTTCTGTCTCCAGCTCTACATTGCTCCTGGGGGAAGAATAATAAAAGTCTCTAATGAATTGTGTTCAGTATAGTAATTTTTTGACTGCAACTGTACAAATGTTTTCTTTGGATATGTGTCCTTTTTAATGTAAGTGAATATATTGAGTCTTACCTACAATAGTAACTATAGAAACGCATTCTTTGGAACTGACACAATTGTCTTCATCATAATTTGGATAGGCTTTGTCAAGTTAGAAGAAGCAAGAAGAGGTTTATCGTTCATGGCTCCACGTGTATCCATACCACTTAAAAACCTCATTGTCCTTGCAACACAGCATTTCTAATCTCTGCCTTCATTTTATGGTTTATCTATGGAGAGTTTAGAAGCCTCTCACTCCCTTACTACTTAATTCATTATTTTAGAATTCAAATCTCAGTTATGTCCTGAAGATTCAGGACAAAAACAATCCCAAAGACTTTTACTGTCACCCATACACATAAAATTCCCATCCGTGTCCTAAGTTCTCATTTCCATTGCATCTCTACATCTTTTTCTCTGGATATAGAACAACTATGCCAACAAATGTAAAATTACAGCTGTTAAGACTTTGTTTCATCTATTAAAAAAATTTATATTTTGGTTAAAGGATGGGGTAAGCTAAAAAACAATATTCTAAAGTATAGTGGATGAACACAAGACTTTCTCAGTGCTCCGTCATAAAGGGATTTCTTGGCCAATAAATTGGAAAAAGATGCTTATTAAGTTTCCCCACAATTCAAAATTTTCCCCATACTGCAGACTGACAACTATGTTAGCATATTAGCCCCCTAAAAGAATCCTTCAGTGAAGAAGTTTGCTTAACTTTGAGCCTCTGTTTCTTTCTCCCTTCTCTGTGCTAATTAAGAGATCTCTTGACGTCAGAGGAAATTTTCATCTAACCTCAAATCAGGACTAGTCTCAGTTTTGAATCTTTGCTTTTCTCTCAGCAAACTCCACCAGAGTACTTCCTGGTCCTACTCTGAAATCCACGCTGTCAAATTTCTTATTAGCTCACAGCTAACCTGAATCTTCCATCTGTAAGAAATACAGCACAGCACACCTCTGTCACAAGCAGCGCACTCTTGGTTCCCTGGCAAGAAGAAAGTGAAAAGACTAAATATGTGTGGGCTTAGAACAAATGAAATTCAATATTATCTACCAAATGGCTTCCTCATGAGCATAATCCTCTCTGAGAGAACACAGCAATAACAACAAACGCAAAATCCATTTTTTTTAAGTATAGAACAAAAGAGATCCAGTTTAAGCCACTCCCCCGAAACAAAATGTGATGGGAAACAACCTTCTTGTTAACAGAATACCAACAGAACTTCTTTTTTTTTTTAGTTGCGTGGACTCTCTAGTTGTAGCACATGGGAGTAGTTGCCCCATGGCACGTGGGATCTTAGTTCCCCGACTAGGGTTCGAACCCGCATCCCCTGCACTGGAAGGCAGATTCTTAACCACTGGACCACTAGGGAAGTCCCAGGACTTCTAAAATTATAGCCTCTCTTTCAACTAACACCCTGCCCAAGAAAGTTTTATTGGATGAAATGTTAAAACCAATCCAAGAATTTTCTCTTACAGTGTCTCTCCCAAGTATGTTCAGACATGAAACCGGGCCTTCCTAAGTTCTGATTAGCTCTTGACTTTTATCAGTACACCTTGCTTCCAAAGCTTCCTGGGCCAAAATAGTCTATGAGTTAAAGGTGAACCTTAATAAAGGAATCATTTGTTTCCATTTTTTAAAGGTGCAGTCCCCACCAAGAAAACCCTGCTACAATTTCATTAATTCACATGTAGGACAAACACAACTGAGAAATCAGGGACCATGACATTTTCATCTTTATACCCCATGAGACATTTGACCTATTGATAACTTTTTATGAGGAAAATTCACCTTCTGGTGAAAGCCTGCGAGTGACAAATACTTATCTGACAATCTAAGCTTAATATACCAAGAAGCTAAATCGTCAGTTTGTTTTACTGTGCGTTTAAAAACGTTTTGATTAAAAAAAAATCTTGCAAACTTTGAAGAGCATCTTTCCTTCGGCAAATGGAACTGGAGACTCAAGTATTTTGTGTCCAGTTCTGCTTGAATTTCCACGTCCTCTATGCCAACTGGGTACCCTCCCTCCCCCCGCCCCATCTGTGCAGATTTCTAAATCACTGGAGAAACCACCAGGCAGAAAGTCAGCACAAATGCCTTCCAAGCCCAAGGAAGTTTTCATTTAATGAGAGAGGCTCAGGAGGGAAAGGGAGACTGGGTAGGGGCTCTGTTTAAAATAAGCACATCACAAGGTAAAGAAAAATTATCAGTAAAGATACGTGTAATCAGGAGGTTCCCCAAAGACCTTACAAGTATCTCGATGCTCAGCTGATCTTAAAGCAGGTCTGGTGGGGACCCTGGAGGGGATCGTGGTTGGAGAGACTTGAAAGAAATTTCATCTAATGGAAAAGCCAGCATTAGCTCCTGCCTTGTGGAAATACAGGCTTGTCTCTTATCCAAAGCCCCCAAAGCTATGTCGACTTCATTTTCTGATGGTCTTTGGAGTGTTATTGAAACTGAAGTCATAGGTTGGATCCTCAAATAAGCCAACTTGTTTAGATGCTTCCTCAGTCACAGACTCAACCCTAGTGCCTTATACATGCAAAGCCTTGACAGAAATGATTATTAGGAGAGAGGAAGGATGAAATGAAGGAACTCTACCATCTTCACACACAAAGGACAATACTGCATTATATTGAAAGACATTTTAAATGAGAAAAGCTGAAAGAATCTTCAAAAATAAATGGTGCAGTCTTTGTTGTTGGGTAGTTGACATTTAGACTAGGCTTTTATCAGCTCAGAGTTGTGGGACAGGTGAGCCAGGTGGTCTGGCAACCCAAATTAGCTCCCAGTCAGAAGGATCTGATTAGCTAATTCACGCAGTGGTGATAGTGACTCATAACAACTGAAAGACCTTTCCTTTCCAAGAACGTGTTCATTTTAACCCAGACTTAACAGTGGAGAGTCTAGGAGTCTAGGAAATCTGGGCAGTGAAGTGAGCATTACCTCTAAAAAGCGGTTCACGTTTGGGAAATCACAAAATCTCTTTGGACCTCAGTTCCTTATCCATAAACTGGTAAATGGAGAGTAAATGGAGTCCATAGTGCCTCTGAGCTAAAATAAGTTTGGTGCCTGATTCTATGCGGTAAGCACCGACATCAGGCATCCAACACAGGTGGGTAGAGGCGTCTACCCACCCAAGTATAAGGCTAAGAATACATGCCCGACGGGATGATCCAGGCTGGGACACCCTGAGGAGGAGAAGGTGATTAGGCTTGAACTCAAACTTTACCTAGATGATAAATCAGTAGAGACAGCTCACTGATAAAGGTCAGGCAATAGAATGCTCCAGAGCGGGAAACCTCCTGTAGGAAACAGCAAACTAGAGTCGAGCCTCAGATCAGCCATTCATTAGTACTACAACCTCGGACAAGTCACTTCGCCATTCTGAGCCTCGGTTTCTTCCATGGGGGCGTTACTATCTGCCCTGCACACAGACAGCAAAAGTCAGTCTAAGGAAACATGCACAAACGCACATTTTCGGGGGACTGTAAAGTAGTCATAGCTCAGAGGCGCCACACAACAGGCATTCAGGGTTTAGAGGGAGGTCTCCTTCCCAAAGAATAAGACGAAAACAGACAAAGCCTGGAGAAAAGAAAACTTCTGAGTAAACAGCTTTCTATTTGCCCACTCCGAAAATATAGACACTGAAATGTCAATACGTGAAACTTCTCTAGGCTCTCCAGGAGAACAGAAAGCAGGCTTTCAATGGAAATGACTGCATAATGGAAAGACTGCTAAACCCAAGTCTTTGTCATACTTACTCAAAGCCCCGGACCATGTAAGACATTCAAGAAAGAAAAAGAATCGGAGAATCTCTGCTTTACACCAGGGAACGGGACACATGCTGAGAGGGAAGGCCAAGGATAGGGCTCAGCGGAGGGATTAGTCCAACATGCCCAGGTAATCGTGAAGAAGAGGTACAGAAACCTGGGGGTAGAGGTAGAGAAAAGAGATTTGGCCACAACCAAGATTCCCTGAGGGCTATTGATTGGGGTGAACAGGTAGGGAAAAAGAAGACAACTTTTCTTCCCCGAATGACTAGGTCATCTAGGAAGAGAAGTATTAGACAGCAAAGCTACCTTGACCCTGGAACAAGTAAACAATATCAATGCAAGTGTGATTGGATAAAGCAAAATTAACCCTTAAATGAGGGAGTAAGAGAGCTTATGATTTTCTAAAATTACACCCAAGTTCCTTTGTTTTGCTCGACTCGCCAAGAAACGCTCCAAGAACTCTCTCTATACTCAGGAGAGTAGAAGGAGAACAACCAGAGAATATTGGGCAATGGTTCAATTCTAAACATATGTGAGTTGCAACAACGCCAGTGCATATGAGCAAAAAACCCTGCTAGTAAGAGGAAACTGAGTGGGGAACCAGAGTTGGATCAAGAATGGAAAGATGGGGGTTTCAAATAATATTGTGGAATAATAGTTGAAGAGAATTGAGATCAGAGAACTTCCCGAGAACCTCCACAGATAACAAGACAGGGAACCAAGACGTACATCAAATAAGATGCTATAGTTGAATGGCTTAAGGAGAAATTTGAGAGATGGAGTATATGTCCTTAAGGCAGACAAGGTCTACGTGAGTCTTGAAGTCTACAGATGCTGAATCCAGGAGGATGAGAGCTGAGAAAGGCCCTAGATTTGACCATAATAACAGTGTGAATAGAGTATAATGAACAAAACTAGGCAGGCAATTTGCCAGATTAGGTCAGTTCAGGAGCCTCTTCTAGAGTGTGTGAATTCTCCAACCTCTCTGTTTTTTCTTCTCTGACTTGCTACACATCTTTTGGTTTTTGCTTTGTGTCCACCAGAAGGTTCAATGCACAAGGAAGATGACATTAATTGTTAAAATCTATTAAATATTTAATAAAGGAATGACACAAGCACAAACGTTGAAATGTACCTTTATGGACTGTATGGATTCATTCATGCTTTATCTGATTCTCATGGTTATAACTCATTATGAGTTAATTATACAATATTTATCCTTAATAATTTATAATAGCTCTATGACTTGATTTAAAAATGTGACGCATAAGCCTGGAACTGCTGCCCAAGATCTAACTACTACCCAGTTGGATTGATGATAATATTTTTTCATAACTATTTCAGCTATTTGTTGAGAAGTGTGTCATATGCTTCTAGGGATACAAAGGGAAAATAAGTGAAATAAGGAGAAAAGAAGAAATTTCCTTTTCCTCTCATTCAATTAGTGGGAAGAGCATATTAAAAGACTTGACATGATGCATTGCCCACAATACTCAAGAAAGTGCCGTTTTATTAGAAAAAATACAAATGTATGAAAACCCATCCTTATCATCAAACTTTCTCCAAAGCACTCCATTTCCCCATCAACCACTTTCCTCCTCATCTTCTCATTTCCCCTCATTTCTCCACGTCTCCAGAGGGGAATTATCAATGCCATCAACCTATCAACCCTCTGACTTCCCCTTTGCTCTTGCTACGTTTGACCCAACGATATACTCCCTCTGTCTTCAAAACACTCAACTTTGGCTTGGGGTATGTTATAACTACTTTGTTGTCCTTTTGTGTTCTTCTTCTGTCTGTATTTCTAGTCAATCCCCATCACAAGTGACACCTACAGCATGTGTATACACATCATCTCGTGCAAGACCCCAAAAACTCTTTGAGGCATGTAGCCCTATGATGCTACCCATTTCACAAATGGAGAAACTGCGACATGAAAAAGTAACAACCCAAAGTTCACCAACATAGCAACTGGCAGAACAAAGCATGTGACTTGTGGTCCAAGATTCTTCCCATTGTGTAGCTGCCTGATATACAGCGGCATGAGCGCCATCTTGTCTTGGCTCCAGCGGAAAAGCTCTGTATTTTTTCCCCCTGATTCCGTGGTCATCTCTCTTCTTTCCATCCGCCTGAAACTTACCCTTCCTTTCATATCCTGCTCAACTTCTTCCTCCACCATTAAATTCTCCTGGTTCATTCACCTTTTACAGTACTAACTCTCTACACTGTTCATTATGACACTCATGTATCACTTTCGTCTTTTCATTTAATGTCTCATGTGTTAGTTTTGTTGCCCCAGTAAATTAGTAAGATATTCTAGGGACTAACTTTTAAAAAATATTTTGTTTATATTTTCCACAATGCCTGATACAGAGAAAATTCTCAACAAATTTTTGGTGAATTTCTCAGGGACCATAAGAGAATTTCTATGTTTAAGAAATAATTTTTCAATAACATTTGTGGCCAAGCAACTCAAAAATTCACATGATTGATGATGCTCACAGACTTAAAAACACATGGAGACTAGGGTACTACACCAGTCTTCAGGACCACCAGACACCACAACAAGATTGCAAAAAGACAAGTCAGCTGAGGAAAACCCTCTTTCCAAAAGACAGCCGCTGCCACCTGCTATGACACCCCAACACTTGCCTATTCAGATTCATGCTGGGGTCTTCCCTCTACTGCATTTTGCTCTTCTGTTATTTTCTGTTTTGTTTTATATGACAATTAGCCACTTTTTGGATTAAAACGTGTTAAACTTGCCACTTCTTTGCAGTATTTGCAAATTCTCAATATCTGAACTTTTCTATGGTCAGTTATCATGAAGAAAAACCTCTTCACTTATCCATCATGACCCATTCAAAAAGTTTGGTAACTGCACTCCTATTTGGTAAATTATTATATCTAAAATATGTAATGTGATAGGAATATGATTTTAATATGTCAGAGTACAGTTATATCTCATTTTTGTCAAATACACTCATATATAAAGAAAAAAAGACAAAATATTGAAGGTTTTGCACCAAAATATTAGCTATGATTAGTTCAATATGGTAGGATCATGGGAAATATTTATCTTGTTTGTGTGCATTTTTGGCAATAAACATACATTACATGCGTGCTACAGAAAAAAAATTATTTTAAAAACTTAAGAAGTAAATAGCAAGATAGTTGATAACATAAATTTAGTACGAGGTTGAATGCAAAGTACTTGCCTGAAGAGCTCCTTCTTTCCTCTCCTTTTATCTAATTTGCTATTTACTAATCTTTTCTTTTTCTGAAGAAATTTTCCTGGTCTTATAATAAATAGAAATCATGAATAGAAACTATTCAAACACATCTTCTCAAAATCCTGCCTTCCTAACTTTTAATATCCACTTTTCTTCCCCTTTTCATTCTGAATTCTTAGAAACAAATGTCCTGTCTCTGTGTCCCAAGCGTCCTCAGCTGTGATCTGGAAATGTCTTTAGGAAGGAGATTTTCCTTACGGCTCAGGCAAATCTGTGACAAGCACTCTTAGCATTATATTCTTCACCCAAACGCATTTTCTCTGGCCCAAATGGGGTCAGATTACATACATTCCCAGCCTGGGGAATGAATGGAAAGGTGAACAAGCACAAAGCAGCCTTATCTAAAAATAAGAAATCACGTGGCATCCTTTTCCCTCTGCCCTCAAAGCGGCCATATGTTACTGGACTCTCAGGTCCAGCAGACCCAGTTCAACTTCTGACTCCAGAAGCAAATTGTTGAGGTTGGGATCCTGACTATACCACTTACTGTGTGACCTTGAGCCAGGTTCTTAACCTCTCCGAGCCTGTTTCTTCATCAGGAAAAGGGAAGCTAGTTAATAACAGCGCTTCCTAGAGTCATCTGGTTAAGAAAATTAGACAATGAATATACAGCCTTTAACCCCTTCCCTGGCAGACAGCAAGTGGACAGTACACGTTAACTCTTAGCAATAACAGTAGCACCGACTACACAAGACATACAGCCGCTGGGCACATGGAAACAAATGCAGCCTGTTTGAGAAACTACAATCGTAAACGAGGAGCCCTCTTGAATGCTGTTTTCTGCCTTCATTCAAAGGCTTGCCTCAGTGGTGCTCACTGCCCAGAAAGTTCCAAGCAATATAGAGAACACCTCACTAGCCAGGGGCCTCCATCCACTGGCAAAAGGTGCACGTCCTTGGTAAGAAACATGAGGCTGTGGGGGGCAGGCAGCAATGCTCAGTGTCTGAACTCAATTCAGGATTGAGAGGAGAATCTTGCTAATTTGCTCCCAGTGCAGAGCTCACAAAGTATTTAATGCAAAGTGGAAATGACCCTGAGTCTAGGACTCTGCTGTTACCGGGAACACCAAAGTGAAAAGCAAAGTCACTTCGGAAGAAATAGCCAAACCTATCACGCTCTGGTCACTTACTCTGCTTTGATGAATGCTCTGGGGTCTCTCATCTCGCGCTGGCTTCTCGGCCCAGGAGAGCTAGGGGTCTGGCGTTCCTCTCAAGGCAGTTGATTTGTACATCACTTTGGAATGTTGATGAGCGTCTACAAAATAAAACAATTGCGCTCTAGTGCCTACCTCAAACCTTGCTCGACAATTCCCTCTAAGTCCCTGTGACCTACGCAAAACGGCTCCAGCTGATTAATCAAGTTGAAAATTCAAGTGCAGGAGAGCTTGGTAGCTTCCAGGGTGAAATCCAGCTCTAGCTGGAAAACCCTGGACATATTTCACCAAGAGAGTTCAAGTTCAGAGCCTTCTCTTTGACAGAATGGCTGTAACTGAATCTAACCAAGAAAAGGTAGTGTTAATTCACACGATTATAAGGGAACTTAAAAGGTGATCTTGTCTGTTCTCTTACAATAAAACACATGGAAAACATGAGGTATCCAATAGGCATTTGGTGACTATTAAATGTTCAATAATGGGTATTCATCCTACTGTATGATTAATATTCACTCTCACGAGTGAGAACAATTCTTTGCCTATTTGTCAGGAGCGTAAGAGAGGTTGGGATTTATGGTTCAATAAGGAACCAGCAAATAAGGCCTTTAGCATAATTTGCTTCAGGCTTTTAACAGGTGGAAAGAACAAAGTTGTTATAACTGACCTGTACTTCAAGTGAATTAATAAAATGTTCCTGTTGCGACCATTAGTTTGCTAAACTAGCAGAATCTTCAACACGTTCAAAAAATTAATGAGACAACATGTGGTCATCAGACCAGAAAAAGAGTGCAAACTTCCCCCATATTGTGTTATACTCTGAGCTATCCAAACAGAATAATCATAAACAAGTAGCCTGAAAAGTATGGTTTTCACGTCTGCAGCCATTTTCTCAGTTTTTGAAAAGAATTAAAGGTTTCTTCCTTAAAATGTGACTTAGTATAAGTGCAGCCAAGTGTCTTCTGGCTGAGTCCTGACACCTCATAACGAATTATATCCTGTAGGAGTAGATAATGTTAAATGGAGACTCCTGGAAAGAATTTTGAGTCCGCTCCATTTCTTTCCTTTTTTCTGAGACGTCTTGTATTTTCCCATTTTAGACCAGTGTTTGGTATCAATATATAAATTTGCCTATAAATGGTTAAATGTTCTCGTCTTATGTGATATTAGAGGTTAGTACACAAGACTCCTAAGGAAGTATTTCCTTTCGTGAAAGTCAGGAAAATAAAGAAATTCTACCTTGTTCAAATGTGAAAGAATCTAACCAGTCACAACTTTCCATTGAGCATTTTGAAAGAAATTATATAAAATTAATAACAAGTCTAAAGAAAATTGAATATAAATCAATTAAGGGGAGAAGCAAAAAGATATTTTTAGTTTTGAGTAGAGTAAATGAATTAGCCTCTTACAATGATGTTTTCCTGCTAAAAGAATGTTGCTCTGCTAGGGATAATTATGGTAACAGGAATTAGAGTAATTTAAACTCGACTGAAAAGAGAAAGTAAGGGATTCTTACGTTGCAGAGAAACACAGAATATGCTTGAAATCCTGGTTATTTACGCTGTCATTAAAATAGCCATGCAGGTAATTTAAACTCGACTGAAAAGAGAAAGTAAGGGATTCTTATGTTGCAGAGAAACACAGCATATGCTTGAAATCCTGGCTATTTACGCTGTCATTAAAATAGCCATGCAGGTACCAAACTAACTTTATGTAACAAAGGGATCAACAATTACAGATGAAACCACTAAAATGACCCAACATCCATTAATTGGGGAGTTTCCATTTGCTATAGGTTTAGATTGGAGCCTTAGGTTTTATGTTTGGACCAAAGTGCTATCACATTACATCATTTTCCAATTCCAAATATTTGAACTTTTCTTTCACTATACAACTTGGAGAAGTAAATATCCTCCCAAACAGACACTACTGTTCCATATCTAGTAAATGACCACATCAGTATAATAGTCTGAAATCCCCAGCTAGGCTCAATTTATGAAAGAATGCCCTTTTATAGATTTCACCATAGCCTGATTTCCATTTTGTAAATGTGTCCCATTGTTTAGTGTCTGTGTTCATTCCCATTCAATGATGTAGTAAATCTACTGTCTGAGGCCCAATGCCACAGGTTAACGTCAGAGAAATGAGTCATATTGGATTTGGTCCCTAGAAGTGCTTGCCAGCAATTAGATGAGTTTATTACTAGCATTTACAATGGCTTTTATTCTTTAGTCCCTGTATTCGTTTCCTAGGGCTATAGTAACAAAAGACTGCAAGTTGAGTGGCTTAAAACAACAGAAATGTACTCTCTCATAGCTCTGGAGACCAGAAATCTGAAATCAAGGTGTTGTCAGGGCCATGCCCCCTCTGAAACCCATAGGGGAGAATCCCTCCTTGACTTTTCCTAGGCGTCTGGAGGGCCGGCGACTCCTTGGTGTCCATTGACCTACAGCTGCATCACTCCAGTCTCTGTTCTCCACGTCACGTGGTCTTCTCCCTGGGTATCTCTGTCTTCACAGGGCTTTCTTCTTATAAGGACATCAGTCTCATTGGATCATTAATCTTAATTTAATCACATCCACAACACCTCCATTTCCAAATATGGTCACACTCTGAAGTACTGGTGGTTAGGACTTCAGCATACTTTTTCTTGGGGGAGGAGGCACAGTTTAACCCATAACACCCCCTACTACCTTTCACCTAATCCTCTTATGCCAGTAAAGCTCTTGTATGTCAACTGAGTCTCTACATGGTAAGAAAATAAAATCCGAGCCAAGACAGAAGGCCCCATTGGTTTATAATGTTTTTACTTTCTTCAAAGCATTTCCACTTAATTGCATTTGGTCCACACAACAAAACAGACTGGTTAGGTATTTTTATCTCAGCTTTTATGGATGAGAAAACTGAAGCACGGAGAAGTTAAAGGCCTTGCTTGATAGCACACAACCTTTATATGCCACAGGCAGGGCACTTAGGCCTCCTAACCTCTCCATCTGTGCTGCTCCCACTAATAAATAGAGCCTAATGTGTAGCATTACCACTAAGGGTGCAGTGACGCTCAAGAAAGGCACTGGATGTTTTCAAATTAAACAGGATGTTGTTATAAAAGGGCAACAGGAGGGACCCTTGTGAAGGGAGAATGTTATATATCTTGACTAAGGTTGTGGACTAACCAGGGATGGCTCTGAAAGTCATGGAACCCCCCTGGCTCTCCAGACCCCTTTGGTTCCTGCTGGTTCCTTACATAATACTTTAGGGCTGCCTAAGAAGCAGCTACATTGACAACCACATATGTGCAGTCATGTCAGGGCACAGGTAGCTCCCTGAAAAGAAAAGAAAAATTCCTTTCCAAACTCTTCAACCAAGAAATGGAAAGGAATGTCCCTTAAGGAGATTTCAAAGTAGAGCATGAATCTGTTCATACTCCCCCTTGGTCTCCCAATTCTTGGCCTCAGATAACTATCCTGTATAAGAAAATCTTTAATGCAAATGAAATCAATGTAGTGTCACGTACAATGGTAGTTAGGCCACAGGCTCAGAGACACACAAAGATCTGGGTTTGGATCCTATCTCTGCCCCTGCCTAGCAGAGTGGTGTTAGGGTACTTTACCTCTCGAAACTTCAGCTTTGTGGAGATAACAGTAGTGCTATTTCCCAGGATTGTTTTGAAAAGTGATTGCTTTGACAAGTGTTCGTATAAAAATGAAAGTGTTGATTACAGTGCCCTGAATATGGCAAGTGGTCAATAATATCATTGGTTTGTATTCAATGCTCCACACATGAGCAAATGCTATGGACCAACTGTTCCAAAGTCTACCATGCTGCTGCCTCTAGTTCAATTCATATTCCATACTGGGCTTTCTGGCTTTTACAGCTGGTCATAAGGTCCATTGTCTGTTTGATTAATTCTTTCATCTCTAATCTAAATTTCAGTTCTCACTGAAGATCTGGTCATTTTTTAGTCAGAATTTTTTTAAGAGTTCATCCACACTCTAGTCATTTTGGGGTGAGTTTAAACTGGCTAACTGTTCACCTTTCAAGTCCTTCTATTTCAACACCCGTGTCAGTTTAGGAAATCTGTCTTTTGCTCACCTTTGTTCACTTTTTTGCCTCTCTGTCTGCCGATTATCTCTCACTCGATCATTTCTAAGTCAAGGACAGGAGATTTATTCCAATACCTATAAGCCAAAATACTGGATTTCGGTTAAGTCTCTGATAAGGGCCTCCTCCACAGTGACAGGCCAGCACTGGGAGGTGGGATGGCCGAGATCCTAACAAGAAATATTTCTTACTGCACAAAAACATTTTTCTGATCTCTCCCCAGGTACACCAAGATGAAAAACACAAGTCAACATTCCCTTAAAAACTAATTACTCTTATGGTGGCAAATCTAAACTTAATTTAGAACTATCAAATTGACGTTGAACTTGCTAGAAAAGCACCCAATACAGGTTTAGAGGCAGTTGTAAATCATATAGACAAAATTGCCCTTTTTCATGCCATTCTAGGAACTAAGTAGACCAGTCAGTCCCAGAGAGGACCTTTTTCACTGTTCTCACTTTAGAACTGTCACACGATTCTGCACCAGTCTTAATCTCAAAGGAGACCCCCCTATGAAAATTAAATAACATACATTGTGTTATTTCATCCATTGCAATGAACCACAAACTTCAGCACACTGTAACTAAAAAACTACTTTTGTTTCACTTTTGGTGGAAGGTTAAGAGTTAAAATTTTGCTGATTTATTTTAATTCAACATTTATTTTGTTTTCAGATTTTTAAGGTAGTCTCGATATGCTCCACTAACGAAACTTTTGAAAAAAAATAGAAAAGCACAAAGACAAATATAACTATCAGCTATAAACCAACTTAATTGTATGTTCACGTTTTAACATATTTACCTCAATCTTGCTTCTCTGCAGTGTTTTTACATAGCTGAGTTATGTTTCTCCTTTTTTTTAACTTAGCCTTAATATATGACATAAACATCATTTTATTGATAGTATTTTTATATAGATATACCACCATGTGCTTAACCATCTTGATAACTAGGTATATAACATTTATTTTTAATAAATAATTCTTTAAAAGAATCATGATCAATTTATGAAATTTAGAAAACAGCAAAAAACATGAAGAAAAGATAAATTGGTGGTTAAATCTGTAAGTGTGGCTATAGCGATTTAAAAACTGAAGAAAATATATTGGTAACTGCCATTTGGTGAAGATCCACGAGGTGGCAGGCACCGTGCAACCGTATTTCTAATCCTTATCGAAAAACACAAAAAGGTCAGTTTATTATAGTCACCATTTTGCAGGTTCAGAGGTCATAGAGCTAGTAAGTGGTGCATACGGATTTTGAACAGCTGTGTCTAATCCCAAAACTATTTTTCCCGACTATGTCACACTGCCCGCCCATCATCACCTCCACTTCACCACTTCTTCCACCACTACCGCCACCTCCACCACCACTTGTATCACCACCACTTCCAATCCCATTCTATCACTACCTCTCCCACCTCCTCTGCCATCACCTCCACCCCCACCCCCAGTATCTCCACCACCATCTCCATCACCACCACTATCACCTCCATAGTCCCCTCCACCACCAACTCCACCTCCACCTCCACCATCACCTCAATCACCACCTCCAGTATCTCCATCATCACCTCCATCACCACCATCACCTCCACAGTCCCCCCGTCCACCAACTCCACCTCCACCTCCGCCACCACCTCTATCACCACCTGCAGTATCTCCATCACCTCCATCACTACTATCTCCATCACCTCCATCACTACCACTATCACCTCCACAGTCCCCTCCACCACCAACTCCACCTCCACCTCCACCATCACCTCTATCACCACCTCCAGTATCTCCATCATCACCTCCATCACCACCATCACCTCCACAGTCCCCCCGTCCACCAACTCCACCTCCACCTCCGCCACCACCTCTATCACCACCTGCAGTATCTCCATCACCTCCATCACTACTATCTCCATCACCTCCATCATTACCACTATCACCTCCACAGTCCCCTCCACCACCAACTCCACCTCCACCTCCGCCATCACCTCTATCACCACCTCCAGTATCTCCATCATCACCTCCACCCCCGCCCCCAGTATCTCCACCACCACCTCCATCACCACCACTCTACCGCTCCTCCACCTCCACCTTCACCACCATATTGCCACCTTTAAGGCTTCTTATCATCTCCTTTCTACATACGCTTTCTTCTCTTCCCACCTTCATATTCTCCTCCTCTCCTGCTTCACTCTGACCTTTTCCAACCTGCAGTTCCTTATGTGCCTGGGTAATGGAAACAGGGCAAAGGCTACCCTACCACACTCATTTTATGAACAATCCAAATCAGTCATTCAGTCATTCAACAAACATTGACTGAGAGAATTTTATGGGTCAGGCACTGTCCGGAGCACTGAAGAGTCCAGTAATTGTCCCATTTGTAGGATTTTCTTCAATACCAAAGAGCTTATTTTTAAGGATTTTTCTGCACTCTCACACACCATTTACCCTATTAAACCTGCTTGCAAAGTTATCAGCCTGTGCTTGGGTTCCCAGCTCACATCGCCTGGCCTCCATGCCGGATGGAAAGCAGAAGTGAGCTGCTTAAGAAGGATATGAGAGTAAAAAGGAAAGTCTCAGGCAACAGTCATGAAGTAATTTCTTATCTCTTATTGCCACAGCAAGCTACCGCGGGAAAGAACTTCCTATTTCCGTACTCAGATGATGTGTATTTGCTTAATGCAGCTTACCTGCAAGAGTTCACACATGGACCCTCTCCAGAAAAGACACTTGATATATAAAGAGAGGAAAGGGACGTTTAAAAAATAAAGAATGAGAACACCATGAAATACACAAACTGAAGTCCTTTTTCTTCTCACTTGCATGATGTGATCAGAAAGAAACCTGTGTTCTTTCTGTTTCCATTTCCACATAAAATTTTAATTAGCTGGAGAGGAATCAGACTCTGTGTATGACTATACAATGCCTAGGACAGTACTAAGAACACACAGGCCCCTACAGACTAATAAATTCCACTACCATAGTCAAAGATGCCTTGGTGGGTTATAACCCTGTCTCTTACAGTTAAATTTCCTTCACACATACACAAGCAAAGAAAACCAAATGCTTCAGATGCCCTGGGTAAAAACCTCTGAACCAACATCACCTAAGTTCTCGTTTTCACACAGCGATATCTTGTCAAGCCTGTGATTTTATCTAAAAGTAAGCTGCCTGCATACAAAGGGGGATTCTCCACAAAGAACACACCTTCTCAAAAGAGGGTGGCCACAGAGTGTCTCCCCAAATGAACTCCTCAGGACCCACACACATGCTGAATTGTGCTTTTCTAAATCAAAGCCACGGTCTGAGGTCCCAGCAGCTATCAATACAACATCCATTTAAGAAACAGAGGAAAGCAGAGTGAGTACACAGCTCTCTCCTTCAAAGCTAAAGAGTGTCTTTAGCACTGGACTTGACAGCAGCAAGTTTATGAAGAGCTGAGCAAACGGTACATCCCAAGAGTCACATCTTAGTTACAACTCACTATGTTAAAGAGAGTACTAGGGTATCCACTGCTTTACCATCTTGCGATGCCAAGTAACGACTTCATATATCAGCCAAGGAGTGGTTTTACTTACATGCAATAAAAAGAGAGTAAATCCAAGCACTGGCTCTTTATCCCTGAATTCAGAAAATTCATAATACTCTGAGGCCAAGGTTGAGGATTCCACTGTAAGCGGCCACAGCTCAGGCGGCTCTGGCTACACAGGATGACCATTAGAGGCTGACCAGAGGGTAAGGCTCTTTCGAAAGAAGAGGAAGTGTCATCTCTACTTCCCCAATGTCATTGTTCTTCCTTCTTGTCATTTAATGAACCCTTCCTCAATTCTGAAACCCAGGACACGGTTCATGCAAATCAGTCGTGTCTCATCTGTCTGGCTCCACTGATCATTAAACACTACTCGGTGTGTTCATTTCCAGGACACGTGTGTGAAACATTGCGTGGTTTGGCTGTGCTGATTTGGAGGCAAAGATGTTTATCTGCAGGCATGGAGGGCGAGGTCATCTGCAGGCACGGAGTGCAAGGTCACCCGCAGAACTGTTCCGGGTGTGTTGAGTTGAAATGCCGCTTTTTTATCATCAGTCTTTTTTGGCTGAATGTTCTTTCACATTTCCCTTCTTTCTCCTCTCTTAACGGTTCATATTACTTATAAATAGAGGGCACAGATAAATTCATAAAAAAGTATCTTAGGATAAGAACAAGGCTTAGCCTGCCATTCTTTTGTAGCATACTGAACGGACTAACTTCAAAACTTTTCCTTCACACACTAGAAAAGGAAAATGACAGGGAAAAGTCAGATTTGAATGCATCACCCAGGGGGTTCACAGGGGGTTACCCTACAGGTTTATTTAAATAAAGTATATAAAATTCCAGTCCTCCCACTTCTCCTTTTCAATACCAGTTTCCTTTATACCTTGCTGGGGAAAGAACACAATCTCATTATATTTATACTCCACTTTCAAAGAAAAGGAATCAAATCATTAGAAACAGGCTCATGACCATGCAGTTTCCCAAGATGTGGTCACTAGATCGCTAGCACGTGTATTTAGTTATCTATCACTACGTAACAGAAGACCCCAGGACTTAGAGGCTGAAAACAACAAACACCTATTACCTCTTAGTCTCTGAGTGTCAGGAATCCGGGCCCAGCTTAGCTGGGTTCTCCAGCTAAGGCCTCCCCCAAGGTTACTGCCAAGGTGCCAGCGGAGACTTTAATCATCTCAAGGCTCGGCTGGGAAAGGAAATTCCTCCAAGCTCACCCACGTAGTCCTTGGCAGGATTCAGTTTCTCAAGGGCTACGGGACCGAGGGCCTCAGTTCAATGCTGGCTGTTGCCTGGAAGCCACTCTCTGTTCCTCACCCATGGGTCTCCCCTCGGGCAGCTCACAACATGGCGTCTGGCCTCATCAGAGCAAATAAGCGAGAGTGAAAGAGAATGGGAGCAAGGAGTCCAGCTCCTGGTTACACTCCCACGTGTCATCTTTCAGGCCTGACCATAGGTAACTGCGACGGCTTTCCCTGGCAGGTCGCACAGGGACACTGCCCTCCCCGCAGCAGACTTGGTGACAGCAGGGCACGGCAGCGTCTGAGCGGAGCTGTGGTCAAGCTCTTGGCCCTCCCGGGTCACTCTTGCTCTTTTGCATATTTATATCCCAGAGTCGTTTTATCTGAGACCTTGGACCAAGGTCCTCTTCTGGTGTCTCTGCTGAGACCCCCTTATAAAGGGAGGTGTGAGAACCCCCGTTACTCAGCCAGGACTAGTCCATTCCCGGCCCCCTCTCACACACGTACACACACCTCGGGGGCCATCACACCGCTGGAGCCTTTTATTTGGGGTTCCCTCCCCAGTGAGAAGATCCCCACCTTGGTCCTGACCCCCGACAATGCACCTTGCCCTGGGGAAAATGGGACAGGGGGAGCGGGCCCTTCCTCCAGCTATAGACTTGCCTGTGCGCTCACGGGCAGTGATCTCTCACTGTCGCCTTATGGCTTTAATCGGCTGCTCCGCCACCGACAGCTCAGCTCTCCTGCCCAGCTCAGCTGACCTCCTGACAGAAAGCGAGTGTGAGCAAGAGAGAACTCACAGGGCTTCCCTGGTGGCGCAGTGGTTGAGAGTCCGCCTGCCGATACAGGGGACACGGGTTCGTGCCCCGATCCGGGAAGATCCCACATGCCGCGGAGCGGCTGGGGCCATGAGCCATGGCCGCTGAGCCTGCGCATCCGGAGCCTGTGCTCCGCAAGGGGAGGGGCCACAGCGGCTGAGCCTGCGCGTCCGGAGCCTGTGCTCCGCGAGGGGAGGGGCCACAGCGGCTGAGCCTGCGCGTCCGGAGCCTGTGCTCCGCGACGGGAGGGGCCACAGCAGCGAGGGGCCTGCGTAAAAAAAAGAGAGAAGTCACAGTCTTCTGTAACCTACTCTCAGAAGTGATATCCTAACACTTTTGCGTCATTCTGTTTGTTAGAAGCGAGTTCCTTGGTCCAGTCTACACTCCGGAGGAGAGGACTCTAGAAAGTGTGCATTCTAGGAGGTGGGGATCACAGGGGGTTACCCTACAGGTTTATTTAAATAAAGTCTATAAAATTTTATCCAAACGGAAGTTGTCCCTGTCCGTTCAAATATTAACAAGAGGGAAGACTCATCTAAGGATAAAATCATCAATATAGTCATAGCACTAAGGGGAAATCTGAGCCTTTCATCCAAGCGGTAAATTAGCCTGCAGCCCACTCTAGTCATTACCAAGATCACACCGCTCAGACCTGAAAACCTAACGACCCTCACCATTCTATCTCTAAGAAACAAAGTGACACACAAGCAAAAACCTAAATGACACTATAAAACTAGCCTAGTATCTGGAAGGTGGCTGAAGCAATTTCAGTAAAAAGAATACCTTTTCACCTAACCACAGGAATGAGAAAAACCTCAAAACAAGCCCAGAGTTGGACTCTTCTATAAGCTTATATAGGTTTATACAGTCACCTTAATCACTTACCCCATGAGGATCAGAAATCCCTGAGACCTGGCCGTTCTCCTCTTAATGGTCAATGAATCTGCTCCTTCCTAAGGATGACAAGGCAGAGCTTCACTGCATGGGGCTCCCCCAACCCTACCAAGTACAAAAGCAGATCACTCCTTCCGTCTTCCTTTCTAAGCAGGAGCTGCTTAGATCAGGGCAAATAGAGGGTCTGTTTCCTGGCCCACAACCACTGGAGATAAGGAGAAAAGGGTCATTCTGGGTGGAGGAGTAAATAATTCTAAGATCTAAATTGACTTTAGATCTTCCTAATTTGAAGAGGTACTGATAACAGGTGACAGAAACCAGTGTCACTTGACTTGCAGTTTAACTGGCAATAGATTAAGGGCAACATTTTCAAAAGCAAAGTGGAAACCCTCTGTAAGGCATGGTTTACGTTTCTGCTTTTTCAGAAGTTTTTGAATTTATAGATTAAACACGACATCCCCCATACCTCACAATCCAAATGTCAATAAAAACTGTGTTAAAAATAAACAACTGTTGAGGGAGCAAAGAAAGAGTTATATAACAAAGTTGCTATATAACTAAGTTGCTATATATATAAGTTGCTATATAACTTTGTTATATAACAAAGTTGCTATCTTGTCAAAGCTTTGCCTTTGGGGATTAAATAATAGTTTGAAAACTAGTTCAGTCTCTGGTCTCAGACATCTTTGATTTCTTTATGTTAGTTTCATGAGAAGATAAAAATTAAATCAAATCTGTGGAGGAGTGACAGGATTATAAAATACTATACTTTTTTTTTTCCGGTACGCGGGCCTCTCACTGTTGTTGTGGCCTTTCCTGTTGCGGAGCACAGGCTCCAGACGCGCAGGCTCAGCGCGCTCCGCGGCGTGTGGGATCCTCCTGGACCGGGGCACGAACCTGCGTCCCCTGCATCGGCAGGCGGACTCTCAACCACTGCGCCACCAGGGAAGCCCAAAATGCTATACATTTTGACCAGGGATAAAATGAAATTCTCCCAGTGGCTTCTTGTTTGTAGAAACTTCTCTTTCTGGGCAGTTCTGCCTCCTCTTATCCCTGTGTTGAGCTGTCCTCTAGTGGTTTGCGTTAGGTAGCCCCCAAAAGTAATAGATGATATGAAAAGTATTTAGTGACATCAGTAGCAAGGCCTCGTTTCTCATCAGGCTTTTAGATGTCATCTTCAAAGACATCCTCAAAGGGCACATAATTTACAATTGTAGGGCTAGAATTGGAGCCACTTAAATTCTCTGAGCATAATCACCTGATTTATAGAAGTGGAATCCTCTTCAAGTCCCTCCAGTTCAAGATGGGCTGATCACAGATTTTTTTTTCCCCTTTCCCTCCCTCCCAAGACTTCATTAAAATGATAGGAAAAGTATAAAAAATATATAAACCGACAATAGCAAAAGTAAAAATGGAGGAAGCGCATTAGAGCTTGAGAGATCTCAACAGATTTCTGGCAGATGGGATGACAGAGGAGGGGTAAGAGATGAAGGAGGGCAGGGGAATCACAGCATCCCACCCATAAGAAGGACACTATGGGAGAAATGGACTGCCTGTGATGAGGAATCCCTGAGCAAATCAGGACTCAGAAAGCCAAGAGAAGCTTGAAAATCTAAATAAGTGAAAAGTGAAGTGAAAATTGGAAGATTCACTGAAAGTCTGTAAGAACCCAGCCCTCCTCCCATACCCCTCTGTCAAACATCTCTATCAGCCCAGCCTTTACACAGCAAACACCCACAATCCTGCAGGCAGCCATTTCACCCCACCCTGGGCAATATTACGGGGGATTCTCCTCTAAAAAGTTTGAAATTATACAGAGAATACAGGCAATGTATGTGCATATGGGTACTTCAGAGTAAGAACTCCGAATTCTGGTATGAGAGTGTCACTCAGCACATGCTGGGGCATGACATCATCTCCTTTTTGGGTAACCACGAATTGTAGAAAAGCGGGAAAACAACCTTCTAATCAGTGTCCTTACAGATATTTATGAAGATATTGTATCCATAAAAAAAGAACAGGGTGCTAAGAAAGATAAATAATCTGAGAACAAGAAAGAACCCTTGGATATTATAAATATGATTGCCAATTAAAGATTCTAATGGAAGCTTGGATGATAAATTCAAGTAAATCTTTCAGGAAATGTTACTCAATGATCTCATCAAAGAAATAACATGACAGGTTTCCGTTAAGCGAGGTTCAAGAGTATTTGGATTAAAAAGTCTCACTGTGGGGCTTCCCTGGTGGCGCAGTGGTTGAGAGTCCACCTGCCGATGCAGGGGACACGGGTTCGTGCCCCGGTCCGGGAAGATCCCACATGCCGCGGAGCGGCTGGGCCCATGAGCCATGGCTGGTGAGCCTGCGCGTCCGGAGCCTGTGCTCCGCAACAGGAGGGGCCGCAACAGTGAGAGGCCCAGGTACTGCAAAAAAAAAAAAAGTCTCACTGAGTACCCAGGAAAAAGAATTTCAAGTTATGGTCAAATTCCCAAACACCAAAGACAAAGAGAAAATCCTAAAATCTCCCAAATAGAGAAAACAAGTCACTTCCACAGAAACAAGAAACTGAAAGTTTCCAGATTTCTCTGGAAGTAGAATTGAGGGTTAGAAGGCAAGTGAGCAAAACCTCCCAAGTTCTGCAGGACCTTGATTTCACACTAGAGTACAACATTCATTCATTCAGCAAACATCTTGGAGCACCATTTCAGTCCCTGGGGATACAGCAGAGGATGAACAATAAGGCAAGCCCTGCCCTCAGGAGCCTTCTGTTCTTGCCCCAATCAGGATGGTGTGCTCTCTACACAAAATAAGCCACAGCTAATGTGTTAGGTAGTAATAAGTGCTAAGGTGGAAAAAAATAAAGCAGTGTAAGAAATGCACAGAGTATAGGGAGAAAATTAGGCTAAAAATTAGATGGGGTATCCAGGGAAGGACTCATAAAGAAGGTGATCCCAGAGAAAATATCTGAAAGAAGTGGAGTGAGCCAGCGGACATCAGAGGAAAGAGCGTGATCAGAAGAGGGATGAGCAAATGCAAAAGCCCGGAGGCTCCAGAGCCTGACTGGTAGGGTAGAAGAACAGCAAGGAGGCCGGTCTGGCCAGAGGAGAGAAGTATTCAGGAAGGTAAAGGGAAGCCATACAGAGTTACGGTTGGGTTACATGGGGTCATGAAACCTGGCTTTTGGCTCTGATCACCTAAACCAGGAGTTGCCAAGCTTTTTCTGTAAAGGGTTAGATAGTAAATATTTAAATAATAAGTAGTCACAGATCAGCTATTCACCTCTGCTGTTGCAATCTGAAAACAGCCATAGACAATATGTCAGTGAATGAACAAGACTGTGTTCCATTAAAACTTTATTGATGGTCACCAGAATTTGAATTGTGTATGATTTTTGTGCGTCACAAAATATTCTTCTTCTTCTGACTTTTTTTCATCCATTTAAAAATGTCAAAACTATCTTAACTTATGAACTGTACAGAAAACAGTCAGCAGCTAGATTTGGCCCATGGGCAGTAGCTCGTTGATCCTGAACTAAGCTATCAATGAAGTATGAAGGCAGAACATGCCTATTTTCAGACACAAAAGAGCTGATGCAGAAAGATGACCTCCCACACACCCTGTCTTAGAAATTTACTTGCAAAAAAGGGAGTAAACCAGATAACGGAGGAGGTAGAATCCAGGAAATAGAAGACCCAGCTTAGGGATGGAGTGAAAAGGTGCAATAAAGCTGCTGGCATAGACAGCAATGCAGCAGACTGAAGCATGAGGGGAAATGGCTCCAAAAGCAAAGTTTGGGGGAGAAACATGGGATCACAGAGTGTGGTATTATCCTTGAAAACATGGAGTAAGCTAAGGGTCGGTAGAGAATTAAAAAAGTAAATTGAGGGACTTCCTGGCAGTCCAGTGGTTAAGACTTCGCCTTCCACTACAGGGGGTGTGGGTTCAATCCCTGGTGAAGGAGCTAAGACCCCACATGCCTTGTGGCCAAAAAAACCGAAACATAAAACAGAAGCAATATTGTAACAAATTCAATAAAGACTTTGAAAATGGTCCACATCAAAAAAAAAAATCTTAAAAAAAAAAACAAATTGAAAAAGTAGTTAGAATACCCCAAAATAAAAATAAAAACAGTAAAAGAACTAAAACTCAATTATTCTATATTACTTGGTGGTAAAGTAAGTAATACTTATATAGGCACGACAATGCAATACTCACAACTGATTTCCAACTTTAAGAATCAAGGTATAAAGAAAATATAAAATTAGAAAAGACTGTAAATAAGCCTTGACAATATAAAAGTTAAAATGTGCTGCGCTATCCATTGACAGATGAATGGATGAAGAAGATGTGGTACATATATACAATGGAATATTACTCAGCCATAAAAAGGAATGAAATTGAGACGTGGATGGACCTAGAGACTGTCATACAGAGTGAAGTAAGTCAGAAAGAGAAAAACAAATATCCTATATTAACGCATATATGTGGAATCTAGAAAAATGGTACAGATGAACCGGTTTGCAAGGCAGTAATAGAGACACAGGTGTAGAGAACAAATGTATGGACACCAAGGGAGGAAAGCAGGGGTGGGGTGGTGGTGGTGTGATGAATTGGGAGATTGGGATTGACATATATACACTAATATGTGTAAAATAGACAACTAATAAGAACCTGCTGTATAATTAATTAATTAATTTAAAAACTATATATGCTGGGCTGTAAAACACGATAGCCACTAACCATTGAAATTTAAATGTTAGTTAATTAAGGTGAAATGAAATTTAAAACTCCAGTTCCTAGGTCACACTAGCTGCATTTCAAGTGCTCAAGACCACTTGTGTCCAGTGGCTACCATACTGGACATGGAACATCTCTACTAATGCAGAAATTTCCATTGGAGAGCACTGGAGAAGTGGGGAAGTGGATGGTGCTGTGGGGGGACACAGTTTGAGGTGCTAACTGACAATGTGAAAAGTCAGGAGATGCTGTATAGGCAAGAAACAAAGTGTAAGCATATTGTTCAGAAAGTCACCCAAGTAACTAACAGAAGCACTAAAAAGAGAAATTTAATTATAATGGGAGGAGGAAAGAGATGATGAGGGTGTTTGTTCTCAAGTGAGCCAAACTCTCATTGCTTGTTCTCTGAGGTCAGTAGATAATGTCTGAAATTGACAAAACAAGAAGACCATGAATACAGTGTAAAGAAATCACAAGAAGGATTCAAAACAGAAGAGCTAAGTGGAAAGCCTGTGAGCAGGTTGGAGGGAAGAAGGTTGCAGCAGCGGGAAGATGCTTTTCCCTTAGCTCCCCTTGCCGGGATCACCCCAGCTACCCCAGCTGTCTGTCCTTCAAGGTGCAGCCCATGAGTCACTTCCTCGGGAAAGCATTCCCCATCCTTCAGACTATGCTATTTCCTCCTCTTTGCTCTCAAAGTATTATCTACAAAATCTCAAATTCTGTTTTATTATGATTATGTTATCTGACATGTGTCTTCTCAAGTCCCTGTCCTTAGAAAGGCCCTGAACTGGGCTTCCCTGGTGGCACAGTGGTTGAGAGTCCGCCTGCCGATGCAGGGGACACGGGTTCGTGCCCCGGTCCGGGAAGATCCCACACGCCGCGGAGCGGCTGGGTCCGTGAGCCGTGGCCGCTGAGCCTGCGCGTCAGGAGCCTGTGCTCCGCAACAGGAGAGGCCACAACAGTAAGAGGCCCGCATACCGCAAAAAAAAAAAAAAAAAAAAAGGCCCTGAACTTTGTTTAATGCTCTAATATCACCCTTTCAAAATTCCTAATAATCCATGGACAAGGGTTCCCCTATTTTCATTTTTAACTGGGACCTGCAAATTATGCAGCTGTCCTGCTTGGAAGTTTCGCTGCTAACTGGACGGTCAGCTCTTTGAAAGCAGGGACAGATTGTTTTTTAAATTTGTATCCCCATAGGCCCCTCAGTAAATTACCATTTGCCTAACTGATACTTACATATATTTTACTTGTGAGGGCTATAATTTTACACTCTAAGATCCAAACACATAATCCATCTTTCAGGAAAACTACGATTTGTGCTATGCCAGGAGTCACCCTAACACCATCCATAAAGCATCTCTGACTCTTTCTCTGATTCGAAATGACATAATTACAGTTTTATTCCTTTCTTTTTAAGCCGTCTCCTTCTCTTGTGCTGTCAATCCCTCTGGGAGAGGCAGCCTTTAAGTTTCACTAGTGAACCATCACCAATATGAGCTTGTCAGATCCCTTCAGTTCAGACAGAATCAACCCTATCCCAAAAGCGGGTGAATCGTTTCAAGCTCACACTTTGAACACAGCACACAGCTGTGTTCCTGATTTGGGACGGTATTGGTAAAACATACATACAAATAACTCAGCTTCCTGAGCCTCACCCATTGCAAACCAGTGAAGTGAAAACGTTAGTTATACATGAAAGTACATCAATACTCAAGATTTTTTTTAAAAAAGAATATACATATGTCCAAAACATACGACATCCCCTTTTGCCTGACCTGAAGCATCTTTTCAGTATTTTCCACTAATCAATATAATAACCTTCACCTTATTTACTATTTATTACTATTATTAATATTAAATACTATTCAATGTATTTATGGAATATGTTTCTTTTTTTTTTTGCGGTACGTGGGCCTCTCACTGTTGTGGCCTCTCCCGCTGCGGAGCACAGGCTCCGGACGCGCAGGCTCAGCGGCCATGGCTCACGGGCCCAGCCGCTCCGCGGCGTGTGGGATCTTCCCGGACCGGGGCACGAACCCGTGTCCCCTGCATCAGCAGGCGGACTCTCAACCACTGCGCCACCAGGGAAGCCCTGGAATATGTTTCTTGAGTGCTAGAATCTGAGGGTTCTGAAGCCTGGTCAGGAGGAGAACTCAGAGACTTAGGAGGAAAAGGAGGACAGGAGACAGCATAGGACTGGGGCCAAATAGAAGGACTATGAAAGGTCAGAGACGGAGGAAAACAATCTGGTTGGATCTCCCTGAGCCAAATTCGCACAGGACACAGCATAGTCTCTGCTCCTTGAGGCACAGATGAAGTATCAACAGGGGAGATGGGGCAGGGGATGACCATCTATGCCTAGAGAGAAGGTTCAGGAGGTTGGCACGTTGACGACCAGCTTGGTGGTTCTCACTGAGCTCGTATAGCTGCCTAAGGGACATTTTGGAGATTTATAAGGGCTTTTGTTTGTTACAGGGATTGAGAGTTGTTTCTGGCATTGAGTTGGGCTGGGGGTGGGTTTCATGGCAAGAGTTTGATGCTGCTCAAAACCAAAGCAAAGCCTCATAACAACGAATTATCCTATGTCCCACCCAACTTCGTGTCCTGCCAGATATTCGTAAATATGAGTAGTATACAAGTTTTACCTTCCTGAGTCTAGAAGCAAAGAATTTTTTGCATGGCTTTAATATTAAAATATTAAATATTTAACATTATATTAATATTTAATATTAATATTTGTATATTAATATTTAACATTAAAATGTCATTACTTCCAAATTTATCTTGTAAATTTGTTTTGTTTGGAACTTTATGAAGAACCATTCACCATTTCAAAAAACCAAAATAGCACTGGAAGCCCTGCTTATGGAATCAGTCTTATATCCACCTGTATTGGTAGCTGTGACATTCACAGTGTTTTGACATATGTATGTGAATATGGTTAGCTAGGTATTCTTCAAAAGCTAAATATCCTTTTAAAGTATCAACAGTATTTAGTTGAGTACCATCTTACTAAACTAAATCAAAACTTATTCCTTGGGAGACGCAAGAGGGAAGAGATATGGGAACATATGTATATGTATAACTGATTCACTTTGTTATAAAGCAGAAACTAACACACCATTGTAAAGCAATTATACCCCAATAAAGATGTAAAAAAAAAAAACTGATCCCTTATAAATTGGAGCAAGGATCTGACTATTTCTTTTGTTTTCCTAGTATGATCATGTCTGAGCATTTATAGATTAAAATACATATTATTTTATTGTAAACCACTTTTATTTCTTCCTCATATCTCATTTAGGACATGAAGAATTAATAGAGAGCTTATTGTGTGCCAGACATATTCTATGAGCTGTGCAGGCGACCCTCTCTATCCTCACAATAACTCCTTGAGACAGGTATTCTTACCCCCATCTCAGAGATGAGAAACTAAGGCACAGAGAGGTCAAGTAACTTGCCCAAGGTACCATGGCAGAGCCCGGTTTCAAACCTGGGCAAGCTGGCTCCAGGTCTCACGCCCTCAGCCAAATTACTGTACTGCATTATATTGGGGTTTTTTCTTTAAGTTTAAATGTAAGTAGGGTTTTTTAAGTTTATAAGTAGGTTATATTATTTGTGAATCTCATTTCGAGATAGTAAAGAGGGCATTTCAATATATATTTTATCAAGAAAAGGGAAGCATGGAGTTGGATAAGGATGAGAATCATTGGTGTAGCTGAGAAATGAAGCTATGGGAGGGAGTAGTAGCAAGAAATAAAAATGAAAGGATGTCTGAGGCTGGGACTAAGGCACATCTCACCTGCCAAGCCAAGGAGTGTGGAATGAGTTGTATAGAAGGACCCCAGCCCCCTTGAATAAAAAGCATCTTGGGGCTTCCCTGGTGGCTCAGTGGTTGAGAGTCCGCCTGCCAATGCAGGGGACACGGGTTCGTGCCCCGGTCCAGGAAGATCCCGCATGCTGCGGAGCGGCTGGGCCCGTGAGCCATGGCCACCGAGCCTGCGCGTCCGGAGCCGGTGCTCCGCAACGGGAGAGGCCACAACAGTGAGAGGCCCACGTACCGCAGAAAAAGAAACAAAAACAAAAAGCATCCTGGATATAATGTAGTTTCCTAACATTCTATCATTTTTCTTTGCAGAAATCTTCTCCTTGTTAAAAGAAGCAAGATTTCCAAAGACAGGGATTTTTTTTTAAACTGTAAACCCCAAGGTACAGTGTCTGGCACATGATGGTCAAGTAATGTTTGTTGAATTAATTAAATTTTCCAGTATTAAAGACTAGAATGTAAAAGCTTGGTGCTTGGCTTCTCTCTGTCTCTCTCTCTCTCTTTCCTCTCCACCCTTCAGTCACTTGCTTAATTAGGAAAATCAATAGCTCCAACCTGATACCTTTGGGTCTTCCTCTTAACAGGCAAAGATCCCCGTATTAGTCTCACCAATGGGTTATTTTATCACTTTAAGAAACCCCTATGCCTAAGAATTGCAAAGTTTAAAATAATCATTCCCTGTTTCAGTAAATGAGTTAGTCACTGGGGCAATTTTAGCCTGGATTGTTTCTTAATAGCAACCTGCTGACAAATCCCATGGAGTCTGCAATGCTGTTGGTTGAGAACCTTGTTTTGCCATCTCTGAATCAAGCCTTAATCAATAATAATAGGAAGACCACACCCAGGTGGGACACAGCATCTCAGCCTTACTTACCTCACTCGGTCTTGAGGACAGGACTAAACCAACATTCTGTAGGTAAGGCCAGGGCCCACCCAAGGCAGGTGAGCCCCCAGCCAGACTGTAGCTGGTTTCACGAAGCAGGCCTTTGGCAAGTGAAGGTCTCATCTCTCAGCCACAAAGTACTCCTTCTAGCACTCTTGAGCACTCTTTCCCCATCTCCTACATTTCCAGCCATGACTGTATCCATGGCCCTGGCCCAGGCAGAGGCTCAGCTCCCCTGGATCTTCCATGCCTGCCATCTATGAGCATCGTCCATCAGCAGACACTATGCAGCCTGAAACGATGGATCATGGTGGAGGCAAAATAAGAGACTCTCACAAAATAGATGATCAAAGAATTGGACACACAAGTAATGGGGCAGTTGCTGGAAATATTTTTAAATATATACCTGCCATAAGATTTCTAGTATACATTACAGTAAGTCCCCTACATACAAACTTTCAAGTTGCAAACTTTCAAAGATGCGAACATGCGTTCCATCAACATCAGGCGTGCGTGAAACTGCATCTTGCCCTCTGTCTCCTGTTGCTGGCGATCCTTCAGCTCTACCATCTCCCACCTCCCCTCCCTCCTCCAGTCAGTAACTCTTCTTGCCTGTTCACTCGATGCCAGCCCCCGTGTGCCAGCTCTTGTACTGTACTTTTCAAGGCACTGTACTGTAAGATTTAAAATGTTTTCTTTATTTTTTGTGTTTGTTTTTTATGTATTATTTGTGTGAAAAATATTATAAACCTATTACATATAGTACTATATAGCCGCTTGTGTTACTTGGGTACCTAGGCTAACTTAATTGGACTTCCAAACGCGATCTTAGAACAGAACTCATTTGTAGGTAGGGGACTTACTATATTTGTTGAATTTTCAAGATGTTACTAGCAACTAGAGTCAGTAAAGAATGAAGACAGAAGTGTTGTAGAACAAGGATTCATCTATAAGTAAGGACTGATAGTTTCTTCAACATCTACAGGTCCAGAAATTCATGGTGCTATAAATTGGAGTACTTCTATGATCATAATTCCCTCTACACTATAAATTCCTATAAGCCAGGGCCAGTATCTTGTTCATCGATGAACCTCACACAGGTCAGCACATGGTAGGCACTCCATGAATATTTGTTGAGAAAGTGAAGGAAAGATGGAAGAAGTAGAGGAACAACGTAAGTGGATGCGCCGGTTTCCCACTGCTCTTGTAACAAATCACCACAAATCTGGTGACTTAAAGCATCACAGACCTATTATCTTATGGTTTTGAAGGTCAAATTTTCAAAATGGGCTGTCAGGGCTGTATTCCTTCAGAGAATCTAAGGGAGAACGACTTCTTTGCTTTTCCAACCTCTAAAGGTTACCTGAATTGCTTGGCCCATTGCCCCACATCACTCCAATCTCGGCTTCTGTTGTCACATCACCTTCTCTTACTCTGACCTTCCTACCTCCTCCCTCTTATAAGGACCCTGTGATTGCACCGGACCCACTAGGATAATCCAAAATACTCTCTCAGTCTCAAGATCTTTAATCACATCTGCAATGTCCCTTTGCCATGTGAAATGACAGATTCTGGGGATTAGCACAGGGACATAATTGGGGGGCCATTATTCAGCCTACCAACAGTCTACTGGCGTAGACTTTTTCCTTCACTTAATTCTAATAGTTTATAATACACACTGCTTGTGTATTCCGTAAGTGGCTAGATCTCACTTAGAATGTGAGCTATTATAATTTCCTTCCAAGCCCTAGCTCGGTTAATGAAACTAACTAAGCCAAAGCAAGAGAGACATGAGGTTTTTTCCAGACCCCTATCTACCCTTATGAGTAAATCACCAAATTTTATCACTTTAACTTTCTTCCAACCCTACCTGCAACCTTACTCCACCTGCAGGTCTCACCCTCAGCAGAACTGCAATACTTTTCCGGCCAATCCCCTCACCTCCAATAGATCTCACCAAGTCATCCTCCGTGATTCCGAGTAATCCCTCAAACACACAGATCTGTCACTCCTCAGGAGCTGCACATAACCCCTCAAGAAATATTTGCTGAAACGTAACTGGTGATAATGGATATTGATTTGAAAAAAACAAATTATTTGGAAAGCAGATCCTATAATCTAGGATCTGCTGCTTCCTGATTACTTCCATCAGATTTCACATATTTCAGTTCTGTAAGGAGGCCCATTACTGGTCCATTCGTCCATCTGTAACTCACACGAGTGGGTGCCGCATATTTATAACATTAGATTTCCACGATTCAGAAGATAAATCACAGGAGTTTGTGATTGATTCCTTCGGCAGGTCTACACTGATCACTGCCACCCAGTGGCAAATGCTGTCATTGGAATGAAGGAACCCAGACAGCACCCTCTCACTCTTCCCATTAAGCCTTAGACGTGTAAGGAAGGCCATGAAATATATCTCAGACCTTCATTGGCCCAGTGATGAGCTGAGACTTAGAATAGCAATCTGCAGGATTTTTATATCACAACAGGAAAGAAGAGGTAAAAATTCTTGTGAGCGTCACCATAGAAATCAGTTATTTTTTCCTTCTACTTTCCACATTCAACCTTGCAAAACACAATAGTACATCGTTTACTTGACATTAAAGGGAATACGACAACCTGGAAGGTTATTTTCAAGGTAACTCAAGCTTTTGTCTTTAAGGATTAAAACTTATTTTTACAACTTAACCATCTATAATTAAACTTCCCTGTGATAGAAGTTAGAACTGCATGGTGTGCCTGTTTCTCTCGGTGCAGCCATGAAAGGCCAGTAGTTGCCTAGAGGGTTGACTCCTGCTGTCCAGGGTCGGGCTCATTCCTGAGGGCACAGGAACTCCACTTTGTCCCTGCCTTGGGGTTTCCTGGACACAAGGATGCTGATTTACCCTAACCTAGTCACACACAAAAACCTGAAAGCAGATTTATGTATGCATTTGAGATAAGAAATGCAGCACACTATAGTTTGACATTAACCTCTTTTTACTCTCTTCAGTACCTATAACAGGAGTTGGAGTCAAGGGCAGGAGGAAAGAGGTGGGGGAGACATAGATGCCCCCTAAGAGAGAGAAGCAGGGAGCTGGGTTCTGATGGCATTTCTGCTCCTATTCTAGTTCCTGTAGCTTAGCAACATGCTCCCCTTTTCCTGAGATAAATTACATGACTCTCTGTTCCTTGAGAACAAAAGAATGAGCTAAAAATACTATTAAACCTGAAAGTCATTAAGGATGATGTTTTGATTTGCTTTTTTGTTTGTTTTTGAGTTTGGAGCATTTGACTGTTTTTTATCATTGTTTAAAGTTTTGCTATTCGTTTCTATTTCTGTTACAAACTATAAGAGAATGTAAGGTGTATAATTTATGCTTTGTAAAATAGATTTGCATATTCTTATTATCCAAGTATGTGATTGATTACTGTATTTGTTCTATGAACACCTTTTTAAAAAAAAAGTCAATTCTCTGTATCGTAAATAATTTATATCTATTAATTCAACTTTCAAATTATATCCCTGCTCTTTAAATCCTTATTTACTTTGTCTACTTGATCTGTCAAAGACTGACGGAGGTTTGTTAACCTCTATGACATTTGGGTATTTGTCAATTTCTCCTTATGTTTCCAGTGGGAGTTGTTTTATGTGTTTTACATTCATGTACTTGGGCTTACCCAGGTTTTTGACTGCTACATCTTCCTTGTAGATTGTACCTTTTATCTAAAATGACACTCTGTCTTATCTAATGCTTTTGCCTCGAAGTTTATCTTATCTGAAATTAATATTGCCACTCCCTGTTTTCTTTTGTCCGCATGACTAATCTTTGCCCATCTTTTTTTTCTTACACCTTTAAGTAATTTCATTTTTGATGTTTTTTGTTGTTTGTAGTATATTGTCTGGTACTTTGTAGAAACATATTTTAAGACTTTGTATTTGCTTGTGTTTCTCAAAACTGCTATATCTGCTCCTCTGTCAGCTTGTTTTATGCTTTCCGCTCATTTGTGTTTCATTGATGCTGCAGGGTCCAGGACTAGAGCACATGGCTAAGCCTGAGCCAATCAGAGACTTCCTTGTGATCTGAGCTGGTCCAATCAGCCCGATTCCAGCATTTGTACAGGATCTCTTGGGCAGAGAATCTCTTTCATGTTGAACTTAAACTTGTTAAGAGGTGAGATTACAGCTGCTATGGCCATCTTGCTGGACTGAGAATGGAGCCAACACAATAGAAAAAATAGTTGAAAGATAGAAAGAAGCAAGAGTCCCGAAGGCTTTGTTCAAACACCCAAATTCAGCTATACTTGAAAAGTATACCTCTAGGCCCAGCACTGTCCAACAGAATTTCCTGCAAAGATAGAAATGTTTCATGATTTGCACTGTCCAATATGGCAGCCACTAGATACACCATGACTGTTGAAATGTGACTCGTGCAACCAAGGAGTTGATAGAGACGGTGCATTATTAACAGATGGGAAAATGCAAATAAAGAAGAAGCATCTCGGGGAGTTCCCTGGTGGCCTAGTGGTTAGGATTCTGGGCTTCCACTGCCATGGCTGTGTTTCAATCCCTGGTCTGGGAACAGAGATTCCACAAGCTGTGTGGCCAAAGAAAGAAGAAGAAGCATCTCAACTAAATACACAGAATTGGTGGCAGAGTCAAACTAGTAGCCAGATCTCCTAGAATCTATTCCTGTGCTCTGAATACATGAGCTGAGATTTGCAGTCATTAATTAACGAGGCAGTAATGAGGAACTAAAACATAAGATCTGTATTTGATGTGTGGATTTCTGACCATCTCTTTTCTGTTTTTCATTGGTTGTAGTCACTGGCACCAAATCTAAACAACAGTCTTTGGAGCTAAATTATCTCTAATTATGATGAATATAAACTAATTGGTCTTATTATGTTTTCACCCCTAAAATTGGTATGCCAAATGTTTCTTAGGATGTGGTTAGGGATCCTGTTGAGAAAACTTTAAATAATTCTGATTCCATATTCTAACTCCTAGTTTACATCAAATACTTCTGACATTTAAAATTACAGGATGGAAAATGTGATTCTTGAAAAAAATAGTTCTGGAGTAGCCTCTCGAATCTACTTGGAAGGATCTGATGCAAAGGGCTGCTAATGGTGTACTAAAGGGCCCTAGTATGGGAATCACAACATGTTCATTTTCCCTTTTATGCAGGCACTGTCCATTATCCTTTGCCTTTTGCCTTTCTCTTATTTGGGTCTATTTAGAGATTTTTTAAATATTTATAATAATATTGTGGTGTATTTAGATTATAATTCTTGGTAAAATGCCAGCCCTCAGTTTTGTTTGAGACAGAGCTGGTAACTCAGGACATATCTGAAGCCCAAATTGTTCACCAATGACCGCTCAATGATTATGCTGTTACGGCCTCAAATATGTCCTAAATGGGTGCGCAAGCAGCAAGGAAATCTAGGTAGCCGCAAAACTTGAAACGAACTAAAATATAGCTGAGTTTGTTTTTTTTTTTTTTTTTTTTTTATGTGGCATTTCGGATTTAAATTTTTGCAGACCCAAGTAAAGTGGAGAAGATTTTCACATGTTGATAATAATCGGGGGAAAAAAATGAACATCAGAGCCAAACCAGGAAGATTTAGGGCCAAGGCTGCACCAGCCAGAGAGCAGAGAAGCAGGAGAAATCCCAAAGAGGCTGGACTCTGGAAAGACTATTTTCCCCTACAAGTGGGGCAGAAGAACACCCAGGACCTAACGTCATTCAACTCTCAAGTTCATTGTCAGCAATTTCTACAATGAAATCCCCCGTAGAAAAGTTCCTCCGTTTATCATCAACAGCCTTGCTATGGGACGGATCTAACCCTGTTTTCCTACAGAGTTGCCTGTGGCTCTAAGCTCTGCATTTCAAGGAGAAAAGAATTCCAGAGCACCTTCCTGAAGGCTCACTGCTCTTAGCCTTACACGACCCCTGGGCTGTGCTGCTCTGACATCCTTCCAGAGAGCAAAAAGGGAGGGAGGAGGAACCAGATGCATGGTTAAGCTCATAAAACACACCCCAAGCATCACCACTGAGCAAGAGACTGAACTGTTTCCACCAAAGGCTGTGCGAGCTCCCCAGATCTGTGAGGCCAACGGCAAACGGCCCGCCTGCAGGGTGGTCCAAGCATCTCTCACTGGAATCCTCATGTCTTGCTTCTGACGGGAGTTTACAGAGAGCCCTTGCAGGCACTGGGAGAAGGAAAACAAAGCCTGAAAACCCTGGCTCTGTTTGAAAGACTGAGTCCAAACTAAGATTATAACTAAAAGGCCGTGACTGGAAGCAAAATGCATTTAGGGATAAGTTAACACGAAGTTGAATGTGGAATTCGAGATCACATCAGTAAGCTTCACCTCAGTTTTTGAAATTAAGAGCATGGGGGGCGGGAAATGCTATTGGGATCATTTTTGACCCAGAGAAAGAGAAAGAAGAAGACTGGGGAGAAATGGTGTCAGAGATTAATTAACTTATTAGCAGTGATAGCATTTTGCAAATAAACTTAAAATTTTATATTACGATAATATAGGTGGCTTTATTGTATGATTGTCCTTATCAAAAATTAAGAAATAAAACACATCCAAGTATTGCAACCTTATATACAGATAGTCCACACTTTGCATAGTTCCAGTATGCATGCATTTCAGTTACTATGGTTTAAACAACACCAGACATGCAACAACGTGGTGCAAACGGCAGTTACCGAAGTGTATTAACTGTGAGCAACTGCATAAAGTATAAACTTCGCTGCTAGCCTTTCAGTCCCCTAATCACTACGTAAATAGCAGGCGCACATCAAGATCAGTGTCCAAAGATGGACAAACGTGTAATAGCAAAAAGTGCAGCAAAGAAATAAAAAGTAATAACGCTGGAAGTCAATTTCCAACCAAATGTAAATGGGTTAGGGCCAAAGAAGGCAAGCAACTATTCCTGATAAAGTCTTTTACAAAGAAAGAAAATGCTTTCAGTCTCAATCTTTCTAACATTTGAAATTACCAGGTACTAAATATATATATCAGTTTTACTAGTGTTTCATTTCCCTATACATTTATAACTGACAGAAAGGGAGCGTTTGAGGTTTTGACAAAAAAGTTTAAAAGTCACAGAAGAATTGTACCTTTGCCCATTGATTATTAAGATCACTTTGCAAGGTGTCGGTCTGCATGATCGTACTCATGGTCCTGCACTACTGTGCAAAGCAAGAACTGTCTACTCTATTTTAAATGGGAACGTAAATTCCGCTTTTTACTCAAGACACTGACATGCATGCTCTTGATGAGAATTCCCAAGGCGACATCACCTCCTGCCCACCATGCATTGCCATGCGTCCCCCCAAAAAGAGAAAATAAATGGTCATCACCCTTCCTCCAGATTAACATACACACTATTAAACTGAAAATCAGTGCTGTTTTTCAGGGATCATCATTCTTATTTCACATATAAAGAAAACTATTTCAGTAACCACCCCCTTGGTGATCTTGGCAATTCAAAGACAGATTTCTGAAACCTTGGGTTCTCCCCACACCAAGCATCTTTCCCCATAAAAAGCTGAGTGTACCTGGAGTGTAGTTGCCATCTTCAGGCCAGTTTTCAGCCTCAAAACAAGGGATATGCAGGAGTTTCTCCCCTCAGTCTAGTCTCACATATTACATTTTGCACATATTCTACTTCTATCCTGAATTACCAGCTACTCACTAGAAAGCCTCCTTCTCTGGCAGCCCTGATATTCACAGAGTCATTTCCCCTCTAGAATGCCTGACCCGCCCCCCCCCAGTGTCTGACTGCCTAACTCAGTGACCTGTCTGTTTATGTTTATAGCCTTAGTCTCTGCCACAGCCTATCAAATAGTAGGTGCTCAGTAAAATCAGTTTTGAATAAATGAATGAATGACTGAATCCTCAAGTCTCACCTCAGACAACACCTCCTTTAAGAAGCCTTCCCCTCCTCTACCATGTGGACCTCGGACCAGGCCCCTCACCTTTGCAGCTCATACTTCCCTATCTTTGTTCTCAACAACGCTTTGTTATCTTTCAAAAGTAAGTTGCAATCATTGCCCTTCTTTAAAGAAAACAAACCTCTCCTGTGTCCTCAGTATCTCAGATAAAGTTCAAACTCCTTCACTGACGTTCATTTATTCCATTCTTTCACTCAACGAGGATATATTAATCCTTGGGTGTGTTAGGAACAGGTTAAGGGCGCTGTTCTCAGAGTCAGCTGTTTGCACTGACAGATACACAAACAGATCATTATGGCACAATGCAGGGAGTGCGGTGGCAGAGATGTGCACAGGGTATTTTAAAAGCAGAGGGGAGGGGCACCTAATCCATCTTGAGAATGAATGGGAAAGAAAGGTTTTTTCCTGAGAAGGCAATTGCTTGTACTCTCTTAAGGATGCATAAGAATCCACCCACCAAAGAAAGGTGAAGAGGGAAGGGGGCGAGGCATACTCTGTTTTCATAAACTTAATATATCAGGATACTTAATACACCAGGAGATGACACCCGAGCAGCGGAGAGAGAACCTCACCACTTCTTACAGCTTGGGAGCACTCCATTATGTGGACGCACTGTGGCTTGTTCAACCAGCCCTCTGCTGATGGGCATTAATGACATTTCTACTTCTGTTATCTGCTATCATAAATAATGTTGCAATGAATGGCGCGGTATCTATTTGCTGCTTTTTGTGTTTTCACCCATTGTAACTTTGGAATCAATTCTTAGAAGTGCGATTGCTGGGCTTCCCTGGTGGCGCAGTGGTTACGAATCCTCCTGCGAATGCAGGAGACACGGGTTCGAGCCCTGGTCCCGGAAGATCCCACATGCCGCAGAGCAACTAAGCCCGTGCGCCACAACTACTGAGCCTGCACTCTAGAGCCCGGGAGCCACAACTACTGAAGCCCGCGCGCCTGGAGCCCGTGCTCCGCAACAAGAGAAGCCACCGCAAGGAGAAGCCCGCGCACCACCTCAAAGAGTAGCCCCCGCTCGCCGCAACTAGAGGAAGCCCGCGCGCAGCAAAGAAGACCCAACGCAGCCATAAATAAATAAATAAATTTCAAAAAAAAAAAAAAGAAGTGCGATTGCTGGACCAAAGGGTGAATGCAGGTGTAATTATGCTCAATATTGCCAAATAAACGCATGGGGGTTGTGTCATGTTGCATTCTCTTTAGCAATGTATGAGACCAAAAGGCGATTCATAGAAAGATATTTTTAAAGGTGATGTAAAAATTCTGGTCTCAGAACTGTACTCTAGCAGCCTCCATGGGAAAGGGCAGAGTTAAAAACTGAAAAACACTGGGAAGTCAGAGCTGTGGAGGCTGAATCATAAAATCAGAAGGTTTATTTAAATGGAAACAAGATGCAGAAGAATAAACAAGGCTTCTGACTACCCTTTGTCCTGCAAAAGAACAAAACAAATACCCAAACTGCCCTGAAAACCATGGGGAAGTGATAACCTATCTATCAAGCGAGAGCTAGTGGAAGGAATTAATAGACATTACCCATTATTATTAATCCAACCTTCCTCTGTTCCCCAACTCCATTTTTCTATCAAGTGAATCTAACAACTACAAACGTTTTCTGTCCTAGAAGTTTTCAAGGTCTTCACCCTCGATGAGGGAGCGCTGTCATCCTCGTCCCTCCTCCTCCCAGACCCTGGAGTCCTCATTTTCCTCGGGAGGGACCTAGTCAGGGCAGCAGCACTTTAAAGCTTGGCAATTTGAACTGCATGGCTGGACTCCTATCCCTGATCTTACTCTGCTGAACTCCTAAATCTATCTTCTGGGTTCTTGGTTTGTGGGGACAGGTAAGGAAGGGAGATTGTGTTGTCTTATTTATTCATTTTCCTATATTTGGTTTAAATAAAAAATGCTACATATATATATGCAAATTCTATGTAACTAATGATGCAAATACAAACACAATGCATGCCGCAGTTTAAGAACTAGACTATCACGATATCCTTGAAGCTACCTGTGTGTTCTTGCTTGATCCTATCTGTCTCCTTTCTTTCCTTCTTGCCTCTGCCAAAGAGGATGTGTGTTTGCATTTGCTGAGAGTTGGGTGACTACTGGGCCACCTTTGCCTCCTATGAGTCCTACTGGTCAGACTCTGTATTATTTGGACAAGGCTTAGGCTCCACCTCTCAGGACTGACGTAAGAGTTTGCCCTCAGGAACACCTTCGTGTCCCTCGCCGTCATTCTGAGCTCACTGGTAGAGGTCCCGTGGATTTACAAATCCAGCAATGCCTTATAAAATATCTTCACGGTGATGAATGCAAGATTTATTTGTAGTGTAGCAGGAGGGTTCCTCATAGTAGCTAGCAGGCCAAACTGCTCTGAGTAGAAGTCTGTGGTTTCATAATTCTAGCCTCTGGTCTTGCGATAGTATCACTCTTCCTTGCTGTACTATAAGGAAGGATTACAACAAATCCTATTTCAAATGCTACTACCCCTTAAGAGTTTTATTATCTACAACAGTTTCAAATAGTTGATAGTGGTTACCTGACATTCTGTCTTGAAGGCCTTGAGATTTTTTTCCTAAACTCTTCAGGAACGCATGCTCAACTTCTACTGTGAGTAGGCATGCGATGAGGGACAGCCTAACAAGAATTTAGCCTGGACAGCCCAAGTTCCAACCTCTGCATTTTTCAGATGAATGTATGTTTCTTGGTATTTCACTCTTCAGGGATTAGTCCTTGATTACCTAGATCTACCCTCAGAGCCCTGCTCCTTAATAAGATTGTAGGAATTTGAAAAACAAACATCTTCTCTCCCTACCCCATTTCTTATCTCATCCTTCACTCATTCAAGTGAGTGCTGTAACTCATGTACTGCTTACAAAGTGGACTCCTCAAACTAAAAGGCCTCGCATTGCCTTGATTTTTAAAATCCTGGTAAAAAGTACGCAACCAAAAAACACTTTTACCTGAGCTTGTGCCTCATCTCGGGTCCTATTCTGATCATTCTTAATGACTAATTTTAATTCCTAGTTAATGATCATCACTTGGTATCTGTTATCTATTGCTGTGTAACAAATCCTGTAAAATTGAACAGTTTGGAAAAGCAATAAACATTTATTTTCTGACCCCGTTTATGTTAGTCAGAAATTGCAGGATGATCAGCTGAGGGACTGCAGATTTCATATGGGGTTTTACTGCCAGGGTGTCGGCTGGGGCTGCCGTCATCTGAAGACTTGACTGATCACAGGATCCACCTCCAGGTTGGCTCACTCACATGGCGGGTGACTCAGTGCTAAGTGCTGCAGGGAAACTCACTTTCTCAGCACGTGGTCCTCTCCGTAAAAGGACTGCTTGAGTGTCCTCACAACATGGCAGCTGGCTTCCCTCAGGATGAGTGATCCAAGAGAGAACGAGGTGGAAGCCTCCACATCCCCCATGACCTACCTCAAAAGTCACATGCTGTCCTTTCCACAGTATCATCATTGGTATCACAAGTCCTCTCTATTCAGTGTGGGAGGGAATGACACAGGGGGTTGAACACTTGGAAATGGAGATCATTGGAGGTCTTCCTTAGGCTGCCTACTAAGCCTGGCAAATCGTTTTCCTTTGAAAGGGATATAAAGCCAAAGATCCCCAAAGCCTGAAGATTGATAGTTTGTAAGCTGCTCCAACATGCTGAATAAAGAGCAGAAAGTGAACTTCTACATTTCCTGTGCAGACGATGATGATTTCACATTTTTGCAAGAAATCTCCTATCTTTGGGGCTTATCACCTACATCTTTCTTGAGATTCCAAAAATGAAATGACATTTCATGACTAAAGATCAAGAAGCAGCCAGGCTGATAGAAACAATGGGGTACGGCAGAAAGTTGTTGCTGGAAGGTTCCTAAGTATGCCTCCCGAGAGTCTTTTGGGTTAGTTATTTTTCCACAGAATAATAAGCTCCATTTAATGGAAAAACGTCTTGCCCTTCTACTCCGGACAGTAAGTGTCATCTTAATGAATAATGGCAGACTCCATTTTTTTGTTTTGCTTTGCTTTCGGGAATGCTTGATATGATAGCACCTGCAGAGTTTCCGGAATCTCCTTACAATCTTCTAAGGAGGCGGAAGTCATAAGTCTAATTGTAAAACCATGGTAGCCTTGTCACTACTAGGTTAGCAAGCCAGAAAGCTGACAAAGTTCAACAAAGCAGTGGTTATAAAATATTTATATATAACTTTAATTGCCAAACCTCTGAAGAACTGGTGGGTCTTTCCACAAGGCGCGTCAACATCACAAAGTCATCTCTTCTAAGCGCCCTCTTCCTCCTGAATAATCAAATTCAAGAGATGTTTATAAGAGAATCAACCACCAGAATGTGCCTGACATTTTTCTAGACTTCCAGGAGACAATAAGAAAGCTAAGATCCTGCCCTTTGGCAACTAGTGCATCCCTGCTCAGTGCCGGAAACTTCTCTGACCTCGCGGTGGGTTTTCATCATGTCCTCTCCCCATTATCAACTTGCAGGAAGACACAGAAGCTGGTGATACAGGAATTCAAGGAGGAAGCCTCTGCCTTACTCGTTTCCTTCTTCATCCCCCCACTCCTCTCAGTTTTCCTGGGAACAGCACACCTGGAGAGGGCAGCCACCTAGCTCTAGGAATGATCTTCCCTCCAAATTTTAGATGTTTGGAATCTCCTTCTGTTTAGATCTTCCCCAAATCTGCTCAACATGGACTGTGAGCCTGCCCAGGCATTACTTTCAGATTTTAGACTTTTCATCGTGTCAGCGTCGTGGTTTTATGATATAATAGCATCCGGAAGCAAAGCTCAGCCCCTGGTGATTTACACAGGACGGGTGGGTCCAGGGCTCCCCCAAAGCCTTGACTGCAAGGAAAACTGCCCAAGTGACAGAGAATGACAAGCTTCCAAGGAAAGGAGAGTAGGAGTGCCAAGAGCAACGGCTTTTTCAACTAGACTCTTTAGAGGTTACATACATCCTAGGAACTTTCTTCTTTTCTAGAGGAAGAAAAAGTAATCCTACCCCATCCAAACTAAAGACTCACTCAAACGCATAATCCTATTTATACGCATGAACTTCCTTTTTCTTACCTATCAGAATCCTTTGAAAAGAAAATGGCACAATGCAAAGGCAGCTAGGTTTATGGAGTAGAGCCCTGAGTCTATTCCATCTTGAAATATCTAAATTTCTTAAAGACAACATCTTCTTTTTTTGAGATATAATCGACATATACCCTTATATTCGTTTCAGGCGTACAACGTAATGAGTCGGTATTTGTATGCATTTTGAAATCATCACCACAGTAAGTCTAGTTAACACTCATCACCACACATAGATACAACATTTTTTTTCCTCAAGAACGTTTTTTTGTCTCGAGGACTTTTAAGATCTACTTTCTTAGCAACTTTTAAATATGCAACATGGTATTATTAACTGTAGCCGCCATGATGTATATCACATCCCAGGATTTATTTATCTTGTAATTGGAAATGTGTGCCTTTTGACCCCCTTCACCCCTTTTGCTCACCCCCCACCTTCCACCTCTAGCAACCACCAATCAGTTCTTTGCATTTATGAGCTTGGGTTTTGTTTTTGTTTTTGTTTTTTGCAGATTCCACATATAAGTGAGATCATGCAGTATTGGCCAAAGACATCTTTCTACATTACAGATTAGCAATCCCCAAACCTTCCATTTAAAAGTAATTTTAAGGCACGTATGGATTACATAAATGCAAAGATTCATACGAAATTATTAGCATTCTGCCCTCCTGAGTCCCTCCTCCCTAACAAAGAGCATGTGTTTCTGACACCATCCTTCCACCTGTCCATCCCCAGGATCAAAAACGGTAACAGCCATCCCCCGAAATCCAAAGGCAAGTTTCCCCTGTAGAGTGCTTCACTTTTGAAATCGGACTAAGTCCGATTGAATTATTAAAAATGTAATTACCCCTGTAGAATTGCCCTGTGAGTGTACCAAACGCTTTCTGTTTGTCCCGTCAGAGTTACCCTTCACGCCCTCGAACATCCCCCCTCCCCCCACCCTTGTTTTGGGCCAAGGATACTGCCCTCCATGGACACCCCATCAACGGGGCTCTTCAGCCCCTGGCTTCTGGTTGGGTCCTGCCAAGTGACGGGTACTCACAGAAGGAGAGAAAGGTCAGAACACATATTCCCTCCTCTCTCTCTCTCTCTTTCTCTCTCTTCCTCCCTCCCTTCCTCCCTCTCCCTTCCCACCACCTCCTCTGCATTACCAGTGATCTTCTACCAAAGATCATGGTTACTGAAGGGCATCCCCTCCCCTCTCCAACTGCCACATTCTCCCTGGGATCCCTGGACCTTTCCCTCCCCTAACCAGCCATCCTTCTTGCTGATCCTGGGATGCTTCACCACCCCTTGTGGAATCTCTACATCTCCTGACACTTTTGTAAACAGCCCGTTCATGAGACTCTCATTAGGGTCCCCTGTGAGGATGCCATGTGTTTCCTTCAATGACCATGACCAGTACTGTGCGCGACTGGCTTTTTTAGCCTTCGTGTCAATATATCAAGTATTCCACTCTTTTCCAAATGAAAGTAAATTAGAAAAGAATAAGCCAACCACAGGGTGCACTACTTTACATAACTAAGAAAATAATTTAGGCACTGCTGCAAAGAAAATTAAAGAAAGCTGTTTCACTGTGTGCATTATTTAATCAAGGCAATAGGAAAGGAATGTTAAGAAAAGCTGGAATGTTTGTCAAGTTCAGCGTCCCTGATACCATAGACTGCTGCCTGTTGCAGCCACATGAGTAATTCACAATGGACGTGAACATGCACATGCAACAATTTTTCCACTTTTAATGAAACATAAGAAACTGGCAAGCCTTAGAAGTTAGAAACGTATGTATTTAATTATTTTGTTAGGCTTTATTTAATGAGAAAGGTTTTCTATAATCAAATGTATTGTACATTATTTTTTAACATTTGAAATAATAGCTTATGAGTAAAACTGGTCAAAGACTTAATAGTTGAATTTTTACTGGAGATTTGATTCCTTCTGTCTTCAAAATAGGTTTAAATTAGCTTTTCAAAATAGCCAGCTAATTTCCTGGATGTAAGGAAGAGTAAGGGGTTCTCAGAATTGAAAAGCAGCCTCTATTCTCTTTTGTACAGAAAAACAAACACTCAGGAACACAGAATTGAATTAATCATAATTTAGTCTTTGATTCTTTATACATCATCGTTACCATCATTGGTCCATGCTTGTCCTTCTTTTACTTTTTAAATTTCATTTAAAAAATAATAAATGAATACCTACAAACCCACTATCCTAACCAAGGACTGGAATATTCCCGATTAGTCAAAAATCCAACTCACCTGGCTTCCCGGGTCCACGGTCCAGGGCAGATCAGTGCAGGGCATCGCCTTGACCACCGAGCATGCAGCCGGACCAACCTCCTGCATATCCAGCTCCTCCTGCCTTTTGCGGACTCAGGTGAAAAGCTACACTGCACAGCACGGGCTCTGGCATTCTAAGCAGCCATCAAAGAGGCTAGGTGACATGAAAATGTATAGTGACTTTAAGTTCTCATGGGCTGCCCTGACCTGGAAGATAAATCTCCCCTTCAGCTCCCTCCTTAGAGAGTCCAGAGAAGCCCCACTGAGTGGAACACCATTGCCCAGAGACCCACTCTGTGTCCTCCTGGCTCCTCTCAGAAGTGACGGTGGATGAGGCCATGCATCTCTCTGGGTCTTAGTCTTCTCAGGATGCTGTAACCAAGTCCCACAGACTGTGTTGCTTAAAAAGCAGAAATTTATTGTCTCACAGTTCTGGAAACTAGAAGTCTGAGATCAGGGTGTCAGCATGGTTGGTTTTTACTGAGGTCTGTCTCCTTGGCTTGTAGATGGCCTTCTTCTCCCTGTGTCTTCACATGGTCCTTCCTCTGTGCACACACACGTCTGTGTCCAAATTCCCTCTTATAAAGACACCATATTGAATTAAGGCCCATCCTAAAGACCTCATTACTTCTTTGAAGATCTTATCTCCAAATATGGTTACATTCTGAGATACTGGGGTTAGGACTTCAACATATGAATTTGTGGGGGACACAATTCAGCCCATAACACCATGTGCCACTTCACATCTTCTTTTGCTTTACGTCTCTTTTTTTCTCATTCTAGTTGCCCTGAGTTTTAACTTGCAGATAAAGCATCAATACTTTTATCCTTGACTCTGGTGAGAACTGGACTAATACAAGAATCCATTACACACATCCACCTGTGGATTCCTCCCTTTCTTATGCTCTTGTCACCCCACCGGTAATCAACATCCTGAACTGGGTGTTTTCATCCCCTTTCTTTTCTCTTTTCACTTACGTGTTGAGTCTAAATAATATTTCCTTCAGTTTCGCCTGTTTTAGATGTTTAAAGAGTGTTACACTATATGCTGCCTTGTGGTACTTACTTTTCCTGCTCAACATTACATTAATAAAACCCATCTCTTTGATGTGAACAGCTATAATTCATTCATTTTTCACTGGCTGCAGATTATTCCATTTTAAGAATAAACCATAGTATAAACATTATTTTGCTGATGGACATTAGGTTGTGTTGTGCAAACAAAGGCAGATGGCCAAGGAGCACAAGCAGGCCTTTTAGAGACTATGGGCTGGGGACCCTCAGAAAAAGCAGCAGCAGGAGTGCAGCTCCTGTTGTCAGTTTCATCGAGGGCAGTAGATGGAAAGTCGACAGAGCCCAATCTCAGACTCTGGGACAGAGTCACTAGACCTGTGGGGATTTCAAGCTGCATCTTTAAGGAAGCAGCAGGCCCTCCCCTGGCATGATCAGGGTCGCGATTGCAGCTGAGTGACACTGCCAACCAGCAGCAGGAGTTGCTTCTTTAGCATCCATGGTCGGGAACAACAAGCCCTTTCCTCCCCTGGTAGCACCAGGAAAGTAGGTTCTAAGCCTTGCATTTGATCAGATTTTATTGCCCTAAATGATGGGTCATAGCCAGTTTCCATGGAGCTCTGCAGGAGCCCAACTCCTTTACTGGGATAACAGTTGATAGGGTATCAGTCTTTGACATGTTAGCATTTACATCTCAGGTAGTTACCATTTTATTCTCCAGAATATATTCCCAGGAGTGAAACTGCTGGGTCACATGGTATGAATATTCAGGGCTAATTCAATCTCACACCAGCCAATGCATGTGAGGTCCCACTGATCCTCTGAGTACATCCTCCTAGTATTTTTCAGTTACTTCATTTCTGGTGATCAATTAGGTATGGAAGAATACCTCCCTGTGGTTTTGATTTCGATTTCTCTGATGACTAATGAGTAGCTTTTCATGTGCATATGGACCATTTGTGGGTTTTTTGTGTGAAATGCTTTTTGCTCATTTTTGTACTGGTTTATCTTTCTCTAACCAACCTGTAAGAATTATTTATATATTCTTGATGATTATCTTTAAGATTTGTTATTCTTCCTCAATTTGTAGCCTTCCTTTTATTTTCTTTACAGTGTGTTTTGATGAACAGTTCTTAGTTTAATGTAATTGAATTTATCAATCATCTTTTTAGTTGGCCTTTTTATTGTCTTGTATAAGAAATTCTTCCCTATTCCAATATCATAAAAATACATAAACCTCAAAATGAAGCATGAACCAAGAATAAGTCATAATGGAAATTAAAAATTAGTTGGAATTGAACGATAATGAAAACACTACATACCAAACCTTGTGAAATATAGCAAAAGTAATGTTTTGGGGGAAATTTATAGCCTTAAGTGTTAATATTAGACAAGAAAAATTATATATTAATGAACTAAGTATCCAACTTAGAGAACATGGCAGAGACCATTAGCCCTCACCAATATCCCTTTCCCAACCTCCCTTGCAGTTAAGGTGGCCATGATCATCATTTCTAGGCCAAGTTGGTTAACTACTCAGTTTCACTTTCTCATATCTCACACCCCAATCTACCAGATGGATAATGCCAGGGTAAGCTTGAAGCCCCAAGTTGGAGAAACCAGAAATAGGAGTGTGGCCTGTGTCCCTGAGTCACTGGTTGGAGCAGGGCCATCGTAGAGTGTTGTCCATCCTGGAACACCCACAGTGGACTTTGCATGTGGAAAACGTAAACTCTTAGTGCGTTAAGTCACTGAGATACTGGGGTTGTTACAGCATGAGCCTAAAACAAGAAGTTTAAAAAAAAAAAAAAAAAGAATAACCCCAAAGGAAATAAAGGAGAAAAGGAAAGAGCAGAGATCAATGAAATGGAAAACAAAGAAGCAGACTCAACAGAGGGAGAGCTGTCCTTTCCTGAGCCTTAGAAAAGCCATCAGGTAACTGCCCAACTCTGGTCTTGGTCTCCTTGTCAAATGTGTTTTCATCTCTCCACACTGTTCCAAAGAACACATTGAGAGCCCACATATATAAATCTGAATAGGCTGGATTATTTGTTTCTTCTTCTTCTGATTGCCAAATAAATGTGCTGTATTTTCTCAAGGCAGGAAGCAAAAAGGTTGGAGATGGACTGAGCATAGATAGCAAATCTGGGGAACAGGGGTGACTGGGGTTTGAGTGGCATCAGGAAAACACGAAGGCAAAAGAGCAGAGCAAGAGGCCAAAAGTCAGAGACTGAAGGTGAAAAAGGGCAAGAGGAAGAAAAACAAGCAGAGCCGGAAGCAGGGTTTCCTGGAGCACTCAGGGCAAAGGCTCCCCTGCGATGAGAAAAGACACAGACAGAACAGGTATTGTCATTTGAGTGCACCAAATATTTTCCACCGCCAAGAAGAGGATCCAATCCTATTTCCCACATTTTCAGCTAATTCTACCAGAGCTCTTTTGATAAAAGTACAATACATGGCTGTGTTTATTGCAAAATGCAGCCCCACAGAGACCCAGTAATCATCATCATTAACTTCAATTTGCAGTTTACTTAATCATCTGATATTTCTTCCTTTTAATCTTTTTATTGCTTGTTGAACTACATCCTAGTTGAATGTCTCCTGCTACTTGTCATCTTTCTGGAGAGTCAGATTCCTGGGGAAGCAGAGTTTCTGCTTGTTTTCATACATCAACAAAGCAGAATTCCACAGACTCATGTGAGCCCAATGTAGCCTCAAGCAAAGGACATTATTTTAAAACTAGACTTATATCTCACACAGTATCAGCAGCATTGTTTGTTGTCTCTAGAACACAGCAACAATATTCTCGGTAGTTCCTTCACTTGGATGAAGGTTCTTAATAATATTTCACTGTCTGGTCAACAGCTTTAGTATTTATACATTTGGTTTTCTCAGGTCCAAACTACTTCTCCTTCAGCCAAACGTCATACAACTGGAATTGTCCTCCATCTTGCTTAACTTTATAGGAACGTCCTTTTGCCAGTACTCCCCACTATTAATTTTCCTATGGCTAATTTAAAACTGCCTGTATCATTCTTAAATGAGTCCTTTGTAGACTTTGGAAAGTGCTTACATTCTCAGCAGTTACTGTAACCCTGTAACCAAAGAAGCTATGGTTGACAGCCAAGGTTTATTCTTCCTATAAATATGATTGAGTTCTGACACCTGGTATAATGTTTTTCTTTAGCATGTGAGCCAATGTAATGAAATTCTGTATGTAGTTGCCTGCAAAAAAACCCTTAATATAAAATCTTTTTTTCTCACATAAAAACTTTAATAATTTTTTTCAATTTTTTCCTGACTGCAAGGTCATTAATTTTACCATCTAGTTACTTCAATAATATTGACTCTCCCTACCATGTGAGCTATACAGACCCTGCTTTAGAAAGGTTCATAATCCAAGCTGGAGAGCCAAACATCTAACAAGGTGAGTCAGTGCTATAGAAAAACTGCAGAGACTAATGAATTCTGTCCAGAGGAAGGTCAAGGAGGGTCTCATAGGGACGACCTTGGAAGTCCCGTTGGTGACTGGATCTAGAAGGATGAGTCCATCCTCTGGTTAAGAAGCCAGAACTCAGGGCTAAGTCAGGGGCCTAAGGAAGAGCATGAGCTAAAATTAACTAGTTGTTAGTTAATTTAGTTAATTAAAACTAACATACAAACCAAACCTTACACCTTGATAATTTGTATTTTATGTTGTCTAAAGAGTATAATTCAATTAACTTCCTTGAATACCCTCTAAGGGGGGGTTCAATGACATTCCTTCCTTGAGGAGAAATCTGAAAAAAAGCAGTAGCATTTCCAAGTAAAATACAGTATTTTAAACAAGATTGGCTTAAATATTTTTCCATTTATTAAACTGTCATAAGAGCTAAAAAGAGAAGCAAATATTGAAAGGTCTAGGTTAATTTCTTTTCTTCTCTAAAAATCAGGTTCTAGGGTTTTTGTTCTGGTTTTTTGTTTGTTTGTTTTGTGGGCTTTTCTCTTTTGTTTTTTTAATTGCTCATCTGAGCTAAATACCCACGGCCAACCCTTATTTACCCTTGGCATTGCCATGAGCATTATAATGTAAAACTGCCACTCTAGTCATTCACCCATGATTGTCTTCCCTTTTTCCTAGGAATTAAACAGATTATTTCCTAGGAAATAAACATGAGTAGGATCCAATTTGAGGATCTTCTTTGGGTGTTCAGTGGAGTGCGGGAGAGGTCCACAGAGGCAAACAGTTATTACAAAATATAACTGTGACACGCGGCACAGAACAGAATTGAGTTTTGCTAGAAAGTAGAAAGAAGAAACAAATATGATCTCTGTCCTTGGGGCATTTGTAATCTACTAGGTTGAATCACACTGACTGCTGACTATGTAGGTTTTTTATTTCAATACGTCCAAATATTCACAAATTCATACGATTCTGCTTAACAGATGAGAAAGACAAACACAAAAGTTCAGGCAGGGAAGGGCGCTGCTGTGTGTGTATTAGCTAAGCATCCTTGGTCTGTGTGCTCGCAGTCTACACGGCATGTGTCCAGATGGTTGAAAGTCAGGCAAAACTCAGTAAACCAAATGAAAGCTGAGCCTAACCACCATTTTCTAGTTCCCTTTGTCCCTCTCATAGAACCTCTTTCCCTTTTTCTCCCTGGACCTACCAAAGCATTAGTTGGGAGCAGCATCAGAGGACAATCCTTTCCAGCTTCTGCAAAGGCAACACAATCTATTAGTTTTATATGTATGAAAGAGTTCCTTTTCAGGAGAATTTCCAACACAGAAACATTTTACATGATTCCTTTTTTTTCTAGTCTTATTGAAACAGGAGTGAAGGGGGCAGGGCACAACCTCTGAAAGAATGACATAGCCCGAGGACATGACATAAACGGATTAGAACCAAATGGGTCCAAGATGGCGGACAAGTCAACGTCCACTAGATCTTGAGCCTCAGTATCGGCTCACTGTAACACCTTGGCAAGCTAAATGACACATTCACAGGCGCCATGACAGTTGAAGACCCACCAGAAGGATCAAAAAGTGGGCGGTGGCCCACTTCCTGGAAATCCCCGCCCCTTCTGGAAATAGCTGGAATATTCCTCCCACTCTTTAGCCTATGAAATTACCCACCCCTATAAAAGCTGACAACCCCATACCCTGGTGCCTTTCTCACCTTCCGGGATGGCCCACACTCAGTGGAGTGTGTCTCTCTCTAAACAAATCCACTTCTTACCTATCGCTTTGTCTCTCACTGAATTCTTTCTGTGATGAGACATCAAGAACCTGAGCTTCATTAAGTCCTGAAACCAAGTGTGTGATCTCAGTTGGAAGATCATGGGTTTTGGCCGGGTTCGAGTCCCGGCCACGTGGGTTCAAGTTCCAATCTGAGGCACACGGTTTCAATATGAAACACAGAAATAAATTTGGGGGTACCACTTCGAACCAGGGATGGGAGGCAAAAGTCATTCAGCCAAGTAGGCGATGGGGAAGTGCTCAGATTTCTTTTGTTTTCATACATGATTCTGTTGAAAGTTGGGGGACTAAAGAGGGAAAATATGCTGCTGATGAATCAAGCCAATATTAAAATAATGCTCTATTATTCTGAGTGTCCAATCATAGACTTTTATCATTTTTGGGTTCTGATTCAGCCAAAACTTCTGAGTAACTGAGATTTGTACCAGTAAAAGCCACATTTCCAGGTTATGGACTACACAGCCGCCTTCTGACAGTGTGGCCGTGGCATTATTTTGCTGCTTATGGACGAAAGCCTACTGGCCACCTCTGAATGCTTTATTTACTAAAGGTTAAGACGGAGCAAACACTGCTACTAGAGTGTTCCAGCAAGAGTCAACATCTCCTCAGTGCTGGCCGCCGGACTACCCTACAGGCCTTACAAAATTGTCTCATTTAATCCCCAGAAGCCTATGAATGAGATTCTATTATTATCCCCATTTCATAGATAACCGGGGAGCGAAGCGATAAGTAACTTGTTTCCAGTCACAGAGCTTGTGAGACAGCTGGATTATCGAACTTCAAAAGCTGAGTCCTCAACTGCTTCTAACTACTGGACGCATTTCCAAAAGGCAAAGACTTCTGAAGGAGTACGAATTCCTGAAATCCCTCCGTTCTTATCCTGACAGGGCCTCAGCTGGAATGACAGAGAAGGTATATATGAGTAAGAAAAGAGAACCCCACACCCACGAAATTCAAAGGACAATTTCTTACTTCAGGCACCATATTACTTCATATTGAACTGCATTTTTAAAGTCTTTTCTCTTTAAGAGAAATCAAAATGTTCAGACTGAGATATGTCAAAATGCTGAAGGATTATCTTAAAATCCAGTCTTTGTCACCCAAAAAACAAAGTTAAATGGGAAATCTTTTTTAATGGGTCTAGTCAATGGAAGCACAAGGAAAACAATGGGTTTTTTTTCCCCTAATGTTCTCTCCTTTTAAATCATTCCTTCACAAACATTTGAGTGTTTACAATGCTCCAGGCGAGGAGAGAGAAAATGATGAGAATATCAACATCCCTGGACTGGAGGCGTGATGTAGCCCTTCTTCTTTTTAGAATACCTTTGAGGTTTATTTCTTAATTTTCTCCTACAGCTTCAGTTTCAAAACTTTTCAGAGAAACAGGAAGCTTGGGAAAGGAGAGCATGTGTAATCTTCAGCTGCAAGCATGACATGTAGGCCCGGGCTGGGAACTGTCTTCCTCTGCGCAGCGACTCCAGGGCCGTCAGATCCAGGAGAAACATTGGAAAGGTCAGCTTTGTGTTCTCTTTAATCCAGTTTTTAATCAATAGATTGTTAAATACTCACCTTCCAGGTGATTAGCAAGAATATATCAAAAAAATACACACGCAGGGTAACTCCAAAGGTGAATAAAATCAAATGTCACTGGCCAACCCCAAAAGTGGCCCTACCAAATGGAGTTTTTTCATTTTCAAGGTGCCCACCTTCCATATAATCTCCAAGGAAGTAGCAGGCATAAGTCGCATCCCAAAGGAAATGATGCAGTGATTCTCTCCATAAGAGTGGGAGCAAAGACAGTTATGAAGACAGTTGCACTGAGGTCAGGAGATGGGAGAATCTGATTAAAGCCAGTCACTGGGAAAATAACATGAATACAGACCCTAAGAAGGACATGACAGGTACACTTTCTATAACCTTGCCTATTGCATTGACAATTATGCTCTCACCGGGCATTCTATTTTGACTTTCCAGTATATTCATAATATATTACAAGAAGTCATTCTAAACAATTCATTTGAATGATGTTAAGTTTTAAAATATGAGCTTGAAAAAACACACACATACCTACTCAAATGCCCTGCTAAGATGCTGTGTCTTCAATAATCTTGAATTACCTGCACCTCCTGGCTAATGGTTTCATTACTCTGACAGCTGAAATAACATGTTCATGGCTTACGTGAGCCTTGGATGTTTGGGGTTAGGAAAAGAATGGGCAGGTTGTCCATGTGTTTTCTAAATTAACTCGACTCTGCGTTTGTCAACAGCACTACAAGGTTCAATCACATGGATGGTACCGGGGGTGGCGGCGGGGTGTTGGGGGAGCAGGCACACTTGGAAGGTGCTACTTGACTGGGTGCCACTGTCATGAGAAGCCAGGTGTCACCCCTTGCAATGTAAAGGAATCAAATAGTTTAATCTTTTAAGACAGATTTGATGAATCCATTCTACCTTGAAAGAGATAAACTGGTACATAAAGCAGCCACATAGCGCAGGGAGATCAGCTCGGTGCTTTGTGACCACCTAGAGGGGTGGGATAGGGAGGGTGGGAGGGAGACACAAGAGGGAGGAGATATGGGGATATATGTATATGTATAGCTGATTCACTATGTTATACAGCAGAAACTAACACACCATTGTAAAGCAATTATACTCCAAGAAAGATGTTAAAAAAAAAATTGGTACATAAAGGACAAAAAGTTAAAAAAAAAAAAAAAAAGAGTGGGAGCAAAATGTGACCCACTTCTCTGTAAGGACTAACCACAGATTCAATAGGTGGAGACATCCAAATTAGGCCTGCATGACCATCCCATTTATGCCTCTGGTGGCAAAAAAGCAACATACTTGTGTCAGACATTTACTTACACCAGCTCTTTGGCGGATGAAAAGTTAAGAGTAAATACCTCTTAGAGTTTCCTGAGGGCTAATAAACTGAAACTTGGGAATACTGATGGTCTTCGGGCCAGAGGAGGCAACAAACAACTGCTTGACTTTCAGGTGGAAAAACAAAAACGAAAACAACCCTCACAAAACAGATTCTAAAACTTCCGGTGTGGTGGGGAGAGAACTGAGGAGACAGAAGTAAAGATAGAAAATTGACAAATATATAACGTGAAGACTGGAACTCTACTCAAAGATGAAACAGCATTTCTTTTAAATCACTTGTTCTCAAAGGGACGGTACTGCCCCTTAGATGTGGTTTTGGAACTGTAAGGGCTTTTGAGGTGCTAATGATGGGACAGCCACTATCTACATTCAACAGATGGAACACGGATGCTACACAAGTTCTACAGGTTAGACCCCTCCCAGCAAGAAACCGTCCCCCATCAGCACAACTATCAATTGCCCGATGAAATATTCATGTAGATGGAAAGCCAGTCTAGAATTATCTGAGTTTAGCTGAAAATTAGAATCTAATTTTGTTTTATATATAAACATACAGGGAACCTCTAGCCCAGTTTTAATATGCATTGGATTTTTCAGGAATGCAATTATTCTATAAACTGAGGGAAAGTGTACAGCAAAGTGATGATGAACAAGGTTGCCAGAGCTAGACTGCTTTGACTTTAATCCCAGCTCTGCCCTACCAGCCCTGTGCCCTCAGATGTAAAATGGGAATCACAGTGGCACCCGCCTCATAAAGTTGTCAGGTAAGTATTTAGAACCATGCCAGGCACCCAGTAAACACTATATGGATGTAACTGTTACAGAATTCTGTTTTGTCTAGAACCTTATCAAGAATTGGCCACATGTTAAGAAAAGGGAACTCTCGTACAATGTTGGTGGGAATATAGATTGGTGCAGCCACTGTGGAAAACACTATGGAGGTTTCTCAAAAAACTAAGAATTAGAGCTACCATATGGCCCAGCAATTCCACTCCTGTGTATACATCCAAAAAAACCATAAACACTAATTCAAAAAGATACAAGCACCCCAATGTTCATAGCAGCATTATTTACAATGTCAAGGTATAGAAGCAACCTAGGCGTCCATCAACAGATGAATGGACAAAGAAGATGTGCAATACATACATATATATATATATACATGGAATACTATTCAGCCATAAAAAAGAATGACATTTTGTTATTTGTGGCCACATGGATGGACCTGGAGGGCTTTATGCTAAGTGAAATAAGTCAGACAGAGAATACTGTATGATATCATGTATATGTTGAATCTAAAAAAATACAACCAGTGAATAAAGCAAAAAAGAAGCAGACTCACAGATATAGAGAAGAAACTAGTAGTTATCAGTGGGGAGAGGGAAAGGAGAAGGGGCAGGATAGGGGTAGGGGAAAAAAAGGATTATTATGGGATTATATGAAATCACGTGTGTGAAACTTTTAAAAATTGTAAAGCGCTATAGAATTTAAAGAATTGTTCGTTCAATTAAAAAAAAAAGAATTGGCCCCATTTTAGAAAATTGCATTGCTGACATCAATCCCATTTCTGATGTTGAGTTGCCAGCACAGCAGGCCTGTGTAGCTGCCACAGGCCTGGTGATTTCATGTACAGACACAAGTGTGTGCTTTGTTACATGATTTCATACATCTTGTAATGTAATCATGCTAGAGCATTTACATATTAAAATAATGATTTCATTACAAAATATTTATATGTGTATATTTGTTTATATTCAGTTAGGACATTATATTGATGGGGATGTATAGAGGTCAGTTATAGTACCTATTTCATTTTGGAACAGCAAATAGGGATGATGCTCTTATGTATGTAAGAAGGTTTTATCATCCATGAATTTCATTTGATGACTGTAGTGGTATTATAAAATATTTACTATACAAAAGGGTTAGTGTTGAGTTGGGTCTGGTAGTAATCAAAAATCACTGTTTTAAAGGATCATGTCAAAAAGTGTCATTCTGCATCTTCATATGTTCACACATGTCTACCATTAAACCTGGATTAATACTGAGGCCAGCAGTTTCCATTAATTTCTAAGAAATTAGTATTAAACTATTAATTATATATGTCAACAGTAAAGATACATAGAAACTTCTTTAAGCAGCAATCTATTTCTCAAACACATTTCAGGAGAAAATCCCAAATAAAAATAAAAATGAAGTGGTGGAGGCTGACTGAAGGTAGAGAACCCAGAAACTTCTGTGGCCTCCCCTTAGGACTTCAGGGAACAGTCTGAGAAACACTGATTGGGCACAGTTACTGTACTTGAGTTGGGCACTGAAAATTCATCTGAGGATGGTCATTTGATCACAAAGGACATTTACTCCACAGAAAAGGGGCTGACCTCCAGCTAAGACCTCCAAAACCACTAAACTCATTACTCAGGGGATCTGAGAGTGATGTGAGAGGACGAGTGAGAAGAAGAGTTGCCACCCCATTTTCTGGGCCACACTAACAGTCAAAGGGCGAGGGCTGGCTCTCCCCCGCTTTCCATAGTCCCTTCTAGTCATCAGTGCCCTGTTACCAGACTTCCCCGCCCCTGCTCTGCCCTTATACTGTATTGTCAAGCACCCAATGAATCACGCATTCCAAGCCTCTTCTCTCCTCCACTGGCCAAACCCCTTTTCATTCCCCATGAAACAACTATATCTTCACTGCAGTTCCCTTGGGGGTTGGTTGACAGGAAAACAGCCTGACTGAATTCATTCACACTAATATGCGAGCGGTTGCCAGCTCCCTTAACCCCACCAGAGGTTTTTTTTTTTTTTAATATTTTGCCCGCAACGCGCAGCACGTGGGATCTTTGTTCCCCGACCAAAGATTGAACCTGCACCCCCTACGTTGGAAGCATGGAGTCTTAACCACCGGACCGCCTGGGAAGTCCCACCAGAGGCATTTTAAAAGGAAGATGTTAACTCCAAGCAATCTCCAATTTCAGGCAGTTCAGCAAAGTAGACATTTCAAGGGGTGAGGGGAAGATATTTTTGAATAGGAGATACCAGCTTTGCCCAGAGATATAGCTCAGAAAATTCTCCAAATGTAATTTTACTTTACACACAGTCCCTCAACGCCCCCATTTCTAATCCATAAAATCCTAAAATGGTTGGGAGGGTTTATTTTGTTTTTTTAACAATAGTGCCCACAGTGGCAACAGCCAAGGTGGTCACTGGTAAACCTGAAAACATTTTGAACACTTTTTTCGTTAGCTTCATGTAGGACACAAAACAGAAATATATCAATTACATGTGACTAAGAGTAAGAAAAATATACAACTATATTTAAAACACTTAAATTAACAAGATAGTACTTTTCCATTCTAGCAAAATATCATACATTCAGTTTAAACAAGAGTTAATATCCAGACACACTTTTCCAAAATACCTGATGCTAGTTGAAAATGAGTGACCGTGAGATTTTCCAAGAGATTTCTAATTAGCAAAATGTGTACAGTTTTGAAGAACTGTCCATTCTTTTCTAGAAGATAGTCATTGAACAGGTCAAAATGCAAACTGATGTCTCTCTCATAAACCTAAGTATGGTTGTTTCATTTTTCTCAATGATACTTTGGCTGTCAGCAAATCTTATAGCTTCTTTTCCCTTAAAGACAATAATATACAACACCCTTCACAAATAACCATAAACGTCTTTGTGTGTAGTAAGCCCTATCTAAACCTTTTCACGTGCTTCTGTATTAACTGACTTACACTGAGACTGTTATGAAAAGGGCATTAACTAAGTGTAACTGGCCTACACTCAAACCTCTGCTCTGAAAGAGCATCAGATGCTTCCCACGTGTTATTTCAAAGTCAAAGCTGCTACACTTACACATGGAGCTTGAAAGATCAAAACAAAACTGTTTTCTCCACTGGCTTTTTCAGGTGAAGAGGGTGGACCAAAAACCAACACATCTGTGTGACACTGGCCACCAACTGTAGTCCCACCCCCCTAAAAAGAACAATGGCCCAGATACTCATAACGCCGATAACATTCCTGGCCAAGGCTGTGGTTTAGGGAGTGTGTCTCCGTGTTCTGACTCTCAAGGAAGCAAAAAGAAAAAGCGGACTCTCCCCATTTCCCTCCTTTGGCCTCCATAAGCCAGCATCTAAGATTCTCTGGATTTGTTCCCATCCAATGATTTCAAAATTCCAAGTGCAGTATACAACTTAAAAAAAAAAAAAAGAAGAAGAAAAAAGAAAACCCACGAAATCGCATAAGGTCGCTGCATAATACTGTGGATGAAAATCAAAACAAGTTGCTGATTGAGGACGCAAGGCACTTGGTAGCAGGAGACGGGGAGGGTCCCGGGAACGCAGGGCTCAGTGAGTCAACAGTTTCAGGCGAGTAAACCAGCTGACCAGCAGGGACGGTTCTGGAGAAGAGGACTTGGCTGCCGAGGAGCTGGCTTTCTTTTTGGTCCCTTCCTCCGAGAATGGAATCGTGGCGCTGCTGTGGAGATCTGAGCTGATGTAGCACCTGCTGCCTCGGATGTAGTCTGCACCTCGGACCAGCTGCCTCTCGGCCGTGGGCCTTGAGAAACGGTATGGGGGGGATGACCTTTCTTCGATGATCGGAGAGATCCGCTCATTACTGAAATACCGGCAAAGGCCGTCCTCACCTGTTTTCAGACAAAGCCCACAAGTAGTCCGTTAAAATACCCGTCCTCTGCATGGCGCTGCCTCTGAAGGTGGCAGCACACCCTGCCCTCCTCCCAGGGATGGGCTACCAGGCCCCCCAGGCGGCCAGGCTCACACCACTGGGTGCTGAGAAAGCAGAAACGGAAGAGGTAGGTGCACACTTCAGGCTGCTTTTCCACCTGAGAGGTAACACAGGGGCAGAGCAGAATCAGAGGGCCCGCACTTCTTTTTTTTTTTTTTTTTTTGCGGTACGCGGGCCTCTCACTGCTGTGGCCTCTCCCGTTCCCAGACCAGGGCACGAACCCGTGTCCCCTGCATCGGCAGGCGGACTCTCAACCACTGTGCCACCAGGGAAGCCCTTTTTTTTTTTCCCCGCACTTCTTAATCAGTGTAGAATTTTCATGATTTCACTTGAAATCAAAAAACCAAAGAGAAAATCTTATAATTCTATCAGTCCTTCCGCATCTGTCCCTGCTCAATGCCTGCAGCCCAGAGCACGTGCCCCTGGAACGGTGGTTCTTATTCCGAGCATCCCTAAGGAGCATTCAGGAGGTGAGATGCCTTTGGGTATCACTCTGAATGCAGGGCAGGCACTCTTCACCTTTAATGGATGGGGTTCAAAGATTTTAATGCTCTGCAAGGCTTGGGACATTTCTGGAGAAGGAAGAATGACCCCACCCTAAAAGCCAGTAGACCCCCTGGGATGGGGGCAGGGGGGTAAGAAACTGAATAGAAACATAAAATGCAGGGCACCCTGGCAACATGTAGCATTCTTTTGACTCAGAAATTCCACTTTTAAAAACGGATGAAGAACTACGTACAAGATGCTTATTGAAGCAATATTAACAATTGGGGGAGAAAACACAGATAACCTAAATGCTCAACCACAGCAGACTGAATGAAGAGGTGCTATTGCCATAAGATGGATTACTAATGCAGCTATTACCAAAAATACACCTGTTAACGTTCCCCTTTCATAGTATTACTGAATATCTATCTATTCCATTTTGCACATTTTTCTAAGCGTATAATACGTAAATATAGGAACAACTAGAAGATACACAAAACATTCAGAGTGATTATTTCTAGGTTGGGGAAGCAGATTACAGATTAGTTTTCTCGTACCTTCTAGAGGTTTTCCAACAATTTGTTTTGTTTCTGTAATCAAAGGGGAAAAGTTACGTTAAAAAGTGCCCACTGTCAAAAAGCCACATTTTGTAGGAGTCTATTTATATGAAATGCCTTGAAAAAGTAAATCCAGAGACAGAAAGTAGATTTTCAGGGCTTCCCTGGTGGCTCAGTAGTTAAGAATCCGCCTGTCAATGCAGGGGACGTGGGTTTGAGCCCTGGTCCAGGAAGATCCCACATCCCACATGCCGCAAAGCAACTAAGCCTGTGCGCCACAACGACTGAACCCACGTGCCACAACTCCTGAAGCCCACGTGCCTAGAGCCCGCGCTCCGTGACAAGAGAAGCCACCAAAATGAGAAGCCTGCGCACTGCAACGAAGACCCAACACAGCCAAAAATAAATACATTTATTTAAAAAAGAAAAAAAAGATGACTATGAAAGTTAAAAAAAAAAAAAAAAGAAAGTAGATTTTTGGTTGCCAGGAGCTGAAGGAGGAGGGAATGAGGAATGACTGCTTACAGGCATTTTTTGTTGAAGTGATAGAATATTCTGGAATTAGCACAACTCTGAATATACTAAAAACCACTGAATCGTACATTTTAACAGGGTGAGCTTTATGGTATGCGAGTTGTCTCTCAAAAAAGCTGTTATTTTTTTTAATTGCCCTTTATGCAGGTACCTTTCTTTCTAAAATGATAACACCAGAAAAAATGTAGAAGGTGGGATGGAGGTCAAGTATCTTTCCATTTTCCTGACCTCACACTCCCCACCCCTACACCCCATATCTCAACCTTAAACGAAATAAAAGTCTAAATCGGGGACTTCAAATGCTAAAAAGAATGGCAAAGAAGATGTGGACATTTCTCAATCTGAACAAAGAACTGCCCTGCCCCCTGCTGTCTGCTCCACAGATTTTCTTGTCAACTAAGGGTATCTTGGACCTTAGAAGGCAACTTCTCCCTTTTCCAATTTAGTGTAATCCAGGTGATTTGGGTACTTAGGTGACAAACTTTACCAAGTCGCAGGGAGAAGTCAGGGGTTGATCACTTTGGAAGTTAGGCCTCCAGAACGTTTCTCTCCTTCCTTTTACAATCTAAGGCCTACTGTTCTCTAACTTTTCACCAGCTCTTTGTTTCAGTGCCACAAAAGCAATGTTACGATGTCCTGACAATCGAATGTAATCTGGCCAAAAATAAGACTATAAACATTTTCCTCAAAAGACCAGTGCTATCACCTGTAACTTTGATTACAGGGTAAATTAAACACAAGTTTCTTTTCCAATAGTAGTTACTCTCTAGCTCAAGAAGGATTGGGGGAGAAAAACACCCATGTCTGTTGGTCAAAAATCAAACAAATTCCAATAATAATAGTCATAAAATTGGACTAACACAAGAAGGATTGGGGAGAAAAACACCCATGTCTGTTGGTCAAAAATCAAACAGGTTCCAATAATAATAGTCATAAAATTGACGATGAGATTGTTTAACGAATAGTGTATTTCTATGTGTTTAGAAATTGGACCATCAGTGTCTACAGCCTTTTTAAAGCACACAATACTGTTTAGGAGATTTACAATCACTACCTAGGAATATGTATTTCTGCCATTCTACACACAGATAGGACCTTAGAGGCCTTCAGCAACCCCTGATTTTGCAGATGAGAAGATGATTTTATGGTCATTAGAGCACAAAAGGGCTGAAACGAGGGTCTGGGTTTTGGACTCCAGGTTTGGTGTTTTTCAGTTTGCTTAAATTAAACTTACTTTTCCTCCCATGACTTCGAGGTCTAGCAAAAGGGTCCACAATCCCCATCCAGCTCGCATCCGCAGGCATGGACAAAGGCCGGGGCTTGCCTTCAGAGGGAGGGGAAGGAAAAGGAAAAGCCGACAGCGTTTTTGGACTTTAGAGAATCCTTCCCTTTATTTAGAACTAGACCCTCCCCCACCCTGACATCACACTCACTTCAGCATAAGCAAAATAACACAGTTTAAAAATAAGAAAAGTATTTTAAAGCACTGTATTTCCACAGCAAACCATTAGGACAGAGGCATGCTGAACTTGCGTCTGTGGGTCCACGGAGCAAAGCGGCTCCAAGTTAAAATGCAGGCACTGGAAGTTGGAACTGTAACATGATCTCACCCCGCTGGGCTTGCATGCCAGGCAGTGTAATGACTCAACAAGCCTTAGCTTTAGAAAGATGAACAAAGGTCTCATACTTAGAATTTCATTGAGGTTTATGTTTTCCTTGGATTACCCTTCAAGTCTGCCGAATTCATCCACCAGTTCCAAATAAGGAAGGGGGAGGGGAAGAGAAACAAAACAAACACTCAGCAACGTACCATAGGATGGTGTTTTCTCTCTCATTTTTGTGGGCAGAATATTGGTTTCCACGGAATACCCTGGCAACTGATCGGAATCAGCGATGGTAAATCTCCGTCTCCGGCTTTCCTGGTCCAGGAAGGAATTGGGGGACTCAGAACCCTTAGGGCCAGGCTGTGGCTGTTTACATTTACTGAATCCGTAAACGGAACTCCCATTCTCTTCCCTGCAAGATAGAGGGCAATAATTATGTTGCTTACGAAGATCCTCTCACACTGAAGAATTATAGGATACATTCTGCTTCTAGCGCACGGAAGAAAACAAATCCTCCTCTCCCTGTGGAGGAAAAAGCAACACTTTTTCAATCACAGTTGCTTCTCAAATACACAGAGATCCTATTAAATAAGAGTAAATACCATGATCCTACTAAATAAGAGAAAATGAGATTTTTTTTCGTAGTTGTTTAAGGGATACACATATATCTTGAAGAGCTAGCTCTGGTTTTCCTGTACATCTGTCCTAGAGATGAATCTCCTCCTTTCTACAGACACCACAAGTGAAGGTATGATCTATTGAACCTTTTTTCTCATGCCAGGAGTAGTCTCTTTGCCAAGATCCAGCAAAGAAGACACTTGATGTGCAATGGCAGTTGTCAGGTTTGGAAATGATGTCAAAGATTACAAAGGGGCCTTTAGAGCGGCCAATGGAAAGTGTCTATTTTCTAAACAAAGTACAGAAACCAGCAAAAATTGGACCGCTGCTTGCAACTTCGTTCTTTCTAAATGTCAGCTTATAATAAAACTTAAAATTAATTTTAGTTGAGTCCAGATTACCAGCTGGTTAAATTTTTGGCACTGAGTAAATTCCATTAGGGGCTCATTGCAAAACTACTTGATAAACCCAGAATCCACTGAGTTCAAAAACAGTCTAAGGAACAGCCTTGCCTATTGGTGTTCCCAGTGAGCCTGCTGCCTGCATACCCTTTCCCCACCACGAATCTATCTCCTTCTATACTTTTAAACCCGGCATATAACTTCCCCATTCACAAAGCTTTCATGACTCACCACTTGTTCTCTGTGACCATTTGCACATTTCATTCCTAATAATATATGCTTCAGTGACTTCCCTGGTGGTCCAGCGGTAAAGAACCCACCTTCCGATGCAGGGGATGCGGGTTCGACCCCTGGTCAGGGAACTAAGATCTCACATGCCGTGGGGCAACTAAGCCCTCGCGCCGCAACTACTGAGCTCGTGCGCCTCGACTAGAGAGGCTGCGTGCTGCAAACTACAGAGCCCACATGCTCTGGAGCCTGTGCGCCACAACTAGTGAGAGAACACCCGCACGCCACAACTAGAGAGAAGCCCGCGTTGCAACGAAAGATCCCGCATGCTTCAACGAAGATCCCGCGTGCCACAGATCCACTAAGACCCGACACAGCCAAAACTAAATAAGTAAATAACAAATTTTTAAAAAATAAAATAAAATATCCTTCATTAATGGTGTGCGTGTGCCCATGTGTTTCCCCCAGTAGAATCAAAGCACCAGATCCCTTTCACTTTTACTACGTACGTACCCTTCTTCTTACCACAGCTCCTGTGACCCCTCACTGAGACCCAGACAAGAATATTCAGGATTAGGGGGGTCGGCGCCATCCTCCCTACAGCCTACAGTTTCTGATAGAACAGTCCACACACTGGTTTGTTCTATCAGTGAAACCCTCTGCTCTCTATGTGCAAAAGCAACAACTCCTTGTAATTTTAAACACAATTCAGATCTCGTGACCACAGGACTCTGGTCTGTGAATACAGGGAAGAGCCTGGTCTACCAACCAGAAAGCCCCTGATCACTGCAGCCACTGCTCTACATGCTATAATAACTTCTGGGCAAACCGAGACTCAAGGAAGAGGAAAATGACATTAATTTTTCTTTGTGCCCAGGAGAGAAACACAGCAGAAGCGAAGAGCACAGCTTCAAACAAAAACAAACAAATGAAAAAGTCCACCCTGAAGTGAAAAATCACTGTAAGTTCAGTCCAAACTGTGTCTTATGAAATAGTACAGCATGATTAAGTATTTCTCAATTTATTCTTGAACAGTTGACTAAGATATTGGCAGTTCTCTGGGGGCAAGAACTACATGTTTTGCATAAGATGGTAAATCAGGCCCAACTCTCAGTAAATGTATGTTTCATAAATGAGCCAGATTCTCTACTTTTACCAGCATATGTAAACATGTAAGATGATATACATAAGCCTATATTTTCATACCTTAGTCATCCCCTATATAACATCTAGCATAACCGTCCTCATTTTACCATAAACATTTACGATAGCCATTAAGAAAGTAACGATCCTGAAGAATTTCTAATAGACACACCCACATAAACACACATGGCCATGCAAATACAGCCCATCCACACCTATTTTCACATTTTTTAAGTCCTACGGAGAACACATCCCTCTCAGCAAAATAAAACTGTAACTTTAATCAATCTCACAGAAATATTTATTATCTTCTGCCCCAGAGATAAATGTACCGTGTAGTTAATGAAACTTCGATGCCCAGTGAAGAATTAAAACAATGCAGTCCCCGAGAGCACATGCTTTAATCAGCCCCCTCCCCATCATACTGGCTGGCTTCAAGGCCCATAAAACTAGATCTGTTCCTACACTTCCCCCTAAAGGATCACACTTCCCCCACCCCTGGTTTCATTGAGGTATAATCGACATATAACACTGTATTCATTTCAGAGGTACAACGTAATGGTTTACGTATGTACGGCAAAACAATCATCGCATGTGGTTACCAATTCTTGCTTTCCTGTGATGAGCACTTTTAAGATCTACTCCCTCCGCAACTTTGAAAGATACACGACATTGTTAACAACAGTCACCACGCTGTACATTACACCCCCAGGACTTCGCCTGTAACTGGAAGTCTGTCCTTTTCGACCCCCTTCACCCATTCCCCAACGCCCATGCCCAGGGCGATACTTTTTGACGGTGGATTCAAGACTCATCCCCAACACACTGGAGTGTCAGCAGCGTCTCCTCTCGAGATACTTGTGGTCTTCACACCACCACTAGCACCTCCACGCAAGGAGACGTGCACACCACAGAAATGGGCACCGACATACCGGGGGGAGTAGGGAACGGTCGGTGGAGGAGGGATATAAAGATCCAGGATGGCTGGCTTCTCCTTCTTCAGTGAGGCATCCATTGTGCTGTCCGGGGACTGAGTGGTTGTGGGCGGAGGCGAGGTCTGAAAGGGAGTAAGTGTAAAAGCATGAACGTTACCTCGGAGATCATTCTCCCCAAAACCAACACCAGCCCCTGGGTAAACAGGGGCCCAGGTCATTTGTGTGTCTGCAGCTACTGGAAACATCCAACGTGTATTCTGCTTTGAGACACTCAAAATGTACCGAGAGTTTTTTTGTTTTGTTTTTTTTAAAGTATGGTTGATTTACAATGTTGTGTTAGTTTCAGGTGTACAGCAAAGTGATACAGTTGTGTGTGTGTGTGTGTGTGTGTGTGTGTATACATATATACACATATTCTTTTTCAGATGCTTTTCTATTAAAGGTTATTATAAGGTATTGAATATAGTTCCCTGTGCTATACAATAGGACCTTTTTATTTTATATATAGTAGTGTGTATCTGTTAATCCCAAACTCCTAATTTATCCCTCCCTCCCTCCCCACTTTGGTAACCATAAGTTTGTTTTCTGTCTGTGAGATTGTTTCTGTTTTGTAAATAAGTTCATTTGTATCATTTTTTAGATTCCACGAACGAGTGGTACCATATGGTATTTGTCTCTGACTTACTTCACTTAGTATGATAATCTCTAGGTACTTCCATGTTGTTACAAATGGCATTATTTCATTCTTTTTTATGGCTGAGTGGTATTCCATTGTATATATTACATAAACCATTTACCAAGAGCTCTGAAAGCCTAGGTGCATAGTGCAAGAAAGGCAGAGGCCCAGGAGCCAGGTGTCAGGCAGGTTAGAATTCCAGCTCTGAGCAAATCACTTAAACTCCCAAGTCTTAGTTTTCTCCTCTGAAAAACAGCCATACTGACAGTGCCTCTCACGTAGGGCTGCAGTGAGGACAGAATGAGTTAGTTCACACTAATTACTAACAATGCTACCACTCACTAGGAGTATGGGCTCGGAATTCGGACTGCCTGGGTGCAATCTTGGTTATACCTCTGATTAGGTGTGTATCTTCCAGGCAAATCACTCAACTTCTCTGTGCCTCTTCTACAGAATGGGAATAAACAGGGACAAAGATAGTAGCAACACAGGGTAGCTGTGAGAATTAGGTAACGTAATACATGTAATGGGCTTAGCACAGGGCTCGTCGCACAGTAAGTACCCAACCTCATGCTGTCTAATTTAGTAGTATACACACACACACAAGTTAATTTTTCAAATTTAAAATCCACACAGCTTTTAAAAAATATTTTAAAATCTTGTGTGAGACCTTCAATCCTATCTCTTCTACAATCACAGCAATGACTGGCCTTTTCTAGATGGTAAAGGAACAGCAAGAAAATGAGTCAGGGCATGAAGATGTTGGGTGAAGGCCAGTGGGAGGCAGCAAGTGAGGACAGTGCTAGACCCCGGGGCGTAATAAAAGGACACCTACGCCCTATCTAGCCCAGGTGGTGATGAATGGAAGACCCCCTATCTCCTGGAAGTGAGAGTGGGAATGGGAGTCAAAGGGTTGGGAGGACGGGAGTAGCCAGTGCTCACAGAAAGACAGCCCCATTTGGGGGAGAGATGCCGAGGCCCAGAGAAACAGTCTCCCAGAGCGTACACCACAGTCTGTCAACTCTCCGAACTATATAATTGATCCACATCTCATTCTGACAATCTTGGGCAATGTCTGAAAACATGGGGCCAGGACCCAGGCCCTCAACAAATAGAAACAGAAGAAAATTGGAGCATTTCCATAGAACAGGCATTTTCCGAAAACTCCAACACTGATGGTTACTTCTAAATAAATAACCCTTGTTTACCATGATTGTGGCCTAAAAACAGAGCGATGAACAGCTTTTCAGTGACAACATGAATGATGTGGACAAGAACTAAAGATGCTCCCTCCCAGCAGAGGTGGGCACCCAGGCATACAGACCCCTGAAGAATGACACACAGGGCAACAGCCAGGGCGGGGGCTAAGAAACTGTACGCAGTACTGGTCTACCAGAGTTCATGTTCTGAAAATATCCTGGACACATCACCAGATGCCTAATAGCTAAGCTGTAAAACGGGCTCTGCATTTTGACGGTTTTCCCTCCCTGGGTCAGAAGCAAAGCTAGGTGTCTCATGCCTCACCTTCACCTCTTCCCACAAATTGCACAGTTCGTGGAACCGGGCAGGAAGGTAGAGAAAACCAAAGAAAAAGGAAGCATGCCCCTTCTTAAGTGCATTTCCATAGGTCAAGGAACTAACTCTAGCCTATACTTAGATATCATTTTCACTTCCCTTCTGAACACATCCACCTGAATTTTCCTGTCACTTCAAGCTCAGTGATGCCCAGAAGACCTGTCATCTCTGCCTCCCAGATGGCTCTTTCCTGACATTCTAATTTTTGTCACTGGTATTGCCACCCAGGTTCACTGCCACATTTCACATCTGCTTCTTCCTTGCCTTGCCTACCTTCCTCACCCCTACCCCAAAACCTCTGCTGTCAACATGAGTAATTAGGAGTGAGATTCAGAAATACTTAGCTGAGGTCCCCCAGCTAAGATGTGGCAGAGGTGGGATTTGAACTCAAGGAGTTCAGCTCCGGGGCCCCTTTCTGTCCACTACGCTGTGGTGCTTTGTGAGTCCTCTTGATGCTTCTTCCAAATGGCCTCTTGCATTAGTCTTTCCCTAGAATTGCCCCGTCCTAGCCTCGCCCGGAACAACATTACCCATCACGTACACGTGTAACAGCTCCCAACTGGTGTTTCTTGTGTTTAGGTAGTATCATGGACTAAACTGTGTCCCCCAAACCCCCAGTAGCTCAGAATGTGACTGTACTTTGGAGATAGGATTTTTAAAGACATGTTTAATTTAAAATGAGGGGGCTTCCCTGGTGGCGCAGTGGTTGAGAGTCCGCCTGCCGATGCAGGGGACATGGGTTCGTGCCCCGGTCCGGGAAGATCCCACATGCCGCGGAGCGGCTAGGCCCGTGAGCCATGGCCGCTGAGCCTGCGCGTCCGGAGCCTGTGCTCCGCAACGGGAGAGGCCACAACAGTGAGAGGCCCGCGAACCGCAAAATAAATAAATAAATAAATAAATACAAATAAATAAATAAAATGAGGTCATGTGGGAATTCCCTGGTGGTCCAGTGGTTAAGACTCTGCACTTTCACTGCAGGGGGCGCAGGTTTGATCCCTGGGTCAGGCAACTAAGATCCCACATGCCACATAGCACGCATCCCCCCCAAAAAAATTAAATAAATAAAAATTAAAAAAATAATACGAGGTCTTATGGGTGGGCCTTAATCCAGTATGACTGGTGTCCCTATAAGAAGAGGAGAGGACACAGACACACAGAGGAAAGACAACGTGAAGACAGGGAGAAGACGGTCATCTGCAAGCCAAGGAGGGAGACCTTAGAAGAAGCTAACCTTGATCTGAGACCTCTAGCCTCCAGACTTTGGAAGGAATAAACTTTTGTTTCGGTCACCCGGTCGTTGGTACTCTGTTACAGTGGCCCTAGCAAACTGATGCAAATATTAGTGTAAAAATCAACTGTCAACCTGTTGACAAAAATTACCTGTGAGATGAAGTCCACACTCCTTAGCCTGGGACTCTATACCCACCCATCCAGCTCAGTCCACTGGTCTAGCTTTATCTCCCACCCTCTGCCCCAAAGAGTCTGGTCTACTTATTCTTACAGGAGCGCTGTGGTGTCTACCCAGAGCCCTTGGTCAGTCAGTGAACCCGGCTGCTGTGAGTGTCTGTTGCTAAAAGCTCACGGCTGCCCCCTTCTCTGGAAAACTGCCCTCAGCGGACAGCTGCCACCCCTGAGTACAGCTACCAGTGCCCGTGCTGTGTGGTTACACCTGGGTAACAGGCCAAGACTAGACTTTACCTGAGACAGCATCTGCTGGCTTAGCCTCCTTATTCTGCCTCCCTCCCTCCCGGACAAGTTTTACCTAAAGCACAGGCACTAAATCGCTTTCACAAGAATGTCTGTCACACACTCTGCTTCTAGGAAACCTTGTCTGGGCACCGCCCTTCCCTGATGGCAGCACATCCTCGGTTGGTGGGCGTGTGTCTGAAGAACAGCGTTCCTCTCCTCCACCAAACAGCCTCCCATCTGCCTCCCAAATCCCACCTAGTTTTCCAGGCTCCAAAGGGCTCCCACCTCCTCAGGAGGAGGCTCCTTCACCTACCTGTCCATACCCACCGCCCCTTCTTCAGAACCTAACATTTACGCCCCTGCACCAAGGAGCTGACAGAGTTGCTGTGTGGCAAGCACTCCATCAACCATCAGTGAAGACCTCTTCGATGTTACTTAACACACCCTGAGAATCCCAAAACTATTGAAAGATGGTGCCCCTTATACTGAGCGATGCAAACAGAAGCAGCTGGGGTGCGACTGATATGTTCCGTTATTATTTAAAAAGTGAACTTAATTATGTGCCCCTTCCTGGCTCCACCCTCCACATCCTGGTCTTTACTTTTATGTGCCTCCACACCCCTAAGGTGCACACATAGGCATACTTCCAGTGCTGTATGCATCACGAAGTGTCCAAATTGATGGCTTGAGACCACTGCTGTTCCTTCCATTTGAAGATGTACAATAAGATCACAGAAAGTTACATATAAATGGCAAATCTCAGTCTTATGAAAGGGCACTGAAATGTGATTGCTTTTCATTCATGATTTAGGAATTAAACACTAAGAACCGATGACATAAGGAAGAGGTTGCTCAGGGTGCATGGTCCAGCCAGGCGTAGGCAGTAAGGAGTGCACTGTGTGTAGAGAATTTAAATAATAAAACTCACTAAAGACCAGTGTGCTTTTTATTATCACCCAAGACTGCCAAATCTAAACAACGGAGCGATGCAGCGCCCCGCTGGGTGGCTGGTTCTCACAGTCCACACCCCTCCCTGCCTTTTTAAACCATGCTGAGGGCTCAACCCCACGCGGTCTCTCTAAGATCAGCGGTCAAACGGGATTCCTTTATGTGAGCACGTGTTTGCAACGAGAGAGGAAAAGGACAAGAAGGAACTTTCTGTAGTGCTGGCAGCCACTCGCCACCAAGTGGCTACCAAGCACTGAAATGTGGCCGCTGAGACCGAGGAACTGAAGCTTTCATTTTAATTCTTGAAATAAACACTGGTGGCTAGTGGCTGCCATACTGTTCAATGCAAATCCAGCATGGCTATTTTCATATAAGTAAGATTATAGGATAATTATCCATGCACAAGCTCCTGAAACCAATCAAAGTGTAGTCTTTCTTTTTGGAGACAAATTGGATATTGGACATTGTTCTTGCGCTGATGTCAGAGGAAAGATTTCAACCAGTGACAGTACCTGGACCAGAGGCGGCTTCCATCGTAGGTTTTTCAAGGGGGCGGGAGTGAAGTTGAAGGAACTCGTGGGCCGCTTCTTAAGCAGTAACACAACTCCTGTAGGATTCTCTCTCAACTTTCTCACCAGATTTTTTAGCTGCCATCCCACCTTCAAGGAAAGAAAATGAGGAGAGCGCACTTGCTCATGAATAACGAAAACTCAAACCCCTATGAATTTATCTCAAGGAAATCAGCTATGAGCAAATAGGCAGACACAAATCTGTTCATCCTAGCACTGCTTAAAATTATGGAAAATTGGATATAAATTGAAAAATTTTTAAAGGCATGCAAAACGGTTTAAAAGTTCTAGAGGGGAATATGAAGTCGGAAGTCTCAATGAACAAACTCACCACAGTTTGCTGATTGACCTGAATCACTTCATCACCGGCGTGAATCTTCTGAGATCTGTCTGCAGGAGACTGTTAGAAAAAAACAGAGAGAGACCTGTCATATTTTTTAAACCTACTTCTTTCTGCTTCTATTTCTTCTCCCTTCTTTTTTCTACAGAAAACGAGCAATGGAAATATAATCTTCTCAGGAAATGTTACACAGTGTACTTGAGTTCCCTCAAAGTACACAGCCTGTAGAACTTGGCATTGGGTATTGGTGTTCTCTCTTCTATTAGCAGTTTGTTATAACAGATAATCTGTCAGTTGGAACAGCCAAGGTTCATCTAACCTATCGTGAAGAGTGGGACGCACTGTCCACATAAGGGGCTGATCAAAGCCATTGGTTCATCTAAAATGAGACTTACCTACATCCCTATCAAAATTAATCTTGTAAAAGCCAACCAACTGCTTAACGTGGACCAACTGCTTAATGTGTAAAGATCATCATGTACCTCTGTCCTACCGTTTCCCTTTACGCAATTATTAAAACGAAATCTTACTTTTACTTAAACTTGTTTTGCATGTTATCATAATGCTATTAACATAGAAAGATAGTGACAATAGAAAATATTTCTTTAGAGAAAATTTAAATTTTTGCATTTTCAGGTAGAATTCTAAGTGCATGTGTTGTCACAGTATCAAAACGAAGTCCAGGCTTTGTTTCTCTCAAATAATAGTTTGCTACAAATTTGCAAATATTGATACAAATATAGATACATCCACATATGTGTGTACAGACAGATAAATAGATGTAACCTGTCTGTCAAATATTTTCCCATAGTTTCTGGTTCACTGAATCAAACTAAACTCTTTATGTTTAAGGTATTTCAGATGATTTTAAAAAATGGTTAGAAAAAATTCTGCCAACAACCTTTACCTAAGCCTAAGATATCATTAGGTTTATTTTATGGAGTTTTCAGAACACTGAGATTCAGTGTTAAATAACTTACTATGTGTCCAGTGTTATGGACACATAGTAAGTGAAAGATGCAGAATGTAATTTTATGCTTATTATGTGGTTTTTAAAATTAAAATAGTACCTTAAAACTTTTCCCCTGACAAATTATATGTTGAAGTGATTATTTCATCTTAAAAGGAATCTGTGCCAGAATTTCATCTCAAATTTTTTTCTCTCACTAATATATTTTTCAGACGTAAACATTCTGGCATTTAGTTGTACGTGAAATTTGAAAAATATTTCAGAATAAGAGTAATGTCTAATCCTTCCTAGAAGTATAAGTTTATTATTATTTAATTGCAAAAACAACAAATGCATGGAATAAAATAAAACAGAACTATGTAAAAAAAAGATATTTCCTATGATCAAAAGAGAAAGAAAGGATCAAACTTTAATTTCAAATTATAATCAAATGTTATCTAAGTCAGAGTGTTTTATTTTGTGACTTACATAGCTGACTGAATCTTCAATTTACAACCATCCTTTAAAAATAGCATCTTTGAACACACTGATGGGGACAGCAACTAAACTCAAGACACCCTTGCTGAATTTTCTCACTCAGCTGTTGTGATAGGCTCAACAAAGAAATGAGCAAGTTAAAAAAAAAAAAAAAAGAGAGAGAGGAAAAAAAAAGAAAGGAAATGAGCAAGTAGTGTTAAACTGTAGAAACAGTCTCTTTGATTTACCTAGGGCCAACGTAAGGCATAGGTAACTATAACAGTTATTTTTGAAAGCATTTAACCTGCTACCATAACAACCAGCAGTGCCTCACCTGAGAGACTAGCATCGTGGGTACCACAGGGAGATGGCTTGTCTCAAATCTCTTTCTACTGAAGCACTTCTTAAACAAACGAATGTATCAAAGCTCCTTTTTGGGGCTTCCCTGGTGGCGCAGTGGTTGAGAGTCTGCCTGCTGATGCAGGGGACATGGGTTCGTGCGCCGGTCAGGGAAGATCCCACATGCCACGGAGCGGGCTCGCTGAGCCTATGCTCTGCAATGGGAGAGGCCACAACAGTGAGAGGCCCACGTACTGCAAAAAAAAAAAAAAAAAAAAAAAAAAAAAAAAAAAAAAAAAAAAAAAAGCTCCTTTTTGCCCCTGGTGTCAGATGCCTAACCCATGGTTACAGATCAACTTTAGTAAGTCGGATCGTAATCAGTCCAGTCCAGTTAATCTTCCTGGGCTGGAGATTCTTCTAAGGTAGCTTCACTTTCTAAAAGATGGCCCTGAGGCCAGGAAGTCCCTGTTTATAGATATGCAATCTAAAAAACAAGCCCCGGTGTCCTGAACTGACTTCCCTTCCTAAGGATCCTCTCCCATTCATTTCTCAAATATCCTACCAAGTGATTAAGAGTTGTGCTTGGCAGAACACTGGTAAAGAGAGAGCCTGATAACCAAAATTCTCCCTGGGGCAGTAGCTCTTGCCTATCTTCACCATGTGCCGGACTACTGAAAAATGATGCTTGTTCTGGTTTGCTGCAGAAAAGTGATGACCTGGAGAAGAGTGCATCCATTCTTCAGAGGCTCACCTACTTCCCAACTCATTTTGGGGGTGGGGGATAGGAGTACGGATGAGGTCCTATCAAGACGTCTGCCAAGGTCTTGAACAACATCAAAAAAGAAGATAGAGAATCACTAGATCTTGTTAGTCTCACCTTGGAATGATCCTGGCTGCTCAGGTAACCTCCAAAAAAACCCAGAAAAAGTGGACAGGAGGCCTGAGATGACCTGCTGGCATTGCTTCAGCCTGGAGTCCAAGATAGAGGGAATGCAGTTTGGGAATTCTGTCCACGACCACCCCCCAACACTAGACTTGCATTAAAACATTCTGACTTAGGATCGCTTAAGTCAGAGCGACCTTAAGTGATAGCCAGAAAGCTGTCCTGGAGCTGGCATTTTTCTACTGTCATTTAAGTGTAAAATGTCCAGCATTAAGTGTAACCTATCCAGCCCAAGCCCTCGAGAAGTGGACTCTTACCTAACTTCCCACTTTCATCGACAAGAATTAGAAAGTATCTGGCATATTCCAGACACACAATGAACACAAGGTGATTGACTGAAAGAATGAGGGACATTTTAAAGTGGATTACTGGATGGAAAAAGACAAGTTTTCCCTTTTTTGATCTGTAACAAGATGGAAACCACCTCTCTCTAGGACGACTTGTTTACCATCCTGTACGGAAGCGGTAGGATCGACCACATCCAGATGAACCCTGAATCTCTCACCCAGTCCTATATGATCTGGTAGGGATTCTACAGAATGTATCACTTGACATTTCATTTGATTCAAAGGCAGTTTTGTTTAGTTATCGCATCCTTAAAAGTGGCGGCGGGGGGCAGAGGGGGGAGGTGAGGGAGAGCAGTAGACAGTGAAAGGAAGAAATCTATGCGCCTTCTGCTAATACTATTATAGTGTTCTACATGTTCTTCCGAGATTGAAATTGATTCAAAGACCCGATTGAGTCTGGGACTGCACAGGTCTGGTTGTTAATGCAATCACCAAATTGCTAGACACAAAACTTTCACTCTCTTAAAAACTGAAACGACATTCACCATTCTTTTGAATCTATCCAGCCCCCGCCCCCGCAAAATGTACTGAGTGGTACAAAATGTACTGAGTGGTTCAGCTAAAATATATAAAGTCTCTGATAAGGATAAGGGAGGATCATTTGTTGTGATTTTTTTTTTCTTTTGCACCATCCCCAGCCCATAAGGAGAACGTTCTGTGCCATTATTGCCTATTAGGTGATGCGGTATAAAAATTCCCAGTGGTCTCTGTGTATTCTCAGTAGAGCTCAACAAAGAATGCTTAAAGACACTACCATCTTCTATTCATTCATCTCCCAGAACTGCACAATTAATTTATAACTCATTGACTGCCTTAAGCGATGCCACTGTTTTCTTATTACAAAAATCAAGTGTGTGTCACAAACTCTCATCAAAGATCATGCTATTTTATTTTATCAACAGACCTAGCAGCTGAAGCTCAAACTCTGATACATATTTCCACCAGATTAGAAAAGTAGTTGCTAAGTCTCTTGTTTCTTGAACTACTTCCTCTTGTCTTAATTGATTAAATAGTAACTAATTCCATAGACACATGCTTCTTTTCCACAGATGCAGGGAAGCTTTTCAGACATTTCTCGCTTCATATCAGTGTCGTTCAAAAGCTAGCCATACTGTAGGTTGCATAAAGAAAGTATTCAATTAGCTCTACTTTTCACAAATTCAAAATGTTTGAGGGGCTAAAGAAAAACCTTTCATGTAGCAGAATTTTCAAAAGGAAGATAACAGGGTACAAAGTCCCTTTCAGTAGAAGCAGCCCTGCTTTTTCTATTCAAAGGATTAGGGGGGAGAAAAACTAAATTTCAATATCATGCAAATATTATGAAATACAGCTCTATAAAAAGAATCTTTGTCATGCAAAAATCCCAAAATAGTCACTCTGGTGACATATATAAATTCCATTTTTAAAAAACCATAGTTTACACATATGGTCACCAATTCCAGCTCTTATAAGAGGGATTCTCAACAACAAAGAGATCATTGTTTTTTGTATTTATGGGTTAACATTTTCAGGGTGCAAAAATAATAATAATAAACGCAAGGGTGGCGGTAAAAACTGGGCAAGGTGTGTGAACGAGAGCAATAAAGGACAACTTAAATAATACATTGACGACAGCTGGATAAGCTGCATGCTAGCCACAGACATAAACAAAATAGGCACGGTTGCTCCCACTACAGATAAGACAACTGAACAGCACACACACATTTAAATGAAAAGTATAGGGACTCTGTCAAATCTGCTGGAACATACAATGGTTTTACATTTAATGGATAAGCACTTACATTTTCTGTGGTTCCAGTAATCACGTGCAATCCATCATAGGTTGATTTGATGTACATGCCCTAGAGTGAGTCAGACATATTAACTCATTAGAAATAGAGCCGCAAGTGAGACGTAAACTTACAAAACATTAAAGGCAGTCCCTTCAGAACACCACTCATTTTTCAGTCTCCTGAAACACTGTAAAGCAAGATCTACAGAGCAGGAAGGGGAACTAACCAAGGCGAAACACTGGGGAAAGAAATCAGAAACAAGATCTCTTTGATATTATAATTTGTGTACCAGGCGCACAGAATTTTGGTCTAACTCTGGGGACTCAGAAAGAATGTTCTCAGACCTGTTGAATGAATGAGGCAGTTCAAACAAGGCCGGTCCTCTCCCGACCACTTCTCTGTGTAGTGAGACAATATATTCAGTTAATTTGGTCTCAGCAGTCCCTGCACGGTAACTTATTCAAGCCACTAACAACCAGACCAGGATGTATGAGCAAAGACTGTTAAGTAACACAACATAGGAAATAAATTAGAAACAGGCACTCCTGCATTTTAAGGGGGGCGTATAGATTAATACTCTTCTTCCTCAAAGGCCCGACAGTCAAACTCAGAGGTGAATGCCTAGCGTGGAGGAAACATCTCTGTAGTTTGACACAGCATGTATAAAAGAGAAAGTTTATTAAACTTTGATAAGATGGGGAAAGAGCAAAAGTAAACAGAGCAAAGAGTAGTTGCTCACCCTGGTACCAATACTGTATTGATAATAACATAGATTCTCCTCAGAAGTCATTTTGACCGTGAACTTGCCCTGCTCAGCAACATACCGCACTCTGCAACGAGCACCTCATCCGATACTAACACCTGCACGGTTCTGCCTGTCCTCTCCTTTCCCATCACTTTCATCGGCAGAGTAACTGGCTTCCCCCTCCACACAGTACTCCTCTTCCCAGAGCTTTGCATGTATAACTTTACCTTCTGAAACGGCAACTCCATTTCTGCCCACGCCAGGCAGTTCTCCGCTTCAATATGTGAATAAACCCATCCCCAGGAAGTCTTCCGTGTGTACTCCATTGTAAGCCATCATTTGCTTTGAAGCCAAGCAGTCTCGGTATGTACATTTCTCCTTACCAAGAATGTGGGCTTGTCAACATTTGGTTGATTTTTGTTTTCCTATCTGAGAGCAGAGACTGCCCTGATATCTTCCCACAGCTACCTACACACTAGGCACGCCCCGTCCCCCTTCCCCTCCCCCCCTCATCAATACCAGTCACAGTAGCTGCAGCCACCAATGACTGCACACATACTATTCGTCCAGCATCTGCACTCAGCACGCATCATCTAATTTAATACATTCAACAACCCTGTGAGGGTTATTATCATTATTATTATTCACTTTTGACAGATGAGGAAACTGACACATAAAGAGGTAAAGTCACTTGACTGCTGGGATTTGAACCACACTCTCTGACTCAAAGCCTCTAAGCTCATCAATGGGCCTCGCAGTTTCCTCACTTAAATTTCAGCAGATTAACCATACTGGCTGCATGCTAGGTATTTGGAGATGTAGGTACCTAGGTGCTGATCTAGGAATCTACCTGTATGTATTCTCAGGGCCTGTTATTACAGAGCTCATACATTACTTCTAAAGCATCTCTGAACTTCTTCTTAAGAATCATTTCTTTCAGCCAGTCTCTTCTCAGCCTAAGTGGTAACAGAGACTTCAAAGCAGATGTTGTTTCATACCCAGAGACCACCTTTCCTTTGTGGAAATGTTTTCTATCTCCTTAAATTGCTAAGACCTAAAAATAAAACTGTTAAGACAATTCCTTCGAGATATGAGTATATAGTTTTAAAACAGTATTTATTTTTATACTTTGAAGACATAAAACTTATCAACAGTTCAAGATGGCAAATTCCTAACTACATAATGGAAGACAGTCTAACTGAATTCTACTCTTCAGAATTCTAGTGAAAGCAATAAGGAATTTAAAAAAACACACACACATACACACCAACTTTAATAAATGATGATGTTATTTGAAAATAAACAAGTGTTGTCAGAATTCTTACCAAGCCTTCCCCAGGTTTAATGTTTGGTAAGTGAACTTCTTCCAGACATGCACACTGGCTCATAACAGGATCCGTGGTAGATCGGATTGTTTTATCACAGATGCCATTTAAAACCTTGACCTAGAGTTGGAGAGGCAAACAGGGAAGGTTCAATCATTAACCAAGTTTATCTCCGGCTGAATTTTTTTTTAATGCACTTCACCTATCATCTTTAGCTCTGGTTGTGATAATACTGCTCAGTGAACACATGGCACTTGGGTTCCACGTTTGCAATGTGTGGGAATAGTGCCACTATTTCAGCTTTGCTTAAAAAGTGCACCTTTTATATTAACTCGTTTACAACCACTGAAGCGCACAGGCTGGGCAGAAACCCCCTTTCAGCAGTTAAAGAATCCTGTATTCCCCAGCCATCTGTGTGGTTTTTTAGGATTGCTCACATTCTCTGCAGACCAAATACAGACAAGGTAAAAAAATATATACTTTTGCCTGCACCTTTTTTTTTTTTTTTTTTTTTTTTTTTGCGGTACGCGGGCCTCTCACTGTTGTGGCCTCTCCCGTTGCGGAGCACAGGCTCCGGACGCGCAGGCTCAGTGGCCATGGCTCACGGGCCCAGCCGCTCCGCGGCATGTGGGATCTTCCCGGACCGGGGCACGAACCCACGTCCCCTGCATCGGCAGGCGGACTCACAACCACTGCGCCACCAGGGAAGCCCTGCACCATTTTTTTAAAAATAGATTTTATATTTTAAACAGTTTTTAGAGAAAAACTGAGCAGAAATTAGAGTTCTATATACTTCCTTCCCTACCCCAACACAGTTCCCAACACAGTTATATTATTATAACAGTTAATAATAACAAGATTTTATTAACATCTTGCATTAGTGTGGTACATGCGTTACAATTGATCAACCAATAGTGTTACATTATTGTTAACCAAGGTCTGTAGTTTACATCAGGGTTCATCCTCTGTGGTGTACAGTTCTACGCGTTTTCACAAATGCATAATGTCATATACTCACCATCACAGTATCATAGAGAAGAGCTTCACTACCGTAAAAGTTCCCTCTGCCCCACCTACTTGTCTGTCCCCACTCCCCTACTATGAACCCCTGGCAATCACCCATCTTCTCACTGTCTCTATAGTTTTGTCTTTTCCAGAATCCTATATAGTTGGAATCATACAGTATGTAGCCTTTTCAGATCGGCTTCTTTCGCTTCGTCATATGCATTTAAGATTCCTCCGTATCTTTTCAAGGCTTGATAGCTCATTTCTTTTTATTGCTGAATAACATTCCATTGTCTGGATGTACCAGTTTGTTTACCAGTCACCTACAGGCCATCTTGGCTACTTCTAAGTTTTGGCAGTTAGGATGAAAGCTGCTATGACATTCTGTGAAGGTTCTTGTGATATAAGCTTCTTTCCTTTGGGTAAATGCCTAGGTGTACAACTGCTGGATCGTAGGGTAAGAGTATGTGTAGTTTTGTAAAAAGCTGCCACAGGGTCTTCCAGTGCGGCTGTACCACTTTGCATTCCTATCAGCAACGAACAGAGTTCCTGCTGCCCCACATTTGGCGCCGTCACGTGTTGGATTATAGTTATCCTAATAGGTGTAGAGTGGTACCTTGTTACTTTAATTTGCAATTCCTTAATGAAACATGATGTGGAACATCTTTTCATATACTTATCTGCCAGCTGCATATCATTTTCCATGAGGTGTCTGTTCGGACCTTTTGTCCACTTTTTAATTAGGTTGTTTGTTTTCTTATTGAGTTTTAAGAATTCTCTGTGTATTTTGGCTACAAGTCCTTTATCTGATATGAGTTTCAGAAAACAGTTTCTCCCAGTCCGTGGCTTGTCTTTTCATTCTCAGGGCACTGACGGAGCAGTGTTTTTCATTTTAATGCCGTCTACCTCATCCGTTTTTCTCTCATGGATCACGCTTTTCGTGTTGTATCTAAAAACTCATCGCCAAACCCGAGGTCACCAAGATTTCCTCCTGTTATTTCTCGGCATTTTATACTTTTGCGTTTTACATGTAGGTCTATGATGTTTTAGTGACGGCTCACATTCTCTGAACGCCAAACACTGAGCAGGTACAACTGTAGAGACGTGAGGATCCCTATTAAGTGGTCCCCGTGTAGAAATCACAGTGGCTACGTGTGGTTACTTCTCCCGATCAGATTCATCTAACCTTTGAAAATTAAACAACTAAGGAAATCAGGAGATTCCAAAGAGTGATTTTTTTTTTCCCAAGGGGGAGAATCTAAGAAGTGACACTTTTTACATTCCTCCAATGTGTTTAGCCTCCCTATTTATGGAAAATATATTTATAGAAGTTTCATTGCTAAATTCCTCAACACCAGTAGGAGGAAGGCCTTATCAAAAGAGCACAGGCTGGCTTATGTCAAAAGGAGGAAGCGATGATGAATAGTTACAGAATGCTCTTTAAACAGTCACAGTACATCTCCCCTCTATCATAAGGTTTTGGCCAAGATTTTTTTTTTAAACAAAATGGTCCTAAAGTGAAATTTGCGCATCAGTTTCACCCTGATTAACAGGCTAGTTAGTAATTTAAGTATAATTGTACCCTGATGAAGGGTTCAGAGCAGGGAAAAAAAGAGTAAAGCAGAGACCCCAATATACCCAAGTTAAGCACAGGAATTTCCACAGGAGTTGGTCTTATTGTTAAATAGTTTTTATTCTTCCTTTTCCACCTAAATTAATAGACTCATATCCCAAAAGCCAATATTTCGAAGCATATCCTGAAATAATTAGCCACCGTCCATTTACGTTAATTCATGTGATTCCCACTGTTTTGGGAAAAGGAATTTTACTGTCACTTTTAGAAGGTATACTTACTACAGCCAAAACTTTATCCTCCATTTCTGCTACAAGGCAATCCTAAAGGAAGAAAGAAGAAAATGAAAACTATAAGAGCTAAAAACTTTCAGAAACCATCGGCTTAGCTCACTAGATATTTCCTGGGGTCCAAGGAGGTCCCTGACACACCTCCCACCCTGCAGCCTGAGCGGTCCTGGACCATCTGGAGGAGAGACCTGGATGGGAGAAGAGGGCAGACAGGAAAGGAGCTGACATTTGACTCCTAAGATTTCCATCTCTCCTGACCCCGGAGGCTAATAATACAAGGAACCCATCCGACCAATTATTTAATCAGAAAGCCTACAAAAGTCACCAGAACTGAAAGTCCACCTATTATCCAGACCGTACAGAGAGCAAGAAGCCAGAAAGAGTCCAAGAAAGTTGACAATGACTCTCCAACGTGACCCCAGGCTGAGCCAGCACTGGGCCAACAAGCCTGGAGTCTTTCGCTCTGGGCCTGCCCATAAGAATAGCTTTCAAATAAGGGCTTGAGTAAACTTAGCCACAGAGTTTATTTTAAGCACCACTGAGATTAAATCAGATATTTCAGTCCTTAATAGATGAAAAGCGTTCAACAAAACGTTCATTAACACACTGCCAGAAAAGTGGTCTTGAGGTATGCTATTGATGACATTAAAGAATGGGCTGGAATGCAAAGCATTGTTTACTCAGCTTAAGAACAAAAGACTCGGAACCGTACGAACCCAGTTAGCTGATGATAGGAATAACCATTGTCCGGTGGAACGTGAAACTCTCAGTTAACCTTCTAAAGCGTACCTAGAGCAGATTTCAATCAACACGGCAGAGTGCATGCAGAAGAAGAGGGAGATCAACGAGATTCTTGACAGTGTATTTGGCACCATTCAGTAAATCCCAAACTGGGGCACCCGAAGGAAAGTGCGAATTATGTTATGTACAGGAAGGATACTGATCAAGTCTGTTGGATTCATCAGACAAAGATGTTCACTTCAATCAAAATGTCATTTGAGGTCACATTTTACTGCCACTGGGGGTAGGGGTGAAAATGTATGATATTCTACCCTATGTCATTTTATAATCAGACGTTAGGTGCCTTCTTCTTAAAAGGTTTTTAAATTTTCTCTACTAGGTAAAAATGTGGGAAATAATAGTCACTCTACTGCTCCCAAAATTTACACAGACTCTCAGGAAAAGAGCAGCCTAGTGAGAAAACTCTTAAAAAAGGAAACTTAGGCATGTATTTTTGCATGTGTGAATCAGATATAAATTCAAACTCCAGGAACAACTGCTGTAAAATATGAATGATTACAGTTCAAAATTGTGCTTTTCGTCCTCCAACTTGTGCATGGAACTAAACCGTCAACTGCCGTGACGGCCCCTCCCCTACTCACACCATCTGAAGGACAGAATTCTCAAATAAATGTCAACTGTAGCAAAACAGAATACTTACACAGTCTCGTGCTAGAAATAAAACTAATGATTTGTGTTTATGATTTTTCAGTACACATCCCAAATGACACGAGGGCTGTCGTCCTCAGGAGGTAATCACCCACCGGCAGAGAGCTCCTGTCCATACACCGGGGCCCACGCACCAAGGTGCATGTGTGACCTCATGGTCGATTCCTTGACGGATCCGAGAAGCCACCAAGAAAATGGGCTCCTGTGGTGATGGAGCCAGTGGGAGAGGGGCGCGCCCGTCTCCACGAACTGTCCAAGGCAGCGTGTGAAAGCGCCGCTTTTTACCTTCCGCCTCCGTGAACGTGGGTTCCCACACCCATTCCTACCGGGAGGAAGCAGCTGCAGGCCTGACTTCATGCTATTTGGCATGAAGGCAACAGAATGGAAAAAAGAAGAACTGGAAGCAAGTCAGCCCTTATGACCCCGACAGCAGGCCTGAGCTTTGTCACATTCCTTGGTCACCTGAATCAGCAGACTCAGGCCAATCAACCTGGCAGAGACCCAGCCAGGGCAGCTGCTAGCTGCCCTTCTCTGCCACTCTTCCTTATTCTACTCTCTTACTAACTGAGGAGCCTTGGGAGATGGGTTTAACCTCTCCAGAGCTCAGTTTCCTTCTCTGTAAAGTGAGGATGATAAAACCTGTCTCAGAGAACTGTTGAGAATTAAACGTGACAACACACGTCAGGCAGACAGTCCACACCTGAGACCCAACCAGCTCCCAGAAATGGTCTCCTGACTTTCCCTCCTCTGCTGGATGGTATGCTTTCTTTCCACGCAGTTTTTCTGGGCTCTCCGCTGCTCAGCATTTCTTCCTACACTGGAACCCGGTATCTGCCACTGCCATGTTGTCTCCTGCCAGTTTTCACGCCCTCGCAACTTCAGGAGGACCGATTAAGAAAGAGATCAGAATCCCTTCCCACCAGGAGACTTCACCTGAAATGACAGCCTGAAAACTGGATGGAAGGTCTATCCACGGACTCGGCGTGGGACGTAAGTGAATCGCTTTGCTATACACCTGAAACTAATACAACATGGTGGATTGACTATACTTCAACTAAAAAAAGGAAAGAAAAAAAGTTAATTAGCACAAGGAAGAAGAATGCCCTTTTCTTACGGAGGAAGAAAACAACAACTGTTTATCCTTCCAATCTCTAGAGGTACACACTCATCAGAGGGAAGGATGCAAAGAAAGTAACAAGAAAGAGGGGGGGAGAGTGGCAGTATGTGGAACAGAGAAAGAAGAAAGGGACAAACAAACGCCTGTCTTCACACACACGGACACAGAGAATAAAGACTCTAGGAGAACATGTTCCTTGTCACCAGAAATAAAGAGACACAGCTTTTATTCCTTCAATTCTCCAGGAAAAAAAAAAGCAATAAATGGAAAAGGCAGGTTTCTTCCTAAACAGTCAAAAGATCTTTTGCCAAGAAGTCTGGAGAAAAACTGCACTTCTCGCAGTTGTGAGAGGGTGTGAAACCCCTGGCAAATTCAGCCTTGCTGCTGCCACGACACCGCACGTGGAAAAAGACATTCCACTCATCCTTCAACTGTGCACACAAATTTTACTACTTGCCAAAGCGACTATGTTCTCCAATTACTACAGAAAACACACGTCCGTCAAGAGCTAAACATGTTTTTCAAACTAAGTTCATAAAATGACATTCCCATATATATTTACACATGGCCAGTCTTAATCCTTAAAAATTGCTCAAATTTAAATAAACTAAGAAGTACCAGAAATCCCAACATGTTTGTTAACTTTGTCGTCTTCTTAAGCCATCAAGTTCGGCTCCAGAAAAGCAGTACCAGAAAAGATTTTTATATTTCCTACTATAGGCTACTATTTCTTAAATAGGCACTGTGCTATACATATATCTTATTTAATCTTCATCATCTTTTGAGGTAGGTATTACTAGTTTTTAAATATTCTATACTAATTCTCTAGATATAACTTTGCATGAGTAAATGTGGTCACATACATGCTTTTTGTAAAAGAATAAGTGTTTTCTGTTCTTTGGCTTACCTCCCACATTCTCTCCCCACTTTTCTCCCAGCCAAAGTAAACCCAACTTTTCTTCCAAATTGCCCACTGTATTTATATATTCCTTTGTATATAGGTTTTCAGATGTACTGCATATTACAAATACATATATACATACATTTTAAAAATTTTTGGTCACCATTTGTCTTCCTCTTACACTTTTTTTCCCTTTTTTCTTACTCCACAATAACTTGTAGAAATTCCAGCACATCATCTGGTAAGGTAACTGTTAGTATTCCCGTTTTACAGGTAAGAAAATTGAGACTCATAAGTTTGAAGTGACTTGTCCAATGTCCCAGGGCTAAGTAATGGTAGCGGTAGGATTTGAACCCATAGCTGTCTGTCTCTGAAACATACGCTCAATGAGCACCAAAAGGAAAACGAAAACAAAAAATAAACACAAATAGAAACAATACCTGTTGTGTCCCTTAAGTTTGGGTTAAATTTTTCCTGATAAGCGACAAATTCTCAACAGCATATTTGTCAAAAGCATTATCTCATTCGTTGAAACACACATTTAAAAAGTACCATGAATCATGGGCCAGGCATCATGCGGCCCCAGTAAACAGGGGTAAGTGATGAGAATGCCCAGTGGGCACCCTTCTGAGTGGGATCTGTACCCCTGGGCAGCCCCTACCGCAAATGCCAGGACTTGGTGGCTACATGATGAATGCACCGTGATTGGTATCAGACTCTTTCTGTCAAGATTATTTTATGCACCATAAAAAAGAGCTGAATCTCAGAGCCACTTTACTGCTCTGAGCGTTTTCCTAAGAACATGGCCTCAAAAGCATAACGATGAAGTCCCACGTGCCTCAAGTTCAAGGGCTGCTCAGGACTGGACCTTAAACAACAGCCAAACTTCACTCTTCATGTTCCGGGAACAGACAGAAAGCACATAGCTTTTCAGAACTGCATCTATTTTATGGCATGGTTAGAACTGAGGAAAGGATGTTCTTTACTTTTTGCCAAATCACCAGTGGAAACAAATGTGCAATCACAGAATTTTCAAACCTAGTGAGATGTGAAAAAAGAACAAGTTCTTCCTTACATTTTATGGCCTCAACTCAATTCAAAAATAATTTTACAACAGTCTGCTACATGCCAGTTAATATCTTCCTGGCCTTCACTAAGATGTGAAGGTCTGGCAAATGAGCTGTGTGAGAAACTGACGTGTCACTTCCAAACCAGAACATTTGTCAGTGTGAGAATCACCCAGGTTCTCTGCACCTCTGCCCCAGAGACAAACAACATAAGATACTGGTTGTTCTGTTAGCCTACAACCTGAAGTGAGGCGAGCTGAAGCAGATCCCTCAGCTGACCCATTTGGATGTAGATAATCTAGGAATAAATTGCTGAGGTTTGGGGGCTGTTTGTTACTGAATCACCACCAAGCTCCTCCTGACTGGTAAACCTAACCACCAGAGGTCAGAATGAAAAGAAAATTAACAAGCAGATACAGTAACATACTCAGAACGAAGATTATGGTGAAATGTAGTTACTCCAGAATTTCTATTTAAAAAAAATTAAGCGCTCTAACATTTTAGAGGAAGTAAAGGGCTATTAGCTCAACTATTTTAAAGCAAAAGAAGGTAATCTTTGATGTAAAGGTCACTGGTCATTTTTCACAGAAACTATCTGTAAATTCATCTAACTTAAAGCCCTTCATCTCTCCCCAGCTCTGATGGGGGGAGAAAGAATGGTACTTCATACCTGCATGTAAACCCTTTGAAGAAAAGGAAAAGGGAAAAAAAGCTTTTAGAAAACACCAGTGACGTACTGACCTTCTGGACTGTAGTGGTCAGGTCCAAGCAAAGCTGAATGATTTTGTTCTTCGTTATTGAGAAATCAGTGATCCCTGTAAATGGAGCCCTAGGAAGCAACGAAAATTCTCTTTAAAAAAAAAAAGTGGAGAGGATGAACCCACTGGGATCCCACACTGTGTGTTAACAAGCACAGCTACACAACAGGCTGGTTTAAATTGTTATGTAACTGTTTCCTCTCAAGTAACACACAAAATAGGAATCTCAATAGAACAGAGACAGAGAAGTTCTAGATAACAACACATCCAAAAATGAGGCAAGAGAATGAACATCCCTTCAAAAGTCAACTAACAGCCTTCATACAAACCAATAACCAGTAACGTTTAACCTCAGTAAAACTCAACTTAAACTCTTCTCTAAGCTGAGGTTAATTTGTTCCTGCTATTCACCTCAGGAACTTCCAAAGGGACCCTAAAATGGACCACTGGCTCCAAACTCCTGGACAGGTCCAATGGCAAGGGCAAGAAAGGGATAAAGTTTCCTCTTCCTCAGGCAAAACACTGACTTCTATGCATCTCAGACGCTCCTTTTACAGGACAGTAAGGCACACCCATCACTTACCGGTCCAGCCAAGCTAACAAGGCCTTGGCAGCACCTATGAGCTCCACCACAGAAGTCAGGAACTCATTGGGGGGCTTGTGGGAGGTGTTCCCATCATAGGCTGGACTTTTTCTCCGGCTGCTTATGTAATTCTGTAAATTGTGGGAAGATGCTCGCAGCTTCAGAACCAAGTTTTTCATATTGTCAGTTTCGAGGCCGTAATTCTGGAAAACAAAATCAAAGGGAAACATTCAAAACAATCAACAACGTCCAAACTCTCATAATAACCAAAAACCCACTGAGTTACCTGAATAACTCCTATGTCAGCCACAAAACCCTACATGATTTGCTCACAGTGTTGATCTCACTCACATGGGCCACACCAGCCTTGCCTCTGTTCCTCTTGCCTCAGGGACTTTGTCTTGCTAGTTTCTCTTCCCGAAATTCTCCTCCCACAAAGGTTGGCATGGACAGCTCTTTCCTATCACATCCTAATTAGCCCAAATGTCCCCTCCTCTTCAAGGCTTCCAGGACCATCTGGAGCAGTTCCTCATCCTGGGCCCTAGTGACACTGAAAGCCTAATAATTGTTTGTTTGGGTTGGGAGGTGGGATTCCTGTAGATGGTAGAATGTTTAGCTGGCCTCTACTCGTTAGGCATCAGTAGCATCCGGTCCCCAGGTGTGACAAACAAAAATGTCTCCAGACACTGCCAAGTACCTCCTGAGGTCACTCTCTAGCCATCACCTCTGTCATCTCTGAACCACCTTGTTCACTGCTGTCTTTCTAAGTCGGATGCAAGGTCTGTGAGAGCTGGGCTCTGTGTGTATTACTCATGACTGCATTTCCAGGACAGCAGACGTAAAGCAGTCATTGAATGGAGGAATTTCCATCAGATAAAAGTCACACAGAAACAGAACAGCACTGACTAAACATCAGTTCACCTGGAAGGTCATTTCCATCTTGTGAGCTTCTAACCTCCGTTCTTTCTGAACAGTGTTTGACTTACCTGGATGCTTTTAAAAATTCCGTTTCACGTGACAATATTGCCCTAGACTACTCTCTTCCAGATAAAGAACAAATCCCAAGTAACAACAAGAAATGACATGTAAATCTGACATGACTCTGGGGGGAGGATGAATTTCAGTATTCAATTGCATGTACACATCCTAAATTGGCGTTTCGTCCTTTTTTTAAGAAAAAAGTGAAAATATTTCTGGGGTATATTAAACTGTGTCAATAGCATCCCAAAGCAAGAATGTGGTATCATTTAAAAATTGGTTATAATATATGGCCAACACTATTGAACACTTTATGCCAGAAACCGGGCTTAGTGCTCGGCAAATATTATCTCAGGTAGAACAGCGTATGAGGGTGGAAGTGATATTATCTCTATTTTGCAGGTAAGAAAACTGAGGCACAGAGACATTCCATAAATTCTCCGGAGTCACACAGCTAATCGGTGGGAGTCGGGAGGGATTCTAACCAAGGCAATCTGCACCGAGGGTGCAAGCTTTGGATCACGATGCTGTACATGCCCCCTTCCACACGCCCTGTCCAAGAACGGGCAAAGCGATGAGACAGAAACCAGGATGGGCACTGGACAAGCAAAAAGAGAAGTGGCCAGTCATCCTGGATCTAGCACAAACTAGCAAACTGTTTAACCCCCCTAAGTTCTATCCTGACCTGCTCCATCCCCTATGATGTGTTAGAAGCTTCTTTCAGCCAGCTTCGGCCAACCTGGACCTCCCTCTTCTGAGAGGCCGGTGGGCCCTCTTTGGATCTGATCACTGCTTTTGTCCCCACTGCATCTAGCCTGTCCCTTGGTCCCTCCTCTGTTATAGCCCCATCTCTAATGCCTCAGGGAGGGGTGAGCCATGTCCCCAAATCAAGAGACATAAAGCATAAATAAACCAGGGAGTCTGTGAGAACTTTTTTCTTTTGGCAAGATGAACAATGGTAAGTAGCAACAGTAACAACAAAAGACAATACCCTGAATGAAAACATTGCAAACTTTCATTAGATTTTATGTGAAGTTTAAATTTATGTGGCATGTTGCTTCTTAAAAAATAAAAAATATTTTTAAAAAATTTATACAGAAAAGAGTTAAGAACAATTATAAAGAAAAAAAACTCTTCAGATGCATTAACTGAAATTGTTTTTGTGAGCTTTAAAAAAAAATGTAAATTTCAGAACAAAAATGAGTCTTCTGTATTAACAGTGATGTTCCGTCTAAACTTGATATTCATTCTTTTTTTTTTTCACTGTCATTTTCTGGACACCAAAATATGGTATTGTCCTTCAGTAGAGAAGACAAAAATAAAAAGATGCATTGTCACCATGGCTTTTTTTTTTTTTTTTTTTTTGCGGTACACGGGCCTCTCACCGCCGTGGCCTCTCCCGTTGCGGAGCACAGGATCCGGACGCGCAGGCTCAGCGGCCATGGCTCACGGGCCCAGCCGCTCTGCAGCATGTGGGATCTTCCTGGACCGGGGCACGAACCCGTGTCCCCTGCATCAGCAGGCGGACTCTCAACCACTGCGCCACCAGGGAAGCCCCACCATGGCTTTTTAAATCAGAGAATCAAAGACTCAAAACTGAGTGGATAAAGAGCCACATGACACAGCCTGTTTTGAAGCACTTGTGACTATGATTAAAGGGAAGTGTCCCCTTATTCAGTCAGCCTGCCGACTTATAACAAGAGCTCTGAACTAAAAGCAGGAAACTCAGCTTTCTATAGCCAATGACACCATGAATTACTCGGAACTTTTATTACTGTAGACATTTATTTCTTGAACTCAAAGAGGATTAAATTCATCTTAGTGTTACAGGAAATTTTAAACCTCAATCTTCTACAAACCTACCACTTTTAATATTAAAATAAAGGAGAATGTAGCTTGTTAACTGGTTCTTTTCATTTCCATTCAGTTTCTCTGATTCTTTTTTTTTTTTTTTTTCCCAAAAAACAAATCACGGGACTAGAAGGATAGACAGATGTAGCTATAATAGATTATAATTTTATTTTATGTTTTAAGGTACTTCAGAGATTTTAATCAGCTTTATTAAGGTATACTTTATGATGCATAAAACTCACTAATTTTAAGTGCACGACATAATCAATTTGAACAAATGTATATAGTCACATAAGCACCATCACAATCACAACACACAACATTTGCATCGCCCCCAAAACATCCCTCATACCCCTGCATAGTCACTTTCCCCAATCCCCAGGCCCTGGCAACCTCTGATCTTCTTTCTGTCACTGCAGTTTTGCTTTTTCTATATAGATTATAATTTTAAAAAGCAGTAAAGAAGGAACAAAGAAAGGAAGGAAAATTCCATCCCCTTCCACCCCATTCCACAATAAGAAGAGAACAAGAAACTGATTATATTAGCTCCAAAGAACCTCTACTATAGAAACATAATCAGGAAAGGATTATTGACTTAAGTGTCCCACAATGAAAGACAGTAAATGAATAATTTCTCAGACCAGATCTGATTATTTTCACTAATCTTTTCCCTAATATCTGTCTCCTTCAGAAATTGCTTAACTTAAGATAAGGTATCAAGACAGTACAAACAAAGAAATGAAATGAATCTCCAAAAATCTAGACACGTACTACGAACCTTCCACTGAGATCTCACGTCATTAGAAGTTAGCCATCAGGGGTCATTTCCTGGTCTGGCTAGAGAAACAACACATGAGACAGGAGAAAAGGAAAGAGGCAGGTGCTCACTCTTCTGGTGTCATAAATTGTACACATTTTAGCTAAGGACAAACCTTACACAACTTCTCCGCCACTTTCTTTCCCCATTCCTACTAGCTCTGTCTGTGGTCTAACATACATGGTGATTAAGGAGTTTCACAGTCACACAATCAAATCCATTTTACTGACTTGGGTCAATTAAGTTTCAGCCGAAGAAGTATACTTCACAGTTTAATAAGTTCATAAGCAAGATCAAGTTAAATACAAATTGCTAGAATAGATTCCTCCTCCTTCACTATTTCTCCCCATAACAAAAAGGATACCAGTTTTTAACTGTTGCCATGGCTGGGTAAACGATAAACAGTGAGTCATCTCAGGGGTACACTCAGGGGTACACGAGTGCACAGAAGCACCCAGGGCAGGTAGATACGTTACAGGTATTTCACTTAAGCACACAGGTAGGTGGCATCACTTCATACGTGTATGGATTCCAACTTTGTTCACTTTCTCAGCCTACTTCAACCTTAAAAACGAATCTGCCCCTGCCTCGGTCTTTAGGAAACTAGGGTTTGGTTGATCTGGCAACGAAAATGGGTCTCACAATTACACGTTTTTACGCTCAATCCCACCCTAGAGACAAATGCTGTCCCCAGCAGAACTTTCTGCAATGATGAAGATGTTCTCTATCTGTACTATCCAAATATGGTAGACACTGGCCACAAGTAGCTACTGAGCACTTGAAATGTAGCTCTGTGACTAAGGAACTGAATTTTATTATTTCACTTTAATTAATTTTAATGTAAATAGTCACATGTGGCTAACAGCTACTGGAAAAAGCAGCTCTACAGCCGGTCCCAGTCACCCTCTGCCCCAGATAGAGGGAGAAAAATTGGGCTCCGACTCTGAACTCAATCCTGGGAAGTGGTCCTGGTTTGCCTCAGAAAACAAGTCACTCTCCTAAGCCACTCCAGCCAGCCAAGGTCAGTGTTCACAAAAGCGAGTTTTTCTCCTTGCTCCCTATCCAGAAGCAGCTCTTTGTGGCCCATCTGCTCATCGGTTTGGGAACCTTAATCAATAGCTATTCCCTATTTTAGATTCCTAAAGATCCTATCGGCACTTTTCTTTCCAAAACTTTCCAGTGGTTTTTGTTTTTTCCTCCCCATCTCTTACTTCTAATTCTACTCATTTCCTGTCCATCATAAAATCAACAGCCACTAAACTGTTTACATAAAAATGTCTTCCATAATACCAGGGACAACAGCAAACACATATTAACCATCCAGGGGATGGACAGTTCAAGGCAAAAACTTACCACCTATTTAAATACACAAAGATCTATATGGTGTGAATGGGTTAAACACAGTATATTCAATAGATGCATTACCATAAGAATATTTTAAAAGGAGATTATAGCAAGGCTAAAGATATTTTAGTGAAATGATCTAAAATCCTCCCCAACCCAGAAAAGCCACATTCATTTAAGAACTCTCTGTGACCCTCGTGTCAAATGCATTCACTGGCACTCTGCTACCCGAAACATGTCCAGAATGAGTCTGAGGTCAACACTTTGTCTACAAAGGAAATTAGGAGGAAATTGTAAGAGATAAAACACAGCTTTAGGTTCTGGCATTTGTCCAGCTCTGTTCACTTTAGTCTAATATTTTAAGAGGTAGGGAAGGGAGGAAAGCGGGGAGGCAGCTGTTATGTTAATTATCCCACTTGAGGTCCACAACGTGCCTCCAGTCCATCCTGCCTGCTCTCCTCCCACACTGTGGATTTCAAAGTCATTGACCTGCCCTCCAAGTCCTACCACAAAGTGAAAGAGACGATCTGAAATAGCAGAAAAGTCCAAAAAGTAATGTTCCCAGAAAGGACAAGACTAAACTCAAACATGTCTTACTGTATGAAAAACAAACAGTTTTAATAATAAACAGGACTCAGATATCTTCTGGGCAGTGCAAAACACTTACAGGTTAGTACACAGCCACATCTAGGGGAGCATCACTGTACAAACGGGGAAAACACACACCACCATCTCCCTGGAGGTCACAGAGCCAGGAGTGTGCAGCAAAGCCTGGATTAAAATGCAAAAGCCTGCTTCCCAGACCAGCTCTCACATCACTTGGCCACAGCATCTTCCTGGTGGCAGCTCATTTATCAACCACAAATAATTTCCCCATTACTTTCCTAAACAAGAGTAGCACATCTCAGAGCAGAAGACAAGGCTCTATCCACTTTAAGAAGAAGAACACGCGCAATGCAGCAAGTGTTAAAGAATCAATGGAACGCGGACCAGCAATGGCAAAATAATCGGGAGCACATTTTCTCCCACCATTCTCGGTGATATAATTGTATACACCCCTTGCTCAGGTTCACAGCGTAACTAAACCAGCCTGAATGCTGCCGAATTTGCCCAAATCCTGACAGTTAAGGAAACAGCAACCTTCGCATGGCATCACAGCAGACTGACAAGGATCCCACCCTATGCCAACCAATTTATAAACACAGTACCCTTGGAGGTGGTTTTAAACCATACCTAAAAGAGCTACTACCCACACGGCCACAGATGTAATGACGAGTCGGAACCTGGCAGGATTTAACTCACTCACGTTCAAGCCAAAACTCAGTCAGCTGCGAAATGTAACTAAGTTCACATTTTTTCCCATCTAGCTGCCATTTCACAGGTTGATTATTCCAAGCACCAGTATCAGTTATTGAAATATCACAGATATTTGTGAAACATAAAAATTCTTTTTATAGTAACAAAAACAGACACGAAAATCAGAACCCATTTGTCCTTTCAATATAGAAGATGACATGTTCATTCAGGACCATCTTCATCTTTTTATTCTTTTTGAAAAGAAAATAAGATGAATACAGAAATTTTTTCCATAGAAGGCCAACTTTTTCTGTAAAGGCCAAGAGAGTAAATATTTTAGGATTTGAGGGGCCACACGGTCCCTGTTATCACTACCCATCTCTGCCACGGTAGCACAAAAGCAGCCACAGATAACACTTAAATGAATGGGCATGGTTGCGTTCCAATAAAACTTTATTTACAACAATAGTGGGCCAGATTGAACTTGTAGGCCATCGCTTGCCAACTCTACCTAGCAAATGATTTCTTTTCTTCCCTTCTGATATTATCTTCAGCTCATGCTCCACTTCCATGGATCATTAAGAAAATGATGATAAGCTAAAGTGCAAAACTGTGGAGATTTAGAAGATGAGATTCTTAAAAACATATGGTGGTACAGATCACCTTTTACTGAACTAACCAGTGCACAGAGAAGGTCGACAGCCTCCAACACAAGTTCCTGGTGTCCAATTCGTGTGACACCCAGCTCCTCAAGATCCTGATGGGAAATCTGCAGCAGCTGCTCTCCATTTATCTTCTCCCGTTCAAACTTGTAGACATACTGCTGCAGGCAATCATCTAACCCTACCAAAAAAAAAAGCAAAAGGGTCCATTATTGTCATTTTTGTTCCTTTACTCAAAAAGATGCCCACATTTAAATCAACCTCAGGAACTGCCAATTATGCTCCACTATTTGATTGTCTATACAATGTATATTGCACCTGAAGGACATCTTTCAAGTGTGCCCTCATCTTTTTAAGTAGATTTTAAATCTAATGCACAGCTTATTTGTACAGCAGAAAGTAACACAACATTGTAAAGCAATTATACTGCGATAAAAAAAAGGTTAAAATGGTCAATTTTATGTGCTGTATCTTTTACCACCTTTAAAAAATAAATAATTAAAAATGTTTTATTTTTAAAAATGCAAAAAGAGAAATTTCAAATGGATCCTACACAATTTTTTTTTTTTTTTTTTTTTGCAGTATGCGGGCCTCTCACTGTCGTGGCCTCTCCCGTTGCGGAGCACAGGCTCCGGACGCGCAGGCTCAGCGGCCATAGCTCACGGGCCCAGCCGCTCCGCGGCATGTGGGATCTTCCCGGACCGGGGCACGAACCCGTGTCCCCTGCATCGGCAGGCGGACTCTCAACCACTGCGCCACCAGGGAAGCCCTATCCTACACAATTTTGACAGTTACCATCCCATTCCCTTTCAGCTAAAAGAATAAACACTAACCCCTGCTGACTTGAAATGCTAGTTATCTGTGCTAGACATATGTTTGTCTGTTTGCTAAGCAGTCTTCCTCTGGAACACCATCCCTCTCCCAGCCCATGTGATCCCAATGGACTTGCCAATCAAGATGCTTTGCCACAGTGATTGGCCACACTATTCTATCCATCAGCCAGTTATAGGTTCAGGGATGACCATGTGACTCAAGCAGAACCAATCAAAATCTTCCCTGATATTTGATATATGAACATAGGAAGACAAAGTCCCCTTCTTCCTTTCCAATTAGAAGTCATAAAGATACAAACTTGGGGATGCTGGCAGTCATTTTTCTGATCAGTTTTACAAAATAAATCTATTCGAGACAAAGAAGATGTCCCAGTAATATCCAACATGTCCCTGGATCTAACCCTACTTAAAGATACTTCTAACCCCAGCATTTTTTACTTAAATCAAAATAAATTCCCTTGTTAGCTTAAGCTTATCTGTGTTGAGTTTCTGTCCCTTGCAACTGAAAAAGTTCTGATGAATACAAGATCTAGAGGAGTAGGTACCAGCAGTGGTACCAGAGAAAGACAATGTTAAATGGGTTAGTTTATGGGAATTTTTCCAGGTCAAATACTACTGCCAACAGTGTTGTATTTTAATGTTCTTATATAATGATTAAAATAGGTAACCCTAAAAGAACTTGGGATTCTTTACTCCTGTATAGAGAACTCTCTGGTCAACACGTTAATGGTTTTACTGGAAAATCTTATACTAAATTAGTTGATCTATTTAAGCCCAAAAATAAAAGCCACCTTAGTGTTTTAAAAGGTAGATTTATATAAATTCAACCCCAACACAAAGGATGAAAACTCAATTTAACTAGAATAAAGTATGTGGAAGGCATGCTGCTGTCCCCTTCCCACCCAAACACACAAGCACACACACACTTCATTTAACTCTCACGAAAGCTCTATGCGGGTACTCTGAACCAGGAAAAGTAGACGTGGGTCCGGCACTTACTTCTGGCAGTACTAAGGTCCATGCATCTCAAAATCTGATATCCTAGGCTAAACGATATCTCTGCCCCAATTTTTTGAAAGTTTTGAAAGTGGCAAAAGCTTTCACCTCCTGATAAGATGTAGAAAGAGGAGCAATGTCCTGATAACTGTTTGGGACGATCAAATAAATACAGGAAGAGATTAAGAAAAAATTAATTTTATGATAACTAGTCAGAACCAACCCATCCTCCCTGGAGTGACATCTGTCTATCAGAGGGGATCTGTCACACAGCAGCAAGGTTGGGGACACTGATATAAACTCAGCTCTACTTTGATCGCCTCGAGCCACACGTGGCCTCCATGGCATGTGAGTGGGGCAGACAGTGGAGGCCACACAAGTCAGCAGGCATGGAGTATCATGCCACTGGGGCAGCCGGGGGCAGCTGCACAGAATCCAGCTGCAGTAGTCAACAGTGACAAGGGCCAAAAGCCGAGGAGAGCCTCCTTACAACTTTATTCCCATTTCATAGATGACTAAATTAGGGCTCGTGTAAGTTGCATAACTTGTCCACAGTCACATAGCTGGTAAGATGCCAAGAGAAGGATTTTGTCAGCCATTTTCTTCAGCTCAATACAGAAGAGCTCAAATTCAAATCAAGGTTTGTTGCCCCAAGCCCTGATCCTTTTGCATTCTACCCTGCAAACATGAGATGATAAAAATTCCTCTCCAAACACCTTCTTAAATCAGCAGTAAGGTCTAATTACAAAACAGTTATTATTAAAATAGAATCATGGAAACCTAGAGGTACTTAAAAGATACTTCACATTTTATTGAATGCAAAAAATTGGGGAAGTATGGACAAAAGACTAATTACTATGAATTTTTTGCCCTAAATGACTTAGCCAATTTTAAGCCAGATCAAACCAATATCTTACAATCTCCCCTCCTTCAGAAGGTTCTCTTCCTTTGCCTATTTTTAAGCTTTAAAAGGAATTTTTGTTTTAACTTGTCATAAAAATTTAAGACAGCTATATTGTCCATTTCAACCCTGTCACGGCTGAATTGATCTTCCTAAGATTCATATGTTGAAGTTCTAATCAGCAATACAATACCTCAGAACACCACTGTATTTGGAGGTAGTGTCTTTAAAGAGGTGATTAAGTTAAATGAGGTCATATGGATGAGCCCAAACCCAATATGACTGAGTCCTTATAAGAAGAGGAGACACACATACACAGACAAGAACGTGTAAAGACACAGGGAGAAGAAGGTATCTACAAGCCAAGGAGAGAGGCCTCAGAAGAAACCATCTCTGCTAACACTGTGATCTCAGACCTCTAGCCGCCAGAATTTCAAGAGAATAAATTCCTGTTGTTTCAACCACGCAGTCTGTGATACTTTGTTATGACAGCCCTAACAAACCAACACAAACCTACACTTTATTTCATGTTCATCCACATGCGATAAACTCTTTCCTAAAATAAACAAGGCCCAATGACCGAAAGAATTGCAATTCCTGTTTACTGTGCCAAGCAAGTTCTTTGCTCAAAATACGAGAACAAAACCAACTCATATTAGTTGTCATGTGCAGGATAAACCAGTCCATTAAGTGTAAAGTGAAGGAACCATGCACTATGGATGTTCGTAAAATTTCACCCTTGAATAATAAGTAGAAATAAAGATGAGGCCAGATTTCTCTCTTTTTTTTTTTTTTTTTTTTTTTTGCAGTACGCAGGCCTTCCACTGCTGTGGCCTCTCCCGTTGCGGAGCACAGGCTCCGGACGCGCAGGCTCAGCGGCCATGGCTCACAGGCCCAGCCGCTCCACGGCACGTGGGATCTTCCTGGACTGGGGCACGAACCCATGTCCCCTGCATCAGCAGGCGGACTCTCAACCACTGCGCCACCAGGGAAGCCCCAGATTTCTCTTTTAACTATGAAAAGTTTCACTGAAGAAACAGGATTTCAGAAATAGCTTCAGTGCATAAAGGAAATATTTCGGACACAGAGAAGAAGGTTGAGATGAAAGGTGTGATGAAGTTTCTGGATAGGACAAGAGGGAACTGAACAAAACAGCAGAACATCTGCCTGAGAAAAGGCAAGAATCTCCTTGAAGATTCTGAGGAATATAAATGGTCTGATCTCAACTAATCAGAAGATCCCTGAGATGTAGGAGAATTACCAAGTAGAAACACCATGTTGCTACCTACCCAAATACAGAATCTAGAGTGCCTTAAAGACTTTCCCCTATGGAAGCAGCCTAAATGCCCGTCAACAGATGAATGGATAAAGAAGATGTGATATGCATATTACTCAGCCATAAAAAAGAATGAACTAATGCCATTTGCGGCAACATGGATGGACCTTGAGATTATCATACTACGCAAAGTAAGTCAGACAAAGACAAATATCATATGATATCACTTATATATGGAATCTAAAAAAATGATACAAATGAATTTTGAAACAAACTCACAGACAAAGAAAACAAATTTATGGTTACCAAAGGGGAAGGGGTGGGGAGAGATAAATTAGGAGCTTGGGATTAGCAGATAAACACTACTATATATAAAATAGATAAGCAACAAGGGCCTACTGTATAGTACAGGGAACTATATTCAGTATCTTGTAATAACCTATAATGGAAAAGACTCTTGAGAGGAATAGAAATACATACATATATATATATATATGTATATATAACTGAATTACTTTGCTAAACACCTGAAACTAACACAACACTGTAAATCAACTATACTTCAATAAAAAATTTAAAAAGTAAAAAGAATTTCCCCTCAAGGGACATGTCTATTGAATATGCTAAGTTTTAAATAGTATTGTCTCCCGTTTTATTATTCCAATACAAGACGGCCTATTGTTCAGTTATCCTATTGTTTAGAATACAATTACACATTTATAAACAGCCAAATCAAACTATTACGCAGTCCCACGAAGGAGGGGAAAATCCCCAATTTCAAATAAACTGGTTTTAGAATTTGGAATACACAGTAGTACACTTTAACCTATTTGTCAAATGTATCTATTTACCAGTTCTTTGCTTCAAAGAACTTACTGAAAGTCTAGCAGCGCTGAGAGAAACACAGAATTAAATAAAATTAGATTAAACACATTCCATTTACACAAATTAAACACATAATTCAATGTGAAAAGAACCAGGAAGGCAAAGGACAGGGAGTTCCCACAGAATGGAAGCAGCAGGGAGAGACAGCCAGACTTTCTCCCCTCTTCCCAAACCTGTAAATGACCCTAAAATTTCAGAGAAATCCCAAAGGCAACAAGGAAAAAAAAAAAAGAAATATCTTACGATTTTTAAAAATACTATTTTATAATTTATATCAGAAAGCAACAGGGCAGTGGTTAAGAGCCTGAGTTCCAATCTCAATCCTACTTCTTGCTAACTGGGTACCTGGGGCAAGTTACCCAGTTGGCTCATTTGTAAAACAGAGATAATAACACTACCTACTACACAGATCTGTGATGAAAATCAAGTGTTAATAGTTATAAAGAGCTCAGAACACTATGAAGCAAATAATTACATATTTCGTTCGATTAAAAAGTGATTTATTCAGGTCGTCAGTCCCCTCGGTGTTCAAAACAAAAGTTGCTAGAGAGACACACAAACTCGCAAAAGCTTAGGTAGCCCCCTCTGGAACAGCATAAATTGGAGATAAAATAAAATCTCAACAGCCTTTCTTATTAGCTTCCCCAGAATATATTCCCAAATTTGGTCGTTTACCGTTATCATTGATCCTACCTAAAAATGTTTTAGGATTTATATATTGGAATACAAGCACCATGAAAGTAGAGTCTTCGTTTTTATTCACTGCTATTCCCCAGCATCTAGAACACTGCTGGTGCATAATGTTTGTGAAATAAATAACTGAATGCATAAGATAGACAAAGAACTTCATGTTCTTACCAATGCACAAGTCACCTGATTTTATTTTCCAACACAAGTGAGTCACTAAAATTAACAGAACTACTGATTGTGATATCAGGGTATTTGTTGCAAGTTTCAATGTTTCAAGATTAAAGGAGGTCATTTCTATACTGGGAAATATTATAAACAAAATGAAACCCCAAAACAAAACTCCAATCTTTGACAAGATACTTGCTCTGTACTAAGGATTAGTTTTTATTAACTAATTAATCTCTCCAAAATGTGGAAAGGATTGTGTACATGAAGATTAAGACATGAGAGTAAATGCCCCAGTGCAAAAACTCTAGAGCTATTCTCTTCTAATTTTCTGTACGAGACTGAAATCAGATTGTTGACTAGATCAGCCTCTGTCCTGGCAGGTGTGGCCCATGAAAAAGACATCCCAAAGCTATGCTTTCAGCCTATAGGCTCAAGGCAGCAAAACCTCTAATTCCACAAAGACAGTGAGCCCAGAGTTGTTCTGACAGCCCTTCACATCAAGTACTTTGATCATTAAAGTATTTTTAACCACAGGATTTTGCTTTATTTTGCTATGTTTTAAAGGAAATGTGTTGGTGTCCCGGTTCAAGATGGCAGAGTAGAAGGACATGCGCTCACTCCCTCTTGCAAGAGCACCAGAATCACAACTAACTGCTGAACAATCATTGACAGGAAGACACTGGAACTCACCAAAAAAGACACCCCACATCCAAAGACAAAGGAGAAGCTGCAATGAAACGGCAGGAAGGGCGCAATCACAATAAAATCAAATCCCATTACCACTGGGCGTGTGAATCACAAACTGGAGATCACTTATACCACAGAAATCCAGCCACTAGAGTGCAGGTTCTGAGCCCCACAGCAGGCTTCCCAACCTGGGGGTCTGGCAACAGGAGGAGAAATTCCCAGAGAATCAGACTTTGGAGGCTAGCAGAATTTGATTGCAGGACTTCGACAGGACTTGGGGAAAAACAGACTCCACTCTTGGAGGGCACACACAAAGTAGTGTGCTCATCAGGACCGGGGGGGAAAGAGCAGTGACCCCAGAGGAGACTGAACCAGACCTACCTGCTAGTGTTGGAGGGTCTCCTGCAGAGGCTGGGAGTGGCTATGGCTCACCATGGGGACAAGGACACTGGCAGCAGAATTTCTGGGAAGTACTCCTTGGCATGAGCCCTCCCAGAGTCCGCCATTAGCCCCACCAAAGAGCTGGGTAGACTCCAGTGCTGGGTCGCCTCAGGCCAAACAACCAACAGGGAGGGAACCCAGCCCCACCCATCAGCAGACAAGTGGATTCAAGCTATACTGAGCTCTGTCCACCAGAGCAAAACCCAGCTCTACCCGCCACCAATCCTTCCCATCAGGAAGCTTGCATAAGACTCTTAGATAGCCTCATCCACTAGAGGGCAGACAGCAGAAGCAAGAAGAACTACAATCCTGCAGCCTGTGGAACGAAAACCACATTCACAGAAAGACAGACAAAATGAAAAGGCAGAGGGTATGGACCAGAAGAAGGAACAAGATAAAACCCCAGAAAAACAATTAAAGGAAGTGGAGATAGGCAACCTTCCAGAAAAATAATTCAGAATAATGATAGTGAAGATGATCCAGGACCTCAGATAAAGAATGGAGGCAGAGATCAAGAAGATGCAAGAAATGTTTAACAAAGGCCTAGAAGAATTAAAGAACAAACACCTAGAAGAATTAAAGAACAAACAAACAGAGATGAACAACACAGTAACTGAAATGAAAAATACACTAGAAGGAATCAATAGCAGAATAACTGAGGCAGAAGAACAGATAAGTGACCTGGAAGACAGAATGGTGGAATTCATTGCCGTGGAACAGAAGAAAGAAAAAAGAATGAAAAGAAATGAAGACAGCCTAAGAGAACTCTGGGACAACATTAAATGCACCAACATTCACATTACAGCAGTCCCAGAAGGAGAAGAGAGAGAGAAAGGACCCAAGAAAATATTTGAAGAGATTATAGTCGAAAACTTCCCTAACATGGGAAGGGAAATAGCCACCCAAGTCCAGGAAGTGCAGAGAGTCCCAGGCAGGATAAACACAACGAGAAACACGCTGAGACACATAGTAATCAAATTGACAAAATCAAAGACAAAGAAAAATTATTAAAAGCAACAAGGGAAAAATGACAAATAACATACAAGGGAACTCCCATAAGATTAACAGCTGATTGCTCAGCAGAAATTAAAAAGCCAGAGGGAGTGGCACGATATATTTAAAGTGATGAAGGGGAAGAACCTACAACCAAGATTACTCTACTGGCAAGGATCTCATTCAGACTCGATGGAGAAGTCAAGAGCTTTACAGACAAGCAAAAGCCAAGAGAATTCAGCACCAACAAACGAGCTCTACAACAAATGCTAAAGGAACTTCTCTAAGTGGGAAACACAAGAGAAGAAAAGGACCCACAAAAACAAACCCAAAACAATTAAGGAAATGGTCATAGGAACATATATATAGATAATTAACTTAAACGTGAATGGATTAAATGCTCCAACCAAAAGACACAGGCTTGCTGAATGGATACAAAAACAAGACACATATATATGCTGTGTACAAGAGACCCACTTCAGACCTAGGGACACATACAGACTGAAAGTGAGGGGATGGAAAAAGATATTCCATGCAAATGGAAATCAAAAGAAAGCTGAAGTAGCAATTCTCATATCAGACAAAATAGACTTTAAAATAAAACTATTACAAGAGACAGACAAGGACACTACATAATGATCAAGGGATCAATCCAAGAAGAAGATATAACAATGATAAATATTTATGCACCCAACATAGGAGCACCTCAACACATAAGGCAAGTTCTAACAGCTATAAAAGAGGAAATCGACAGTAACACAATCATAGTGGGGTACTTTAACACCTCATTTACACCAATGGACAGATCATCCAAACAGAAAATTAATAAGGAAACACAAGCTTTAAATGACACAATAGACCAGATAGATTTAATTGATATTTATAGGACATTCCATCCAAACACAGATTACACTTTCTTGTCACACGGAACATTCTCCAGCATAGATCACATCTTGGGTCACGAATCAAGCCTCAGTAAATTTAAGAAAATTGAAATCATATCAAGCATCTTTTCTAACCACAACATTATGAGATTAGAAATGAATTACAGGGAAAAAAACGTAAAGAACACATACACATGGAGGTTAAACAATACGTTACTAAATAACCAGAGATCACTGAAGAAATCAAAGACGAAATCAAAAAAATACCTAGAGACAAATGAGGATGAAAACACAACGATCCAAAACCTATGGGTGCAGCAAAAGCAGTTCTAAAAGGGAAGTTTATAGCTATACAAGCCTACCTCAAGAAACAAGAAAAATCTCAAATAAACAATCTAACCTTACACCTAAAGGAACCAGAGAAAGAAGAACAAACAAAACCCAAAGTTAGCAGGAGGAAAGAAATCATAAAGATCACAGCAAAAATAAATGAAATAGAAACAAAGAAAACAATAGCTAAGATAAATAAAAGTAAAAGCTGGTTCTTTGAGAAGATAAACAAAATTGATAAACCATTAGTCAGACTCATCAAGAAAAAGAAACAAAATGGATAAACCATTAGTCAGACTCAAGAAAAAGAGGGAGAGGACTCAAATCAATAAAGTTAGAATTGAAAAAGAAGTTACGACACTGCAGAAATACAAAGCATCCTTAGAGACTACTACAAGCAACTCTATGCCAATAAAATGGATAACCTGGAAGAAATGGACAAATTCTTAGAAAGGTATAACCTTCCAAGACTGAACCAGGAAGAAATAGAAAATATGAACAGACCAAGCACAAGTAAAGAAATTGAAACTGTGATTAAAAATCTTCCAACAAACAAAAGTCCAGGACCAGAGGGCTTCACAGGTGAATTTTATCAAACATTTAGAGAAGAGCTAACACCTATCCTTCTCAAACTCTTCCAAAAAATTGCAGAGGAAGGAACACTCCCAAACTCATTCTATGAGGCCACCATCATCATGATACCAAAACCAGACAAAGATGTTACAAAAAAGAAAATTACAGGCCAATAACCCTGATGACCATAGATGCAAAAATCCTCAACAAAATACTAGCAAACAGAATCCAACAACACATTAAAAGGATCATACACCATGATCAAGTGGGATTTATCCCAGGGATGCAAGGATTCTTCAATATACGCAAATCAATGTGATACACCATATTAACAAATTGAAGAATAAAAACCATAAGATCATCTCAATAGATGCAGAAAAAGCTTTTGACAAAATTTAACACCCATTTATGATCAAAACTCTCCAGAAAATGGGCATAGAGGGAACCTACCTCAACATAATAAAGGCCATATACAACAAACGCACAGCAAACATCATTCTCAATGGTGAAAAACTGAAACCATTTCCTCTAAGATAGGAACAAGACAGTGATGTCCACTCTCACCACTATTGTCAACATAGTTTTGGAAGTCCTGGTCACAGCAATCAGAGAAGAAAAAGGAATAAAAGGAACACAAATTGGAAAAGAAGAAGTAAAACTGTCACTGTTTGCAGATGACATGATACTATACATAGAGAATCCTAAAGATGCCACCAGAAAACTACTAGAGCTAATCAATGAATTTGGTAAAGTTTCAGGATATAAAATTAATGCACAGAAATCTCTTGCATTCCTATATACTAATGATGAAAAATCTGAAAGAGAAATTAAGGAAACACTCCCATTTACCATTGCAACAAAAAGAATAAAATACCTAGGAATAAACCTACCTAGGGAGACAAAAGACCTGTATGCAGAAAACTATAAGACACTGATGAAAGAAATTAAAGATGATACCAACAGATGGAAGATATACTATCCAAGATATATGTTCTTGGATTGGAAGAATCAATATTGTGAAAATGACTATACTACCCAAAGCAATCTACAGATTCATTGCAATCCCTATCAAATTACCAATGGCATTTTTTACAGAACTAGAACAAAAAATCTTAAAATTTGTATGGAGACAAAAAAGACCCCGAATAGCCAAAGCAGTCTTGAGGGAGAAAAACGGAGCTGGAGAAATCAGACTTCCTGACTTCAGACTATACTACAAAGCTACAGTAATCAAGACAATATGGTACTGACACAAAAACAGAAATATAGATCAATGGAACAGGATAGAAAGCCCAGAGATAAACCCACGCACCTATGGGTAACTAATCTATGACAAAGGAGGCAAGGATATACAATGGAGAAAAGGTAGTCTCTTCAATAAGTGGTGCTGGGAAAACTGGCCAGCTACATGTAAAAGAATGAAATTAGAACACTCCCTAACACCATACACAAAAATAAACTCAAAATGGATTAAAGACCTAAATGTAAGGCCAGACACTATGAAACTCTTAGAGGAAAGCATAGGAAGAACACTCTTTGACATAAATCACAGCAGTAACTTTTTTGATACACCTCCTAGAGTAATGGAAATAAAAACAAAAATAAACAAATCGGACCTAACGAAACTTAAACGCTTTTGCAAAGCAAAAGAAACTACAGACAAGACAAAAAGACAACCCTCAAAATGGGAGAAAATATTTGCAAACAAATCAACGGACAAAGGATTAATCTCCAAAATATATAAACAGCTCATGCAGCTCAATATTAAAAAAACAACAATCCAGTCCAAAAATGGGCAGAAGACCTAAGTAGACATTTCTCCAAAGAAGACATACAGATGACCAAGAAGCACATGAAAAGCTGCTCAACATCACTAATTATTAGAGAAATGCAAATCAAAACTACAGTGAGGGATCATCTCACACCAGTTAGAATGGGCATCATCAGAAAATCTACAAGCAACAAATGCTGGAGAGGGTGTGGAGAAAAGGGAAACCTCTTGAACTGTTGGTGGGAATGTAAATTGATACAGCCACTATGGAGAACAGTAGGGAGGTTCCTTAAAAAACTGAAAATAGAACTACCATATGGCCCAGCAATCCCACTACTGGGCATATACCCAGAGAAAACCATAATTCAAAAAGACACATGCACCCCAATGTTCATTGCAGCACTATTTACAATAGCCAGGTCATGGAAGCCACCTAAATGCCCATCGACAGATGAATGGATAAAGAAGATGTGGTACATATATACAATGGAATATTACTCAGCCATAAAAAGGAACGAAACTGAGTCATTTGTAGAGACGTGTATGAATCTAGAGACTGTCATACAGAGTGAAATAAGTCAGAAAGAGAAAAACAAATACCGTATATTAACGCATATATGTGGAACCTAGAAAAATGGTACAGATCATCCAGTTTGCAGGGTAGAAATAGAGACACAAATGTAGAGAACAAACATATGGACACCAAGGGGGGAAAGCAGCAGGGGGTGGGGGTGGGGGTGTGATAAATTGGACGATTGGGATTGACATGTATACACTGATGTGTATAAAATGGATGACTAATAAGTACCTGCTGTATAAAAAAAATAAGTAAAATAAAATTCAAAAATAAATAAATAAAGTAAATGTGTTGATTCGGAAATCGATCTAACTAACACTTGTAGATTTGCATCTCATGTAGGTCCCCTAAAAGGGCCACCAAGTGCCAGATGATGCAAACAGGGTTCGGGTATACTGTATTCTTTGACTAGGAGAATCAATCACAGATCACACAATTCAATTTAATTCCACAACAGTATGGAGCAATGACCACATACAAGGCACTGTACCGGGGAGGAACCTCCAGTGCAAAGGAGATGAACATTTAGCGGGAGGTCAGTTCTTGATTATCTGAACCAAAGGGAAGGAAGCAAGGCTTGGGTGGAACATTTACATCTCATTACAATATTCTCGGAATTCCCAACACTTCTAAAAACATTAAATGGTTAAGGATCTGACATCAAAACTCCTCCGCCTTCTCAACTTACTGACACTCCTGATTCAATGTATTATAACGTCTCCCCAGAATTCAGAAGGGTGGTCTACTGTTCGGACCTCCAAGTATCTTTTCGTGAAGTGAGACACGCAACTCTATCCTAGAATGACTTTCTTTGTCACCCCGTTTTGTAGAAGTCTGTAGGCCTTAATTTTAAAACTAGCTGATAGGGGACTTCCCTGGTGATCCAGTGGCTGAGACTCTGCCTTCCCAATGTAGAGGACCCAGGTTCAATCCCTGATCAGGGAACTAGATCCCACATGCCACAACTAAGAGTTCACATGCCGCAATGAAAAGACCCTGCATGCAGAAACGAAGATCCCGTGTACTGCAACTAAGCTCCGGCGCAGCCAAATAAATAAATAAATATTAAAAAACAAAACAAAAACAAAAAACTACCTGATAAAACTGGTTTAAGTATAGCAGTATGAATTCAGGCAATAACACCATGTTTGAAACACAGGGTGTACTGAGTTTTAGCTCCATAACGTTGAAGGATTGAGGAATTTTTTTTGCCTGGTCAGACGGGCTCCTGACCCACTGGCCTTTCCTAATGAGTCAAAACTACAATCAGTGTCTCCAGGAGGAACGGTGAAGGGGGGAGTCTGTTACCGACCAGGGTTCTTGGCCTCCTTAATCAACAGAAATTGATCAGAGGCCAGACAAAAAATTCCGGCAAGGCTTTATTGGGGCCCCTGCTGCAGCACGGGGAGCAAAAACAAGTAACAGGTTCCCTTGCTCACTCCCGGAGGTGGGGCGAGCTGGTTCCTTATATAGGGTGAGGGTGGGGGCGGGTCCAGAGGGATGGGCTGGAGTGGGGGCTTAGGTGTTTTGCCCGCCCCTTTGGAGGGGTTGAGTGCAGGGGGCATGCGCAGTGCCCTGCTTTTGCTCCCGGCTCTTCAGAAGCAGCTGTTGGGTTTTTGCTCTTTTTGTATCTTGTCCAGAATCTGCCCCAGCTGTGCATGCACGCAGTTCTTTTTAGTCCCTTGTAGCTTCTTTGTATTCTGTTGCCCGAGGAGACGTGTGTCCAGGTGCAGGCGCTGAAGCAAAGGGTCCCAAGTCCCAGCCTGTCTCAGCCCCAGCGGCAGCCTGAGACAAAAGGACACAGCCAGCTGTGCCGCTGCCTTTGCAGCTGCTGAGACCCCTGACGGAAGCACAGTTCCTCCCTCTGGATATGGAAGGACCCAATTTCCTCACAAGCCATCCTCTTTCTCCCGTGTCAGAATATCCTGTGTGCACTCTGAGGGGAGAAAACTGCAGCCATGACCTCCCTTCTTCAGCTCAGGATCCGCCACCGATCTCGAAAGGACAAGGAGTAGCAAGAAAAGCAAAATGAACTGCACACTGAAGGTAACACAAGCCCAAGCCAACTATCAAAAATGGTGAATTGATGTTGCTAATCAAATGATGACCAGATCTAAGAGAACTACTAGAAATATGGTGTCACATCTCATGATGTAACATCCTAATGTTAATGAAGAATCGCACATTAAACATACATTTGCCTTGTGATTTTTAAAAAGTATTTCTTACCCTTTGGATATGCCTAATTCTTATGTTAGGTTTTATAATATGCACTATAGTCCAGTAGAATGTGTGTATTACTTAGAGATAAATGTCTACGTACTGTCAGTGTGTGCCCGCAAATTATTGACTTATGGAAAAGCACGATCAAAAATCTGAAGGCGGGGCTTCCCTGGTGGCGCAGTGGTTCAGAGTCCGCCTGCCGATGCAGGGGACATGGGTTCGTGCCCCGGTCCGGGAAGATCCCACGTGCCGCGGAGGGGCGGGGCCCGTGAGCCATGGCCGCTGAGCCTGCGCGTCCGGAGCCTGTGCTCCGCAACGGGAGAGGCCACAACAGTGAGAGGCCCGTGTACCGCCAAAAAAAAAAAAAAATTAAAAAAAAAAATCTGAAGGCTACAGAGCTATACAGTGATGCGTTCCAAATTCTGCTCTCTAATCTAAAACTCAACACAGTTCAAACCTAAACTCATCCTTCTCATCAAGCCTGCCTCTCCCCCATTTTCCTTATTTTGGTCAATGACCCCAAGGCGTACAGAGCTGTCCAGCCAGAAAGTGGAAGCCATCCGCCTCCTCCTCCAGATTCTTCATCCCCAGGACTTCAAGTCTTCAGGTTTTTGAGTTCTCGCCATCTTAATGCTGAGTACCCCTCCACTAGATCTCCTCTGTCTTGTCTTACTGTCACAGCTGCCCAGGTTTCTACAATCATCCAGAAACTGGTTCCCATGCTCAGTCCCTCCTTCCTCTTGGTTCGTCCTCCACAATCTCACCTGAGCAAAACCATCCCCTCCTTGACAGAGCGAAATCTGTGAGCTTAGCTGGGCATTCCAAGCACTTGAGGACCTGTTGTCTGCCAAACTCCTCTACAATCCCACTTTTCTATAACATTCATCTTTCTGGTGAGGATGTAGAAAAACACCCATTTCGCTGAGTTTCTCCAAAAGAAACAAAGGTGTAACTCACAGATCGGCAAATACAGCGCATGGGCCAAATCTGGCCCACCGCCCGGTTTTGGAGGTGAAGTTTTATGGGAACACAGCCACGCTCTTTTGTTTACATACTGTCTCTGGCTGTCTTCGAGATACAATAACAGAACTGAGTAACTGAGACAGAGACCAAATGCCCACAAGGCCTAAAATACTTACTATCTGGCCTTCTAGAGAAAAGGTGTGCAAAGCCTTGGTATAAGCAACAGCAGCAAGGAGTACAGAGTGATGGTAAATCTGCCAACTGTAAAAACAGACTAGACTGGGAATGAAGTGAATCTGATTGTTTCTTTTCTTTTGATATTTTTGAAAGAATCATTTAATATAATTACACTGAATTAAAAAGCAGAGAAAATGTTATCTCCTTCCCTCCCTCCCCAAAAAAATCCTGAACATGTTTTAGGAGACCTCTTACAACTTTTTATCCACTTTGTATATAATAAAACTCACCAATTTTCAGTGTACCAGTCGATGAGTTTTGACTAATACATACAGCCATGTAACCACACCACAATCATGATGTGAACATTTCTGTCACCCCAGACATTTCCCTTGTGCCCTCTTGCTGTGTCAGTTCTTTCCCTACGGCCCCTGCAGCCAATAACCTGCTTTCTAATGAAGGGAACCTGATTTCTTAGTCTGGCTTTAGTCCATGTCCTGCCATGCACAACACTGGCTAAACCACTTACTTCCGGTTCTTGGGCTCCTCGAGTGAACTAAGAGGCTTCCTTTAAAACTGACACCCACATACACTACTGCTCGCTGCTCTGATTTTCTCAGTCATCCTGCCAGGCTTCTGGTTAAATATAATTTGAAGAAAGGGGACAACAACTCAATTCATTGTCTGAAAAGCAGGTTCAAAGAGCTCTCAGTACCTTTCAGATCTAAAAGTCTACACTTCTCCACTTAGTATGTTACCTGTGCTTACAATTGCAGAGTATGAAGAAGGAAATAAACTGCCCAGAAACTTAAATCCCAAACCTCCTCAGAGCCAAAAACAATTAGCAAATGAATGAACTTGGTCCTGAGAAAAACTCTGCCAGGTCTTCTGCCCTGATGAGAGCTGTGAGCATGTGAAGTCGTTGCTGAGACCTCCCAGCTGCCTTCAAAGCAGAAGCTGCGTGAAATCCAAACACAACCACAGATCCAGCCGCGAGGACCCTGGAAGCTCAATTAAGAACCAACAAAGCCTCTTCACTATGTTTATGGAAGGAGCAACCGATTTGAAGGAGGAGGAACGTGCGGCTGTCCATTTGGGGTGGGGAGGAAGGCATCAAGCTGAAAGAACAGAAATGCTGAAGACAAAATAAAAGTCTGTGCTCTTAACCACCTGGGCAAAGCTGGTCTGCACATCATGGAAGAGCTGCAAGAGAATGCAGCAACAAATCCATGGCTTCAAGTTCTTACAAGAAGCAACAAAAAAACAGTACTTTGTTTCTAAAGCAAACTCAACTTTCTTACTAGCTACCAGTGTCTTCTAAGACTTACCTCACTCAGCAGACATCAGAAGATGGAACCGAAAAACAGCTACTCTTTGGGTTTTACTACGTAAGTAGAGGATTTATTACTAAAACAAAACTTGGAAGTAGCAAATATGTCCATGCCAGGATAATTTAAGGAAGTGAAAATAGGAGTTCAAGGATTCAAGCTACCCAGAAAACAAGTCAGATGGACTGCTCTCGTTTGAGGTTTCTGAACTGGGAAGGAATGCATCCCAGCTGAAGATTTTAACCAGGAAAGCCTGGGTTCCAAGTTGAAGGTCTGGCAAACCCACCCGCCGCCCCCCAGCCCTCCACCCACCCAGACTCTGCACAACTTCTGATGCTGTGAAAGGGACCCAGCCTGCCATGCCCCCAGCATCCCGAGTCCAGCCACGAAGGGGAGAAGTGCCCAGAGAGGGGGCAGGGGACAGGACAGAAGCTAGTGTTATCTGAAATCATCTTCTGGATGATCTTTAGACACTGCTCTAAATCACTGGGGAAAAAAAACTGACATGCAAATCACAATTAACCAAAGAACTGAGGGTCTAACGACCAGAATTCAGACTATAATGACAGCCCTGAATGCTCAGCGTTGAGTTCCTCTTCCCTTACCCCCACCCCCAAAAGGTATCATGAACTTGAAAGATAACACCAAGGGCAGGGAAGAAATTGAACAGTGACGTAGACGTCTGAGGTTGTGTGTGTGTGTATGCGTGTGTTTGCGTAGACGTCCATATACGTGCATATCATCGTTGTTATTCAACAAAAACTGCAAACCAAGTTTTCAGATTCTCAAAACAAAAACAAAATTGTGAAGATGAACACAAAGCATGCCACAATACTCTGGTAAAAGAAATGTGTACTTTCCAAGGTTGGTTGCTGTAATTCAGTAACCAAACCATTGTATCCAATTCTGGAACACCTGGACCAAGCGGGGAGGGGGGCAACATGTGAAAGAGGAGGAAAGAACGTCCTTCACCCAGTAAATTGTACTCTCCACCACCCCCAGCACAGTTTATTTTTCCAAAACTATAAATTAGATTTGGTCTAAGAACCAAACATTGGCTACAAGTATTGTCACTGGCATGCCTACCCTGAACCGAAGGAAGAATTAACTAGTTCCCTGGACACGCAGCAAGTTTAAGTTCATAGAACTGCAGACGATCAACTCAGAGTGTGGACCATGCGGTGGCCACGGCAACAAACCTGGAAGCTTCGCCCACTGCTTGGGTGTCATTACTGCCCAGGGGCAAGTCCCATCTTGAGATGAACGTACAATGCATCAATCACCTCCAATTCACCTGGGTCCATCAACATTTCCATGGGAAAACTGCAGTCTATTCAACCATCTACCAACACTGCACAGTCCAAACAGCTGGGCTGCATAGGAAACTGAACTCCTGCATTGCTAGGGGGCTGCAGGGTTTACAGGGCACCTGCCCATGCGATGATGTCTCATTGATCCCTGCGAGGAGCCGGGGGAGGATGCTGGCCAGGTCATTACTATCTCTACTTTACTGACTGAGGAAACGTAAATGCAGAGCGTGCCTTCCGCGTGACATCATGGCCCTAAAAGGCAGAGCTAAGGCAGAGCCCAAACATCAATGGGGCACCCAAATCCTTGTGGGGTCTGAGGTCATCAATAAAGAAATGGATGAAAGTGACTTAATTAAGTACATTAATTAAGTACAGACTATGCTTCAGGCACCATGCTGAGCACAGCAGAAATGGTATAAGATATAGTAATTGAAGATCAAAGGATCATAAATGAAACAAGGGAAGGAGCTTAGATTAAGCCCATTTTACAGGCCAGGAGAGTACCTGTGGCCATGGAGGTAGAGCGTTTGGGAGCAAGGCCTCTGGAGCCCGACTGCCTGGATTCAGTTCCGCTACTTCCCAGCTGTGTGACCTCATACAAGTAACTTAACCTCTCTGTGCCTCAGTTTTTTCACCCACAAAATGGAGAAGCTAAGAGTACCTACACCTTGTGGGGTTATCTGGATGAGTAAATGTGTTAAAATTTGTAAATAAGTTAATATTCTTAAAGCACTTACAGATATTAGTGATAGGTACATAGTAAGTGCTAGTTAACTGTGAAAATACAAAGTTTTTGGTTTGTTTTTTTTGCGGTACGTGGGCCTCTCACTGTTGTGGCCTCTCACTGTTGTGGCCTCTCCCATTGCGGAGCACAGGCTCCGGACGCGCAGGCTCAGCGGCCACGGCTCACGGGCCCAGCTGCTCCACGGCATGTGGGATCTTCCCAGACCGGGGCATGAACCCGCGTCCCCTGCATCGGCAGGCGGACTCCCAACCACCGCGCCACCAGGGAAGCCCACAAAGTGTTAAATTTTAAAAAAAAGTATTGAAATTGGGGCTCATGGACCTGTCGAATAACTGGCCTAAGTCACAGAACCAACAAGACGCAGAGTCAGGATTGAAAACCATTTCTGAGCATTGTGAAAGGACAGCACAGAAGCCTGTACGGGATCGGAAGACATGGAGGTTTGATGCAAGAAGTTGACATTATCAGCAGCTGATGCCTTTTACTTGGTGAGGTCGCAGGGGAAGGGGCCGAAGGAGATGCTCACATACCAGGAGGGTGGAGAAAGGCCCTCACAGCTGCTATATTGGGGACAGCTGCCTAGAACAATGAAGCAGGTTTGTCAGGCAGCAGTAGACTTTTTTTATTTTTTAATAACAGCTTTATTGAAATATAATGTATATACCCTACAAGTCACCTATATAGAGTGGACAATTCAATGAGTTCTAGTATATTCATGCCACCATAACCATAACCAATTTTATTTTCAACACCCCCCCCCCAAAAAAAACTCCCTGGGCCCATCATCAGTCACTGCCCATGTCACACAGCCCACCGCCTACCACTGGGCCATCACTAACCTATTTTCTGTCTCTTTGGGTTCGCCTGGCGATTTCACATGATGGATTCCGCACATTGCACATAAATCGGGTCATACAATATACGGTCTTGGGTGATGGGCGTCTTTCACGTAGATTAACGTTCTGAAGACTCATTAAAACCTTCTCAACACACAGTTTAAATGTTACTCCCTTGCTCCAAGCCCTGTGAGATCAAAATCCACAGCCAGCAAAGTCCAGGCTAGTCTGTCCGGGTCCTGCCCGCCTCTCCAACTTCGTCTCCTGCCACATTCTCCCCAGACCATCGCGTTGGACACTGAGGATATCTGGCCCTTTCTACCTCAAGGCCTGTCACTGTGACGCTCCTTTAACCTGGAACGTTCGTGCCTTCTCACCTCTCAGTCTCAACTCAAATATCACATCGCAGGGATGCCTCCAGTGGAGCCCGGTACGCACAAGAGCCCCCAAATCGCTGTTCTTCCCTGTGTGTCCTGTTTGCTTCCTTCACAGGACTTAGCAAGCCTGGGAGTATTTACTTGTTCATTATCCTGCATTTGCCTCTCTCCCTCTCTAAAATATGGGGCTGGGGCCACGCCCGTGTTGATGACTCAGCCTGGCACAATGCGACGCTCAAATATTGGCTGGATAAAAGAGAGAAAAGAAAAGAAATCCTGGTTGAGGTTGAAGATCCCAACTCTGACAGGGGTGAATTGTTGAGGTTGTAGGACCCCCTCACCTGTCACATTCCTCTTAGTGACCCTGTCCGGTTCTCACCTTCTTATCTTTCTTTCATGAACCCCCTGAGACCAGAGCTACAGATAGTCCTGATGGGAAAATCGACAGAGAAGGTCCTAGCCCTTGCAGCTTATGGTGTGGCGGGGGAAGAATCTTCTAGATTCTTCAACACAAATTCCCCACAAGTTTACCATAATTGTGGCTTGAGAGAACGTCCACTCTGGTTTCCTGAGTGATTAAAGTGAAGCTTTCTCCTCGTCCTCCAGAAAATCCCATTGTTACTGCACTCTGGGGAAACATGAAATGCCTCATGTCCTATGCTACTGAGTGACATTGATCTCATAGGTCCTCATCTTGCAAAGTCGCCTTTATGTTGTGCAGGGGCAACACCAGGTAGGCCTGTGGCTCTAACCTTAGGAGCTATGTGACCTCGAGCAGACCTTGTCCCCTGTTCTCCAGTGTGTAAAGGCAGGGGCTGGAAAGTTGACCCCATGGCCAACCAGCACTGAATTTCTACCACTCTGTAATCTTTTTTGCTTTTCTCTTTGGCCATGCCGCGCAGCTTGCAGGATCTTAGTTCCCCAACCAGGGATCAAACCCAGGCCCACGGCAGTAAAAGTGCCAAGCCCTAACCATTGGACCACCAGGGAATTCCCATACGGATCTATAATCTTCGGTCACTGCCTTCTTCCCATCTTCAAATTAATAGGATACCACCATCATCCAACCTCCTATTAACAGAAAGGGCAAGGGCCCAAATACCAAAGCCGGCTCCCATCCACAGGGCAGGTAGTTGACACTATTTGTACACAGTAACGGACACGAGGAAAAAATAGTACTTTTGAGGTTAATACCTTATAAGATCATATAGGCCCAGAATGAGGGCAGAATTCAAAAGTATACTTCTTGTTTTCGAATTAATAACATAATTATTACATAATTTAAAGACTGGCCCTCTGCTGGCTCAGCAAGCACTGACTCAGGATGTGGTGCGACTAGCCTCCCTGGATCCGCTCCCTTCTCATGAAGCAGGGCAGGAAGTGCCCGCTCTGTCTCCCTCAACGAGGGACCAGACGATGGCTACAGAGCTTTCTGAGATACACAAAAGAAAAAAATCTACACATGGAAACATTCACACTGACATACAGTACAAATTATAGATTTTAAGAGAACATTAAAGAAAGTCAAGGAAAAAAAAAAAAAAAAAAAAAAAAGAAAGTCAAGGGCCAGGGCTCCCCTGGTGGTGCAGTGGTTGAGAGTCCGCCTGCCGACGCAGGGGACACGGGTTCGAGCCCTGGTCCGAGAAGATCCCACATGCCGCGGAGCAACTAAGCCCGTGCTCCACAATAGGCAAAGCCACTGCAATGAGAAGCCTGCGCACCGCCACGAAGAGTAGCCCCCGCTCGCCTCAAACAGAGAAAGCCCGTGCGCAGCAACAAAGACCCAACGCAGCCAAAATAAATAAATTTATTAAAAAAAAAAAAGAAAGTCAAGGGCCAGACTGAGCCATAAAGCCTAAGCTCCCAGGATCCTCTCAGGTGTGGCATCAGGATACGGGAGGAAATGCAGGTGAACACCCTCCAAGAGGTCTGTATTTGGTGAACAAACAGAGGAGTTTCAGTCTTAAGACCTGCAAAATTGATGGCTTCAAACAAATTCTAAAGCCTTTAATGCAAAATAAAATAGGGTTGATTTCTCTCACCAAATACTATGGCTGAGAAGATATCAAGTTTTCTGTGATATAAAATTAAGAAGAAGAAACTTCTTAAAATTGGGAAAGATAAATATATAAAATTACAAACAGTTAAATGTCACTTACCACATGGCAGGCACCTTGCCAAAATTTAATATATATAAACCATTTAATCCTCCCAGTGTCCCCAAGATTGGGTACTATAAGTGTCCCACTTCGGAGCTGAAGAGCTGAGGCACAGAGAGGGGAGGTGACTTGCCCAAGGCCACACAGAGCCAGGCTGAGAGCCAGGGAGCTGGCACCAGGGTCTCTGCTCTTCACCACCATATAGTGTCTCTCCATCCTCCAGTGCAGAAGATTCACAGACATCCCTTTAAATGATCTAAAGAAAGTACAGTGTTATATACCAGGAAATTATTCACGTCATTTAAGCTGACTTAGTTTACTGTCTGTGACTACCATCAGAAATTTTAATGGTAATGTAAATATAAATGGCTCTCCCACCTAGATGGGTCGAAGAGAAAATTAAGGAACTTGGGACACCAATGCCTACAGGCTTGTTGTTGATAACATCTTGAGTTGCTTGAGTTGCTGTCCCAAGTTTCTCAACAGCACTCTAAAATACAGCTGAGATGGATTCTATTTTTTTTCTAGGAAATCTGAATTGAATTCTTTTCTAGTTCTTTCACTTTTGAAGGTGACTCTCGAAACTGGCCTTTTAGGCCAGCAGTGACTATAAGAGGGTGGTGATACACCAATAAAAATGACTGCCTTTAAAGGATTAAATATCTGCAGAATTCATAAAATTCTCTACATACCTATATTTCCCAGAGTAAGTTTTCAAAAAGTTGAATTTAGAAAGAGGCAAGCTATCTCTTTCCAGGATCCAATAAAAATAGGGAAGATTAGGGGGTATACTTCAAGATTTCCACATGCCATTAGCATCCCAGGAAAAGACAAAGGCAGAGAGAGAGAATACAAAAAAAAAAAAGAGAGAGAGAGAGAAAACAAGAAGTAGCTGTCAGTGCAGGTCAACACCAACCTGTATATCCTGAGGGCTACAGAAAAAAAAAAAAAAAGACATGCATCCCAGCATTCATAGCAGCACCATTTATAATAGCCAGGACATGGAAGCAACCTAAGTGTCCATCAACAGAGGAATGGATAAAGAAGATGTGGTACATAGATACAGTGGAATATTACTCAGCCATAAAAAAGAATGAAAAATGCCATCTGCAGCAACATGATGGACCAAGAGATTATCATACTAAGTGAAGGCAGTCAGACAGAGGAAGACAAGTATCATATGATATCACTTACATGTGGAATCTAAAAAAGTGATACAATGAACTTATTTACCAAACAGAAATAGACTCACAGACACAGAAAACAAACCTGTGGTTACCAGAGGAGAGAGGCGGGCGGGCAGGATAAATTAGGAAGTGTGGCAGATAAACACTACCATATATAAAATAGATAATAAGGACCTACTGTATAGCACGGGGAACTTTATTCAATATCTTGTAATAACCTACAATGGAAAAGAATCTGAAAAAGAACAGAGGGAGATATATATATGTATAACTGAATCACTTTGCTGCACACCTGAAACTATCACAACGTTGTAAATCAACTATACTTCAATTAAAAAAAAAAATCAGCCAAGTAAACCACAGGAGAAAAAAAAAAGAAAGAAAAGAAAAAAACCCGTGTGTGGTACGCTTTCTAGGCAGATAGCAGCTCAGTTCACTGGGCTCCTGTACTGATTTGCATCTACGATACACACAGAAAGAAGCACCCGCCCTCCAGAAGCACACGCAAGCATGAGCAAGGATGCTGCAAAAACCGGGAAATACCGTAAAACCGGAAGGTTCTACCACAGTCTGGGACCCAGGCTCTGCTCTCAGGGCAAGAATGGAGAACTCCCTGGGAGAAGCCTTTGTTGGGGAGCGATGGGACTGGGGGAGGGGGGCAGAGATGTCCTGAGCTGTTGTCCTCCACTTGTATTTTTTTACAAGGGGAAGAAAATGTGGAAGGGTTGCTCTATGAAAAGAGTTAACTGCAGGGCTTCCCTGGTGGCGCAGTGGTTGAGAGTCTGCCTGCCAGTGCAGGGGACACGGGTTCGGGCCCTGGCCCGGGAGGATCCCACATGCCACTGAGCAACTGGGCCCGCAAGCCACAGCTCCTGAGCCTGCGCTCTGGAGCCCGCGAGCCACAACTACGGAAGCCTGCACGCCTAGAGCCCGTGCTCTGCAAGAAGGGAGGGCACGACAGTGAGAGGCCCGCGCACCGCAACGAGGAGTGGCCCCCACTCACTGCAACTAGAGAAAGCCCATGCGCAGCAACAAAAAGACCCAACACAGCCATAAATAAATAAATAATTTTTTTAAAAAAGTTAACTGCAAAGAGAACATACAGTATAGGGAGGCACGGAAAAGCAAGGAGGCAGGTGAAGCTTTGAGGAAGAGGAATTGAGGTTCGACAGAGGCTCTGTTTCCACTGAGAGCCCCAGAGAGCCTTGACCATCAGCACCGAGACCGGTTCTTAAGGGAGACGGCAGCTACTGAAATCCTTTTCACGGAACCTCCTACCTCATCCTCCCCAAATGCCACTGCAGTCGCCACCAGCCACCTCCCACCCCGAAACTCACAGTATTTGACCCAAATCACCTCTATCCTTTCATCGGCCTGTTTCTTATTTTAGAATGCATGGCACTACCTAAAAAACAAAAGCTTTCTGCTTGGAAGTTCTGAAAGAATGACATCTTCCCTGGAACAAAGTATTCATTCCATCTGAGCCAACTCAGATCTATTTATTTAGCATCAAATAGACACTGCCCGACAGCACTTGTGTGTGTAGGGTTTGCAAATGCCTTCAGGGAGTCTCATGAAATATATGGTCAACAGGTGGTCCTGAGGAGGGCCAACAACTGGAGATGCCACCTTCTTCTCATGGTCATCACAACAACTGTTTAGTCACCCAAGCAAAAACCCCAGGTCAGATTCCTAAGAGGGAATCACTCAAAGTGATGTCGCAAAAGGCTTATGCCTGATAGGAAAATCACACCTTTAGAATGATATTTTTCTACTGAAAAAGAAGTACTTAATTTGAAATTTATTTTTATAATTGTTTATTTATACTATGTATAATACAACGTGTGTTATATCTATAGGTACATACACACACATGCTATATTATACATATATATATATATATAGGTATATACACATACACACACACACATACATACACACTGACAAAAAGTAGAAAATGACAGATGTGTGTACAGAAGAAGACCAGAACAATGATTTAAATTCAGGACTCAGAAGTCGATTCCTAGAAGGAGCACTAGAAACGCTGGGGCTATGCAGAACACTAGATGTTCATCTTTCTAGAAAAATCTTCTGCCGGATCTTTGCCTGGCTGACTTTTCTCAGGTCCTTCTGGTCTCAACTCAGATGTCACCTTTCAGAGAGGTGCTCCCTGACAATCCAATCTAAAAAAGTCCTTGGACATGTCTCAGTCCCTTCTGTCATACCACCTTCTTATTTTCTTCTTAAGGCATCACTCTTTGAAAGTACCTTGCTTTATTAGGCCAGTGGTCTCCAGCTGGGCCCCTCCCTCTAAACCATCTGCACCATAAGATTTAGGGTCCTCGTCTAGCCTGGCTCCAGCTCCAAGAACAGATTCTTACCCCTACGAGGCACTCAGTAAGTAACCGTCAAATGAATGGAGAATGAATGGATCCACACGTTCCAAACAAAACAACGGGAGGGCGTGAGGAAAGAACGAAAACACAGCAGGCATGGAGTCAGACAACCCGGCTTAAAATCCAGCTTGATTTCTGACTTGCCTGTGTGTCTAGGGCCAGTTACTCAACTTTCAGACTTTGGTTTCCCTAGATTTAAACTAAGATAACATGAAGTACTGTGTTTGAGAGTGCTTTGTAAATTATGAGGTATTCTATTATTGCTGTTTAAGACATCTTGAGTCAATATTTACAGTGGCATCAATGAAAAGGTTCATGAGAATACATCCTTACATAAGTGAGTTAATCTGGCAAGAGTGAGCTTTCTCATCTTCAACCCCATTTTGCAACTGTGACCTTGGCCTGCTACCTCTCAAGTGTGTGACAAGTTGTTTACAGATTACAGCAGAAAGTATAGCACAAAGAACTGGTTCAAGGCCCTACCTACTCTACCATCCAACTTCTGTAGTCTCATCTCCCCCATTACATATGAGTAATATATGTATTCATACATCCATATATATATTCAGTTAGGTATATGTATGTATATACACATACATGTGAATAGCCCACAGATCTCAGAGTACTACTGTGAAGATGGAGATGTAATGTTACACTTTGCACAGCATGTTAGAACTTACCCACGTTGGTCTGTGTTAGGATTCTGGCTCCAAAGGCCACGTGGGCACCACTGGGAAAAGCATAATCCTAATAACAGAGGGGCAATGTCATTCTACCGGCAGCAGTAGTAGTCAACACCGCCACGTAAAGCCTTCATATGGACAGCTACCCTTTTTTATGCTGCCCAATTTTATTATTAAGATACAATTCATGTATCATAAATTCTATGGTATTAGGAATTATATCCTAATTTTAAAAGTGTACGATTCAGTGATTTTTAGTATATTTAATAGCTTGTCCCTCAACCTTGTGAGGATACAAAGAAAAGTCTGCAACTCAGAAGAGGACCCTCACCCAACCATGCCGGCACCTTGAACTTGGACGTATGGCCTCCAGAACCGTGAGAAATAAATTTGAGCTGTTTATTAAAAAAAAAAAAAGGTTGTGTGACCACCATCTAATTTGAGAACATTTCCATCACCCAAAAAAGAAACCCCATACCCACTGGCAGCCACTCTCCATTCCCTCTCCACCCAACCCTTGCAGTCACTAATCTACATTCTACCTCTATTGATATGCCTGTTCTGGACATTTCCTGTAAATGGAACACTACAAGACGTAACCTTTTGTGTCTGGCTTATTTCACTTAGCATAACGTTTCCAAGGTTTATCCATGTTGCAGCATGACTCAATACTTCATTCCTTTTTATGGCTGAATAATATCTGTATGGATAGATACACTCTACATTTTAATCCATTCATCAGCTGATGGATGTATGGGTTGTTTCTACTTTTGGGCCATTATGAAGAACACTGCAATAGGCATTCGGGTACAGGCGTTTACCTGAACATAGGTTTTCAATTCTCTTGAGTATATACCTAGGAGTGAATTTGTTGGATCATAAGGTAACTCTACGTTTTAACTTTGTGAGGAACTGTCAAACTGTTTCCCAAAAAAATTGCACCGTTTTTCATTCCTACTCTCAATTTATGAGGGTTCCAACCTCTCCATATCCTCACCAACACTTACTATTATCCATCCTTTTGATTAGAGCCACAGTGAGAGTAACATAATATTTTATCGTGTCATCAGATTTTAACACCCAATTTTTATAGGCCCTCAGAACCAGAATACAAATGCCAGATAGCAGGAAAAAAGTCCAGATTACACCAAGGCAGTGTTCCCAAACTTCAGTCATTCAAGAACCACCTCAATGATTTTGTCAACTCTGAGTGCCATTTCTACTATTATGTGCTTTATTTTTTTAAAAATCAATTCATTTTTAACATCATTTTTGAAAAAGTCTGTAAATCACTGCTATAAATTAGTATCACTTGCCATACACAGAAAGTATCATAAACATAAGTATAATGAAAACAAAGCAAAGTTATTAATGTCTTAGGGCCTGCTTCTTGATGTCAAAAGGGAAATCATAAGTGACAGGTGTTGAAGAAAGGCTAGCTACAAACACAGTCTTCCCTTGACCTAGTCAGGCAGTCTAAAATCATCTCTAATACTATCATGGGCTCATCACTTTGCAAAACTCTGCTGTAATGTTTCAGGAAATACCTTTCCTGAAAGAGGTCAGAAAATGGGTTCCATTGAGATGATTATACTAGGGGAAGCAGCGGGGAGGGGTTTAAAGGACTGTTCCTTCACAGCTATCGTATTTTAGTAGCCCGTTACACTTGGCTGAAGGGTGTCCCTTCTTTGTGTTAACAAACTTCATTCAAATTTCCAAAAAGTTGGCCCATACTCTAGCTGCAAGCACCTGGCTCTCCAAGTTCCAACAAACAACAACTTACAGAGCAAATATACGTAATACAAATTAAAATAAAGAGCGCCTGCCCTTGAGCAGACAAGCCCAGACAGCGCGACCCGCAACGTGACAAAGTGCCTGGGTGAGCCTGACTGACAGCATTGGCCCCGAGTGTAATGAAAACACGACGCCTGACTGTGCTCAAGTACATTCAGCCTCCCTCTCCCAGCCCGACACACACACTATTTATGCACAAGTGAGATAAAAACAGTCAGTGACAGCATATTTAGGCACCCCCAGGTTTGCAAACTAATTATCATCTGTCATCATCCAAGCTTCACAGAACACTAAATAGCATCTTACATTAAGAGAATAAGAGTGAGTATTAAATCTGAAGGTTTCCCTTGCCTCCTTCCTTGGGCTCTCGTACTCAGCCCTCAGATCTCAGCTCAAACATCCCTTTCACTGGGAACATTTCCCTGGCCTTCAACACTAAATCCCCTTAGCATGTATCTCCTAGCACCTTTGCTTTCCCCTCATAACACATCCAGCTTTATAATGTAATATTTGCATGGCTGGTGTCTGTCTCCCCGGCAGGACAAGCTCTGTGAAGACGAAAACCAGGCTGGTTTTGTCCATCATCATACCCTCGACAGCTAGGACGTTTCTTGGCACAAAGTAGGTATTCAAGAATCATTTGTTGGGTTTCCCTGGTGGCGCAGTGGTTGAGAGTCCGCCTGCCGATGCAGGGAACACGGGTTCGTGCCCCGGTCCGGGAAGATCCCACATGCCGTGGAGCGGCTGGGCCCGTGAGCCATGGCCACTGAGCCTGCACGTCCGGAGCCTGTGCTCCGCAACGGGAGAGGCCACAACAGTGAGAGGCCCGCATACCACAAAAAAAAAAAAAAAAAAAGAATCATTTGTTGAATTAATGAGTCCAAAGATGTCAAAATTTTGTTGCACAGTGTAAAACTTGGTTATGTTTATAAGGGACCACCAAAAGTACATTTCAACAAGACCAAAGGGCACAGGGCAAGGGTTCTTCAACTAAGAGTTTCCTGCTACTGGACCTCAATCCAGTCCTTTCCATACAGTAGAAGCCTCCCTTTCTTCCATGTAACTTCCAAACAACGAAGTTAGGACTTGAGTCTGTCAATGAGCCTTTATGGGGGCCTGCTGGTCTGTCGGTAGAGGAGGAGTTGGTGACGAGGGAGGGAAAAAAAGGCAAGAAAACTAAAATTAACTGAGTGCTTACAATGTGTCACATACTCCTTCTTTACTCCACACAAAGAAAACCCTTTTTTATCACCATAATACAACTGAGACTTGTACAATGTAGTAACACGCTCAAAGTCACGCAGCTAATGAATGGTCAAAAAGAAGCAAGTGTCTGGTTCTTTGTGAGCTGAAGAAGTTACACAAGTGTCAGACAGATGATGCGAGTTGAGATAGGCCTAAAAGAAAGACAAAAGTGAGTTGAAAGAGGCAGGGGAGGGCATAATTCTACTGCTTACAAGAGCTGATGTTTATGGACCCTTTTCCACGTGCAGGCACAGGACTAAAGCATTTGACACACGTTACTTCATTGATTCTTCGTGTAAACTTTATGAGGTGGCGTTACTATTATCCCCATTTTGTAGAGGAAAACTGTGGCTTCAGAGAAGTGACCCAACCAAGGTGAAATAGTGGGTAAATGTCTGAGATATGAACCCAGGTTGTATGAGTTCATATCAGACCACCGACCCCTTCCTGAACCTCCCGCCATGATGCTGGGAGAGAACGGCGTGAACTAGGGCCCAGAGAAGGAATGAGGAAATTATGCAAAGAATGCATTCAGTGGTGCCTACTGTATGTCCGGACAAGGCACGGAGTGTGGGGAGCAGTGCTAAATCACGTGGCCCCTGCTCTCTAGGAGTTTATACGGATGGAAGCCAATGAAGATACACAGGTCTGAAGAGGGCAGGCTCTGAGGACTTCCCTGGTGGACCAGGGGTTAGGACTCCAAGCTTCCACTGCAGGGGGCGCAGGTTTGATCCCCAATCGGGGAACTATGATCCCACATGCCACCTGCTGGAGCAAAAAACAACAAAAAAAGAGTGAACCCAGATTGCCTGGGTTCAAACACTGATTAACTGTGCAACGTTGGGGGCTGAAATAAAGAAAATGGTCTCATATAAATAAAGTCCTTAACACATACCTGGCACACACGCAGCATAAATAAATGTGTCTGTTATTACTCTAAGAACTAATGAAAAACAAGGTTAGATGGAAAAGGTACGGCCAAATCAAAGGATTATGGAAGGACAGAGGTGTTCAGTGGTATCTAAAGAATGTGCAAGCTGGATAGGGCTAACCAAAGTCAGAAAGCTTCTGAGCAATCCGTTCATGACATGGTGTGAGCCCCCCGGAGACGGAGACGATAACATCGCAAGAGAAAGAAACGGACAGGATCAGATGACGGACTAGAAATGTCACGTGAAAGGCAAAAGTTAACCAAAGACGACACCAAGGGTTTGAGCTGGGTTAACTGTAAGAATTCAAACGCTAACCAGATAGAAACAGCAACAGGGAAAGGCAAACAATTGAGATCTGTACCTCAACTCAGATCTGTATCTGAGTTGAACTGTACCTCTAATTGAGTTAGTAAGCGGACACAGCCTGTGGGCATCAGGAGCTCAAGGCCCTGAGGAAGGGCTGGCCCGAGGAAATTACCAATGACTGAGCACACGCTATGTTTATATAGCACATGGTCAAATATAACTCTCATGTATTCTTCCGAGGAGTCCACAGATCGGTCATTCTTCCAAGGAGTCCACAGATTGGTCTTATTATCTCCCTTCCTTTTAGGAGGAAGCTGATGTTACAGGGAGTAAGAAAGCTGCTGAGGATGACACAACTAGAAAGTGGTAGAACTGGTCTGGAGACCAGTTCATCCAACTCCAGAACCCATTGTCTTCCCACTGGGAGGCTCAGAGAGAGAAGTCTTCTTCTCGGGAAGAGAGCAGAACAGAGTTATAACACACACCTGGCCTTTCGGCACCCCCCACCCCCCATCCCAGGCAGTCTTCTCCTCTTGGCCAGCCTTCTCTCCCCTTCTGCAATTCAGCAATTGTACTCATTCATCGAGATCCAACAGTCACCCTCCCATTCCATGCGGTTTTCACAAATCACCCTCCTCCCCACGTGGACGTGATCACCTACCCCAACTCCCGTGGCCCTTGCTGTCCACCCCGCTCTCCTGGCACGTGCAGACAATACGCTGATCTGGCCACGATGTGCCACCCCACAGATGGACACGGCTGATTCTGCTACTGGGCCTTCCCTGGGGCTGCTTCATTCCCCTCAGTTCTATCTGGGTTGCCTGTATTCTCAGTTAAAGGTCAACCTTCTGGAGAAAGGACTCTTGTTCAGCCCTGGACTTTCTAGGGGTGTACTACGCTGCTGCATCCCCTGACAAAATCCAAGTACTGTAGTTGTTTCTCTTCCACTACTTCCTTTTCCAAACTAGGATTTAAATTTCTAGAAAGAAGGCACTCCCTGTGTTGTTCCCAGTGCCTTACATACGACAGATGCCCAGTAAGTAATCAAAGATGATGACAAACAAACTTTAGTATAGGAACACCTCCAGTGACCTCACCTCATACACCCTGGACCCAAAGGGAAGAGAGGAGGCCTCTGGACAGACACTATAAGAGGCTTGGGGATTTTTCTTTCACTTCGCAAAGCCAGCATCATTGACAGTAGAAGGGGAGATATTCTAATCTTTTTTTTTTTTTCAGATACGGATAGTTTAATGTTAGGAAGACTTGAAAAATACAAAATGAGTCCTCCTTCTTTGAAATGTTAAAGATATAATAAAGCCTGTGCAATAAAATCCGTTCACTTGACTTACACAGGCCTTCTCAGTCTCCCCCCCTTACTCTCATTTTACAAAGCGAGTAAGCTATCTTGTTTCCCAGGCTTCAAGAGACAAGTTGAGTGAATTCAAGAAAGGCACACGTGGGTATGCTGCTAGAAGCACCCACTACCTAAAAACTAAGGGCAGTAATGTTGAAAACATGGCATTCTGGGGTCACTTGGCAAGACACTCCAAAGTGCCAATACAGTATCACATACTTCAATCATTGTGCAAAATTCTTTCTTTCCCAAGAAAGGAATGTTGAGTTCACTCTGCTTATGAGCACAAGAAAGTAAATAATTTTAGAAAGATTTCCATCCAAAACTGAAGAGAAAAATTTTAAATATCCAGGTCTTAAAGTGATGAAGTTCAGTTACCAGGAAAAGTTATATATGGGGAACTGTTCATTCTCTCTTCAAGCCCAGCCAACAGGATGATACATCATATCAATTCTCTCAGAAGAACTGCAGAATGTCCACTTTCTTATCTTATTTTTAACCTTCCAGGCAACCTAACTAGTGTGACCCAAACAGCTATGAGGTCAGCCATCTTGAAACTATTAAACCTATTTTTACATAAAGAATCCATTTTATATCAAAGCATTCAATGCATTGCAAAGAAAGATCATTCATTAAGATTTCTCAAATCTATCATGGAAGTAGCAATAAATGAAGAAAATGATTATCACATATGACATCGTGACATCTGCTGGAATGCCTGGGCAGCTACTGGGTTTGTAGAATAGGGAAAAAAGATTCTCGGAGCGTCTCTGTAATGTTTAGCAAAGTTTCCAAACATGTGCCATAAAATGAGATTGACACTGGCTACTGATAATTAACCAGGTCGGCAAAGCTGGGCACCATCCAAGGTAGCCAAGGAGTAAGATCAGTACCTCCTTCCTTCTCCTGCCCCCCGTATGCACCAAGGAGCTCGCTTCCTAAAGACCTGTCATCGGCTATAGCGACATTCACACTGAGCTTCCTAACACCCCAATGGACTCATGGGACCCCACCTCCACTCCCACCCCTATTTAGCATCTGCAGTGGTTCTCCAGCCCTCAGAGGATGAAGCCAAACTCTATAACATCACTGATGCCAGGCACTGGGGACACAGCCATCCACCCAGAAGAAAGTCCCTGCTCTCCTGGGGTCTTCATTCTAACAACGGGGCCCAGACAATAAACTCACAAGCCTAAAACAGGTCAGGGGTAAGTGCTAGGAAGAAGGCTAAAGCAGGGAAAGGAAATAAGAATGATCCTAGTCAGAGAAGGCCTCTCACACGAGGGGAGCAAAGTCCTGAAGGCGACAGCACGACCCTACGACCTGCAGAGGCCTCCGGAAGTTGGCCCTGGGCTTCCTGGGCGCGCCCCTCCCCTGCTTTCTCCCTCCTGCGTGCGACTACTCCGGCCTCCCTGGGCTGGGATTCCTTCTCCCAACACCCTGCTGCTTCACAGATCTGAGCCTCTGCATTTGCTCTTCTTCTGCCCGCAATGCCGACCACACTCCTCTCTGATCCGGCAAATTCCTCCTGATCTTTCGAGATTCACTTGAAGCTTCTCTTCCTTTAGGAGGCCGTCTCTGGACACCGGTCATCCAGCACCTCCCACCCCAGCCAAGTTCATCACCCACTCCTTCCTGCCATCTGGACCAGGTATTTTGACTCATGTCTCTGGCTCCTGAGTAAAAGGGAGCTACTTAAAGGCCAGAGGGTGACACTCATCCCTGTATCCCCAGCACCTGGTCCTTCCAGACAGCTGTACCTTAAGGACTCAGGTAATGCATGAAAGAAATGTATGTCCTCTTTCTACAATTTCCATCTTTGAAAAGATCTGCCCGTGAGGAAAGCATAAACCCATGAATGCCCTTTTATTGAAAACTCTCTTGGTAAAACGGACTTTTTTTTTCCCCGAAAGCTGCACGTTTTAAAAGTCTTTTTGGGTTTTTCGTCCCATAAAATGATCTTGACACCTAGCCATGCGTCATGGCAATGAAGCAGCTCTAACTCTGCAGTTGGAAAAACATTACACTGTGAAGGAAGAGCCGCTATCTGCCAAGACACTTTACAAGGATTGCCAACGATGCAGTGAGAATGCGGTGTTGGACCCAATGAAAGCAGCTAATCCTCTCTTTTATAGCCTGGGATCCTTTTCACCAGACTTTCTTTTTTAGGAGGATAAATTGTTCAGAAATGCGGAGGAACACATACTTTTTTTTTTTTTTTTTTTGGTTCTTCTTTTTGTACAATTAAACTCTGGACCTTTAACGACTCGGCCTACACCTTCTCCATCCTCATGGTACCCAAGCAGTTGAGGAGAAGGAAAAACAAAAAAAGGCAGAGAGCAGGACACAAGACATATGGGTCTTGATAAAGAAGACAAATTCAGGGTAAAAAACTCTTCGTTCAGTGAAAATTCCTCTACCCTATTTTAGTTTCCATTTGGTTTTTAGGGTTGGGCAAACCAAAGTTTTCGAAAGGAGAGCCTCCTGCTTCAACGTAAGGATGCTGGGTTCAGAGCCAGATCTCACGAGGACCGGCCTAAGCCACACTGCCAGCTATTCTGCTGTTCTGTTCAAGCCCCGAGTGGAGCTCTGAAACTGAAGACCCTTTAAAAGTAACAAAGGAAAACAACTCAGCGGCTCCATCCCAACTCAAGCACAAAAGAAAGAGGGGGAAGAAATCGTTTCCATATTTCACATAAACACAGATCTTACTGTGGCGGTGAGGAATGCATGAGTCAAGCCGGGGCTGACAGAGATCACCACACAAATTGAGCCCCCTGCTGAAGATTAATACGGAGATGTACAACCCACAACTACAGCAACGACCATCCCTATTGCGAAAAGTTTGTGTTCACGCATTTCAAAATGGCTTTTTAAAAACTGAAGTGTCCTTTTCTGTGGAATTCTAACTTCCTCAGTCTAGAGGAAGCACCTGGAAGAGACTTTCAAATGTAAAACCTGTGCCAAAGTAATCTGAGATTCTGTACATGCAACTCACTGTAACTCTATATTGTTGGTTCTCCCAGCCCCCAGACTCCTTCACTCTGTGGTTAAAACTAGTTCTGCCCTTGCACAGATCTGGGGTTTACTGCACTGCGGAGGTCAGGGCGTGGGAGGGACGGAGGCAAACAGATGGCAGAATGGCTGCAACTCCAGAAGGGTAATTTTTGGAGAAGTCAACTTTCTTTCTGTTGACTGTCAACAAAAGAAAGTTATCCCTGGTGAACGAGAACCAAGCACCAGAATGTCCGGGGCTGGGACCATCTCATTTCGGGACACGGAATACGAAAGAAAAAGAAAGGAAGAAAGAAATCACCCAAGTACCATTTCCTAGGCCTTTCTGTAGTCCCCAGCATGGGCTGGGAACTCACTCCCAGGGTCTGATTAATTCTCAGAAGGACCACATGACGGATTATGATCCCCGTTTTGCAGATGAGGAAGGAAGCTCTGAAGGGCTAAGTGTGCAAGGTTATCCCACCAGAGAAAGCACTGGAGTGAGAACTCTGCACAGACTTCTCTGCTCCGCCCCAGGCTGGCTCCACCTTCTCCCGGCAGCAGGTGACAGCATGGGAAGCTCCCTTCCTGCAGTGTGACCTCCCCAGGCAAGTAATGCCCTCGAGTGTGGAAGGGTCTCAAGAGCAGGATGGATCCAGGGAAACAGAGCTGAGGACCTGACTGGTCCTCGATGTGATCAAACTGGCGGATGTTTAAGTGATGCTTAAGTGAAGAAAGGCAGTGGGTGAAAAAACAAAAACAAAAACAAATGTGTGAGCCTGTCCCTATTAGCCACAGCGACATGACACCACGGAGCTGGAAAGAGCAATTTCACAGCCAACAGAAGAAATACCACGTTCCCAGCCTCTTAATCTCCCACAAACCCCAACCTCCCTGAAAGCCGGATTAAAACAGTTCACTGCGCGCGTGCCATTTTATCTAGAGATTACGATTTCTTTATAAAGCCACGACATCGAGAAATTTGAAGGTCATTTTGATGCTTATTTGATAACAGTTCGTTCCGGTAAAAGATCTGAGGAACTTTCCCTGAAAGTCTATCTCTCCTCTAGAATTTCCCTCCTTAAGGCAGCAACTGGCCACGTGAAATATAAGAGACCCGATGCCTTCAAGAGAAGAGATGAGGAAAATAGGCACCCATTGCCATGTGTCCTCTATAATTACATCAGCTTTTTGGATTTTGTGATTTTATACGTGCCTGCGTTGTTATTTTTAAAAGAGGCCTGATGACCAGATTCTGGCCACTTTCAAAGCACTGAAGAAAAAGAATGATAGCAGGTGGTTGGCAAATTGTCAAGCCAAGAAAGCGTCTTCCCCTTTTGTCTAAACAACGTGTACCAAGGTTACAACGACGGCATTCCAACAGCTCCTGGGACAACTGCTGTTGCACTTTGGGGAGCAGACACAAATGCCCGTGGTCTGTTTGGGTTTGGCAAGCTCAAATGTACAATTTTAGCAAGATGTCACCGACTGCTTCCCATGTCAGCAGCCCATGAATATATCAAAACAATGACCTGTCCCATTTCTCCTTTCAAAGGGTTCCCCCTCACCAATTCTGGGTCCCACTTCTCTGGGTTAAAATTCAAAGTCCGCTTGTCTTTTGGGTCAACTTCTCTTAAACAAGCTTTACAAGTTTATAAAGCAAGCTTTGGAGAAAGATTCAAGTCCCACATTCTCCTGATGCCTCAGTCGGAGATCTCAAAGATTATATATCAGGCCACCTCTCACTTTAATATGATTCTGGCAAGAAAAGACTAAAGGTGTGCTTGAAGCAGAGCTGGTGTCACAGTAATAAACTCTCAGAGCAAGAGATCAGTTCTCTCTTGTCAGGCTGATCCAAGATGTTTTGCCAGGTGCCAGCCAGTCTGCCGTAAAACATCCTGAATCCTTGTTCGGTACCCATGTGCGTAAACCATCACACCCTCCTGTTCCACAGAGGCACCCATATTTCCATACAGCCATTCCTGAATTACTGACAAAGGTAATTAAGTTTGATTGTATAAAAAATTACTTCTGCAATGGTTGAGGATTATCTAAATAGAGTGATGTGGAAAGACCTTTAAGACAGTATGAAACTTAAAAAGAAACTTTGGATCAGATTCAAGCTACATGTGAATCCATTTATGTAAATGAAAATAATTATACATTAATCTGTATAAACATGTATGCAAATGTCTAGGAAGGATTCTGGAAGGTGCTCACACCCAACTCTGAAAAAAGTGAAGAGTTTAAATGAGATATCATCTCACACCAGTCAGAATGGCCATCATCAAAAAATCTACAAACAATAAATGCTGGAGAGGGTGTGGAGAAAAGGGAACCCTCTTGCACTGTTGGTGGGAATGTAAATTGATACAGCCACTGTGGAGAACAGTAGGGAGGTTCCTTAAGAAACTAAAAATAGAACTACCATAGGACCCAGCAATCCCACTACTGGGCACATACCCTGAGAAAACGATAATTCATAAAGAGTCATGTACCAAAATGTTCACTGCAGCCCTATTTACAATAGCCAGGACATGGAAGCAACCTAAGTGTCCATCATCGGATGAATGGATAAAGAAGATGTGGCACATATATACAATGGAATATTACTCAGCCATAAAAAGAAGTGAAATTGAGATATTTGTAGTGAGGTGGATGGACCTAGAATCTGTCATACAGAGTGAAGTAAGTCAGAAAGAGAAAAACAAATACCATATGCTAATACATACATATGGAATCTAAGAAAAAAAAAAAGGTCATGAAGAACCTAGGGGTAAGACGGGAATAAAGACACAGACCCACTGGAGAATGGACTTGAGGATATGGGGAGGGGGAAGGGTAAGCTGTGACAAAATGAGAGAGTGGCATGGACATATATACACTACCAAACGTAAAATAGATAGCTAGTGGGAAGCAGCCGCATAGCACAGGGAGATCAGCTCGGTGCTTTGTGACCACCTAGAGGGGTGGGATAGGGAGGGGGGGAGGGAGGGAGATGCAAGAGGAAAGAGATATGGGAACATATGTATATGTATAACTGATTCACTTCGTTATAAAGCAGAAACTAACACACCATTTTAAGCAATTATACCCCAATAAAGATGTTAAAAAATTAAATAAATTAAAAAGTGAAGGGTCTAGCAGGAAATTAGATTTTTAAAAATTATCTATTTTTTTAATTACTCTAGATAACTTTCTTGTAATACTTTACAAGAAAGTATTTCTGTATGATTGGACAAATAAAAATAAAATCTGCAGACAACAGAAAGACAATGGGGGGAGGGGTACATATATGAAAACAAACCACATTCCACAGCTCCCAGTGTTTAATCAGAGAGGACTTTCCATTAATATTCTCGTGATTACCACGTTGCTCCATGAGGCTGCATTTCTGGCTGCCACGTTAGGAGCAGCTGTTTCCTATCATTCATTATCTGTTTCCTCCAAGGCCGTGAAAACTGAAAGGCAGTTGTGTCTGGTTCCAGAAGCTGACCATGTAAACCTGCCTCCACTCCTTCACCCCAATGGCACCATGGAGGAAGGGCAGGAAGGCTCCGGACAGAACCTGTTGCCTTTACATTTCTGAGTCCAAAGCAAAGCACTATTCCTGAACTTTCTTCCCTGATCACACCTGAGTCACAGAGCCTCCAGGCACCTGGCAGTCCACACTCGTCACCGCCTCTCCACATCATACCTACTCAAAGACATTTCATGTTCTTTAGCCCGAAAGAAAACAGAGGATCACTGATGAACTTTCAACACCTCTCTCCATTCTGAAACAGGTTGGAGCAGGTGAACGATGTGAGTACAACCTATAGACGTCAGCAGGGGGCCATGATCCCACCACCAAGTTCACCCTCCAGCACTGCCAATGGACTGGTTTTTAGTCTCCCAAATCTCTTCACCTAGAGGAATCCATCTTCAACCCCAATCTGGCTGGCAAAGTCCCCTTTATCCTTTAAAACCCTCTGCAAACTGCCCCCTAAACTACATGCGCACGAACACACACACACACACACACACACACACACAATGCATTCTATGCTCCTCTGAATGGCTCCTAGACCTGTAAACATGTCCATCATCGAATGCACCACACAGTACGGTATCATAATCAGTGTTGCCACCTACCTCCCTGCTAGATGGAAAGCACCTCCCCACTGGATCCCCCATAAGCCAACACTGAGTCTGCATCACAGATGGTTAACCAGGCTCACTGCGTGCCCTGGATGGCAGTACAGACGGGCAAGTGACGCTCCACACTATGCTGGTGGGTGGGACCTACAAGGCCAATAAGTTTTATAGGATTTGGGGGTAGAGGGCAATTCGGGTAAGGCTGGGAAAACAGTATAATCAGAAACATCCAGAACCGCGAGTCTGGAGAATTCCATTCCAGTCTGGGTCCTGCCATTCCATCTTAGCCGTGGAACTCTCTGGGCCACAGTTTCTTTAGCGTTAAACTGAAACAATTTATTCACTCAAAAGAACACGTATTTGGGCTGCGTGACCTACGGTTATCACCAACACTCAAGATTAGATAGTCAGCGATGGGAAAGAAACGTGGAAATCAGAGTGTTGGAACCACAGCCCGAGGAAAAATGCCCTTGCCTTTCCCAATAGAAGTCAAGAAACACCCCAATTTTCCCAATACACAGGCCGTCTTCCAGTTCACAAACCGAAACAAGATGAACATCTTAGCATTTCCAAACACGTAATAGTTCTTCACTAGAAAGATCCTCCTGGTCTCCCTTATCTCAAACCTAATATGATTTTCCCCTACACCTTCCGCCAAACAAAATGAAGAAAAAATATGAAAATAAATCGCTAATATCTTCATTGCGGCAAAGTCCTCTGTTGCAATTTTAAGCAGCAAAGGACACTGACAGTGAACCCTGGGTCTTTAAGGCTTGTAAACAGATGGTAATGTAGGCACCCAGGCTGCTCCCAGCCTGACTGCTTCAGGCCCCTGGATGGGGGATTTTTAGCTTGAGTCATCACCCCTGCTTTCTTCGAGGGCAAAACTGCAGCTCCCCGGAAGACAGTGCAGCCGATTAACACAGAGTTTTAACTCTCTCTTTATGGGATTTTCGGTGGATTTTTTTTCAACTTTTAAATTCAGTGTACACTGTATAGCACAGGAAACTATACTCATTATTTTGTAATAATCTATAAGGGAAAAGAATCTGAAAAAGAATACATATATATGTATATATATGTATATAAAACTGAATCTCTTTGCTGTACACCTGAAACTAACACAACATTGTAAATCAACTATACTTCAATTTTAAAAACAATCTTTTTTAAATTTTCAATGTATAAGCTAAAAATGGATAGCATCTATAATATGCTGTGCATTCATTCATTAACAATGGATTGCATCTCTCTACACAGAGTTCTGAAGCTGTAATGCGGGAGGGAGGGGGGAGTAGTATAGGTAGCTTACAAACACATATTTTTAAAGCAATAATAAATAGAAACTAATTAAGCAAGTATATTAAGTTGGAAACTGATCGAGAAGAAATCATGTGACAGTTTCTCAAGGGGGAAAGGGCCTTCTCGGGCTAATAGAGATTAATCTAGTTTTAAGACAATTTGTCTACATTCAACACTGCTGAAATCCTGTTCCGGAAGCAGGTACACATGGACTAAAATATAAAAACACTTATTCCCTCAGCTCAAGGACGTCTTACAAAAAGTACTCCATCTATAGATAAGCAAGTCAGGTAAACTCTGAAGCTCTTTCTTTCACTCCCTATGCCTCCCAAAGAAACATCAGGGATGAGTCTTGCCCATAAACCCGGGTCTGCTCTAGCACTAACGGCAGACTCCACATCACTCCAGGTGCCTACCTGCAAAGGTGCCTCTTTGAGACTTGTGTGGACCATTCTTTCTCCCTTTGCAGGTGTAACCCTAAATAAAAGTCCTTGGAGAAGTCTGCAACTTTCTGAGGTTTTGAAACTGAGGGAATCAACTCTGGTGACTAAAGAACAGAAGTAATCGCCATTCTGACAGCTATTCCCACAGTGCTTACAGGAGCACATCTTACGAAATAACTTCTTGGCTCCCAAGAAGAAATCGGGCTGGTTTCCTTAATTGGACTTGGTGAGACAGACTGCCTTCCATCGGGGGCTAATGGGCCAGTTGATCACAGAAGATGATTACTCAGAGGAACACACACTACACCAGGGACACACCCAGGGATTACTGTCACACCCACCGGTTATCGAATGCCACAGCAAAGCAGGAAATGGAATAAGCCTCCGCGGACATTAATTGTGATAAAACAGGAAATACAAACTTGAAGGGCCTGACTTTGGCGACAGCCTTCCCTCTGACTTTTAGTGACTGTATTCTACAGATTACTATTAGCAGCGGTCAAGCCTCAGAACACTATGTTAGTGGAATAACCAGGGAGAGAGATTTAAGAAGTCATCCATATCTTACAATTTAAGAGGTATAATTGGCACCTCCCCTTTTTAATGCCATGTGATGTCGACACACTCCCCAAAGGGTATGTGAGCCAATCTTTCTCTTCACCATTCTTCTCACTGAGCTGTAATTTACCATCTGTAAAAGGAAGCGTATGTGTTCACTTTGAAACTATTCTGTCAGAAATGTGAAAATTTTTCCCCAGGATATCCCTGTAATGGATGCAACAAAACAACGGCTAGAGTTTTTTTCAGCACTTACTATATGCTATACAGTTTATTTTACCATTTATTGTGGTAACTGCTTCACCTGCATTATCTCACTGAATCCTCAACATAAACCCTCAAAGTTTAGTAACGGCATGACCCCAAATTTAAAAATAAGCTAGTTGACTAAGCAATGCATACAAATTGGCCAACATCACACATCTAGTAAGCGACTGGTAAAGGATCCAAACGTAAGCGGCCAGCCCTGGTCTTAACCACCATGTACTACCGTAGCGGCCACAAATGTTTTTAGAATGAGGAATGGCCCAAACACAAACACACAAATTTAGACAACCGTAACAGACAGAAAAGAGAGAGACTATGAATGGATACGTGAATACCTTTTCTCTCCAGGCAAAATCCTTAAAACAGTTACTCCTCTGTTGCAGGCAATTAACTACAGGCATCCAATGTAGACACATTCCATTGAGACCCATGATTTTTAAACACTAATTCCAACTTTGTTAGGGAGACTCCCAGGTTTTACTTTCTCCCCCATCAAGTGCTGACCAAAGGCCTTTATTGCACGAGCCCTGATTTGTGCAGATAAACAGACACCATCCCTGACCACCTCAAGTGCAAATGTTAATCCTGTCACTGGGCTTTGGAACGAAAATGTTTGTTTGGGTTTTTTTTAAAGAGAAAAAGAATGTTAACTGCATGGAACAAAAAAACCAAAACAAAACAACTCTATTCCTTACATCTCACTGCAACAATATGTTACTTTCATTATATTGTATCTTTGGATCTATAAAAAGCAAACAAAACCAACAATTATAATAAAAAGATCTATAATATGAAGTCTCCTTTTATAAGAAAAAATCTTGTAATGTTTTTAGAACATTATAGTCATTATAGTTACCACCAAGGATGATAATTACGTACCTTAACCCACAAAACTGTTTTTAGATCTTCTGGTGACAATTAAGTCATTATAAGAGACTGATTTCACGACGCTCATCACTTGCAGAAAGTCTACCACAACTACATTTAATAAGATAGCTTTCTCTTAGGTCCTCAGCATTCTCCCTGAATTCCCAAGGTTGCTGCTAGGCATTTATGCTTTTCTTTTTTTGTTGTTATTAGTTAGTCTTAAATGTTTCTTTTCTCCCTGATTCATTAGAACATGATTTTAGGAGATGGAATTTCTACAGCTGAGCTGGAACATTACATCTTATCTAACATTAAGTTAGTTTTAAAATCAGAAAATAGGAAAAAGGTACCAATAGGCATGCTACCTTAATAAGATACTTTTTTAATTTTTATTTTATATTGGAGTAGAGTTGATTGACAATGTTGTGTTAGTGTTAGGTGTACAGCAAAGTGGATTCAATTATACATATACAAGTATCTATTCTTTTTCAAAGTCTTTTCCCATTTAGGTTATTACAGAATATTGAGCAGAGTTCCTGTGCTATACAGTAGTCAATCAAATACTTTTGCGATATCCATTCTAGGGCTTTTTTTAAAAAAGATGAAGGAAAAACAGAAACAGCCTCAGTGATGCAAGAAGAAGTTATCAAACAGAATTTCAAATTGCTAAACTATACAGAGAAAGGTGTTAAACTGATTAAAGTAATAGCTATAAATATCCTCCAAGGGACCACACACTCAGAAATCATGGGGAAGGAGCGAGGCGGACACAGAAGCAGAAAAACTGCCTGGTTTTTTTAAGTGGTAACTACTAAAAAGTAAAAATTTACCTTGTTAAATTATTTTTAAAACCACATTCCCCTGAACTGTCACTGTGGACGGCTGAAGGTGGAAGCTTTCCCAGAACTGAGTATATGTTTAATCCTGGGAATGGTGTGGCAATGGCAACCACCCACAACAATCTGGGAAACAACGCAGAGCCAGAGAAAGGGCAGCCACGCCCTGCAGAGGTGGGTCCTCAGGTTTTTTTCATCCTATCATAATCTAGCCCCATTAGTTTTAAGTATAATCTGTGCGTTCTTCCAGAGTCCAGGACCTCAGACATGAAGACCCATGCAGCTGCTTCTGGATCTGGTAGAGCCAGTATGATTCATCTGGGCCTGGGTCTGAAATGCTCAGAGTATATATTTTTAAGATTTCGGTACACCATGCACCAAGCTAAAAGTGGAAATGGGAGTAGGGGGCAGTGTTTCTTACATGCTCCAGCATCCTTCTGGGGTGGCAAGAGTGGGGAGACTTCCAAACACTTGGATTGGGACTTCCCTGGTGGTCCAGTGATTAAAACTCTGGGCATCCACTGCAGGGCTCGATCCCTGATTGGGGAGCTAAGATCCCACACGCAGGTGTGGTCAGAAAAAAACAAACAAACGCTTGCATGTTATTTCTGACCACTTCTAGAGCATACATTCCTACAAATGCTCTGCTATTGTTTTGGCTCAACCACTAGAGTGAAGACTCTGAACATATAAAGACTACATTATATGCGGAGCTAGGAGCGATGGTTAATCATTGATCAGTCACGGGCAGCAGACGGCAGGTGCTAACACACAGGACACCCACAGCTCCAGGCGTGACCTCCAGGCCACACCCCCTCAGCCCTCACTTCCCGCAGCAGCCTCCTCTGCAGACACCTTTCCTCTCCGGTCCTCACCGCCTTCTCCCTCTCCCACCTGCACTGCCTGGCAGCCCAAACTCCTCTCTCTTTTTTTCACTCTAGTCAATGTTTTAGTAGTTCCTCCTTTTTTCAATGAAGAGGTTTTATGTTTCCTTATGCTATAAAAGTCCAGTCAATTTCACATTTCACAGATCAAAGGAAATAAATACTCAGGAAGTCAAGTTAAGTTTTGCACAGAGCCTTTGACTGGTTTTTCTCCTTGAGATTCAGGGGCTTCCCCTACAGTAGAAGGCCCAGTTCACTCCAGGTCTAAAACCCAGTAGACTGCCATGTTCCTTAACAGAAAGGCAGGTGCCACCCTAATAGAATCCTGAATCAAGTAACATTCAGGAGCCTGAAAAAATTCATATACATATGTGTATAGTTCTATATGTGTGTGTGAGGATAGCTAGGTAAATAGATATAGATATTTATATATGTATTACATATGTATACACACACACACACACGCACTTCCTCCACAAAGAAAGGCCACTCAAAAACATAAAATCCGGGCTTCCCTGGTGGCGCAGTGGTTGAGAGTCCGCCTGCCAATGCAGGGGACACGGGTTCGTGCCCCAGTCTGGGAAGATCCCACATGCCGCGGAGCGGCTGGGCCCGTGAGCCATGGCCGCTGAGCCTGCGCGTCCGGAGCCTGTGCTCCGCAACAGGAGAGGCCCCAACGGTGAGAGGCCCGCGTACCGCAAAAAAACAAACAAACAAACAAAAAACATAAAGTCCTCCATTGGCCTCTACCTACTAAGAGGCATAAACAGGGCCTTGGTGATGTAGCCCACCTCCCCACACAGCACCCCTCCAGGTTCACCTCTCTCCACCAGACCTCAGGACAGACCCAGCACAATCAAGTTCTTTCAGGTGTGAGCAAATGCCTTGTCTCTCTTGCCTCCCAGTTTTCTCCCAAATCTTTTCTTTCCCCTCCTCTAGGCCTGGCCACCCCCTGCTCATCCTGCAGGTCTGGATTTGGATGTGGCTTCCTCCAGGAAGCCCTCCGTGCTGTGCCTGTTCAAACTCTGAGTGAATTACTCTTCTGCTGACATACCTGTGGGCTTGTCTGTGTTCTCCACTCAATGGAAGGTGCCAAAGACAGGGACCCTGTCCACTTCACCGCACCTAGTAGAGACATTACACATGATAGGTGCTCTATATATGTTTCATGACATATATTTAAAGTTAGTTAATCTCTATTTGCACCAATTTTCCTGCTAACAAATGGCTTCCACCTCTGGGCTGTAATAGACATTATTTGTACAAAATTTCACGGCATTCAGAATATTTCAGATAAATCCTACAATATATGAAGGTAAATCAAAAGCAAAAGGTATTCTTCCAAGGTTTTGGGGCCGTCCATAACAAATCTTTTCTGCCTAAATGGTTAAACTATGGAATAATACAGAACCCAGGTAGAGACTCATTTACTCTCATTTCAAAAAAAAAATGTGGGAAAACTTGGAGTAGAGAGAGAGTTTCTGTGGAATAACTCTTCTCTATAGAAGCCACTAGTACATAGTCATTCAATGAATGAATAGCTCTGTTAGTATTAAAGTAAGAGAATGCATAATCTATGGTGTTCTGTTACCCAGTTCAGGGAGGACGGAACATGTCCCAATTCATCAAACATCTACTTTACCAAACAGTCATCTATTCCAAAAGATGGTTACAGATTTTCAAGAATTCAAATAAAATGCATTCCGTGCTTAAGTCATGCTGAGACTGTGCTGTGCTCATTCAGGAAGATGCTTTAACACAGCGTGATCTCTCGGGACATCGATGCCTCGTCTCCCATTTGCTCTTGGGTCTACTCAGACGTTTGCGCCCATCAACCCACCAAAACTAACTTTCAAGTTCAATGTCCTCCACACGCTAAATACACTGGTCAATTCTCAGTCTCCCCTTATTAGCCCACCAGCAGTACTGGGCCCAGTTGACCACTCTTTCCTTCTGGGAGCACTTTCCTCACTGGCCCCAGGACACCACCCTTCCCGAGATTTCCTGTACTTACAGGCAGCAACTTGCTGGTTGCTCAACCCCCAGACTTGTAAGGGTGGGAATGCCCTAGATTTCTTCTCCCTCCTTGTCTCCCTCTGCCTACTCATTGGGTGACATCATCCAGTCTCAGACATTTAATACCATGTATATACCCCAACGGCCACCAAATTTCTATCTAGTCCCAAACTCCCCCATTAATGCAGACACACATCTCTACTTCACTTGGCGAACTAACAAGCACGGATGTTTCGAACCCAAATATCCCCTTCACCGTCTCCTCCCACGCTCTTCCAGCTCTTTGCAGACGGCAACTCTAACCTTCCAATTCCCCAGACCAAAGACGCCATGGGTATCCTCTCACACCACCACCCAATCTCTTGGTAAATCCCACTGGCCTTTCGGACCACCCAGAACATGGCCACCTCTCGTGATGGTGACCACAGCTGCCACCTGGTCCAAGCGTCATCTTTCAGATGGTTATTGCCCCAGTATCTTAACTGGCTTCCTGATTCCACCCTTGCTAACTTCTGTCTACTCAACACAGCAACCACTGTAATCTTAAAATGTAAATCTGATATCACTCCTTGGCTCCAAAGCCTCCAATGGCTCCCCAAACATCAAATTAAAGCCAAAACACACATAACGGTCTCTAAGGCTCTGCACCATCTGGCCTCAACCCGTCCCGTGATCTCATCTCCTGCCGCTCTGCCCTTGGCTCCCGCTGTCCCAGCCACGCTGGCCTCCCTGCTCCCTCCATGTGTCAGGCTCTGGCCTGTCTCAGGGCATTTGCACTGACTGTTCCCTCTGCCAAGAACATCCCTCCGTCTGTTAGCTGAGTGCTCACTGAGAGCTTTCCCCCAGCCATCCCGGTTAACACTGCATCCCCGCTTCCCTCCTGCATCCACCTATGGCCCTTGCCTGCAACATGTACTACACCCACGTGCTACGAGTTTTACTTACTGTGTGTCAACCCCCACTAGAATGTCAGATCCGGGAAGACAGGAACTACTTACCGTCTCTTCTATTCACTGCTGTATCCTCAGCTCTCTCGGAACAGCTCCTGGTACAGGGTCAGCACTCAATAAGCACTGCTGAATGAATGCATGGTGACTAGCTACTTTCATCAGACTTAGTGGAAGTGTCAGTGAAGAGGGCACTCTAGTTAACAGGCGACAAGTTAAATGCAAAGAGTTAGTTCTATTTCTCCTAATGTGACCTGGTGCACTACTTCATCCAAAACTTCGTTTCCCGAATTAACGTGAAAGACAAGCGCATCATTTCAGAATACCAGGCTGTGCAGTTAGGATTACTTTAAAAATCATAGACGAGAAATGAGCAAAAAAACCTTTTTCTTTTGGCCGCACCGTGCGGCATGCAAGATTTTAGTTTCCCAACCAGGGACTGAACCCGTGCCAACCTGCAGTGGAAGCGAGGAGTCTTAACCACTGGATCGCCAGGGAAGTCCCAGAAATGAGCAAATTCTAATGGAAACGTCAGCTGTGCAGAATACCGGGGAGATGTTATAAGAAAAATCACCTATTGTTTTATAGCTGATCCTATTAAGAATCTGTTCACTTTACCTGAAACTCACAGAAGAAATCACAGCTACTTCTGAGGGTTGGATGGGCCAATGACGAACAAGAAAACGGGCCCCATCATGCCTGTGAAGGACGGACCTGCCACCCCCTTGAGCGCCGCGCCCTGGAAGAGCCCTCCACACCCTTGGCTCTCTCCCAGCCGGTACGACCCAAAGGAGGCACTAATCTCAGGGAAACGGCTCCCCATCCCACAAAGCAACTGCAGCCAGAACTGCTGATCTCACTAAGCACTGGGCAAGACTGCAGGGACTACTCTATGATGCACTTATCAGCACTGATTTTGTATCTCCATTGACAAGCTTCCTGTAGGACCCTAATCTCTACTTCACTACGTGTTCTATGTCTTAGACTGCGATGTACAGAAATAATTCAGCGTGCCATATTCATGTATATTGCATCATTTCACACTCAAGTTGGAGGACCTGAATTTCAGCTAACACTCTCCTATTTTAACACATTCCATGTGCCAAGCTGCATGATATTTACACCTCATTAAAACATGAGACAATCAGAGTGCTGCAGTGAGAGAGGGCACTGTGTTTTCTGAAGCATTTGAATCATGCAAGATGCTGGTACCATGCAAGATGTCTCCTCTACAAACTAGAACGGCTTTTGAGGTTGCTACCCGCAAGGTGTGCTCACTCTCGAACCTGCAAAGCAGCTCCTCCTGGAATTCAGCACACTGCAATGGTACTGCCATGCTAAGGCCCTGAGGCACAAACCGTGGACATGAACGTCCCCTTCTCTCCACGCTCACATGCAGACCCCGCCAAGGCTTCCGGAACACTCATGGGTGGTGACTCTATCAGCAGCCCTTCTCCTGTCTCTGTCTCTCTCTCAAGGCCCCTGCTCTTACTCAGGCCTCTTCAACCCTCTCCAAGAGACCACCCCGAATGCCTCCCAGAGCTGATCTCTCAGATTCCAATCACTCCTGCCTGCAAAGCCCTCCCTACATCCCACAGTTCTGCCAGCAACACACCTCCTTTCAAACCCCTCTATCATTTCTCCATTATCCACTGAATTAAGTACCAACTTCCTAAAAGTCAGTGGCTCTCAAACTGTGGTCCACAGAACACCTGAAACAGATTCACGGTTTGCCTGCTAAGCACCCAGCACCCAGGGCCTCACCTACACCCACTCCTACGGCAGCAGGCTCTGGGGAGTTAGGGCCGGGAATCATTTGATCCTTATTAGTGAGTGACTCTCAGGCCCACTAAAATCTAAGTGCCAACACCCTACGTCTTGCATTCAAGCAAGGCTGGACACATCTGGCTGTGCTGGCTTAACACATATCAAACCAACCCGTAAGAGTAAAAAGGAAATTTTTTTAAAGATGGGCTAGCAGTTTCAAGGTAAGAGAGAGCCGCTAAGGCTGCCAAACTTAAGGGTTCAAGATGCTGGAGAGAAAGACAGGAAAGTAAGTCCCACGTTCTCTCCCATGTGGCCCTTTATGGCCTTTCTGAGTCCCCAGCAGTCTAAGGATGAGGCCAAGCAGAAAGGAGCCCTGGCTCTGAACACAGTAGAAAAATCATCTGATTACCCTAGAATGTACAAACAAGAGAACAAAAGCCATCTCTAATCCCATCATCCACAGAGAACCAGTGCTGCCATTGTAATATATTTCCTTCTAGTCTTTGTACGTATATATTCATCCAACCTCGGAAATTTAACTTAGGCAAAACTAGAACTTGAAAACATTAAGTGACCATCCAAAAGTGCATAATCCCTATTAAGTATATTTTTAAATCCCTCTTCTTCCCTTTCCAGTCACCCTATCAAATATTAAAAAGAGAAAAAATATAGATACCGTATTCCCTACAATTATTTTTATCGAGTGGTAAAATTACAGGTTAAATTTAAGTAGAGCAATTCAGACCATACTGTTAGTAACGTCAGTCTTCTCCTCTTGCCCTCAAAACTTATTATCAGGACGAACTTACGTCGGTGCCTACCCAAGAGCAGCCAGGTAAGGTCAGGTTCTAGAATCAAACGTTTCTTGACTCAAACCCCATCTACTGTGTACACAACCTCAGAAGGATCGGGGCCTGGCCTCCTTCACTCTGAAATGAAGACGATAAAAGTGCTGCCGTCAAACAAGTATTGTGAGGACCAAACGAGATAATTCGCGAAAAGCCATAGCAAGGGCCGAGCACGTAAGAAATCTCAGTAAATGTCACCTGCTAACTGCTGCCTCCCCGACCAAGGAGCGTGCTTCTTCATGACAGGCTTGTTTACATCTAATTCATCTTTTTGCTCCTAGCATGAAGCAGAGGAACTGGTACTAAAAAGGAAATCTATATATTTTTTCATTTTAAGTTTCTAAAGGGAATAAATGGTTGAAAGAAACACCTCATGAAGGTTTAACAAAATATCATCCATAATGAATATACGTGTGTATATATGTGTAAATATAGTCTGTATACTTATATGTGTGCATGCGAATACAGACACGTATATGGACTGTTCACTTACAAAACAAGCTGAAAAGTTAAAACATTCTGAAATTTTTTTTTATTTCTTTCTTTATCTATTTATTTATTTATTTTTGGCTGCGTTGGGTCTTCATTGCTGAGCGTGGGCTCTCTAGTTGCAATGAGCAGGGGCTACTCTTCGCTGCGATGGCTTCTCTTGTTGCGGAGCATGGGCTCTAGGCACACAGGCTTCAGTAGGTGTGGCTCGTGGGCTTCAGTAGGTGTGGCATGTGGGCTCAGTAGTTGTGGCATGTGGGCTCAGTAGTTGTGGCTCGCGGGCTTAGTTGCTCTGCGGCATGTGGGATCTTCCAGGGCCCGGGTTCGAACCCGCGTCTCCTGCATTGGCAGGCAGATTCTTAACCACTGCGCCACCAGGGAAGCCCAACGTTCTGAGATTTTTATTGAGAAGTTTTGCAGATTGTATCCTGGGGTCAGTACCACTCCAGTTTAAGTATTAAAACTAGTGCTTTTCCTGTTTGTTTTGTCTCCCAATTCAGAGCACCAGGAAGACAGAAAGACCTTGAGTAAACTGATAACTTACTCTTTCAAACAGGACCGCACAAGCCAGCACGGAAGTTAGCAGCACATACCTTATTTCCAAGGTATATGCTTTATTTTATACATAGAATCTTTCTGTACAAACAGAAACAGTTCCTGTCAGGGACCAATACCACACAGCCAGTGAGTGGCAAAGTAAACTCACTCAGAAAAAGCCAAATTCTTGCTTTTACACTGAAGAGTAACTACTCAATGGCCTGCTGGGTTCAACAAGGTATTGGTATTTCTGGCTTAACAATACCTGCAGGGAGTTACATGTTACAATTTTAGAAATAAGGTAATTAGTTAAGTAGCAAAATGAAATTATAGGTTAAGAAACAGATTTACTAAATAATTAATGAGTTGCTCTATGGCTACTTGTATTCACATATCATATGTCTGTTTCTCACTAAGACAAACCTGACCACAGCTGTCCACAGTGGGAATCAACACGCTAGTCCACAGATATGTTATGCTTGGCCTATACCAAAAAAAACTGACAGATTTCTAAAAACTGGAAAATGTCACAGAGAAATACAGACACCCAACTTCACCTGAAAACAACAAGAACAACAACAAAGAAGCATAAGATTCTAGAAACTGTAGGTCCATAGTCAGCAGAAACTGAGCAGTCCATGTATCTTTGGGTTCGCCACAGTCTCCACCACTCCCTACTGTCTCAGTTGCCCCTACATTTCAATTTCTGACATTGCCTCCTGGCCCCTGTAGGCGTCTAAGTTTGCAACTCTTGTTGCAAGTCTCAGGGCCATTCCCAGTCCTCAATGTTCACTTCTGTAGCAGCTTTTTTTTATTTTGGACTCTCTTGGCCTTTGTTGACTGTGCAGAGGGTGGGGTGGGGTGGAGGGGGAATGGGGAACTCTCGAACTCCATCTGCACTGATTCGATGTCCATGAACTAAAACCAAAGAGCTTTTCACCTTGGACTGCAGTATATTTGCCACTCTGAGTATTTCTCTTTTCTGCTTTTTCTTCCTCTCATTTCCCTTTGCATCTGCATGCATTGTTCAAAGCCAAAACCTGAGTGCTACGTGAAAGAGAACAACTACCCACTCTCCCTCAAAATGGAACGGGGGACGGGGTGTCACATTCTACTCTTCTATGAGAGCGAGGCCTGGAAATTCCACACAAAACCTAAACGGGTCCCTTCAGGCGGTGAAACATTCCCCTCATTCTGTTTTCCTGGGGCTGAACGCTCACAGAGATACACAACAAAAGGGTCCCCTGGGTCTGGAGTGGCACAGCTGTCTAGGAGCCCATGGGGACAAACGTTTTTAACTCTTCCCTGCCCACTCTGTGGGAAGGACACTTACAGACCTCAGTGCATTAATGCACCTACTTCAAATGTGCAACAACTGTCCCTACTAGAAAAGTTCTCCTTCCTACCCTATCACTATGTATTAGCTGAAAACCAACTGCAGACAAGAATTATGGGGGATGGTCTGACATACATTATTTATTTTTCTAGGCTCCACACGAGTGGTATAGACTGGTGGTCCTCAAATTTCAGTCAGCACTAGAATCACTGAGGGACCACAGCTTCCTGCATCCCACCCCCAGAGTTTCTGATTCTGTGAGTCTGGGATGGGGCCTGAGAATTTACATGTCTAAGCTCTAATGTTGAAAAAGGAAGGTCCATGGATAAACAACAAGGTCCTACCATCTAGCACAAGGAACTATATTCAATATCCTGCAATAAACCATAATGGAAAAGAATATGAAAAAGAATATATCAACATATATGTATAACTGAGTCCCTCTGCTGTACAGCAGAAATTAAACACGACATTGTAAATCAACTATACTTCAATAAAAGTTTTTACAAAACTGACAAATTAAAACAGGATCTAGGTTTTAAATGTGTATATTTGTTTAAAACAAAGTAGATCACGCTTTGCAAACACTAAAAAAAAAGAGGAAATTCAAGAACAACGGTGACAAGATGTTGAGCCATATATTTGTGGCTGGGAAAGGGTTTCTTGAAAATCTCCATTTAAAAACATCAGGACTCAGGGACAATTGTCATAGGTTTACAGGTGCTCATTAAGTATCCCGATTACATGGCGCCAAACAAGAAGAACAAAGAGTTTCTCCACCTCCAAAAAGAGTCTTTCTTTACACATCAGTTTTAGATGAGATTCTTCAACTTGGCCTAGGGGTGCTTGTAACCAAACCACTTCATACCATCTGTCTTTAGATGTCTTACTCACAAGCAGTATTTGTGTTTTTTATTTAACACTTATTACCAACAATTTTAGGCTTTAGTGTAGACAGCCATCTTCATAAACGCTACTCACAGCTCTGTCATCTGCTCATGGCTAGTTTAAGACTCCAGTTGGAATCCATGTTAAGATGGTGCCTCGTGAAATCTGTTCCACTCTACACATTAAGCTAGTTTTCCTGTTTCAAAGGTCATATTCCAGGTAGACTTTTGACTTGATTCTCCCTAAGACATGGTAATATAAAATTACCCTGAGAACATGAAAATCTGTTCAGTTAACACAGGTTAAAGTTAGAAACACATAACACACACACACACACACACACACACACACACACACACACACTCATGTACACACACATCCACTCCTAAACCCAAAAGCACTGAATTTCCCTTCTGCTGCAAATCTCTGAAAATAGGAAATAGAGTGTTTCTTTTCACTAAAAGGTTTTCCTCAGGAAAGCATGATTCAGATGACCATAGTCACTGCCTTTTCTGATTGATGACACGTAGGGGTTTCTCCTCTAAAAGTCTGAAAGATACTCTCCCTATAGGGGGCGACATGAGGTGTGTGTTGTAAAGTTTCTAGGTTGTTCTAACATAAACCTACCAACCTTCGATTCTCTCCCACTCACTCCTACCCTGTTGATAAGTGATGCACTGAGTGTTTAAAAACAAAAAAGAATGTGTTCAACTCCTACCTGTTGAAATTTCTCAAAATACCATCTATTCAATCAAAAAATGGTGACTCTATTTTCCAAAGTAAAATTAGGACAGTCTATCAGCGGAGCAAAATATTTTAAATTAGATCTATTGACCAGTTCCTTTGACTCAACTATTTTTCACTTTCATAAAAAAATTTTCTAATTTTGACAACTACTGATCTGCATTCTAAGGAACTGTTTTGCTCTAGTAAACACACTGCATCTGCCCTTCTGATCCCAGGTTAAAAACTGTTCCATCAGCCATCTGATGTCAAAGAAAACAAACTAGGCTAAGTCCACTTTCACAAAAACCCTATTCATAGATGAATAAACAGCTTCAGAAACTGTAGCTCCCTGCAAAATGTGCCAGAAGAGAACAATGATGTAAACAAAGCATGTGAATGCAGAAAGACGGACTGTGCTCTGCCTTTCAAATGACAAGAGAGTAATCGGGATGAGGGAAGGGCAGGGAGAGCTCTTAACCCTGGCAGAGAAAGAAAAAAATGAATCTACACCCCAAGTGCAAATATACTTTTTTGTTTCTTTGCGGTACGTGGGCCTCTCACTGTTGTGGCCTCTTCTGTTGCGGAACACAGGCTCCGGACGCACAGGCTCAGCGGCCATGGCTCATGGACCCAGCCGCTCCGCAGCATGTGGGATCTTCCCGGACCGGGGCACGAACCCGTGTACCCTGCATTGGCAGGCGGACTCTCAACCACTGCACCACCAGGGAAGCCCACAAATACAGTTTTTAAATTATCTGGCTGTGAAGCTATCAGTGAACCAACTGTACCTAGAACTTGGCTTCACAAATGCTAGAACCACCAATACCTTCGTTCAAGACACCATCATCTCCAGAATACTGCAATGCCTTCCATCTGGGCTCCCTAAACTCATTTGTGCCCCAATAACCCAAATCAGATCATGTCACTCCCCTGCTTTTCATGATTAGAAAATATTGCAAATGCCTGTCCAAGACTTATAAGACCCTCCATGATCTGACAGCTGTGTCTCTCACCCCACCCACCACAGCCCCACTGTCCTTGCTCATGACTCCACTGCGCTTCCTTTCCTCAAACACTCCAAGCTCATCTGCACCTCAGGGCCTTTGCACTAGCTGTGCCTTCTGCCTACAGTGCTCTTCCCCCTAATTTTCCAATGGCTGGTTCCTTCTTGTCATTCATACCCAGTGTCATCTTCTCAGAGAGGCTTCCCCAATGACACCATCCAAAGAAGTCTCCCACCCGGCCACTCTCCTTCACCTCTCTGCTTTACTTTCTTCTTAGCACTTATCACTAGCGAATATTTTCTTGTTCATCTGCTTCGTTGTGGTGGTGGTTTTGGTATTGTTGTTTGTCATCCCCACATCTACCATATTAAAGGAGGGACCCAGCTGAAACCCTGCACCTAGAACACAGCTGGATTTCCAGCACCTGGAACAACACCTGGAACTTAGTAGGTCCTCAGTAATCACTTGTTGAATGAATGAAACTCTCTCATTACTACAGGGTGGAATTTGTCATCAAGGAAAGTGCTCCTCTGAAGCTGTCTGCAAGAGAACTACTACTAAACCTTTCCATGGCGTCACCTTCCTCCAGGACATCCGAGGTCCTCAAAGGAAGTGAGGGAAAAGTGTCCAAGGAAACAACGAGGAGAAGACAAAAAGTAGAGTTAATTTAACTCACCACCTATCCACCAATACAGAGAAGGATGGAATTGTCGTAAATTATTAGTAAACACGTGAAAGGTGACTATCAGACACAGCAGCATTAAATATTTAAGCAACAATAATCCAATTATACTACATATTAACTTGGAGTTATTATGAATTAATCAATAATGAGTTTGTCAACATTTATATGCCGTACATTATGCAAAATGCTTTCCCTACGTTACCTCTTTTAATTCTAACAAAAACAGAACAGTTATCAGTTAGTAACAGTTATCAGTTAGTAACAGTTAGTAACAGTAACAGTTATCAGTTAGTATCAGTTAGTAACAGTTATCAGTTAGTAACAGTTAGTAACAGTTAGTAACAGTTATCAGTTAGTAACAGTTAGTAACAGTTATCAGTCACATTTCACAAATGAGAAACCTAAGGCGGGCTTGGGGAAGTTAAGATACTTTACTAAGTTTTCAAATCGGTTAGTATCAAATACAAAATCTGTTGTAAAGCAACTACACCTCAATAAAAATTTTTTAAAAAAATACAGAATATGAATCCAGCTCTATTTTATTCCAAAGCCTGTGTGTTATTCGCCATGCCCAATCTCTCCCTCAGCAGTTAAAATGAAAATGCTGTGAAGAATCAAAGGCAAGCAGGAAATGAAGCCATAAAGATCATTTAAGAAAGTTAAATGGATGGATGGATGGGTGTGATTCCACCAAATAGAAATGTTAATTGTACCAGACGAAAAATCTGCCATATGACACTCAAGATAAAATAAAAATTAGATTAAGAGAGTCAAAAAGAGAAATGATTCATTACTGAGTAGCATTCTGAAACAATACAACACAGTCAACAAACTACAATAAAAATAACTGGCAAGAAGTGTCTCAAATGCTAAAAGGTCAGCTTCAGAATACTAGGGTCCTGCTTAAGCCGTGTAATTTAAAAAAAAGAAAGAGAAAAAAAAAGAGAAAAAAAAAAAAAAGAAAAAAAAAAAAAAAAAAAAAAAAAGAAAGAAAAGAAAAGAAAAAGAAAGAGAAAGAAAAGGAATGCAGCCCATGAGTGTAAACCCTGAAGGGATAATCAGGAAACACAAAGTCAAAAGTTCTTTGAAGTTGCCCCTCCCAACACTTGATGAAGAGAGAACGAAAAGCACCACCTTGAGCAGAGGAGGAACCAGGGGCTGCACAGAACAAGAGGACAGAAGCCTGTGGAGTCAGGTCCCAACTCCTGGCCTTCTGACCTTGGACAACTCACTTCATGTCCGAAAGCCTCTATCCTCACTGGGCCTTCACTGTGCTCCTCTCGGGCTTGTGAAAATATCAAATGAGAACAAATATGGAAGACCCTGCGTAAATAAAACTTGCTTTAAAGCCTAGCTAATGGCTATACCAGTGGTGAAAACACCAGAAACCTCACAAAATGAGAGCAAAGAGGGAAAAGGAGGTGAGAACATGGATGTCCCAGAGCTAGAACACAACAGGCTAGGAATGAACAAACATCGAGGCAGGGACACAGAAACAGCAGGACAGAGAACTGAGGTGCCCGCAGCTCTCCACAATGATGTGGACGCAAAAGGGAAGCGTGCAGGTGAGGCCTGAACAAGGACAGGTCACCTCCCAATCTCCACCGACACAGAACTCAGACACCCGGCCTCGGCACAGCATGCACTTCCAAATTTTGAGAACTGCCCTGAATGACGTTCAGCGTCACTTTCCAGCAACAATGAAATCTCCCCCCAAAATCATCTAAGTTTGATAAACCCGGTGCAATCACAGACTACAGGACCATGTGGCTGGCCAAAAGCCCAGCTCATCCTCCAAAGTCCACCTCAGGATCCTGAGAACACACTTCAACCACACAAGCCCACTGACCACCCCATGACTCCCTTCTTCCTACTTGGCTTAAAAAAAAAAAAAAAAAAAGGATTGTTATGAGAACTCTTCAAATCCCAAGAAATATGGAAGACAGCTCAAGGGAAATGTCTCATTTAGTTTACAGAGAATCACCTGATGTTGTCGCTAGGTGGTGCTTATAAATATATAAATATAAGCACACACCCTAAGATTGCTTTTCTGTTTTAATTAGTGGCCAAGTCAAGTGTCGTCACCAGGGAACTTAAATAAAATAGGTGGAGCCCATGTCAGATCAGACAGCAGGACCTACCAGTGAAGCGCGAAAACACATTTGCAGTGGCTGCTAGGGCAGAGCTTCTCAAGCTGCAACGTGCACATGGATCACCAGGGGATCTTGTTCGAATGCAGAGTTAGCAGGCTTGTGCTTCTGCATCTCCAACAAGCTCCCGGGAGATGCGGGTACCACTAGCCATGGACCAGGTGCCACAGAGCGGTCAACAGTCCAAAGCAAGAGCCAGTCCTAACGCCATGCTCACTGGAAGTCCAGTGACTATGAGAAAAAAGTTGAGAAAATACGGTTTGAACTTATTTACCCCAAGAGGGCTCATGATATTGGCAAGAGGCATCTACCACTCAGCTCACCAAGAACCTTCCCCTGATTAGTGATGTTGAGCATCCTTTCATATACTTGTTGGGCATCGGTATGTCTCGTCACTTTTTATTATTTCTGCTTCTTAGTATTTTTAAAAGAAATTTGCCTAAGAGGAATTAATAGAGTCCTTCGTATACTTGTTCTAATTTTTTTTTTTTTTTTTTTTGCGGTACGCAGGCTTCTCACTGTTGTGGCCTCCGGAGCACAGCCTCCGGACGCGCAGGCTCAGTGGCCATGGCTCACGGGCCCAGCCGCTCCGCGGCATGTGGGATCTTCCCGGGCCAAGGCACGAACTCGTGTCCCCTGCATCAGCAGGCAGACTCTCAACCACTGCGCCACCAGGGAAGCCCTGTTCTAATATTTTTAAGTTTGCTCTTCATAATTAAGCTTTAGATACACCTAGAATTTACTTTGCACAGAGGATGCCATAGTATTGTTGTGAGTATAATATGTAAAGAATTTAATAAAATATCAACATAGAAAAAGCAAAAAACAAAAACAAGAACCTTCCTGACCAGCTGCAAGTCCCACCCCGGGTCCTCTGAGTGGTTGGCAAACGGCAGGGAAATCTCCACGGCACTGACTGGTGTCCCTGAATGGTAAGAATCAACCTTATGACAGACCATGTGGCTCAGAGAGAATAATTTATGTCCTGGAGCTATAGGATAAAAGAGGAGAGGAAGCAATAAAAACAAGTAGTAATTTATTGAGAGCTTACATAAGATCACACAGGCAGAGGTGGTACCGGGATACAAAGCCAGAGACTGATTCCAGAGCCCACACTCTCACCTTTAAGTTCCAATGCCTGGTACAAGCCACGGGAGCGATGAAGTGATGGAGGAGAGGAGAGCATTTAAGAGCACCACCGCCTATCAGCGCGAGACCAGAGACTCCCTGTCTCTGCTTTAGTTTCTTCGCCTTTAATGCGGGCTAATAATTGTTCGCACACCTCACCCGGGTTTTCTGAGGAGTAAATGAGGGAGTCTAAATAAAGCGCTTAGCCCAGTGTCTGATACATAATAAATACCTCAATGAATGTTTTTCTATTATTATGATTAAGAAAACTCTGTGGCTGGAGTCCAGGAGATAGAACTGGCAAGAAATTGGAATGAAGAAAAGAGTTCTTGACCTATAGCCAAATGGTGGACCTACAACTGCCAAAAGAAACGACCTCCCTTTTTCAGCGACCCTAGTGGCTAAAGGAAGGACAACCTAACTGGAATCAGAATGACAAAAAGAACTGGCCTTTGACCAGCCACGAACAAGATCTCTACAGTTAACGTGAGAACTCCAGCTCCTCTGTGACCAGATAGTGAGACACTTTAAAACTGCTGACCTGCCACATGTTACAGACACATCAAGAGAAAAGCAGTGCCCAAGGCCAGATATAGAGAATGAGCAGATGTCCCAAGCACACGCTCAGACCTCAAACAAGAAAGCTCCCTTTCCTCTTGGTTGGTGATGGGGAAACATTAACCACACTGGCCGCACCAGAAGGTGGCCAGAGATACTTCCGTTCTGGGACTAAAGCTGATGTTATAGATGTGCTCCCCCAACAACAAACACACTTATTTCGAGACTGTCCGTCGCAGACCGATCAATGACCAAGGGCTGGATGGACGGGGCTGCAGGGACAAACCAGTAACCGTTCCTCCTTGCTGAAGACACTCCCCCAATGGCCTGAAAGCAGAAACACAACTTGGGACGCGGCATTTTACGATGCAACTTCTAATATTTAAATCAAGCTTAGAATGATTTGGCTTTAAGCCAGACTCTTTCCAACTTTTCCCATTATTACAAGGAACTCCAGATGTGAATTTTTTAATTTAATTCTTTACCATGAAGTTGCAATTAACTGTTGTCAATGAAACATCTTTGTAAATGAAATGAGCATATTAAATATAACAAGAAAAAAAAATCAGGCTTAGAGACGGAGACCTCATAATCAGCTTAAGGTTCTGACCTAAGAAAAAGTAACAGGGATGAAAATACAACACTATTTCTAAAATAAGGCGGACCCATGGGCTTGAGGGAAGTGGGAAATTGTGACATGTGTCCTACTTTGAGAGCTGATCTATGAGTATCAGGACATGTAAATTACCGTATATCAGACACTACTGGCTGCCTACCAATATCTATTCTCCCCCTCTTCCCTACTGAATAAACTCCAAATTGTTTTCAAGGCCACAGTGTACGAAACTTTGAAAAAAAATACAGTGACCAGCTTCCCTTGTAGCATGAGGTAATCATGTGACAGTTGTAGCAACTACGATGAAGCCAAGGCATTTGATGGAAGCTCTAGGAGAGCTCTGTGAAGGGGAAGACTTGGCTACCACCAGTGTTCTGTCTCCTCTGGGTCTCCTTTCTCCAGCCTGGAACAAGAATATGATCCTGCTGGTGGAGCACCCTCCCTGCACTGAGGCGTTTGGTATAAAGGGTTCAGCCCCCTGCTCAGAATGGCTGAACACGATGACGGAAGGAGCCTGGAGTCCTGATGGCACCACGGAAACCCCACACGATCCTGAATTCCCTATTTCCAGACTTCTTTTCCAAGGAAAAATCAAAACTCTCATTTGGAGAGTCCACCAAAAACTGGGTTTTCCGTTTTACGCAGCTGACCCTATTCTTGCCTGATACAAGTTCATCTGCTTTGCAGAAGCCTTCACCAAATCATTTGGAAGGCAAGGTGTCATCAAACTATGAATTAATTTGATTAACAAGTAACTTTCCTGACATATACGGAATAGATAGAATAAGACACACATACAGCGAATGACTCTCCTCCACTAACACGTGATCTATAAGTCATCACAGGGATCCTGATGGTCTCTTCATCAATGTGGTGAAGGTGCTGAGCGTCCTCTGGGGGTGACCCTGGGAAGAACCTCCCAAGAAGATGGAAGGAAATGAAGCCAAACTGTCTGGGGTCAAACGGTGCTCTGTCACTTTGTGGCTGTGTGACGCTGGTCAGAGTACTTAACCTTCCTGTGCCTCGGTGTGCTCAAGTGCAAAGTGGGAATGATAGTTCCTACCTCAAAGCGTGTTTACGCCTTGAAATGAGCTAATGCTTAGCTCACTGAAATGTACAATGCTTAGACCTGCGCTAACACGCACTGAGGATCTACTAATATTATAACACTGGTGTTGACAGAGCTAGTGATTAATACAAATAAAAATTATAATAATAATAAAATACTACTACTAATAAAAGCCAGATGAATTACTTCATTCTGTAGACAGCAACCTTTTTCCTAATATATGCATCTGCCTAACAACATCAACATGAGAGCAAGTTGGAAATTGTGGCCGGATTTAGACAGTTTTAAGTCTAAGGCTTTCTACAGTGGTCACGATCACCACTGCCATACTCACGCGATGCCAAGAGTGGCAATCTACAAGAAGAGCTACTTATCAGTAGGATGTATTTATAAAATGGGGGTTGGGCAGGGAGGTTAGCAAAGACAGCTAAAAATAGTTCTATCAGCAAACAAGTTTGCATAAGCCAATAGTTCATGAAAAACTCAATATTTTCACATCATGACTATGAGAAATATTCAAGTAATGTGTTACCCAATTTGGGAGAATGTAGCCTCTCGTCTAAGAGTTCACCACACACTTCCTCCTTTTATCTTCTCTAGATTCTAACACAAAAAGTATCCAGGTCATTCTATGAGGCTGTACTTAAGGGTCCAAAAGGGCACATGAATTTTGTATAAAGTTGCCACGTACTACCCACAGGTATTTAACCTAATCAGTATCCAATGCTCCAGACACCAAGATACTGAACCACCCATAATTCCTCTTTCAGGTCAGTAGAAAACTTTCCCTGGGTGAAAGTAATCTCAACTAAGTCACAATGTCAAGGCACGGGATACCAAAAACAGTTTAATCTGCTCTGACTTAAATGCTAAACAAACATAACAGGATGTGAATTTATGCTTCTCTTCTCCCAATCCCAAGAGGGACCAAAAAAAAAAAAAAAAAAAGACACAAATCTTGAGGGTGTGAAGATCTCACTCCATAATCTCCCTGTTTGCCTGTTACTGGTTTTCTGGTTGTACCTTATCAACTAGGCTGGCAGCAGCTCAGAAAAGCCAAAGAGTGATAAATTGTAACCCTTTCTTTTACTCAGGAGCAGTACTGTCCAGTACAAATATAATGTGAGCTGCAAAAGTCAGCCGCCTGTGTAATTTTAAATTTTTCAGAGCCACCTTTCAGAAGGTAAAAATAAATAGGTGAAGTTAATTTTAGTAATAAACTCTATTTACCCCAATATATTAAAATATTATCATTTCAACATGTAATAAGTATAAAAATCTAGCAATGAGATAGTTTATATGCTGTTTTTCACACGAGTGTGTATTTTACACTTACAGCACATGGCAATTTGGACCAGCCATATTTCAAGGGCCCAAGAGCCACTTGTGGTCTGGTTACCACTTTGGACAAAGCAGCTCTTGAGGTCAAAAACCGCTGAAGTCATCAGTTTCTTAGTTTGCTTCTATGATGGATACACTGGTAAAATAGATCAACCAACTCAGACTGGGCAAGTCGCTAGACAGGGGACCTAGTAGTATCTTGAATGGGGGAACACACCCCATTTCAAAATAGGATCTGGGTCTTCATAGCTTTTTTAAGTTTATGTTTCGTATCAAGCTGTGACATTGCTGTTTACACGTTACTCAGTGTACAAGTACTTGGTGTTTTCATGTTTGTTTTAAATAAGAGCCCAGGAAATTTTGGTCCCTGGGCAAACCTCTTCTCAGGAGCGATGTACCCTGTCCCTTCTCCCAAAGGAGCAGGAAATGGTCAGACATGCCCCGCTGACAGGTGCCATGCCTCCCATACATCTGGGACATCCCATTCCACGTGGTCTGTGTGTACTACGCAGGCATGAGAAATGAGATGCAGAGATGACCAGTGTTTGTGATGCCGCAGCCATGGGTGAGACAGTTACAAAGACAACCTGATCTTACCAGTGTTACCTACCTCTCAGGCTTACTGAAGACCAAGGGCAATAACAGAGAGAGAGCTCTTAGCAAACCGTAAAGCGCTATACAATTCTAGTTATTATTATTGAGAAAGGACACCATTCCTCTCACCTGGAAGAGCAGATAGAAGAAAGTAAAAAAAAAAAAAAAAAATAGTAACTTGAAACAGAGAGATGCTGAGCTGCGAGGGGGGTGAGGAACCCATTAAAACACTAGCTGTTCTTGGAGGGCTTGTGCTCTTGGAAGGGTTCAAAGAGGCTTGAGGAACCTCCGTCACTTCTCCCTCGAAATCTTGGCAGGTACTTAAAAGTAACCGTGACAGCTCAGGGTCCAAGCTTCCACCCACCCCTGCTCCAGCACCCGCTGCCTGTCCAACCAACCCCCTGCTTTTCCTCATTCCAAATGACGGCATAACTCAGGGGAAAGGTTCCAAACAGTTAGACTTCTTCTTTCCCGGGTTTAAATATGGCCTAAAAATGCGGCGCCACCGGGGGTACTGGCGCCTTCCCGGAGCGAAAGTCGCCGAGTCCCGGGGAGTCTGGCTCAAGGCTCGTCGCCGGCGCGAATGCCTCAGTGTTGGTTCTTGCGCTGCCCTCTCTCCCTCTCCGACAAAAACAGGCTCGCCGAGCCGCCGGGGTCTCCCTTTACCTGTCCAACCGCCTCGTCACGCCTGCGAACTGCTCTGGGCAGGCGGCGTTGACGACGTCCGAGGGGAGTCACCCACACAAAGGCGCCTTGTGCCTCTGTGCTCCGGGACAGGCAGCCGGGGCGCCGGGAAGGGCAGGGAGGGCGCCCCGCGTCCGAGATCCGCACCCCCGACTCCCATCCTCCATCAGATGCCACCCCTACTCCGCCTCAGGTTTAAAGACGGGCCTCTCCTCGTCTTGCCACCACCACTCGCACCCCCGAAAGCAGGCACAAGAGCTAGGGGCGCACAAGCCACTGGGATGAAGTTTGCATTGTCACCGCGCTGCGCTCTCAACGCTTCTCGCCTGCAGGAAGGGCTGAGCACCCCCTACCCCAGCTCCCCGCCAGCCGATGCCCGGGGTCGGAGACGCCGGGCCCCCCCAGGCTCGCTCACCTCTAGTCCAGTCCACCACTTGTTTGGGGCTCCACTTGGTCACGGGCTCCATGGTGGATGACTGGGCACCCAGCGGGGCTGGAGTCGGCGGTAAAGTCCTGCTGCCCGCGCCCGTTGCCCCTTCCCGGGAGGGCGCGCCCCGCGGCTGGTCTCCGCGCCCGAGCGCCCCGTCAAAGCTGCATGACTGCCGCGGTCAGCGGGACATCCCAGCGCGGCTCAGCCCGGGCGGCGCGGCCCCTCCTCCAGCTGCCACCGTCCAGCTGCAGCTCCTCCTCCCGCGGCCGCCGCGGCCGGGACCCCGGGCACAGCTGCTGCTCCTGGGCGACGGCAGCTGCCGAGCCTCGGGGCCGTGAACCCAGATCCCCCGGCCTCGGCTCCGAGCGGGACTCTCCCGGCCCTGCTGCTCCCCGCCGCCCCTCTGCGCCTCCGGCCGGGACCACTGCCTCCGGTTCTCGGGCCGCGCGCTCCGCTCCCCCTCCAGCTCCTCCTCTGGGCTGCGAGCTCTCCCGGGTCCCCGCTCCTCGCGCGCCGGCGTCCGGAGTCTTCCCGCCCGCAGGTCCCACCTCCTGCGCCTCCCTCGCGGGCTGCACCGGGGCGGGGAGGAACGCAGGGCGAGCGCGCTCGGGTTACAAAGTTCCAGCTCCAGGCTGCGCGCTCGGAATAAAAGAAGGGGCGGGGCCGGACACCCAGCGAAACTCGTGGGAGGGGGCGGGGCCGCCCAGCCAGCCGACTCCGGTTACTTTCCCTCTCTCAGCGGGTCTCCGCACACTCGGAGTGGCCCGGGCCGGACTTTCTTTCTCAGGGGGCGGGTTGTAGATACGCGTGCATCCTGCAGAGCCCGTCGGCTTTGGTGAGGCCCGGGTCCTATTGGTAGCTGTACAGGCTGGCTGTGTGCAACAGTGCACTAAAGAGAGTAATAATAAAATCAAAACTAAAGTGAGACCTGCACGTTCTGTTCGTTTTAAGTGCTGTGGGTCAATACTGCTATGCGATTAAGCCCTCCTGCTTTTAAATTGCTTAAGGGAAAATTATTTTATTTTATTTATATTTTGGATGACATTGTGACAATCTAATTCACTTCTTTTTAAATTTATTTTACTGAAGTATAGTTGATTTACCATGTGTTAACTTCTGCTGTATAGCAAAGTGATTCAGTTATACATATACATTCGTTTTCATATCCTTTCCTATTACGGTTTATCACAGGACACTGAATACAATTCCCTGTGCTATACAGTAGGACCTTGTTTATCCATTCTCTATACAACAGTTTGCATCTGCTAATCCCAAACTCCCAATCCATCCCTCTCCCACCTCCCCTCCCCCTTGGCGACCCGTTCTCTATGTCTGTAACTCATTTCTCTTTTAATGCTACTGCGATATTTCAACTTCGCAACTAAGATGAATCATAATAAACTGGTAGCTTTTAGCGTTCTATATTGCCATACTGTAATATTCATATTTGCAAAGTGAGCTAATGCTCATTTGAATTAGTCATCAATCGTGAAGGGAAAGTTGTTAGCCAGCTCCAAAAATAAAAGATACTGTGTGCAGTTTCAGCGACTGACAGAAGGGCCCTTTTACTTTCAGGGGCTCAATCTGGGGCCAGAGTTAACCCCGAACTGAGGGAAAATCCTAAATTTGAAAACCTACCTCTCCTCCTTCAAGCCTCACTTCACCCCCTCCTCTTCAGCCCCAGTGAGCTCTACCTCCCACTCACAGATGCTCTGGGACTTAGTGATTCTCACCTTCCATTGCGTTATTTATTTACATCTTCCCCTTGGAGACTGTTAACCCCTGGGAGGCAGAACTTACCTGATATTATATAGAGCTTTTTCTCCTCTCCCTCTTCCTACCACCTAGCTGGTGCCACCTAGCAGGGAGTCAAAGGTGCGGTTGGTATTTATTCTTTCCTTTAACATATATCTGGATGCCTCCTGTGTGCCAGCCACTTCATTCATGAAATATCTGTTGAATTAGTATGATATGGACTATTTATACAGGTCAACTTGGATGCACCTGTTGGAAGGATGGCTAGCAGAAGGCCTAAGCATCTGTTGCATAGTGTGATGATCTGGAGTACCCAAGAAGAAGAAACCTACTTTAAAAAGTGAAACATCGGACTCACCTTCCATGCAACTCATCTACAGCAGAGGAGACACAACAACACAAAGACATGCAGTTATCAAATCCAATAATTTTTTTGCTGTCGTTTTTTGAGCAAGAGTTGCTGGTTGACCAGGAAACTTGGTAAAGGCAGTGACAAAATTCCAGACGGCGTAGTTGTCCTTCAAAAAAGAAATGACTTTTAAAACTTAATAACATCAATTGTTAACCATCTTTTCTTTATGGCAGCAAGTAGGGAGCATCTTAACATCTGTCATTGGATTCACTGGAAAATGTAACCCATCTTACCCACACCGTTAGTTACAGCAATCACTGTATTTTGTATCATCTTTAATGATGATTAGTGTGACCACATAATTTATCTCCAAACCAAGATATTCCTGAATCTGAAAGGGGATTTATCAATACATACACTGGAATAACATGAATAGATTGAGCCATATGGTCCCTGTAACTATGAAGGAAAAGTCAACTGTTAATGATTTTGCCACAGAATTTTACTTGATATTTTCATGATGTTTTCAAATTCATTTGCATTCATCATTACCAGAGAGTTAAAAGCTAAAATTCTGAGAGTCAAACAAGAGTTTGCAAAAGTTAACTGCACTAAGTCAACACACTATCTGTATGTTGATGACAAATACATCATTGCTGAAGGGGAAGGCCATGCTAAGATCTCCAACCCAGAAGACCAATTAACTATCTAAATGAATTAGCATTCTGTTTACACGTTAAGTCTCGAAGGCTAATTACTACCTAAATAAGGCCTTCTACCTTAATTACAGCTGTTAGCACGTGAAAGTTTGAGGGAGGCCTTCTGGTCTGAAATGCAAACTTGAAGACATCCAATGTCACTAATGGCAGATAATAAAGGCAGAATCTTAGGTAAATAACTTTGGAAATTAAAGTGGATACAAAATGATCATTGATGAATGTGCTTATTTTTCTTCTCTGCTAGCTATAATCTTTGCCATCCTATTACATTGTATATGCACGCACATTACCAAATGACAGCCAGGCCATCTTCCTGAGAAGCAGAATTCCTCCTGGGCAGCTTGATGTTTTACCACAATCCCTGACACAGAACAAAGAGCTGAAGAAATCCTTTTTTTTTTTTTAATTGAATTGAATTTGTAGAACTGATACTAGAGCCCAGGTTCCCTAGATTTCTCTTTTCAGCACCTTTATTTTTCTGACTTGGGGTCGCACATTTAGGTCATTTATTTATTCTGTACTTGTAAGGCACTAAACTAGGCACAGGGAGGGTTCAGAAACAAATGCCAAGTAGCCTTTGTAGATCAAAGATATCATGTGATTTTCAGAGGGTGGATTTTCTTCTTTGGTCTTTAATCAGAGGAAAGTACGCTGCTAGACCCGGGTGGAGAGGTCTAAGGATCAATGTGATAGCAACATTTTGAGCCAGTATATTTTATTAATTTTTTGAGAACTAGGAATGGAGCATTTTGAATTAGTAGTTATTACCATACTTTGTCTGATAAACACAAAAGGAGCAAAATAAGCAAACTTTTAAACAAATTAATCTGTAAAGACCCAGGTTCCTTCCCCAGTTCAAAACAATGTTTTCCAGAATGAGAGAAAAAATGAAAAAACGGAGCTGCTCCAAATAATCTACTTTATCTCACAACCTATGATCTTTCTCTTTTTTTTTTTTTTTTGCGGTACACGGGCCTCTCACCGTTGTGGCCTCTCCCGTTGCGGAACACAGGCTCCGGACGCGCAGGCTCAGCGGCCATGGCTCACGGGCCCAGCCGCTCCGCGGCATGTGGGATCTTCCCGGACCGGGGCACGAACCCACGTCCCCTGCATAAGCAGGCGGACTCTCAACCACTGCGCCACCAGGGAATCCCAATCTTTCTCTTGATTATCACTTTTTTCCCATCACATTGCTTTTTAACTCTTTTCAGAACATTCAAAATTACTTAACGTTCTGTGCACATATTGTCTCGTGTATGTCTCTTATGCCATCTTTTATCTTGAAGGATCCCAAACAATTCTTCAAAATGCTGCCTGGGAAATATCCTACTTGGTTTGCGTTAAGCATTCCTATCTGTGACATTACCTCACTGCAAAGTCATCAGGTAAGTAAATTATCCAGGCTGTTGATGATCTTGTCTTTCATTCAATTCCATTTGGTCTGAATTCTTCACACCATAGTCATGTAATTATCTTCCTAAATATGCTGGGTCCTCTAACAGATAATTCAGGTAGGAAAGTCCTCCAACTTTTTTTTGTTTTTTTTAAGTCTCACAGGGGCTGCTGTACGTATTCAAATTCTTCTGATCAAATTTCTGATCAAATTCTTCTGATATTAATTGTCCTCCTAACAGTAGGAAAGCTGATATTTGGCTTTCTTTTACTGAGCCCTATTTGTAACTCAGAGATCGATGTTGATTGGATAAATGTTCAAAAACCTCACCTATTTTAAATCAGACTTGGAGAAGTTGATGACGCTTTTCTAGCACAAAAGAGAAGCATTTGACACCGTTAAATGCTCTTTTCCAGGATTTATAGCTGTATTTTTGGAGAGTTGTTATATGAGGCCATACCCAGAAAAGAAGTTGAGCTTCTTTATGTGCAACTGTTAAAGTAGCTAACAGGGGAGCGTGCTATAGACCAAAAAGAAACAATCAATCCTACACGTTCCCCCACAGATTTATGCTACCTTTCCTTCCAGCTATCAAGTTGCGGAGTGTCCAGAAAGAACCAAATTCCATTTGCACCAGTGGCTCTTACAGTTTCAGTTTAACATTGTGGAGCTCAGCATCTCTGAACAAGTAAATCTAATGCCAAGAGTTTCAGACCCAATGACTTCTGTTTCAAACATAAGTTCCATGTTGATAATGACACACAAAAGCTCAGGGTGAAAAAAGATTAATGTTTGTCATGCTAAACCTAAAAGTAAAACTATAAATTACGCCAAGTAAAAATATTTTTTACATTTTTTAATTGAAGTATAGTTGATTTATAATGTTTCAGGTGTACAGCAAAGTGATTTAGTTATACACACACACACACACACATATATATGTGTATATGTGTGTGTGTATATATATATGTATATATGTATGTATATATATTTTTTTTCTTTTTCAGATTCTTTTCCATTCTAGGTTATTACAAGATTTTGAATATAGTTCCCTGTGCTATACAGTAGGTCCTTATTTTTTATCCATTTTATATATAGTAGTGTGTATCTATTAATCCCAAATTCCTAATTTATGCCTCCCCCCAACCCTGCCTTCCCCTTTGGTAACCGTAAGTTTGTTTTCTATGTCTCTGAGTCTCTTTCTGTTTTGTAACTAAGTTCATTTGTATCATTTTTTAGATTCCACATATAAGTGATATCACATGGTATTTTTCTATCTGTGTCTGATTTACTTCACTTAGTATGATAATCTCTAGGTCCATCCATGTTGCTACAAATGGCATTATTTCATTCTTTTTTATGGCTGTGCAATATTCCATTGTACATATGTACCACATCTTCCTCATCCATTCATCTGTCGATGGACATTTATGTTGTTTCCATGTCTTGGCTATAGTAAATAGTGCTGCTTAGAACTTTGGGGTGTATGTATCTTTTCTAATTAGAGCTTTGGTCTTTTCTGGGTATATGCCCAGGAGTGGGATGGCTGGATCATATGGTGACACTATTTTTACTTTTTTAAGGAACCTCCATATTGTTCTCCATAGTAAACCAAGTACACTTTTAACATTAGAAATAAAAAACAGATTTGAGGGTCATAAACACACTAAGCCACAATTTTACAAAATTCTCTAAAGTGTTAACAAGAAGAATGTAAAAATAATTTGTTTACTATTTTGTATTTTCCTAATTTGACACTGGCATAACAGAGATATTTTATAATGCCACTTCAGATCAAATAGAAATATTTGTGGTCCAGTGGCTAAGACTCCATGCTCCCAATTCAGGGGAGCCCAGGTTCGATTCCTGATCGGAGAACTAGATCCCACATGCTGCAACTAAGAGTTCACATGCCACAACTAAAGATTCTGCACGTCGCAACAAAGATCCCACATGCCACAACTAAAGACCTGGCACAGCCAAATAAATAAATAAATATTTTAAAAAGAAAAAGAAATATAAATTCAAGTGCTCCAGACTGTAATTAAGCAGCTTTAGTGAACTTTGAGTTCAGTCTAAAGGATGCTTGGCTCTTTCATTACATAGTTACACTTGCACACAGAAGAGGAAACTTTCTTCTAGTTGTAACCTATCAAGGGTATTTAAATTCTGCAGCCCCTGCTATTCAACACACCCACATTTTCACTAAAAGCACGTTTACGCCTCCCATTTGGGATCCTTAGAAATGTGAGTCTGTAACAGGAGCCTATTTCTTAATTTTCCACAACATTCCCTTGTACTTGGAAATACTGTAATCATTGGGGATGGGGGAACGGTGGAAAGAAAAAGAACATATTAGAAAAGCAGGAAGTATTTCAGTCTACTTCGGCATCAAAAGGGAAAGGATGAAAGTTAACACCAATCAGTGTTTTCCCAGAGGAAGTCAGATGATTCCACAGGATTTTAAGAGCACTCCCAAAGGTCTAATTGAACAGGAAAACTCACACTTGCTGCCTAAAAGTCAGCAAAATGGTTGTTAAAACCCACAACCAACTAACTCACAAATGCTAGCCACAGTAATTGTTTTACAGTAATCATTTTACAGTATGCATTCCACTCTGGAAAAAAAACTCCCAGATCAAATCTCTTTTTCCATTTGCGTTCCATATAAGTTTTGCTTTGAGTTACAGAGGAATGGGGTTGTATTCGTTCCTTTTCCGCATTGTTTTCCTTCTCCTGGGCTTAGTCCCAGTAAAACAACTGTGGGGTGAGGGTGTGGGGGATTCCAGGAGCTGGAGGAACCTCAGTTCAGAGGCCAACAGAAAGCTCTTCGGTGGTTGAGCTCGTGCTACCTGGGTCCTAGGAAATCCTTGGTGCTGGGAGGAATGAAACAAAGGGGGGACCTGCATAACACCAGGGAGGCAAACCAGCAGGCCTCACCTCTGTCCTGCTCCAAATAATGTCCCCTGTGGATGCCACACAGTCACCAGCCAGGTGGAGCAGGAGATAAGAATAGGAGAAATACGATGCTGGCCTCACCTGCGAGGACCCAGGCAACATGGTCAAGGAGGCCAAGTCTGCCTCCTGTATCACCTCTGCTCCCAGGGCCGCCTCCTCCCCCTTTGTGTCCATGTCTTGTGGTTAGACAACTTCATCTCTACTAAGATTCTGGCCTAAGATGGTTCCTTTCTCAGAGAATTCATCTTGAAGGAAAACTCTCTGAGATCCCAGCTGACTTTATGATCCCAATCCTGAAGCAGTCTACAACCAGCCCTGTAACCTTGAGAAAACCAGCTTCTTTGGGGCTATATATTGAGGATTTAGGTCTAAAGGAACTCTGAGGATCCATCTAGCTTCAAAATTCCCTTTTCTGGGACTTCCCTAGTGGCACAACGGTTAAGAATCTGCCTGCCAATGCAGGGGACACGGGTTCAATCCCTGGTCCGGGAAGATTCCACATGCCACAGAGCAACTAAGCCCGTGTGCCACAACTACTGAGCCTGCGCTCTAGAGCCTGCGAGCCACAACTACTGAGCCTGCGCTCTAGAGCCTGCAAGCCACAACTACTGAGCCTATGCTCTAGAGCCTGCACACCACAACTACTGAGCCCACGTGCCTAGAGCCTGTGCTCCGCAACAAGAGAAGCCACTGCAATGAGAAGCCTGCGCACCGCAACAAAGAGTAGCCCCTGCTTGTCCAACTAGAGGAAGCCCACGTGCAGCAATGAAGACCCAACGCAGCCAAAAATAAATAAATAAAATAAATTTATTTATTTTTTTAAAAAATTCTCTTTTCTAATGCTGCAGTATCAGTTGTTGAGGGCAGACCCGGGGGAAGGCTGTTTTGCATGAGGGACCTGAGCCCTTCCTTTCTGACTACTGTAAATCTGCAGGACTCACCATGGTTGTGTAAACTGACTTGCTGACATTGGCTTTGAAAGCAGGACATGGAATAATGATAAGAGGAGAAAACAGAGATTCAGTATTCTGTATATTGTTTATAGATTTTAACACAGAGTGGAGATATGCAATTTGTCAGAATAAAGTTTTGCCATTTGTGAGAAGCTATCAATAATGTAATGATAGCAAATCACACTTTGGTTGTCAAACCAAGGGTCTCACTTCTGTCGGTATCAAAACAAAATAAACAAAAATATTAAATGCACAGAGAAGTACTTATTACTATTGCTAGTCATCAGATGCCACCTCTGACTCCTCTGGAGGGTCTGGCTCCCCAAGAAAGAAATGTCACCTGGTGTGAAGAGAGGTGCCCCAATTTCATTTAGGACCCAAACCACTGTCTCACTTCCTGTCCCCTTCACTCTGCCTTCTTCTCAGCCCAAGAGGTCTCATAGGCAAACACTGTTTGAATTATAATTTCAATGTTGTTTTTTTTTTTTTTTTTACAATTCCTATTCTATTTAATTCTGTGGCTCTTGGTCTTTTTTTTTTTTTTTCCTACCCCTCAGATGAAAACATATCCACAAAACAACCTCTAATTAAATTACTGTTTTACCAAATGTAAAAATCCAAAATCAGTGGTTCGGTTTTTCCAGAAAAAAATGTACTGGAAGTTTCTAGAACTAGCTCTGACCACATCCCTTCACCAAGTAATGATTCACCAAATCATTTCATCTCTCTGGGGTCAGAACCAAACCATCTACAAAGTCTCTCCCAGCTCTGTGTCATCATAAATTTAACCATTGCAACGCTGCCTAACATTGGTTAAACATCAGCATAAATACATTTGAGGAGTGCCTCCTCCTACCCAAAAGAATTCCCAGATCCAAGCATGGCTTTAATCAGAACTTGATTTCTTTTTTAGTCTTCATTTCACTCTCACTGTGTAAAAGAGTATGCCTTTCCGAGACAACAAGCTTCCATCCTTGTCTGTACAACTAGAAATGTCTCAGATATTCAAGACGCTAAACTCCCACGAATGCAGGGGGAGAAAAATACCTCTCCTGCTCCCCTTTCCTCTTTAACACCTGACTCCATCCACAGCTTCTTCTATTTAGGGCAGGATCTAGGAGTAGGAATAAAATCTCCACATAAATGACAAGGTCTGAAATTTGATCATCTTTTATATGTTTTTTTCTTATTTCTCCTTCTGACAGCACTTGTTTCCATTGTTATTTGTTGTAAAAGTGGGAACAATTCAAAGAATGGTGCTATTTTCAGTTACTAATTAATCCACTAAGAAACTTAAAAGCATTCTTCCCTTCTGAGAAAGGAGGCCTTATACAGTTGACAAGAGTCCTTTATCTTTAAAGGTCCAAAGGTTAAATCATTGTCAATCTCCAGTAGAGCTGCCGTACTTTTAAAGATTCACTAAAGGCTTCCCATGGAAGACTGTCCAAAGGGGAAGTCCAGTCATGGAGAAAAGTTAAGTTTGAGGAATTCCAAATTTATCATTTCAGTCATTAAGAGATAAGCCCTGGAACTGTCATCATACATGAGCCACAAAGGGGAGGCTCTCATCTATTCTAGTCAAATGTACAAATATTATAGCCAAGTAGCCAAAGAATTATCCTTCACCCACATTTCTCTATATGTTATTTCTATCTTCTGAACAGCGGTACACGATCTCTCACCAGCTTTCTAAGCTAAGGTGGAGCTGACCGCAATTTTAAATGGTCATCCCATTGTACAGCATTTATGTGCAGACAGGCTTAAGTGGATTCCACACAGGAGCTACGTTTCTGTAGACTTTAGATGCCCCACCAAAAGTAACTTATTTGAGAACCAAAGGGGATTTTATTTTACCCCTGGGCCATGAAATTCCATTCTCCCAGTCACTTAGACAATTCATGTTCAATACAAACATGAAGTAATATAAATAATCTTGAATTCATCAACTAATCCCAGAAATGAAAAAAAAATCTCAAATATTTTCATCTATGGAACCCTAAACAATGTTGACAGCATTGTAGCAAAGCAACCAAAGCAGGAAGAAAAGAGTAAGAAGAAACCTAAATTTTCAATGATTCTGTGTCCAAAAGTAACACTAAAAAGCAATTTAAAAAAAACAGCTGCAAAATAAGGCATAACAAGGCATTATATACTAACAAACAGTGAGTATAAAACAAGGTATAATTCATTGTGAAATAGCTCTGAAACATACCATTTAATTTGCTTAATTTGCTCTTAAATGTATCTAAGTAATTATGGTGGTTTTTTTTACAATGTGCAAATTCTTTGATACCCCACCTTCAAAAGGCAGACTCTAAATTCTCCTCTCCTAGAGTGAGTGACTCTCTCCTAACAGAATATGGCAGAGGTGAAGATAAGTGATTTTGAGACCAAGGCTTACCGGACATGTTGCTTCTGCCTCTTGCTCTTGGATCACTCTCCTGCGGGGGGGAAGCCAGCCTCCATGTTGTGGGCACCCCAAGCAGCCCTGCAGAGAGGTCCAGGTGGGGAGTAACTGAGGCCTCCTGCCAAAGACCAGCACCAACTTGCCAACCCTGGGAGTCAGCTTCCTTGAAAGGAATCCTTCAAACCCAGTCCACCCTCAGAAAACTCCAGCCCTGGCCAGCATCTTGATTCCAACCTCATGAGAGACCCTGAGCTGAACCATTAGCGAGGCCGACCCTGGATCCCTGACTCATGGAAAGTAGGTGAGATAATAGGCATTTATTTAGTAGCTAAATTGGGGGTTTAGCTCTGCAGCACTAGGTAACTAAAGAGAATATTTGAACCACTTTTACATTAAGATTTCTTTCACATAAATATACAATATGTCACTATCTCAAACATTATTAATTTTGCCATTGTCAAACCCATTTCAATAGAATGTAAGCTGCCTGAAAGCAGGAAATTCCTGTTTTGTGCCGTGCATTTACAGTGAAAAACAGTGCGTGGCACAGAGTGGGTGCTCAATAAATATTTCTTAAGTGTGTGACTCACTTGATGAATTTGTCGTAATCTCTATCAGAGGAAGGGGTCAGGTTAAAAAAAAGTTTTCAACTACTGTTTCATCAGTAGTAAACGAAATAAAGTTCAGCAAGGGGGCTAAGTGGTAATAATATTTATAGTAAAGGTGGAATAACCTTTCTAATGTTAAGATAATTTTCATTAGATAGATATAATACCTGTGAAATTTGTTGGCAAAAGGAACAGGCTCAACTGGAGATAAATTTTATAATCTCTCCACGTAGTGTTAACAAACAAATAAGTACGAGAAGAGAATCAATTAAAAAAATACAGGGCCCCCCTGGTGGCGCAGTGGTTGAGAGTCCGCCTGCCGATGCAGGGGACGCAGGTTCGTGCCCCGGTCGGGGAAGATCCCACATGCCCTGGAGCGGCTGGGCCCGTGAGCCATGGCCGCTGAGCCTGCGCGTCCAGAGCCTGTGCTCTGCAACGGGAGAGGCCACAGCAGTGAGAGGCCCGCGTACCGCAAAAAAAAAAAAAAAAAAAAGAATTAGCAGATGAAGCTCAGATTCTTGTGAAGTGACCATCAAGGATCAAACCCGAATGATGGGATGGGATGCACGCACTAAGTAATCATATGGATATTAAGTTAAGCAGGAAGTGAGTAATGCATTCAGGGCAGGAACATACACAGAATCAAAACCAGAGGAGCCAGAACTTAAAAATTTATCCTAGCTAAGAGAATAATCAAGAAATAAAAAGCTTACTAAAAATAGATGATTCCGGGCTTCCCTGGTGGCGCAGTGGTTGAGAGTCCGCCTGCCGATTCAGGGGACGCGGGTTCGTGGCCCGGTCCGGGAGGATCCCGCATGCCGCGGAGCGGCTGGGCCCGTGAGCCATGGCCGCTGAGCCTGCGCGTCCGGAGCCTGTGCTCCGCGGCGGGAGGGGCCGCGGCAGTGAGAGGCCCGCGTACCGGGAAAAAAAAAAAAAAAGATGATTCCAAATCCAATATATGAATGACAGGGCAGAATGAAGCACGTTCAAGCATAAAAAGGGCAAAAAGCCAGTTCAGACTGGCTGGCCTAGAGCAAGGGATTCTGCCGTAAAGGAAACATGGACGTATGAGGCAGGCCCAGGTTAAGTTTGTCCAAGGACATGTGTGAAGCATAAGATGTATGATTATGCACAAAAAATACTCGGCAGAAAGATGAGAAGATGCAGTCAAAAACTGATAGACTAATCTGGACTTTTTAACAGTCCCTCAAAGAGCAGATCATGATTGCAAGTTCATTGCCATAGTTGTCTAATGAAACTTCAAATCACCCAATAACAGGAAAATTAAAGAATGATTAGTGACTTTCAAAATAAGCCTTTGATTCCTAAAGTGATGATAATTATAATTAGCAATAATAAGTAAAACACACGCTTCTATGGGCCAAGAACAAGATATTATTTTACTTTCTCATCTAATACAGTAATCTTATGAGGTAGATACTAGCAATAACTTCAATTTACAGGTTAAAAAAAATGGGTAAGAAAGAGGTCAAGGGACTTCCCTGGTGGTGCAGTGGTTAAGAATCCGCCTGCCAATGCAGGGGACACGGCTTAGAGCCCTGGTCCGGGAAGATCCCACATGCCGCGGAGCAGCTAAGCCTGTGTGCCACAACTACTGAAGCCTACATACCTAGAGCCAGTGCTCCACAGCAAGAGAAGCCACTGTAATGAGAAGCCCACGCACCACAATGAAGAGTAGCCCCCACTCACCTCAACTAGAGAAAGCCCACCTGCAGCAACGAAGACCCAAGGCAGCCAAAAATAACTTAATTTTTAAAAAAGATGTTATTCTAAAAAAAATTATTTTCATGATAAAACGAAGTTATTTGCCTTTTTTGCAGTAGAGTTTTCCAGAAACTACATGATGTGTGATATTGCAACAGATTGAAGCAGAAACAGATATGAGAATTCAGCTGTCTTCTATTAAAGCAGATATGGAAGACATTTGCAAAAATGTAAAACAATGCCATTCTCATAAAATTCTTTTGGTTTGGTATTTTTTTATTAAAAAAAGTTACTTCTGTTAAGATTATTATTGCTATTTTAAATGAATTATAGATAAATATTTTGCAACTTTCTTAGTTTTAATTTCTATTATGGGTAAACCTTGGTAGATATACCCCAGAAAAACCCACATAAGAATTCTCTGGGGTTGTTTGATAATTTTTAAGAGTATGAAAGATCCTGAGACTAAAAAGTTTGAGAACCACTGATTTGGTCATTTACAGATCTGCTGGTACATTATAAGTAACATAAACCTGTCTCTACTCATAGAAAAATGATCTGAACATGGAATTCAAAAGGCAAGAGTAAAAAGCAAAAGTCCATAAGAGCAACTGTTCCCCAGCTGCTAAGAGTGGGCTGAGAATATCTTGCCATATAAAAACAACAGATTTTTTAATCTCATTTAAAAATTAAATGAACCTCTTTTCTTATTTTAAAATTAGAAAAGAGTAGGATTAGCAGGGAAGCAGTTCAATATTTAATACTCTGTGGTAGAATATTTTATAGGTGACATTAAAACAACAGAACTCAGCTATTCCAAGAGAAAGAAAGCTTCCTAAGATGTCTCATAGAAGCAATATTTGATGCCAGATGTCAGCAAGTTGAAGGATTTTCATGGTCCCTTCAAATTCATTATAAACAGAATGTGATAATAGGACTAGAATGAAGACTGTAGGACGCAATTTCCAAAAATAGGATAGTTTTATTTTCAGTTTTTCAAAATTGCAGCTAATAATTCTTGCTGAGATGAAAAGTAGACCCTCCAAGGGCCTAATTCCCTTTTGTGACAGTTCTCTCTCTTTTTTAAAAATTAATTAATTAATTTATTTATTTGGTTGCACCAGGTCTTAGTTGCAGTTCTCTGGCTCCTTAGTTGTGGCTCACTGGATCCTTAGTTGTGGCATGAGAACTCTTAGTTGCGGCATGCGTGTGGGATCTAGCTCCCCGACTAGGGATCAAACCCGGGCCCCCTGCATTGGGAGCACAGAGTCTTAGCCACTGCACCACCAGGGAAGTCCCTTGTGACAGTTCTTAACTGACTGCACAAAGATGAAGGTAAATTGAGGCCAGCCCAACAAAATGGGGAGTGGGAGAGACAAATCACTCTTCTTGGGCCCCCATCTTCCGTTTTCTTTCCCTTCACCTTCACAGCATCTCCTCTGAGTTCCCTGCTTCATGAGTCAGGGTTCTGGCTTGACCACCGTCTAACTATGGGATGGCTCATCTCCAAGCCTCAACTGACTTGTTTAAAAATGGGTATAATTGGGGATTCCCTGGTGGCGCAGTGGTTGAGAGTCCGCCTGCCGATGCAGGGGACACGGGTTCGTGCCCCGGTCCGGGAAGATCCCACGTGCCGCGGAGCGGCTGGGCCCGTGGGCCATGGCCGCTGAGCCTGCGCGTCCGGAGCCTGTGCTCCACAACAGGAGAGGCCACAACAGTGAGAGGCCCGTGTACCAAAAAAAAAAAAAAAAAAAAAAGGGTATAATTGAAATTTGCTAAGAGAGTAGAACTTAAGTGTTCTCACCAAGAGGGGAGAAAAAAGATAAACATGTGAGGTGATGGACATGTTCATTAACAAAATAGGGTGAATCCTTTCACAATATATGCACGTATCAGATTACCGTGATATACAGTTTAAGTATCTTACAATTTTATACGTCAATTATAACTCAATGAAGCTGAAATTTAAAAATTATTTTTTAAATGGGAATGATAATAATGCCTACCACACAGGATTACTGGAGTAAAATGAGAACACTCTTTTAAAATTATATAGCTCCAAACACAAGAGGCATGGTATAATTATTAACCTACTAAAATTCACATCCAGGTAGAATATTCACACTAGGCGTGCCCCATGTGAGTACTGAAGGGGAGCCAGGTTACAAGTCTGTGGCTTCGGGTCAGGGTGGGAGGTGATGCTGAGAGGAGGGTTGACACGGTGCTTGCGACAGGCCCTCGTCTTCCTTCCTCTTCCTTCCTGCCACGTCTCCTTCAGCACATGTGATCACAATTCAAGGATTCTGGGGAGTCAGCCCTTAATCTCAATGGATCCTTTTATTCTTATATGACTGTCCCTGAACTTCAGCCTCCCATCCCTTTTACATTGGACTGTTACCTTCTTACTCACCCTTTTACACTGGATTATTACCTTCTCGCTCAGCCACTGTGGAGTCCACAGCCCTCTGACCTCACGCTCACCCCCTTGGCTCTGGGCGCAGGGAGCATGGTGTAAGGACCCCGTTGGTGTGAGTAGTGGGGGGAGACGGAGGAGGCTGGGCCAGGGTCCGAGTGCACAGACAGGACATTGGCTTGGGGATACAGGAGGGATGCCACAGAAGGCAAGGGGTCCCAGGTACTCTGTGAGCAAATGCAGTTGGATTTGGTGATGAGGATGACAGAAAGGAATGGTAGGTTTTACAGGGAATATTCTGGACTGGTTACAAATACACCCAAGCAAAAAATTAAAAACCTGTGTTTTTTGTAAAAATAGAATAATTATTATAGCAATTTATATAAAATGCTGAACATTTCTGCTTAATTACCATGCATCTCTGTGACAATTATGTTTATTACTAGGCATGTGTGAGCGTACCTGTATTGTTTTCTTTGACAACAATAGCACACAGCTGCATCTGGGTGTTCACAGGTCACCATGTGGTATGGTCATCAGTTAAAGGCCATAAAACACCACATGAGCCTGCAGGGCCGTCACAGAGGCAGCCATTTGTTAGTGTGCACGTGTGTGTGCGTGTGTGTGTGTGTGTGTGTGTGCCTCCTTCTCTGTGTCTTCCATCTTGAAGACTTGCCCACAATAACTGCGTCTGGAGTAGTGATTTAAGAGTTCTTTTAATAGCAGCAGCAAACTAAAACATTCAAACAAAAAAGATCCCTGTGTGATTTTTTTAGCTAGAAAAGGATCTGGAGACACTGTCCTGATTTTTCATCCTCTATTCTTTCCCATTGAAATAAATGACTAATTGGCACAAATTAAATTTTATTTCTTTTTGGAGGGTATACGCGGACAAGTGACCTTATTACTTTTTGCAAATCATCTTCCAGGAAGAGAAAAAGCAGCGATGAGAAAGATTTTTCCCCTAATAATTTATTTGACAAGTTAAGAGCCAGGGGGAAATGCAAAAATAAATAAAATCCAGCCCTGATTTCAGAGGCATTACAACACAGTACAAGGGTCAGACAGTCGTGGATACTATAACTGTGATATAAGGAGATGTTATGGTTTCCCATTTAGCAATGCACTAGGAAACTGCAGAACAAAAGGTTTTATATTTTCATTAAAGTTTAAGGTTAAAGAAAAGAAAAGGAGGGCAAAAAATGCCTATATTACAGTACATTATCAAAATCTTCTGAACAGATTTAGCAATAATCAATGATAATTTTTTAAGTAGCACAACCTGTATTAAGATGTTAGTGAAATGAAATTTTTTTGTTTTGTTGTGTCTATTTGTCAATTTGCTTTTAGTTTTTTTTAATTTATTTATTTATTTATTTTATTTTTGGCTGTGTTGGGTCTTCGTTGCTGCACGGGCTTTCTCTAGTTGCGGTGAGTGGGGGCTACTCTTCATTGCAGTGCGCGGGCTCAGTAGTTGTGGCTCAGAGGCTTTGGAGCACAGGCTCAGTAGTTGTGGCTTATGGGCTTAGTTGCTCTGTGGCATGTAGGAATCTTCCTGGACCAGGGCTCGAACCCACGTCCCCTGCATTGGCAGGCGGATTCTTAACCACTGCGCCACCAGGGAAGTCCAGCTTTTAGTTTTTAAATACTAAATTCCTTCCCCAGCCACACAATCCCTGATGCCATTTTCAGGTACAGTGGATTCACTTTTATGTGGTATTTAGATCACAGCAAAGATTGATGCAGTATACATGAATTATAAAACTTTTTTGGAAATAATTAGAAAAGCAGATACTCTGAGTTAAGAACAGAAAAAATTAGGTAAAGCAGAAGCTAAGGTTTTTGTGATCAAGTCCAGTACAGACCAGGAACGTAACGTGGGAGTTTATGGAAATGCAAACCTGAGACTCAGAACTGAGTTAGACGGGCTAGAGAGATTCAGGCACATGGGCAAGAAGTGATCACGGGCAGAGCTAAGACTATAACCTGTGTTCCGGGAAAAGTGAGGATGGGGGCTTGGGAAATTGAGAAATTCCCTGAATAACTATATCAGATAGCTTAAGTAAAGTTTTCTCCAAACTTTTCTCATCCCAACTATTCAGGTCTGCACCTCCTGGGATCATACGGGGACCCCAGAGACCAGCATTAACAGCTCTGGAGGGTGAAGCCAGAAGAGGCTCTGAATGTGTGGATGGAGGACCAGAAAGGGGAAAAACTACTCTTAGGATCTATTTTGTTACAGAGTAAAATTAATTTATTTAAGATGCTAGAAAAGGAGGAGAGAAAGAAAGCTTCTAGCTAGAGTATATGACAAGAAATGGTCCCTTACTATTAGTGTAACGTGTATAAGATGCCACCAAAAGCATTTTAATTTAGTGTACTCTTTTCTTTTATTAAATGTAAAACTACGAACAAAGGGGGGGGTTTCCCCGGTGGCGCAGTGGTTGAGAGTCCGCCTGCCGATGCAGGGGACACGGGTTCGTGCCCCGGTCCGGGAAGATCCCACGTGCCGCGGAGCGGCTGGGCCCGTGAGCCATGGCCTCTGAGCCTGCGCGTCCGGAGCCTGTGCTCCGCAACGTGAGAGGCCACAACAGTGAGAGGCCCGCGTACCGCAAAAAAAAAAAAAAAAAAAAAAAAACTACGAACAAGGGACTTGGTAAAGACTACGTAAATTGTCATCACACAAAGACTGTGTCTTAATTGGACCTTCATCTGCTCTGTACAGAATTAGTTTTGCTTTATACAGAAAAGCCACTCTGGGCCTCTCCTATAGAGGTGGCAAGCACGGACATTCCAGTATTAAGAGAATAGTGGTGAAAATACCTCCACTATTGAAGTTGAAAGCAGAATGTTGATACTTGGCTCGTCGCCAAGTATTAGGACTAGAAAAAAGATACTCACATCCCATACATATATAATATTTTTTTAGGTATGATAGTGACAACAGTAAACCATTAACTTGACATCCTATGGTTATAGTAATTTTCTTAACAATAAACAACTTTTACTTCAGCTATTTCCTACAATGCATTTAAAAAATATATATGTTGGTAAAAACCCAGCCAAGATTTCCTTACAAAAGTTCCTAATGTCAGTCTGCTAAGAATTAGAATGTGCCACCTCCCAGCTGCCACCCTTTCCTCCCAGGGAGTCTCCTCTCTTTAAAGGATGTCAGCAAGACACGTCTTCTGGGGTTTAAACAGCCAGCTTGGGAGCACCCAAACTGGCACACCTTGCAATGATCCCATTTGCCACCATGTTCGGAAACATCTGTATAGCATGTTCTGAGAAACTTTGTAAAATGTCCTAACTATCGTTCTCCAACTGTAAGTGATCTTACAACACCTGCAGAGGTTTGGGCTGCTTTTGTGCTGATTAATGTTCCAAATTTGATTGTCATTAGCTAGAGTTGGTAAATCTGAGGATAGAATCTATTGCATCGTGGCCCAGTCTCCCATCTCTGTTTTGTTTTCCCATAAGGCATTATGTTTCTGAACTGTGAATTCTTTCATATTTTCTGGAACTCAGGTCTAGGGTGAACTTTAAGTCAAGAAAGGCACAACCTGCTACTATGATCACAACTAACAGAAATAAATTGATCTACAAGTGAGCCCCAGAGTTGAGGCACCTGCCCAAGTTATGATCAGGGGCAGGGGAAAAATACTCCCACTGAATACACTTTAAAGAAGACAAAACAAAGCTATATTTTGGAATATATCCTGTGCTCAATGTACTTATTTTTGTTGTTTTTATTTTTGGCCACACCACGAAGTTTGTGGGATCTTAGTTCCCTGACCAGGGATAGAACCCAGGACCTTGGCAGTGAACGCATGAAGTCCCAACCACTGGACTGCCAGGGAATTCCCTTCGTTGTTTTTAAATGAAGTAAATTGGCTGGGCATAAAATTAAATTTTCTCATGATGGCTAAATTGTATCCACTTGAAATACCTAGGAATTAATATTTTCATATATAATATACTGGAGAAATAAATTCACTTCAAAATGACTGTCTCCTTAATGCTAAAAACTGGGAACAAAGTTTGGCTGTTGCATGATTCCTAATGCATTTGGCTAAGGTGGTGCCTTAACTTTAGTGTATTCTCCACAGACCTAGGCCTCTTTCTTGGCTTTTAGGGATCTCTTTCCTACCAGGGTGACACTTCCTTATTATCTTGAGGCCAGGGACCACATCTTATTCATCTGCAGAGATGATGCCCATATTACATGGTACAAAGTGTTATGCAATCAATTCTTAATAACTTTTTATTAAATGAATTTTCTTTATATCTAATAAGTTTTTTAAATGAAGTTTATTTGTTCTTAATAAACTTTTTTGAGGGCTTGTCACTCAAAAATTTTATGTGCTGCTACTATCCCATTTCACAGATGAGGAAACTGAGGCTCAAAGAGACTGAGTAATAAAATCAAGGTCCCAAAGGAAGAGTTAGGCCAGCATTCACAGTGAGGCAGGGTAACTCCAGAGGCTTTGCCCTTAATAACTTTACTGTATGCCTATTTCCTACTGGTTTGCTCAATTAAAAATCCATTGAGTACCTGCCATGTGACAAACTCTGTTCCAAATGTCAGAGACAGAGCAGCAACCAGACAGACCAGGCCTGCACTCTCCCGGAGCTTACACTCTAGGGTGGAGAGTTGGAAAGAATGTAGGGAGAAGGGGTAGGGAGAGAGAGAAAGAGGAGTGGAATTGCCCAATCAAACAGGAACTGTATGTTTAACCATTTAAGGAAGTGCCAGACTGTTTTCCAAATCAGCTGCACCATTTTGCATCCCATCAATGAAATACGTGGGTTCCACTTTCTCTACATCTTTGCCAACATTTGTTATTACCCGACTTTTTAAAAAAACAGCCATAATAAACTTCATTTTTAATCTGATGTAATTACTTCTAAAATAAAACCACAGATAATGTCACAAATCACTCAGATTAAGGAAAAAATAAAGTCTTAAATTTCCGAGCCCTAATTAAGCCCAAACACGGGCCGCAGAGCTTCTCCACGCTGTGTGGGACGATGGTGCCCAGCACTCAGTGTCTGGGACGCCCACCGGCTATTTGGAGGCAAGTTTCCCAGATGGTCTTTAAATGATCAATCAGGCTACTTTTCATCACAAGACCCTTTCTCACACAGCTTCCTCCCTGCTGTGTCGGTGAAAAAACAGGTGAAACGCTAACTCTTATACAGGCAACAGAAAGTCAACTGAGAAGTATGGGTTCATCTTTCTTTCCTATACATTTGCATTTTACAAGGGTCATATCGCATGAAGACAAAAGCAGATCACCAGTGCATTAGATCTTTACCAGAAAAAAGAAAGTCACCTCTTTATAAGTGGCTTATATCAGAATTGGGGTTATTTTTAAATTAAAGAAATACAAAATAAATTCTTATATACTGGGGGTATATTTTTACATCTACAGTGTAATTTTTACCTTTTAAAAGATATGTTCCAACTCTTGGGAATATTTTAAAACCTGGTCTAAAACAGTGTGTAAACAGTTCATCCATTTAGCAATTACATTACACATTGTACAAAATGTAACTGTAATATCTAAAACCCCAGCATAGCAACCTCAGCCAACGTATATTCCTGCAAGAAAATGTTACATAAAACTGGATTTGTAATAAGAACAAGAAGTGACTATACATTTGGACTTTCCCATTTCTCTGTTATGATTAAAGAACTGCCAAACTCAATAAAATAACCAAGCATATTTGTACTAAAGGTTAAGAAAGGAGTGAAGTGGGTTTCAAACCACGGCTTCACGCTCTTTCAACTATGAAAGAACATCAATAAAATGTAACTGAAAATTCTTACCTTAAGAATTCTTTAGATGGTAGTTACATAAAATTCTTGTTTCCTGGTTTTTCACTTAGTGCTTTGATCTTATAACTATTTTTCTTGTCGGGAACTCCCACGGACTCCAATTTAAATAAATAAGGTTTGTTTTGAGATCCACTTCCATGGGAAGGCACTAATGAGAAGCCTTTGCTGTACTTAGTATATATAGCACACTCCTTCCACAATTTTACTTTGCCAATTACCTTGACAATTACCTCATTCCGTTTCCAACAACATTTGTGACTTTTGACAGAATACTATATTAAAATCATACTTAAAGTAACTTGTATCTTTCATTTGAAGATCTCACAAAACTTGGTTTCTCATAAAATAAAACATCTCCCTGCCCATGCTTTCCAGGTGCCATGAATGTATAAACTTCTGTGTTGAGAAGGTTAAGAATTTTTCGTGCAGGACCTATAATGGAAAAGAATCTGAAAAACAACATATATATATATGTATATGTGTAACAATCACTTTGCTGTACACTTGAAACTAACACAACATTGTAAATTAACTACACTTCAATTTAAAAAATGGTTAAAAAAAGAGAAAAAAGAAAATGACGCTGACTTCAGCAGGGCACTGGGGAGCTCTTTGCCTTGATGGAAAAAGTCTTCCCGTCTTGCCTGTGGTGGTGGTTACACGCATGAATACATTTGTCCCACCTCACTATCGCCTTAAGATTCATCCATGTCATTGCATGTAAATTACACCTCAATAAAGTTGTTTTTGTTGTAAAGAATTCTTTTGTGCAGGAAAAGACCTTTAAAATGATCTCTAAGCCACTAGTTCTCGAAATATGGTCCTCAGACAACCTACAAACTTGTTAGAAATGCAAATTCTCAGGCCCCACCTGGAGGCACTGAACCTGAAACTTGGGGGCTGGGCCTAGATGACTAGTTTTGAACAAGCCCTCCAGGTGATGCATGGTAAAGTTGGAGAATCACTCGTTTCGGCCAACACATTTTTTTTTTTTTAACCATTGAGGCATCTAAGCCTAAAATCGTAAACGTCAAAATTGGAGTTTGATTCAAAATCTCTTGCAGGCTTCAAGGTGTGAAACACATCAAGGCAAATTTCACCTGCTTTTGCCCCTTGACCCTGCTTGGTTAGTTCCATTTGGTTCAGAGTTGTGGGTTCCAAAAAGGCGGGACTCAGCAAAGAGAACTCGGTGATAATTATTTTCAAAATCCTGTCCCGATCCCCCTTATTCCCCCTACCTCCACTTACATGATTTGTTGGAAAGTAAGCAGAGCATTGAATTTGGACACTAGAGTTCAGCCCCAGCTCCGTCTCTACCAGTAACACCTAAATACCTTCAGACAAATCACCTCCTTTCTCTTCTGCCTTTATCTGTATAAAAATAAGAGAGTTGTATTCGATTATAATAGAATTAAAGATTCTCCATACCTCAGAAATTTCATGATTCTCTGACCCTGACTTCCAAACAAATTTTCTCATTTTCATCTTGCCAGGTGGAAAAAGATCCATTCCCTGGTGACCAGAAAATCTATATTCCCACTGCTTTTATTTCACACTTTCCCTCCATCCTAAGCCTACGTTCTTTAAAAAATAGCTAGTGAGCTAGGGAATTCCCTGGCGGTCCAGCAGTTAGGACTCCGCGCTTTCACTGCCAGGGGCCCGGGTTCAATCCCTGGTGGGGGAACTCCCACAAGCTGTGCTGTGCAGCCAAAAGCTAACGTGCTGTCATTGTTCAAATGTCAAACTATATCACGCTGTGGTCGTTAGAGCCGGATTTAAAGCATGAATCATAAAACAATCAAGAAAAAAAGACTGACCAAAAGCACTGGACGTTTTAACTTTTCCAAGAGTGGAAATTTAACACGCAAAGAAGTTCAGTCTGAATTAACATTTGCATCATTTCCTTCGTGGATTTGATCGCAGTCCAAAACAGCAAGAAAATTTTAAAAATACTTAAAGCAAATAGTGTTATAATATAGGTTAAATCATTGGGAATTAGCAAAGTCAACAGCTTTTCAGTTTGCTCACGTGGTGACGTCTGTTTACAGACATCATACTCAGTACACAGATGCCACTATACAGCTACGCAAAACAACTTACAACTTCAGTTAAACTAAAGGGGAATAGTCCAGAAAGTGGAACCACCTGGACTGCCAAAAAGAGTCACAGCACCAGTGGAGGGGGCTAGATGGTCAGAGGACTGCACTTACATTGACCTCTGCCTAGTGGAGGGGGCTAGATGGTCCGAGCACTGCACTTACATTGACCTCTGACCAGTGGAGGGGGCTAGATGGTCCGAGGACTGCACTTACATTGACCTCTGACCAGTGGCGGGGGCTAGATGGTCCGAGCACTGCACTTACATTGACCTCTGACCAGTGGAGGGGGCTAGATGGTCCGAGGACTGCACTTACATTGACCTCTGACCAGTGGAGGGGGCTAGATGGTCCGAGCACTGCACTTACATTGACCTCTCTGGTCATATTTTCAAGCCAAGCATCTGTACAGGATATCCACATCTGAAGTGTTGATGTATTTCATAGACTTAATATCAAGGAGATAACATCATTAATAAACCCCATGCAGTGTCTTTCCATCTCTTCTCATGACTCTCCCGATAATTGCCATTTAACAGGAAAAGGTCACTTTCCAAGAAAAGTCAAAGAGAGCTGCATGGGTGAAGACCTTTTTCTTACCCATCAGCAACAGATACTGCGTCCTAACTTAAACACAAGTCTAAAGCCATAAATTTATTCTGGATTTTTAATTTCCGTGTAAGAAAGCTTTTCTAAGGATAAGAACCTTAACAGTTAGATACCGAAATAAAGAGGTTGCAAACTTCCAAATTAAATTTGAAAGTATGTGAGAAAAAGGAAGAGAAGGAAAAATAACAGTACGTCAGGAAATTTCACAGGTTGTTTCATTAAAACAAGCAACGGCAATTTATAGAAAAAAAAAACATTGTTAAATCAGTATCACAAAGGATTAAATTAACTTCTTTGATTAATAGCTACATGAAAATACGTCTACATTTTATTTATTATATAAAGAGAACAAGACATACAAAAGAAGTTTAATTCATCTAATGACTTCAAAGATAGTGGATGTTAAAAAAATAAGAGCACAATATTTTAGTGGCAATATTACCTGTATTTGTTGAGCAAGGAAAACTACTTACAAAGAAAAATAGCACAAATTTTAAGTAATTTTTTAGGATAGGAGTATTATATGCATATTATATGCTTTCAGAATATGTTTTTAGGGAATTTTCTGGCGGTCTGGTGGTTAGGACTTGGCGCTTTCACTGCCAAGGGCCCAGGTTCGATCCCTGGTCAGGGAACTAGGATCCCGCAAGCCGCGCGGTGCAGCCAGAACTAATATATACGTGTACATGTTTTTAAATGGAAAAAAGAGAATGAGCTGGGTATTTAAATCCATCAAAATATATGTGCCATATAAATTGTGTATCAAAACATTGTACATCAACGCCTATTCCTCAGCCTCTTACTGGATGTAACCTAATCCCATAGCTCTGAGTAAAGAAACCCCACATACGGATTGGACCTAGAAGTAAACTGACATAGCCACCATCACCATCACCAATGCCATCCTTTCCAAGGTAAGGTCCCTTTGCAAGGTAAGAGTCTTCAGGCTGGACCAGACTCAGGTCAAGGTGGGCGATGGGTAGGAAGGCCCCCTCCCAAGCATATACCAGGACAGCTCTCTTGGGTACTGTTTTCCTGTCAAGTCTTATCATTGTAATAGGACTTCTGTTGTTCTTGGGCACAGTACAAAGAGACTTTAGTGTTGGATAAAACCGTTTGCTTAAAAAAATACTTCAGGGGGGAAAAAATATCACTGAACTACAGAGTAACAGAAACCTTAGAAGTCTTAGGAGTTCCCAGCCCCCCTCCACCTCCCCGCAGGCAGCTTTCTAAATGTTATCACTCTCCTCTGGCCCCATCCAGATCCTCCCTCCAGGCCCTTGCTCTCAGGCCCTTGCTCTCAGAGAAGCTCCTTAAGTAGTTCTCCAAGACAATACAGTTCATAACGTAAGAATCCCTTCAGCTCCCTCTGCTTCTGTTTCAAAGTCTTTCTCTCTCCCCATGTGTACAGCCTACTGGCTACCTACCTGCTATGGTGCCAGGCATTACGCCAGGCCCTTGGCACGTGTGGGCCAATTTAATCCCAAGGATAATTCTCTGCTTTATAAAAAAGGCTCAGAGAGGTTCAGGAATTCACCAGAGTTTCTTCACTTATGTGTTCCTCCTCTGCGTCTAAAAAGAAGCATCCCAGAGTTGATAACACTGTGTTGCATAATTGAAATTTGCTGAGAGTAGAGCTAAATGTTCTCACCAGAAAAAAAAAAAAAAAGTAAATATGTGAGGTGATGGATGTAAGTCCCTGGAGGGGATGGGGGAGAATCTTTCACGATATATACATATATCAAATCAGCACATTGTACACTTTACATACCTTACAATTGTATTTGTCAATTATGCCTCAAAAAACTGGGAAAAAATAAAAAAATAAGACAAAATACAACGGGGACTTCCCTGGTCGTCCAGTGGTTAGAATCCTCCAGACGCAGGCTCAATCCCTGGTCAGGGAACTAAGATCCCACATGCCGTGGGGAAACTAAGCCCGTGCACCGCAACTACGGAGCCCGAGCACTCTAGAGCCCGTGAGCCACAACTAGAGAGCCCTTGCACCGCAAGTACTGAGCCTGGTGCTCTGGAGCCTGAGTGCCTCAACAAAGAGCCGTGCGCCACAACGAAGGACCCCGCATGCCGCAACAAAGATCCCATGTGCCGCAATTAAGACCCGATGCAGCCAAATAACTAAATATTTAAAAAAAAAAATAAAATGAAGCATCCCTATCAAATCTTACACACACACACCTGTGAACACACACCCGTGCCTCTCACCTCTTCGGGGGATTTTATCAATTGCTCCATCCTCATGTGACGTCCCTTTTTTCTAATCCAGTCTTTCCGTTAACCCCTGTGATGATAAACTTTATGTGCCAGCTTGACTGGACTGAGGGATGCCCAGATAGCTGGTATTTCTGGGCCTGTCTGTGAGGCTGTTTCTCCATCAGCGTTTGAACCTGAGTGAAGAGTCAAGAGCTCCACATGCCCTGCGAGGGCGGCACCGTCAGTCTCTTGGAGGCCCGCCTGGAACGGGAAAGCGGAAGGAAGGGCCAATCCTCACTCTTTTCTTCTGGAGCGGGAAGTCCATCCTCTGCTGCCCTGGCACATCGGCACTGCTGGTTCTCCAGCCTTCGGACTCCCGGCCTTAAACCAGCAGGCCCCTGGTTCTCAGGCCTGTGGGTTGGGACTGAACCACACCACTGACTTCCCTGGGTCTCCTGATGGCATTACATTCCAAAAATGCCCTAAGTGCCACCACTTGGCAACATCCTCGGTGCCAAACGCCTAGGCCTGGTCCAGGCCCAGCACTCCGGCCTCACCCACCACCCAGGCCTCCCTGCCATGTCTCTTGTCCCAACAGACTCTCTCCATTAATAGCCAAGGTGCCTCAAGAGAAAACATCAAGCCCCCGTTTAAAACCTCCAGTCGTTTCCCAGCGCCATTAAAACACAAAAGCCGATCGCTTTGCCCTGCCCAGCGAAGCCCTGCGCCAGCTGACGCGGCCTGGGTTTCCAGCCTCCCCTCCTGCAGCCCTGCTCCTGCCTGGCGTTCCCTCCCCCCCCATCCCCACCCCTGCCCGCCCCCCGACGGCTCATCTGGGTGACTGGGCGCTGCCCCTCCCCTCACTCAGGTCTCAGTGTCCCCCCCGAGGGGTTCCAGCCTCTGCACAAGGGCCCCTCCCTCACTTCAGCCGTCTTGTATGTTGTTTATAACATTTGCCACCGCCTGAAAATGTTTATATACGTTCAGATTTATGTCTGTCTCCCCGACTAGATTGGGGCCCCTGAGGACAGCGTTTTAGTCACTGTTTCACACGCCCCCCTGCAATAACAGTGTCTGACACAGTCGAGCTGTTCCATAAATATTTGCTGAAAGAACATATTGAATCCATTTGGCTTATTCCTCTCAGTTTACACACATTGTCTTGTTACCCTCCCTAAAACACCCTTCTTCCCAATATGCATCCCAGGGAGCCCCACTGGTTTCCTGCATTTCACCCCAAACTGCCTTGAAAGAGTCTCCTCCTCTTCAGCCCCACCTCAGCTGCCGCAGCTTTACCTCTAATCCCATCACTTTATTGAAACTACAGACACTGTGCCTTCCTGGTGGCAAAATCCAGTGGCCTCTTCCAAATTCACTTGCTACCAATGACTTTGCAGCTCTTGTCTTTTCATCTTTGCATCTCCAGAGCCTAATTCCGGGCCCAGGATGAGTGCTTAATTGCTGTCAAATGGATTAATAATTAATTCACTAATTTGACCCAGATTATCACAGACGCTTTCCTGAAACTCTCTCTCCTTTGCCTTCCACGACATTGTCGTGCTTTTTCCCAGTTGGCCACTTTACGAACAATATTCTTCTTTCTCAGTCTTTTTTACTGGCCTTTTCCTCTGTCATCCATACATGTCCTTCTTAATATTCACCAAAGGAGACCTTATCCAGCCCCATAGCTTCACATATCACTCATCTATTGAAGACTTTCCAATCTGTACCTCCTGCCCCGATCTCTTGCTTAAGCTCCAAGTAGATACCCCCAACTTCCAAAATATATCTTGATGTTGATCGTGCATAATTACATCGAGTTAAACTTGTCCGAAATGCAGTCATAATCACATTCCCGTTCCCAATCCACTCCAGTCTCACGTGTGTTTGCAGTAGCCTCATGCAATCAGTCGCCCAAAACTGGAGCCTCAAAACATTGCCCTCTGTTCTCTACTGACTTTGCAAAACACTTGAAGCAGGAGAAAGGGGGAAAATGGGAAAGGGGAAGTGAGCATTTTATATTCCACTTTATACCATACTCTTCTTCGAGTTTACAAATAACAACAGTGAGCAGAATGTTTCCCATATTCCAACGGAGATGTGCAGAACCATGTGATTTCTTTCGGTTGGTCTTTTTCGTAAGTCTACTTAATAGAAAAACAAATTAAGGTAAGTTCACATCTGTTAAAAGCGTAGCTCAGTCTAGCAGTTGAAATAGTACAGGTAGGGAATGCCAAGTCTCTCTGGAAAAAATGCTTAAGAAGCCTGCTCATCTTCTGTGTCTTTCTTGAAGTGTTTATGGGGGTACAGGAACCGAAGTATGGGAGGGATGTGTCTCTGAGGTTTGGGGGAGATGCTACGGTTCTCAGATCCACACAGCATCGTCCAGTGTTCCTCGGCATCCTAGGTGTTTGTGGGACGTATAATCGGGTCCTCTGGGCTTGGTCAGGACCAGAAGGGCCCTGTGGCTGCCCCCCACCTCACCTGGGCTCCAGCCGGCTCTCTTCCCTGACCCAAGCGCCCTGAGCTCCGAGCCCTGCCGCAGGTCGCCTTGCCATGCCTCAACAGGCCCCAGGCTGACTTAGCTTCGTGGTCACACAGAAACTGAGGCTGAACCTCAGAAAGTATCCATGCTGCTGTATTTTTCCAAGGCCGCACCCTTGGGTGGCTGTGGCGATACCTCCCCAACTTGCCCTCGATGTAACCCGCTGATTTAACGGGTCCCCACCCTCTCAGAGACTCAGGACTGATGTCTGGCTCTCCTCCCACACCTGAGCCTTCATACAGACGCTCTGGGTCTCCCTGCACCTCCCCACCCTCCCCGGGGCCAGAAAACGAACAGGTGGACTTTTCTTGCACTTTGCCACCATCCTGTCCTTCTCTTTCTGACTTCATCTACGGTTGAGGGCAGGAGTCTCTCCTCTACACTGCGGGAAAATTCTGTAAGCTCTCCTCTCCAAGCTTAGTTGTTGGTATGCTAAGAAAGGAATTAAAAGAATTTGGAAACTATTTTCTCAAGCTAGCCTGGCAAGCCTGATATAAATTAAAGCTGATGAAGAGAACTTAATCAAGCAGGCTAAAGGAATTTTGATTGATCCTAAAGGTAACGTGAAGAGCCACTGACTTATGAACATGATGGTATTTTCTTTCAAAGGTCCCTTTGGCTGCAGTGTAGAGTGGATTAGATGCTAGGTCTTCCCTGATTTTGCACCCATGACACTCATGGAAAATGGTAATATTGTAAGACACCATGAGGGAACAGAAAGAGGTGGCCCCAGGCCCTTCCACGAGGGCTGAGGGGATGAACACACCTGGAGTGCATTCACGGTTACGCATTGATAAAGTAGGTAGTACAAGTCTGGAAGGCAGGAAGCCAGTTAAAAGGCGATTGCCACATGATCCAGCAATCCCACTCCTGGGCATATGTCCTGAGAAAACTCTAGTTCGCAAAGATACGTGCAACTCTATGTTCATAGCAGCACTGTTTACAATAGCCAAGACGTGGAAGCAACCTAAGTGTCCATCGACAGACAGATGAATGGCTAAAGAAGATGTGGTACACATATACAAGGGAATATTACTCAGCCATAAAAAAGAATGAAATAATGCCATTTGCAGCAACATGGATGGACCTAGAGATGATCATAGTAAGTGAAGGAAGTCAGACAGAAAGACAAATACCATGTGACATCAAATATGTGGAATCTACAAAAGTGATACAAATGAACTCATTAATAAAACAGAAACAGACTCACAGACATGGAAAACAAACTTATGGTTACCGAAAGGGAAAGGCGGGGAGCGATAAATTAGGAGTTTGGGATTAGCAGATACAAACTACTATATATAAAATATTAGATAAACAACAAGGTGCTACTGTAAATTACAGAGAGCTACATTCAATATCTTGTAATAAACTCTAATGCAAAAGAATCTGAAAAAGAATATACGTATATATTATATATACATACTTCAATTTTTTAAAAAAAGGCAATTGCAACAATTCATGCAAGAGATAATTGTCTAAGTTTTAGGACAGTTCTCAAAGTAAAACAAACAGGAAATTTAATACTCTCATAAGTGGATGAAAAGTCAGAAGAGAAACTTAGATTTCTAAATGAAATTTCACAGCTCATACACCAAGATGGTTTCTAACAGTATGTGATGCTAGGATATTAGGTAGCAAGTGACAGGATTAATGGAGATGGTGAGGAAAGCAAAAAAAAAAGGGGGGAGAGAGAGATCATTATCTAAACAGTAGTTCTCTGTGGCAGTGGATATGGGAAAAAATGAATGGATCTGAGGGATACTAATTAGATGGAAGAAGGACCTTGTGTTTGACTGAACAGCTGAATAAAAAGTGGTACCAATTCATGGAGATTGGAAGGAGTTTCCAAAGCAGTGGGGAAGATGTTGTTCTTGCAACGTCTGAAGTAAGGAAGGTATTACTATGGGGCAAAGGAGTTGCTGATTACAAAGACCCTAGAGATCATGTTACCCAACCTGCCCATTTTACAGAGAATAAGAATTCTTGCTCTTCACTGAGTACCTCCTCTTTTTTAGGCAATGACCTGGTTGCACAACAGATATGATGGCATTAATTCACAGGAAACTCTATGAGGTAGCTATTTTTACTTAAGAGGGAGGGAGTGGAATCCCTGAGAGATTCCAAGGGTAACTTGCCTGGACAATTCAGAAATTCAGTCCCAGAGCCAAGATTCAGACCTGACCTCTCTGCTGCCCAAACAAGTCATTGTTCCCCTATCCCACACAATTTATTTTTAAAAGTTGCAATTCTATGTATATTTTACCACTTCCAAAATGCTTCCATTTTATGTGTAAAGTCATAGAGACAGTTAAAAGTGAACCAGGATAAGGTCCAGGGTTCCACCTGCCCTTCAAGTTTCTGTCCCGGCCCCATGCCTTTTCCTTTCTGAGCAGAACGCACATTGGAAAAAATGAGACTGTTTTGTTTGTGATCCATGGAGGCTCAGTGTTTAACGTACAGCCATACACGTATCTCTAGAGCCTCCCCACTGGTATCGTATTACCATGCCGACTCTCTCTGCAGAGATGTTAGGGTCCTAGGCTCAGCACGCCTCTTGGTCATAGCGTCTCCCATTTAGTGGTGTCTAGAGTATCACTGGCAGGTAAAGAATGGGGAAAGGTGGGCAACTTCAGATTTTCCCTGAACCAGTTCACATACTGCTTCTTTGAGTCCAATTGTAGGAAGCCCAGTTTTAAGACTTTGAACATGATTTGCACTTCATTTGCTTTAAACCTGATGTCTTTTCTTCTCGTAGTGAAAGACACAAGATAACTCCCCCCTTTATGAAGGATGCAACATACAGTACACATGAGGCCAAACGCCCCAAGTCAGGATGATGTCGTTTCTGTGTTCAACTTAACCATGACCCAGCCCAAGGGAATGACTCCTTTTACTCATTATAAAAAGTCACAGTTTTGCACCTGTGTTAAGATAGCCTCGGTGATATGGTTTCACTTTTAAACTATGACATTTCTAATGCCTTAAATTTATGCCACCTTAAGCTGCTTAATGATGTATGTTGCTGGTATAAACAAATGCCAACCTTAGCACCAGCACTGCCGAATTCCTTAGATAGCTCAGCACAATTAAGGGAACTAAGTTTCAAGGTAATTACACAGTCTGGATTAATGTGTAATCCTGGAGCACAGTAACACCCACGGCAAGCAAGCATGAACTCCGTTTTGTTGCCGTGAGGGTGAGAAGTCAGAGGGATCAGAGGTCGCCCATCTGAACAGGCTGAAATGAGGAGTTAGTGTTTTGGTAACACGACATCTAACACTCCCGAATTCTTCAGCTACAGTCGGAATGCCTTGGGAAGCCCATTCCACCCTAGGCCAGGCACAACCCCAAAAGGCTTTTTCTGACAGAAGAGAGGGGACAAGTATCCTTATGAAATTTCTTCTAGGGTGTAAACTGGCAACTGTTCTTATAACTCTCACTACTTATTTTCCGGTGAAGAGAAAGGTTTTTTTCTATTTGTCTTTCTCTCATGTGGGCAAAAAAAAGCTCTACAAATATTCTGACCACGTATAGGGTTAGCAAATCAGAGTAAAAACTTGGGTGTATTGCTCTGATGGAAGTGTTTTCTGTTTTACTACCATGTAATGATTCTATAGAGGACGGGTAAAATGAAACACACTCCCCACACTTAAAAGCAGGTTTTAATGTGAGGGAGAAAACAATTACCAATATGTAAAGCAGATGTTCAGCCACCTAAATAACTGTCTGGACATTTACATCTTCGTGCCCCATGAGGACTTCCAGGAGCCTGTGGAAGAAAGTGTCTAGAGTCTGGTAGGTCACCAATGGACAGGCCCACGGGTGGCCGGCAGTGAGAGTGTTCCAGGGGCTGACCGGGTTTCCCGAGCTTGCCCCCATCACTCTATTGCTCCTTTGAAGACAGCACCTTGACCACACCTGGCATAGCCGAATAGGGTATCCTGAAGAGTGGCACCACCATCCGGATCCTTCAGAGGGAATCGGGGGAGGGCAGGAGTCTCCCTCAATTCACCCAAACGCCCTGCATTCTCCCGCGCTCAGGGTCTAGCTGCAACCCCGCAAGCAGCAAGCGTGGAACTGACCCAAGAACTCAAATTGTCAGATGTGGAGAAGAGGCATTTTGAAATATTGGGACAAGTTTAAAGCCAAAAGTCATATCCAGTTCACATATTCACCACAACAAACTGCAGCCAAGTACTAGGGAAACACGTAAGGAGCGTGGTTTTGTCCTTTTCCGATTCTCTTATTCACTAGCTTCACTGCACTGATGTTTGTAGTTGTCCATTCCGTCGTGACCTAGGTCCTGCTGACCGCCCCAAGTTCATCTCTTGCTCTGGGCACGCTGAACTGCTTGCAAATTCCCAAAGACCCTGCCCCCCAGGCATCCTTATTTAGTCAGTAAGACTCAACTCTGATATAGCATCCTCCTGAGAACGGTCTCTGCCACCAAGCCGGGATGGACGTTCCTCCTACGTCTTCCTTTAGTGCTCTGTGCCTCAGGGATCAACCACATGAAATTGCACGTCTTTCTGCCTTTTGGCAGAAAGCTCCTTAAGTAACAGGGACTGACTCTCATTCGCTGTATCTGTGGTGCTCAGCACAGAGCCTGCAATGTGATAAGCGTATAAGAATATTTGCTTTCATGAGTGATCAGATGAAGCTCTTTCTTGTGAACTGCAGTTTGCAGATGACGTGTGTACGGCACACGCGCGTGCATGCGTGAGTGGGTGTGAGGGTGACTAGAACGGTGATGAGCATCGCGAGCCTGCGGGTCAAGACCCCCTGTGCCCGCCGTGTTGAAAGTGGTGGAAACAAAATTCTCAAAACCTTATTGGGAAAAGAATTGATTGTTTCCCATCATCCTCGAGGAGAAAGACTGGAGGCTGAGTCTGGTCTCACAAATGGCTAAAACAAGAGGTTCTAATACTGGATTCTCTCTCTCTCTCTCCCTCCTCTCTCCCTCCCTCCCTCTCTCTCTCTCTGTCTCTCTCCCCATCTCTTTTTTTTTAGATGTTGGGGGTAGGAGTTTATTAATTTATTTATTTTTGCTGTGTTGGGCCTTCGTCTCTGTGCGAGGGCTTTCTCTAGTAGTGGCAAGAGGGGGCCACTCTTCATCGCGGTGCGTGGGCCTCTCACTGTCGCGGCCTCTCTTGTTGTGGAGCACAGGCTCAGTAGTTGTGGCTCACGGGCCTAGCTGCTCCATGGCATGTGGGATCCTCCCAGACCAGGGCTCGAACCCGTGTCCCCTGCATTAGCAGGCAGATTCTCAACCACTGCGCCACCAGGGAAGCCCCCCCATCTCTTATCTATGCCCTGGATGAAGCAGGTGGCCTTCTCCAAATGTTAAGAGAAACAGAAACAACCACCAGAAACACTGAACTTACATCCTGCTAACTTCGCAGGGAAAGCCGTCTTCTTCTCTTGGTCCTAATTTGTATCCTGGAGATACTCTCCTCTGGCTTGGGTCACATGTTTCCCTGCATTTACTTCTGAGCCCTTGACAGGCCTCTTGGTTTTCTAAATAATTCCCACTCCTCCTTCCATTCCCAACCCATCCCTTGTGTTTGCTGTTCTCTCAATAGTCAGTACAACTACTGATTGATCCTCTAATTTACTTTTCTTTCTTCCTTTTTATTTTTTTCTCCAGTGTCTTTTTTTCCTCTATTTTTGGGAACAGTTTGCTCAACTTCATTTTTCTTACCTTCTATTTAATTTTTTAGTTTTGCCATCTTCATTTTAATATCCATTAGGCTCTTTTTGTTCTCTGTTACTTTTTTAAGCTTTCTCATTTTTTTTTTATAAGAACTTTGTCTCTCATCCTCTCTGAGTATATTAACTAATAGTGAGTGGTTTGTTTATTTGTTTGTTTGTTTTTGATGTTTCCTTCTGTTTTCTTCCAAGTTGCCTTTATTTGGGATCGCTCCTGCATCTTAGAGGCTGTCCTCAGATGCCTGGCCATCCCGGGCTCTCTGTTCATATTTAGGCATAAAACAGTCAAATGCTGCTCGAAAGTTCTGAGTGTTGCTGGACTTCCAGATAGGGTGACCGTGATGGTTAATTTTATATGTCAACTTGGCTAGGCCATGGGGTGCCCAGATATTTGGTCAAACATTATTCTGGGTATTTCTTGAGGGTGTTTTGGGATGTGATTAACATTTAAATGGGTAGACTGAGTAAAGCAGATTGCCCTCCCTAATGTGGGTGGGTATCACCCAATCAGTTGAAGGCCTGCATAGAACAAAAAAGCTGACCTTCCCTCGAATAAGAGGGCATTTCTCCTGCCTGACTGCTTTCAAGGGGGGACACTGTTTTTTTTTTTTTTCCTCCATGGTGTCTACAGCCTCAAACTGAAACATTACCTCTTCCTTTAAAAGTGTTTCAACCAGCTTCCCAATAATCAGAGTCTAACTGCAGCCCCATTCGGCCCCTCTGCTTTCAGGTTGCAGATGCCTCACATTTCTGAGCCTTTCTGGGGTCCTGCAGTGAGAATTAGCTTGTTGCTGATTGGCCGCCACCTGCCACCCCTGGCAGGTACTTAGCTTTCAGTGTCCTCTCTTTCAGTCTGAGTCCGTTACAACTTGTCCATTCACAGTTCAGTTTCCAAAATCACTTAGAATCACTTGCTGTTACCTCCTCTCTTCTTTCTGTCTGTGGTTTTAAGCTTTTAAAAGAAATTTTTTCTTGATTATTATTTTAGTGGGGCTTTGAGAAAAAGCAGAGATAAACACATGTATTAATCTTCTGGGTTTAAGCAGAATTTACAGGGCTGCAATCATATACAAAAGATTGTCCATGCACTACTAAAGAGCATGAGGTTTCTCTTGGGGGTGATGAAATATTCTAAAATTTATTACGGCTGTGGTTGCACAACTCTGTAAACATACTAAAAACCATTGAATTTTATACTGTAAACAAGTGAATTGTATGGCATTTAAATTATATATCTATAAAGCTGTTATATTTAAAAAAACAAAAATAGGGAATTCCATGGTGGTCCAGTGGTTAAGACTCCACGTTTCCACTGCAGGGGGCATAGGTTCAATCCCTGGTCAGGGAACTAAGATCCCACGTGCTGCATGGTGCGGCCAAAACAAAAAATAACAGACTTCCCATGCACCTGAAGTCCTGAGCAATACCAAGAAACAAGGCTGTATACACCAAGTTCAAACATGGATCATGGATGAGTGGGTGGATTAATGAATGTTCGAGAAAAGAAATTATAATTCAAAATCTTTTCTAAAATCTATTGTTAACTCCTAAGAAAAGCACAAGCTAGCATTTCTATAGACTTCTGTGTTTGTAATACAAGACAAATACTTAGGTTCCAAAGTGTGAACTCAAACAATAAGTGAAATCAGGCGAGGCAATTCAATATATCAATTTAAAGATATAAAATCGAGGGTGCTCGAGTGGGTTCACTTCAGCTGCCTGTGTTTTAAACAGCCGTCAAAATAGCATTTTGGGGTGGACAGTTTTTCCAATAAACTTTATTGAATGATTTTTTTCAGATCTTTCTGTGTATGCCAGCTGTTAGGTTTTGGGGGGAAACGTCTTGTAATTTGAGGACACGTCAAAACCAGAAGGCAAGTTCAGTTCCTATTGCTGCATCGATTAAATTGCTGCCAGGAAGTAGAAGAGCATCCAGGAAGATTTCCATCAGGTACCAGAAATCTACAGGGATAGCTTTGTGTTTTAGTAACCACTTCGTGCATACAATGAGGGGAAACGGCCCACTAGAAGAATAACATCTGGAGTGCTCTGAATGCATTACTGGTCAGTTTGAATGTCACGAGACGGATGATGGTATCATTGTAAAATACGTTTCCGTCAAAGTGCCAGATGGGGTTGGACACGGTATTATTCTGTGTGGCATATGGGACATTTGCTCTCCTAACATCCTGGAAAGCGATATTTATTTTTTGGTTTGTGTTTTTATGACCGGCTGATACTACGTTCTTACTCTGCGGGCCAAAACCTCATGCCCCAAGAAACAAAACAGACTCCCCCAAACCCAGCACTAAACAGGCCAGCTGGCCCCCGAGTCTAGTGGAAATGAACTGAGAGAGACTCACATGACCTGGCTTCCTGCCAGAGGCAATTCGCCACAGATGTGAGCTTAATGTGATCATAAGATCTCTGACCTCGAGTTTCCTCCCTTGTTAAATGGGTATAATCCAGCCAGCCTGGCTCATAGGGTGAGGTCAAGGAGCCATAAGATAACGTCTGTGAATGTGATCTGTCAAGGACGCGGTGTTAGAAGTGTGCGTTATCATTTTGAGTGGACAGGGATATGATATGTAAGAGGAAAAAAGGGGGGAAGAGATAAGTGGGGCCTGCTCAGTAAGAAATTTCTCACCTCTCATTCTAACAATTTCAAGGTAAAAGGGATACTTGGACAGTATTGATGCCTGCTTTCCATTAAATGTCTGCTGGCACTGATTCTCTCATACTGTTTCACACACACACTAAACCCCGAGTGTAGGTTACCTCACAGTCCACACCAAAAAGCACTAATCTTTAGAGACATTTCAACCATGGCTGCAACAAGCAAGTCAACTTACAGGAAATGCTGTAGAATGTAATTTTATTTACCCAGTTCTGAATGGCCTGGCATTACCTACACCGTGTACCCGCTGAGGAACTGAGGGGATTCCCGTTTGCTGAGCGTTTAGGTACCTCAGCCACGTGAGGAAAGAGTGGCTAAGTCAACAGCGGGAGCGGTGGGCAGGATATCGAGGGAGGGGCTGCCCAGACCTAAGACACATAGCTACCCAGTTTGGGATTAGGAACTAGATAACTGATCCCGAATTTTGCAGACACACAGAAAAGATCTGATCTATCGATTACAATCATAGTCAAGCAAACTATAGATGGTTAGTGGGATACAGGCAGTCAGGCAGACCCCAGAGGCCCCTCGATTTAAAGGACCCATGCCTTCCTGGGAGAATCCAGCAGCCCAAGTTCAACTTGGGTGGCGGAGGGGCGGGGCAGGGGAAGGAGATCAGAAGAAGGTGACAAAATAACTATCATAAAATATTAATAACAAATAGAGCTGTCTGAATACTAACTCTAGCTGCTCCACAGTCCCAACTCAGTCTCCCATTGCCTTCTCCCTGCCACCTTCCCCGCTATTGCTACCTTTGATCTGAACAAGACTTCAACAGGATAAAAAAACTCAGAAACAGGGACAAGCGATTTCTTATGCAGTGTTATTTGGGGGTTCCTCCTTCAGAAGACATTGTAGAGTCGTTTAGAAAAAGTCTGCAAGGATTCGAATCCCACTTTCCTCATTTCCACTTATTATTCACATGATCATGAGCAACTCACTGAACTCCTCCAAGCTTCACTTTTCTCCTCGTGTACAAACCAGAGTCCGCACATAATAATATTCGTCTTAGAGTGGTGTGTGTACCTTAAATGACATAACAACCCATAAGGCAGGGACTCAGTACATGTTAAAAGAGTTATTATTGTTCTTGCTTTTACTAATGGGCTTTGTATTAGGGGATTATTCTTTCAGGAAAAAAAAAATCAAACAGGGGGTTGAGGGAGGGAGAGTTATGGCTTTCAAATTTGGAGAAAAGTATCCTATCTAAGAGGGAAAAAAAAGTTAACTTCATCAAGAGTGTTCTATAGCTCAAGCAATCAGCTTCTTGTTCACTGTCAAGTTCAATAAAAGTACACAAGGTCTCAGAGACCCGATAATAATTAAGGATATTCACAGGCTTCTTCCTAAAGCACCTTGCAATCACTGCCTCAATATTTGGGTCGTCTTTCAATTGGCTGCTTTTGTTGTTTTATGTCATCTCTCGTTCTCAATCTGGAATAAGTGGGGGAAATTTCTCAATCAGAACATTTGCTACAACACTTGTTCTTCTCTCCTGCTCTGGTTTTCATAATGAGAGGGTATTCATCTGGAGAAACCTTTCAGAAACTGAACATTGTTTCAAAATCTGCTTATTCACATTTCTCGTGGGACTTGCTGCAGCATGCTGTGTTTGGTAGGAAACATCTGTCTTTGGGGTTTTCATCACTAAGAGACAGTTTACTACAGGGCATGGCAGGCCTGGGTGCAAGCAGATAACTCCCCAGCAGGGATTGGCCGGCACACACGTGTCCACAGACAGCCACAACCGTATCCTCAGGGGAACACTCATGCGAATGAGCAGAGAACACACCGTGGTGTGGTCCAAGGGAAAATGTCCCCAGAGTTTCCCAAAAAAGTGTCTGTTAGTGATAAGAGGCTGGCCCATTGTTAGAAGAGAGTCCTCAGTGCTGTAGCGATGCTGTAACGCTGGACGCTCTTCTTAAAACAAGCTCAGGTCCTTTGAGGGATGTGCATTTCAGAAAATTTTAACTAATCAGAGTACTAACTTTCCATTGAGATGCCTCATTTCTGTGGAACCCCTAGGTGACAAGTATGACGATGGTCTTTTCTTGTTCTGGGCTTTGTTTGCCTAGACCTGGCCTTTATATTTTGGATTAACAAGTGAAATTCGCTATTTTATTTTTTTACATCTTTATTGGAGTATAATTGCTTTACAATGGTGTGTTAGTTTCTGCTTTATAACAAAGTGAATCAGCTATACATATACATATATCCCCATATCTCCTCCCTCTTGCTTCTCCCTCCCACGCCTCTAGGTGGTCACAAAGCACCAAGCTGATCTCCCTGTGCTATGCGGCTGCTGCCCACTAGCTATCTATTTTACATTTGGTAGTGTATATATGACCATGCCACTCTCTCACTTCGTCCCAGCTTATCCTTCCCCCTCCCTGTGTCCTCAAGTCCATTCTCTATGTCTGCGTCTTTTTTCCTGTCCTGCCCCTACGTTCTTCAGAACCTTTTGTTTTGTTTTGTTTTAGATTCCATATATATGTGTTAGGATACAGTATTTGTTTTTCTCTTTCTGACTTACTTCACTCTGTATGATAGACTCTAGGTCCATCCACCTCACTACAAATAACTCGATTTCGTTTCGTTTTATGGCTGAGTAATACTCCACTGTATATATGTGCCACATCTTTATCCATTCATCTGTCGATGGACACTTAGGTTGCTTCCATGTCCTGGCTATTGTAAATAGAGCTGCAATGAACATTGTGGTACATGAATGACTCTTTTTAAATTATGGTTTTCTCAGGGTATATCCCAGTAGTGGGATTACTGGGTCGCATGGTAGTTGTATTTTTAATTTTTTAAGGAACCTCCATACTGTTCTCCATAGTGGCTGTATCAATTTACATCCACACCAACAGTGCAAGAGGGTTCCCTTTTCTCCACACCCTCTCCAGCATTTATTGTTTCTAGATTTTTTGATGATGCCCATTCTGACTGGTGTGAAGTGATACCTCATTGTAGTTTTGATTTGCATTTCTCTAATGGTTAGTGATGTTGAGCATCCTTTCATGTGTTTGTTGGCAATCTGTATATCTTCTTTGGAGAAATGTCTGTTTAGGTCTTTTGCCCATTTTTGGATTGGGCTCTTTGTTTTTTTGATATTGAGCTGCATGAGCTGCTTGTAAATTTTGGAGATTAATCCTTGTCATTTGCTTCATTTGTAAATATTTTCTCCCATTCTGAGGGTTGTCTTTTCGTCTTGTTTATAGTTTCCTTTGCTGTGCAAAAGCTTTTAAATTTCATTAGGTCCACTTTGTTTATTTTTGTTTTTATTTCCATTTCTCTAGGAGGTGGGTCAAAAAGGACCTTGCTGTGATTTATGTCATAGAGTGTTCTGCCTGTGTTTTCCTCTAAGAGTTTTATAGCGTCAGGCCTTACGTTTAGGTCTTTAATCCATTTTGAGTTTATTTTTGTGTATGGTGTTAGGGAGTGTTCTAATTTCATTCTTCTACATGTAGCTTTCCAGTTTTTGCAGCACCACTTATTGAAGAGGCTATCTTTTCTCCATTGTATTTTCTCACCTCCTTTATCAAAAATAAGGTGACCATATGTGTGTAGGTTTATCTCTGGGTGTTCTATCCTGTTCCTTTGATCTATATTTCTGTTTTTGTGCCAGTACCATACTGTCTTGCTTACTGTAGCTTTGTAGTATAGTCTGAAGTCAGGGAGCCAGGTACTCCAGCTCCATTTTTCCCACTGATTCTGCATTATGGTGAGTTGTATAATTATTTCATTATATATCACAATGTAATAATAATAGAAATAAAGTGCACAATAAATGTAATGCACTTGAATCATCCCAAAACCATCCCCCCAACCCCCCAGTCCATGGAAAAATTGTCTTCCATGAAACTGGTCCCTGGTGCCAAAAAGATTAGGGACCACTGCTGTAGAAGGTACCCAACTGTCCCTCTGAAGGAGGGCGTCTTGCCATTTGCCCCTGACTCCCTTCCTCTACTGGTAGAGGGCTGCCCCTGGGGATATAACTCCCCAGCACTTCCAGGCTATGAGGCAACTTCCCAGACAACTTCTGAGAAAGCCTGATGCAGAGAAGCAGGGGACTCAGCCTGCAGGTGAGGTGAACCAGCATTCGACGTGCACAGAAAGTCCACCTCCTGGCCACCTCCGCCCCACTGCCCCGGCACAGCTGCAGGCAGAGGGCACCAGTGGTATCTGCTGCAGACAAGATTGATTGGATTTAAACCTACCTAGATTTCAATTCCTGGTCTAATAATTACTAACTTTGTAGTTTTAAACAAATTTTTGTACCCTCTAAGCTTCGTGGGTAAAAGGGAGATAATGTCTACTCTGGAACATTATGGGGACTAAATCAGATCAGGTGTATAAAACATCTGATTCATAATAGAGTATGGAAATGGATTATTATTATTATCATATCGATCACACAATGGAAACACTGCGATTTGTATGTTTTTTTACCTAAACCAAAAAAACAGTGAAATAGCGCACCCAGAATGGAAGCTAAGTAAACAAACTAAAAGGAGCTTGTAAATAGATCTGACAAAACAGTTCGGTTCAATTAGCCCAAGACACTTATTTAGTATTCATGGGAAATTGCTGGGGGTAGGGAGAAAGGGATACAGTAGAAAGTAAAAGTCAACAGCACGTGGATGATTTCTGGAAAAGTGTTTCTTTCCAGATCTTTTGTTTGAGGACAGGTCAGACTGACGATAAAACACAGATGCTGAAGCGTCACACCTAGGAGTAAGATTCTACAAGGTCCAGTCCCCACAAGGTAAATGTCTTGATGATCCAGCAAGAAATTCTTGTTAGTACAAGAATACATGCCTGCCATCTGTAAAGGGAGGCTGTCATCACCTCACTGGCTCCTGAGTGGAGCATAATCATCTTTTACTGGGCCACAGAGATCACAGGAGTAAGCCTGCCCCAGGACTGGCACCACCCAGCAAGGTAAGGAATTCACAGGTGTGTCTGGATCCACTTCAGGTCAGCCAGTTTGAGGCAGCTACACTGGGACCTCCCCCAACCCAGAGAAGGCGGTCAGCCCCGGGCAGAATCTCCCACACTAAGGGAAGGGAAGCTGGGTACCACGTGCACCTACTTCACTGTCTCTTGGGCATCAAACTTAATCACATTTAGACTGGACCACAAGCAATGACTACAAATCCAACAGGGAAGTGAAAACCGGAAAGAGCACTGAGAGCAAAAGCTTACTGTTGTCTCATCCGGAAAAGCAGCAAAATAATACAGTACATTCAGAAGAACAGGCCAGAGGGCTACAGAGTTTTCAGACCTCGGAATCTTTCAACAGGCCCCCTACCCTACTCATCATCACTGACCACTACAGCAATGCGTACATGTATGGTGTACGTATGCCTGTATGTATATGGTACTGTGTGACTTGCAACTCGTTCTGACATACATGGCTTCATTGTAATCCTTATAACAACTCTTGAACAAAGTTACCATTGTCCTTGTTTTAGAGTTGGAGTCACTGAGCCTCCGAAAAAAATTCATTGGTTCCCCCCAGGATCCATACGAAGTAGATCTTGTGTCAGGGATTTGAACCTAGGACTCCCAGCACCAAGTTTTATTTTTGTGACTACACATTCCATAGAGTTGCAGATCCCAAATTTCCCATTGCAGCCCCATGGTGGTATTGCAGCTGTCTGGGGGGAGGGGGACAATGTGCATTTTACTTGAGGCCACATCAGAGAGTGAACCAGAGAATCCGTTCAAACAAGCTAAGTGGTCATCAATCCAGAATTCAAGTTGCCGGATCTAAGGAAGTATGTTCTGAAAGTGGGATCCCAGCCAAACTAATAATTCTTCAACAGCCAAGGTGATCTAGGGCAACTGAGTTCTGTGAGAAAGGAGGCTTCTTCTGCTCTTTCAGGAAAGCATGAAGTGTGGGTTGAGCAGGATTATTTGATGATCCCTTTGAACCTATCGATATAATTGAAGCAGATCATCCAAATTTGATTGGATGCCCTGGTCTTCAACTTTGGTTATGCACTTCTTCAGAGCAATGTTCTTTTTGTTTTGTTTTTAATATTTATTATTTATTTATTTGTTTGTTTGTTTATTTCGACTGCACCAGGTCTTAACTGCAGCATGTGAACTCTTAGTTGTGGCATGCATGTGGGATCTAGTTCCCCACCCAGGGATTGAACCCCAGCCCCCTGCATTGGGAGCATGGAGTCTTACCTGCTGGGCTACCAGGGAAGTCCCCAGAAGCGATATTGTAACAAATTCAATAAAGACTTTAAAAATGGTCCACATCAAAAAAATCTTAATAAATAAATAAAATTCTCATAACCTGTTTTATTACTTAACGGAAATGTGTGATGTGGAAACTCTGTCTTTAAATTTGAGGGATGTGTGAATGTTTCCTTTGGTGGCCAGTTTCTCTGCCCTGAACCTTAATAAACATGGAAGCTCCGTGAGGACAGAGATTCTTGTCTGTTTGAATCACTCATATATCCTCAATACCTGGCACATATGGAAGCTCAATAAAAATTTGTTGAATGAGTGAATTATGATCATGCGGGAACATTTTACAATGACTTTCTGCAGAAAGAGTCCCTTGTTTGGAAGGTGAACTAAAAATAGATTCCTTCATTATAAAGGAATGATCATTTACCATGATTATCTTGGTAAAATAATGTTAAGTATCTCTTCTTTTCCCTTAACAGGAACCACAGCTAAGATGTAACTTATTTATTGCCTTTCCCACCACATGTAGGCTTCAAAATTACCACATGGTTATGCATTCAGCAGATAAAATACATGAAGTATGAAAGACACTCATTATGCAGACAGTGGTTTCCAACAAGGGCCAAGGATGCCACACCACAGTCCTACACAAGGGATTGTGGTCCCATATCCTACGTGACTTTTCTGTAAAAGGAAAACCCATTTACAGGTATATTATCTAAGCCCAGAACCTAACTCCATTTTACATCTAAACACAAAGTATTTTCATTTTAATATTTACGAAATTCTCTAAGAATGCAACTATCATGTAACGAGGGAAAATTGAGACCTATTTTGTTTGGAAATTTACCAAAAGTAATTCACCATTGAAGAAAATCACCATCAAAAATTGCTCCTGATATGGGAGGCACCAAAAAGAGAGCACCTATGTCAGTTTGTTTTGTAACTGTTGCAGTCACAGTGATACTAAAGTAACATTCAAAGGTACTTATTTAGACTTGCACCGACTGCTCATAAAGTATGCATGGCTATAGTAATTATCTTCCTGCCGTGCACAAATTGAAAACTGAACCAACTACATGAAACATCTGTTTTCAGATGTTGGACAGCGGGCAGCACCAGCCACACTGTGATCCCTGGAAGGAGATCTAATGAAGCGAGTGCTATCGTTGCTCCAGCTTTCTGCCTAGCAGCAGTTTCCAAACCACGGCACACAGCCCAGGAATCTCACTGAGATGAGGAGACAGAGATTAGAGTTAAAAAGGCCAGAGTGGCTAGAATTTGTGTGACAGAGTATTGGCAAGAAGGGAGCTGCACACAGAGAGAGAACGCCTGAGATCTGCAAAAAGTTTCTCTCAATTTTTTTTTTTTTTTGCAGTACGCGGGCCTCTCACCGCTGTGGCCTCTCCCGTTGCGGAGCACAGGCTCCGGACACGCAGGCTCAGCGGCCATGGCTCACGGGCCCAGCCGCTCCGCGGCATGTGGGACCTTCCCGGACCAGGGCACGAACCCGCGTCCCCTGCATCGGCAGGCGGACTCTCAACCACTGCACCACCAGGGAAGCCCTCAAATTTTTTACTAAATACTGATGATAAATATGATACCTGAAGGAGTTCCCTGGTGGCCTAGTGGTTAGGATTCAGGCTTTTACTGCCATGGCCTGGGTTCAATCCCTGGTCCCAGAACTGAGATCCTGCAAGCCATACAGTGCAGCCAAAAATATATATATTTATGTAAATGAAAAATATATATATTATATATATATATTTATATATATATATAATATATATGTGATACCTGATAGGAAAAAACACTAGATGGGATTAATAGCAGATTAAACACTGCAGTAAAAATGATCAGTAAACTTGAAACAAGAGTATCTCTCCAAAATGAAGCACAAAGAGAAGATAGAAGAAAAAAAAAATAGAGGATCAGTGACACATCGAAAAACATCAAGTGGTCTAAAACATGTATAAATGGAGTACCAGCTAGAATAGGTGGGAGGAACAGAAAAATTAAAGAATGATAGCTGGAACTGTCAAATTTGATGAAAGTTATAAACTCTCAGATTTAGGATTCTCAAGGAACTCAAAGAAGAACAAACATAAAGAATAAAGCTAAGAAACATCATAAAATCAATGATAAAGAGAAAATCTTAAAAGCTCTGGAGGGAGAGTTGTAGGTACACATTACATACGGAAGAACAAAGATTAAAAATGACAGCAGATTTCTCATCAGAAACTTTGCAGGCTGGAAGGCAATGGAGTGACATCTCTAAAGTACTGAAGAAAAAGTTTTCTATCTAGAATTCTACATACAAAAGCTGAAAGAACTCTTCACCAGAGAGATGCAACATAGCAACATGAACAGAATTCTTTCAGGCAGAAGGAAAATAATGCCAAATGAAATTCTGTATCTGCGCAAAGGAATGAAGAGCATGGAAATGATAGACATGTGGAAACATATAAAAAGACTCTCATTTTAAATCTCTTTAAAAGAAAAGTGATTATTTAAAGCCACAATAATAGCAAGTACTGTGGGGCATGTATGACAAAAACTGTGCCAATGTATGATAACACATGTAAGAAGCAACAGTGCAAAGGGCTAGAAGGAAAAAAACAAAGGTACCCTGTTGTAAGGGCCTTACATTATATGTGTAGTCATATAATATTATTTGGAGATGGACTGTGGTCATTTAAAGATGTATATTGTAAACCTTGGAGCAGCCACTAAAAAATAAAACAAAATGTATCAGCCAATAGTGAGGAAAGAATGAAATCATCTGGAAAACAAAAACAAACAAAAAAAACACATGATTAATCCAAAAGGAAGCAGGAAGCAAGAAAAAAGAGGAAAAATATCTAAATTGGATAGCTAGAAAACAAATAGCGAGATGGTAGATTTAATCCCAACCATATCAATATTTACATTAAACACTCCAATTAAAAGACAGAGGTTGTCAGATAAAAAATAGCAAGACCTAACTACAGTGCTGTCTATGAGAAAAGAACTTTAAATGTAAAGAAAAAGATGAATTAAAAGCAAAAGGATGGAGAAATTGGTATTTCTTTATGAATTGGACTATTCTAGGTACCTCACAGAGGTGGAATTATTCAGTATTTGTGACTGGCTTATTTCACTTAGCATAATGTTCTCCAGGTTCATCCACGCTGTAGCATATGTCAGAACTTCCTTCTTTTCTGTTAGGTTTTCTTTCACTGACTTAAGAATCATAGTTCTAGTCTACTGTGATAAACTTGCATATTAATCCTGATGGATTTCATAGAGGTGCCTCCTATCCCCCGTTTTTGTGTCATAGATAAGTTTGATTAGCATGTCTTTAGGCAGGAGATGAAATGTCTGACATATTCACATTCATGCCTTTTAATCAATCAGTAATTGCTCTGCTGAAGAACTCCGATATATTGATACTTAGCACCATGGATTCTAAACTGGGGGCTTCCTGGGAGCAGAAGTCTCTTAGTGACTGTTGTCTCCCAGCTCTCTGACCCACCAAGGCTGCGGGTCTGCATGCCACATTCTCTACATCCTTGTCAGCTCTCTAACTGTTAGGTTCTGTCAGGAAGAAGCAGTAATCCGAGGCAGAGAGAAGCCTTTGGTTTAGTGGTAGCTGCTGGCAGTTTTCAGCAGTTGGTAAGATGGAGGTAGGATGGGAAGCTACCTCATCAGTCCAGGAAGTGTCCACCTCCTTAACGGTACCTACTTCTTCAGTTGATCGAGAAGCAACAGTGCAACAGCAGGTGCAGGCTCAGGATCCTGGGCTTCTTTCAGCTCAGGGGCATCTGTGGCTTCTGGTCTTTGGGAATCACCCTTATTCCTTGTTGCTCTTCAGGCTCCCCTCTCTTCATTCTTTCGCTCCTCCAGCTCTTCTGATGCATTTGAAACCAACTCCCCATAGTAAGTTGTCTCTATCGGAAATACTCAGAGTGATCTCTACTTTTCTGTTTGGACTCTGATTAATATAGTGGCTATAGAACAACATTCTCAAAGCCACCAGTTTTTCATTAAAAAATCATAATAATTCATTGGGCAATTACAAAATGCCAGGCACTTTTTTAGGCACTGGAAACACAAAGTTAAATAAATAAGATATGATCCCTATCCTAAAAGAGATTTCATTATGGCCAGGGAGAAAGTAAGGTAAACACATGGTTACAGTCATTGGATATAGGTTAAATTAGACATATGGGTAGGATTTGGGGTACGGAGGAGGAATATCTCAGCAAAAATAATTCACTCCAGAAGTGAACCTGGAGTAGGCGATGCTTGTATGACATTTTGAAGGTTAAATAAGACAGACATAGGTGGAAAAAGTGAGAAGGACATTCTAAGTAGTTGCAATAGATGTAGATGTGAAATACGAGGATAACTTTGAGAATGTTACATTCTGAAAGGCTACAGTTCACAGATGTACAAAGAGTTAACAAAAAGGCAATCACAGGGCTTTGCTGGTGGTGCAGTGGTTGAGAATCCGCCTGCCAATGCAGGGGACACAGGTTCGATCCCTGGTCCGGGAAGATCCCACATGCCACAGAGCAACTAAACCCGTGCGCCACAATTACTGAGCCTGTGCTCTAGAGCCAGCGAGCGACAACTACTGAGCCTGTGAGCCACAACTACTGAGCCCGCATGACATAACTACTGAAGCCCACATGCCTAGAGCCCATGCTCTGCAACAAGAGAAGCCACCAGAATGAGAAGCCCACTCACCGCAACGAAGACCCAATGCAGCCAAAAATAAATAAATAAAATAAATAAATTTAAAAAAAAGACAATCACATATTAAAGATCTCTGGATTTTCATGGACTGCAACACTGTTTCAACTCCATGGTTTTCTACACTTGTTCTGATGTGGACTCACCGAAAGATTTCTGGATAAATTCTTCAGAAAACATACTTAGATATATTCATTTATACTCATGCACATACCATTGGAAGAGCTTTCTCTCTATAAAGAAAGATTTCCATTAATCCTACCAAAAAGTCCCATGTTTGTACAGTAAGATCAATGTTTCTAGCCTCTCTCTCTTATAGATACTACACAAATTAATGATGAAACTTCTAACAATCATAGCCTGCAATTTGTCACCTGATATTCATCTGAAAGGGATGATTTTAGTGTGGGCCATTTGAAGATGAAGAATAGACATTCTCTTTTGCTTCTTACAAAATTCAAAAATTAAACAATTGAAAGTATGATGGCAATAGGGTAAAAGAAGCATTATTTTAACTATAGTATTTTCTAAGATGAGGAAGATTTTTCATCTGGTTATAAATTCCCTAAGGGCAGGGACGCCATTCATCCAACAGATTTTTTTTTTTTTTTTTTTTGGCCATGCCACACGGCACGTGGGACCTTAGTTCCCCAACCAGGGATTGAACTTACAGGGGAAGGACAGGCAAAGTCTTAACCACTGGACTGCCAGGGAAGTCCCATTAACAGATATTTCTTGAGAGCCATTTCATGCCAGAACCAATTAAGGTGCTTAGAGTAGAATAATTTAATTCTAGAACAAAACAGTAACAAGTTTTATCTAGTCTAGTGGTTTGCAATTCTTTTCTTTTTTTTTTGGCCTTACAACTCTTTCATCAAGTGAAAGCTCACATAGAACTCCAATAAATCCAGTAGACGTAAGTAAAACTGCTCCATTTGAGCAGGTACTATGGGATCCCAGAGCCCCAGCAGCTTGTGCCCCCTGCTCCCATCCCACCCAGAGGTCCCTAAGCGTATCCACAGTCACATCAAGGCTTTATAGAACACAGTTAGAAAACCATTGATCTACTCAAACCCTCAATTTACAGGTAAGGAAATAAGAACTAAAGAGATACAGAGGCCAAGAGATACAGCTGTCCAAGACCAAAAAGCTGGTGAGTAGCGAACCCACCTAGAATAGAGTCTGTGATGATGGAGGTTCATGGGATCACAGATGTAGCAGGTCCCAGATCTAAAGAGATTCTAACTTCAAACCTGGCCAAAAGGAACCCAAGTTATATATAAGAAAACAAAAATTTTTTAAATTAAAACTATAAGAGATTTTGTATATTATATGCCATGTCTGGATACTTACACTCATTTGTATGTCTTTGCCATATTCATAAATTAGAAGAGCTAATAAAAAATATGTTAAGCAAAGAGGTTTGTAGGAAGTGAGTTTTGAAAAACTAAGCTCGTATTGCATCCTTTCTTTAAAATTTTTATTTATTTTTGGCTGTGTTGGATCTTCATTGATGCAGGCGGGCTTTCTCTAGTTGCACCGAGTGCGGGCCACTCTTCGTTGTAGTGTGCGCGCTTCTCATTGCGATGGCTTCTCTTGTTGCGGAGCATGGGCTCTAGACACACGGGCTTCAGCAGCTGTGGCGCGCAGGCTCGGTAGTTGTGGCTCGTGGGCTCTAGAGCGCAGGCTCAGTAGTTGTGGCACACGGGCTTAGTTGCTCCCCAGCATGTGGGATCTTCCTGTACCAGGGCCCAAACCCTTGTCCCCTGCATTGGCAGGCGGATTCTTAACCACTGCGCCACCAGGGAAGTCCCCTAGCCAAACCTTTAATGCCTCTAATTTATACTCAGATACTTGGAATTTTAAATAGCAGTTCCAGGAAACCAAAAGCTTTTTGACCATCTGTATATCATGGGGAAGGGACTTCCTGTCTTCTGGCCAAAAGTTGACTTCCTAACAATGTAAGAGGATTAAATAATTACTAGAACTTCTATTTTTTTTATCTGAGCCACACCCTCTTCAATGATTTCAGTTGATCTTAGTGTGGTCATTTTTGCCTGGGGCCATCTAGGATTGGCATAGGGAGGACTCTCTGGCATTTGTTTAGAGCTTTAAAGGAGTTGGCACTTTGCACCTTGTGTCTTTTTTTCTTCAATTCTTCTGTTAAGAGTCTCTGATTAGTAACTCTCTCTTTGTTGGCTGTAGGGTTTTATGCAGTCATCTTTTGTCCCTTGGGTGTGGTCATTAGACCCTTGATTATCAGGAACAGAGATTCTCTCAGGCCACCTTAAGAAAAGTGAGGACATATAAAGGTATGTGAGTGTCAGAACTTAGCTATGAGAATATTAGGCAGGTCTTGAGACAACTCTCTGCTTCACCTCTCCCATAGTGTTGCAGGAAGGGGGACCCCTTCCAGGGCCCAAGAGTGGGCTCTTATCTAATGCTCGGAACTGAATTGTCCAAGGAGACACAAGTGCTGTCAAAGCAAGAGACTTTATTGGGAAGGGGCATTCAGGTGGAGAGCAGTGGAGTAAGGGAACCCAGGAGAACTGCTCTGCCTGCCACGTGGCTCGCAGTCTCAGGGCTTATGGTGACGGGGTTAGTTTCCAGGTTGTCTCTAGCCAATCACTCTGACTCAGGGTCCTTCCTGGTGGTGCACACATCACTCAGCCAAGATGGATTCCAGCGAGAAGGATTCTGGGAGGTTGATAGGACACATGGACTGACGTCTCCTCTCTCCTTTTGACCTTTCCTGAATTCTTCTAGCTGGTGGTGGCTTGTTAGTTCTGTGTTCCTTATCAGGACCTCCTGTTGCAAGATAACTCATGCAAGTGGTTACTACAGTGCCTGGCCAGGGTAGGCAGTTTCGGTCAGTGGTTCCCCTAACAACTGCCCATGTATTCTTTCCTTCAAAGTACCATTGCTCTGATCTATGTATCTCCTCCACATTTCTGTGAATCTACTCTGCATTCCCCAAAAACAGTTTTGGAGGGAACCAGTCTGGGTGGCTTAGCTAATTACTACTCTCCCATAGAACAAAGCCTTTCACATCTATCCTTGGTTTGGGTGCTCAATGCTGATCCCATATCAGAGGCGACCCCTGCACAACTATCATCAGATAGCGCATCGCTAAGCAAGAGGTTGTGGCCAGGAGGGTTCTGCTATTTAAAAACAACAACAACAACCAAACAAAAACAAAAAACTCGTGGCAGTAGACATTGTAATTAACCTGCCTAGTACATGTAAAATCAGAAGGCACAGGTGCCTCAGACTTGGTTAATTAAGAAAGGACCTTGCAGAAGCCCAGTGCCTCCTCCCGTTGCACACTGAACTGGTAATTCCTAAGCTTTGGGCTTCTGCAGAGGAAAGCTTTAACAAAACTCAGCCCTATTGCACTGTGAGTGATGTATCCAGAGCCACCTTCCTTTGTCCAGTTACCCATTTGTGTTTTGAATAATTGACCGGGAATTTTGGTCTGAATAGCCATCCCCAATTCCACTGGTTTATCTGTACAGTTAAAAATAATTATACTCATATGCACTTAATAAATAGATCATGAAACCAAGCAGGACCCTGTGAGGCCCTCCTGGGCACAAAAGCCTTTCTGCGTCCCCTGTTTCTTGTTTGTAGAAAATAGGCTTCATTCAGCTTCCTTGACCTTCACTGAGTTCCAAGGGCAGATTCAAACAGTTGCTAATCAGGGAAGGGAGGAAAGGCAGAAACAAAGGTGGAGCAGTCAAGAAACTATAGTGCAGCCTTGGGCCAAGGTCCTGGTTCCTCCTCAAGGAATATACCTAACAATGTCTCTGAGTTCTTCTGCAAGAACTAAGGCCCCCACCCAAGTGGAGGATGGTAACTTCAGGCTGAGCACAAGATTCCTGGAGCACCACCCTGTTACCACACTATCAACCAATCAGAAGAAAGTCACACACCCTGCAGCCCTCACCCCAAATTTTGCCTATTAAAAACTTCTCCCCAGAAACCATCAGGGAGTTCAGGGTTTTTTGAGCATGAGCCACCCATTCTCCTTGCTTGGCCCTGCAATAAACTTTTCTCTGCTCCAAATTCCGATGTTTCAGTTTGTGTGGCCTCACTGTGTGTCAGGCACATGCACTTGGGTTTGGTAACAATCAGACTGCTTAACCTTCTCTTCTTCATTCAGAAATCAAAGCTTAGATTACCCTGCTTTTTGCTATCTTTCTAGTGACATTGATTTAGGGAACATATTATACAGACTTCAAGTCCTGATTCCCAGCTTTTGGACTAATAATTTTTGTTAAGTTTACCATTTAAACATATAATAATCACTAAGATTTCAGAAAGTTAAAAACTAAATATATTTGAACTTTTCTAATCATTTTCTCCCCCAGTCTTTTCATAGCCCTGCTAATTGGGGTAACATACTTCTTCAAAAATAAAGATGCTTTCCAAGAATATTCAGTATTTGCTCAGTCAAAAAGGACATTGGAAAAAGAAACCTTGCAAGCACATTAATAGTAGTTTGGAAGTAACACTTCCTAGTTGTTATATTATCATCATTTTCCTTAAAAATGTGCAGTTAAATACGTGGTGTGTCTCAGTTCCAAGAAAAAATGGAAACTGACATGAAATAAACTAATAACAAAAAATGAATCCAGTATTGTGGGATCAACAAAGCCTGTGTTATTCTGATCTGACGATAGCACCACTACACTTAAATTCTATACATCTGCTTCTATCTAATATGTACACATATGTACTCTGAGGAGATGAGAAAGCAAAGCTGGCTCAAGAGCAGTAAAGTAAACAGCACTGCACCTACTCTCAGCTGGAATCGTTTGCACACCTGTCTTTCTTGGAAATGTTTCAACTGGTTGTTTTCTCAGGTTCATGTACATTTTCATAGGCTTTGGAAACACCTACTCTGGGTCAACTGTGCTGGCCATTAGAGAGACACAGAGAGAGAGAGAACATTCTATACTAGATTTAGTTTTCTAGATGCTTGTTCAATGTACGTCAGACACAAATATAAAAACTTATAACTGGGGGCTTCCCTGGTGGCGCAGTGGTTGAGAGTCCGCCTGCCGATGCAGAGGACACGGGTTCGTGCCCCCGTCCAGGAAGATCCCACGTGCCGTGGAGCAGCTGGGCCCGTGAGCCATGGCCGCTGAGCCTGCATGTCTGGAGCCTGTGCTCCGCAACGTAAGAGGCCCGCGTACTGCCAAAAAAAAAAAAAAACTTATAACTGTTACTGAGTCCAAGCTCATACTGCCCCCCACACGACCAACAGGCCAATAAATCAAGAGATGAGTTGCTGTGGCAAAGAAAAGCGATTTTATTCAAAAGACAGAGAAGATGGTGGACTAGTGTCCCAAAGAACCATCTTCCCTGAGTTAGAAGGCTTCTTTTTTACTAAAAGGGGAGGGGGTATATTTGGTTGCTGCAAACCTCTTGGTGCTAGAATCCTTTGTTCTTACAGCTGCCCATGTTGGTCTGGTCAAAATGTTCCTATAAACCTCCAACAAGTCAGAGGTTATTCTCTGTTCTACAACTTTTTAATCTTGTATGAATGGGAAAATGTTATACCTTTAAAGGTCAGAACCTTGAGAATGGGCTATCCTGTATATTTCAGGCTATAGGCAACATTCTTAACTTGTAGGAAAAGCAGTAGAATACAAAGGTTAGAGTAAAAGAAACAGATTCCATATGGAGTCAGATTTATTCTTCCCTATTACATAAATATAACACATAGTAATACAGAGTTGCATACATATTAAGGAGGTGAAAACAAGAATCCTAAAGCAGCTAGGGGAGAAGTGAGGAAAGGAGTTACGGAGGGCTTCCTGGAAGCAGTGACCACTGAATGTTTAAAGAAGAGGAGGAGTGAAGTAGAAGGAAATACATTCTCTACAAAGAACATAGCAGTGAACAGGACTGAGAGATAAAGAGCTGTTCAAAGTCTCTAAAGTCTTCTGTGTGGGGCATGGGGGTATTACAAGAAGTTTAATATTGCTAGAATTTAAAGTGTGAGTCAAGCAAGGATTGAGAGATGAGGCTAGCAAGATAAGCAAGAATAAAATCATATAGAGCCTTGCACACCACTGTGTTTGGCAAAAGGTACATGTTAGGAAAAGCTGTTCAACACAATGTAATAAAAACTAATTACTGTGGACTCATGAAAGCTTATCCAAGATACATCCTGTCCCTTTAATCCCCAGGCAGGATATTAAAGATAGTTTCATATCTTTGAAAACCTTTGTAATTCTCATCTCTGTGATGTTGCCATCTACTCTTCCATTTTCAAATTCTAGCTACTTAGGCCTAATGGTAATTCTTTAAGACTGTAGGAAAAGGAAGTACAAACTATAAAAAAAAATTATAATTTTTTTTAAAAAACAAAACAAATAACCAAAAGGGTCTGCTTAAATTCTGCTTTCTGAGCTTCAAAAATCCTGACAGATTCAGGAAACTGAATTGAAGAAAAGTCATATTTGTCTTAACCAACATTTTCTTCAAATACGAGAGGCTGAAAATGTTGCCATCATGCAAAGGTTTCCTTATATATAGCTCTGATGTTCCTCAGGTCAAAGAAATAAAGACAGATTCACCCAAAGCCCTTGTCACCAGTGGCTGACTTGGGTCCTTGAAACCCCTGTGAGTAATCCCTGCCTTCCTTCCCTCCCCACCTCGTTCTCTCTCCAGCTCCAAGTAAAGCAGGTCCACTGGATACTCAGATCTAGCTCCCTTTGTCTGTGTGAACATTGCTTTGCTCCCCAGCACACAGGAAGGGTGACCTGGGCCCATCAATTTCTACTTTTATAAAATGAAAGAGTCTTCTAAGGAGGGTGACCAGATGTCCTCCTTTATCAGGTACAGTCCTAGTTTACGTCTGTGTTGCCAACATAAATACAAATCAACGGTAGATTTTTTTCACTCTCAAAAGTGTCTCTGTTTGGATAATAAACTATATGGTCACGCTGTTTCTAACCAATTTTAGTAGGAGCTCAGCCTCTGCTTCTGAGCCTCTCTCCCATTTATTCCACACAGCAGCTGATAGGATGAAATTCCAGTGAATTCCTATGAAACATAATAATTTGAGCAGTGCCTTATGGCTTACGGTTAAGAGTTTGATCTATAATTTACACATTCCAGGAACCTTCAAATCAATTATAGAATTACATTTAATAAACATAAATCCTTGCTGCACTCTCCTGAAAAATAAATGGGTAATTTTTTAAAACACAAAGACGGACCATCTCCCACGTTAAGCAGAGATGATCAAGGGACTCACAAAACCTAGGTAAAGCATCTAGAGAAAGCAGATCTGGAAGGAGGCCACTGGAAGTGCCGTTCATAAAGAAATGGCTTTTGGTCGTGGTGTGGGTCTTCCGATCTGGCCATCACCTGTGAGCTGAGTGGGCAGCTTTTTCAAAATAATGCTTTCCACATCCTCCTTGGCCATTTGGAACAGCAGGTCAGCAGGCTTCCTGATCCTTTGGCTCTCTCTTCTTCCCTAACTTTTTACACAGTCTTTTTTTGAACTGTTTCGTTTTTTATAAACAACCTTGTTGAGCTATAATTGACATAGAACAGACTGCACATGCTTAAAGTGTACAATTTAATTAGTTTTGAGGTATGTTTGCTGTTATCAAGATGATGAACATCCTCATCTCCTCAAAAGTTTCCTCCCACTCCTGGGTAATTCCTCCAATCAGCCCCTCCCACTGCCCAACTCCCATCCCCAGGCATCTTTCATTTGGCTTAAAAACAAAACAAAAGAAACAAACAAATCACTTTAAAAAAGTGATTCTTTGCAAATACTCTTTTAATTGCTTAATTTAAACCTTCTGAAGCTCTAAGACTTCTTGCTAATCCATGTGAAATTTACATGGCAATCTGCCAAGTCATCTGGCACACTTTTCACGTTAAAAAATAAATAAGTAAAATACAAGAAAATTCCAAGGGAGCAAAGAATGTATTTGGCTTGTTTAGCAAGCATCAGGAAAAGAAGTATTTGCTTTAGCTTAAGGCCATTAAAAGCATTCTTTCCTATGGAAAAGGGAATGCCAGGAACAGCTAGACACTGAAATGGTCCAAGTTTTTATTAAAAATCAAGAGAAGGCATTGCTAAAGGAAAATACCCACTCAGATAATAGAAATAAACCAGATTTCACCTGAGTGGAATACCTCCTGTTTCCATGCAAGTGTCGATTACTGAGCAACTTCTTCATCAATACTTTAGGGAACAAACTAACTGGAAACTTTAACTTTGAAAAACAAAGTACTCAAAGTTTATTCTTGCTTTGGATTGCATTTGCTCTGGGGAGCGGGGGGGAAACTAAGCAACAGCAACAAAACCCTTTTTAATGATGGAAAACTTTGGGGAACGCATGGTTCTGAATTTCTAGAGATTCTTCCATTAACTATGTGAGCCTGCAAGCCCTTTCACTTTGGCTTCGTAGTAGTATTGCTATAATGAGAGGATTGAACTAGAAGAACCTTCAAAGCCCCTTCAAGCTCTAAATTTTATAATGTGTGACTTTTCAGGAACATCTTTGTCCAACAAAAGGCTCAGGTTGCTCAGATTCACCCTGGAATGAGAAGAGAAGTATTTGCTCTCCTAACCAGTTTCCCCTCCCTTAGGGTTTCTGTGTTGTAACTGTTGCAGTAGCTGTGATTGTATAGCTATTACAGAACGCTGACTGATTGAGACAGAAAATGGATCTATTAAACTTTTTAAATATTAACTGAAGGAATGGAGAACGATGTCACAGAAGTGGTCCCAGGAGAGAACACTTAGCCCAGGGCAGCCCACTATGCGACATCTTGCAGCAACAATGGAGAGAACCTTCCAAGCTCCCAGTTCAGTTTCCTAGTCCAGTGCCTCCCAGCTTTTTCATGCCACCGCACTACAGAAAACTGTATTTTTACAATACACTGGGGTGCATGAGGGTGCTGCAGTCAGAGGTGACATGTCCAGGAGCTCTGACCACCCCAGGCCCCACCAGACATTTCCAAGGACTGAAGAATTCCCTATCTCAGCCTTCCCATGATCTATTCATGGTCTACCGCTTTGCCACAGCACACTGGTTGAGAAGCTCTGCCCTAGGTAGGTGTGTCTACTTGGTTGAGCCCAGGTCATATTCCCTAGCTGCAAAGGAGGATAGGAAAGCAAGTATCAATTTTCATCTTTTATTTCTATAACAAGGGGCAGCTTCCCACAAACTGAAGAATTCCTCAAACAAATGCAGGCAGTGGAGGGGAAAAGAGGGGCTGAAAAGTGTTGCCAAAGACCTGTCGTGTACACATAACTATTTCAACAGACCTCGCCAAGACCAATGGTACCGTATGACAGGAGGCATCCTACTTGGGCTTAGAGACTTGATTTCAAGAGGCCTAATACCCCATGATCATGAGATCTGCCTCTCTGGAGCTAATCAAAATAGCCACACTGGATTCTGTGAGCCCATTCTTTCAAAGTTATAATTCCAAGCTGAAAACTATAAACGGAATGGCCCCCAGGTTCTGGAGCCCCTGTTTTAGAGGGTCCTGTTCTGGCCCTTCTCTGGCCACACCCCTCCTGTTCAGATGAAGTGACCAGGGGACAACTCTGAGCTTCACCTGATGTCCCCACTCTGAGTGCACATCACTCACCACATCTAGAATCTGCTCTGGTCATCCAAGACCCAGAATTTCCTGCCCACGTGATCCTGAGCTCACTTCATGTAGGGCCAACACAGGCCTTTTCCTAAGGGAGCCAACATTGCACAGCTGGGATGCACGCCCTCAGGACTGAAGGATGGCCCGTGGGCGACTGTGTGTGGGGAGAGTACGCGTCACTGGGACACATGGGCTGGAGGGGCTGTACTCTTGAGTGAGGTCCTTGAAGTGAAAGACAAAGCTGGGGGCGGGGGAGCACTGAGAGTGAAGGGCACTGCACGGCAGGTGGAGGGCCTCTGTGTTCTTGTCCCAGACATTGCATCTACTACACCTACTCAAAAGTCAAGTCTGCCAGGCCATTGCCAAGCCCTCAAAGCATGGCCTTTCAGCACTTCCTTCCCCCAGAGCCTGGAGTTCGTTAGCCCCATTCAGAACGGAAAACCCATACGGAGACTGAGCCACCTCCATGCCTCAGTTAACGGGGATAGGGTTCAAGCGTTCCCATGTCACTGACACCAGCTGAATCTCCCGGCAGACCCGAGAGCACTGCTGTGGAAGGGCTGTCCCCAATGTTGTACTGTACCTAGATGTGCAAAAAATGGGAAGGCCACAGCCAGGACCAAGGACACACTGGGACCCTGTCAGGGCAGCAGGGCTGCTCCTGCCTGGGATCCTACAACCACAGACTTTGGCACGAGCCCCTTCCTTATCCCACGGCCACCACAGTCTTCGTTGGACCAGCCATGCTGGCACCAGCCTCTGTCACTCTGCTTCCGAGAGGGATGGCCAGACCACAGCCTAACCCACTGCAGCACGGCAGACGGAGGGATTCAGGACTACACTCTTCTTCCACCCACAGTTCACTCCAGCCTTTGAAGGGACAGTGCTACATCTTTGTCACTACAGCCATAGGTGACTGGATTGGAGCTGCACACGTGATCCCAGGCCAGCCAATCCATGGACTTCCCAGCATCCAAGCGATTTCCCCCTTGGGAAAAACGTGAACTAATAGATAGCCCCAGCCAGTGATGGTCTGATGTAGCATCAGGGCTGGCAACCAAGCTGGCCCATGTGTGAGATGAAAAAGCAGAGAAAGTCTGCTGTTGGGGACACCGCAGTCAATGCACAGAGAGAAACAGAGGCAAGAAACCACATTTCCCTTGAGAAACTGGGGGAGAGGTTTCAGGTTCCAGCAGGCTTTTCAGCTTTCAGTCTGAGTGAAATAACTGCAGTTTCATTGAAATTAAAATTTCTTTCCTGTGCTTGGAGTCAGTGGGACTTCTATAACATTACACGTGTACACGCGCATGTGCGTGCACACGCTCACACACACTCACACACAGGGTGAAATAAACAAAAACGTGATTTCACCTGAGCACACTTGAATATGTCCAGCTTGAAGCCCAAAGAAACTTAACTGGAAGTCTCTGCAGTTCAAAGTTGCTCTTCATGATCCCATTCATACAAAGCAACGTGCCCGGTGTCTGCCACTTGGGTTCCACGTCCATTCTATGTGGAATGCATGAACCACGTTGCTCTAAGGACACTTGGCCCCATGACCTTTTTTTTTTTTTTTTTTTTGCGGTACGCGGGCCTCTCACTGTTGTGGCCTCTCCCATTGCGGAGCACAGGCTCCTGACGCGCAGGCTCAGCGGCCATGGCTCACGGGCACAGCCACTTGGCGGCACGTGGGATCTTCCCGGACCGGGGCACAAAGCCGTGGCCCCGGCATCGGCAGGCGGACTCTCAACCACTGCGCCACCAGGGAAGCCCGGCCCCATGACCTTTGATCTTAGGATGACTGGGTCACCCACCTTCCAACTCTGACTTTCCCTGAAACACCATCTGTTCCTCTACACTGAGGTCCTGACACAGAGCTCCCTCTCTCACCCATACAGGACACCAACACCCCCCTGCCCCCACCCAGGAAAGAATGGAGTCCAGTCTCCGTATGGTTCCTCTGGGCCCGGTTGCATCACACACCAGGCATCGTGGCATCAGCCCCTTCTCGAAGAACTGCCTATAACAACCGTTCCTCACATTGCACTGTGTCCTGCTTTCAGTCCTCAAACTTCTTTGTTGTTTTTTTTTTCTTTCTGGCCACACTGAGCGGCTTGTGGGATCTTAGCTCCCCAACCGGGGATTGAACCTGGACCCTCGGCAGTGAGAGCCCGGAGTCTTAACCACTGGACCGCTAAGGAATTCCCACAATCCTCAAACTTCTTACTTTTCAAACGTATCTTATTTCCACCCTTAGATTTAACGCCAAGCGCTATCTTTCTGGATGCATCTTTGGCACCTCAATATCTACAATTGGGGTTCACACCAACTGCTCTCCTCTGAACACCCTCTACAGACCCCCTGATCAATAGCAATCCTTTCCCATCCCTCTCCAAAGGAAGTGTATTCTTCCAATGTGACCCAGACTGGCTGGCAGGTACCAACCACCAGACTTCACTCTTCCCTAGGCACAAAACCAGAAATCATTTGGCTAATACAGAAAACTCATTCCTGCAAAATTGTAGGGAATCAAAACTCTCTGAGTCACAGCTGTACTGAACACTTTTCATACCAAACTTAAAAATCCCATCGGACACATTGTTTACACAAATTCACCTTTTAAATATAAGCTGTCACAACGGAGTTCACAGAAACAACAGTCCAGGGAAAATGTCATTATCTGCACCTGAAGGTCTTAATCTGACCGGGCGGTGAGTGAAATTATCCACAAAGAGTAATTCTCCAGAGAAGGCCTCTAATGACCTGAGTTAAGCAACCAAAGAGATTTTTTTTTTCCTAGTAGAGAAGCTAAACCTTAAAAGTCCCATCACTGATGAAGGGAATGGCTCTCCTGAGCAGTATCAAAAGAGATTCAAGGTTTATAGAATTAAACAAACTGCCTCGCAGGACCATCATTTCTCTTTCTGCTTTTCAACTGAAGTCTTCAGAAAGCTGCCAGTCATTCTTATCTGGGAACTCAAATTTTCCCGTAACACAATGACCACCTGAAAGCCGTGGAGGCTCTGGCCAGTCAATAAAACTGAAGTTCTTTGATGTTATGCAGAGGCTGGTACCTCCTCACCCCTCTGTCTTTGTTCACGCCACCAACCCTGCCTGTGGTTTCACCCCTCCTCTCCTCCTATTGAAATCCCAGCTCTTCTTCAAGGCCAAGCTCAGATTCCACCCCATTCGGAAGTGATTTTCTCACAGCTCTGAATTCTGATAGCGCTCGCTACCCATGCCGCCAATTTGGTATCTATCATGGATTGTATTATGTTGCTGACTTTCAATGAAGTCAGCTTTCTCACTCTATCTCATTCCTTTAGAACTCTGATGTCTCTTAGCATTTAGCCCTCTTAGTTCAGTGACGTAAACATAATTAGTACTTAATAAATTCATTTTACCATATGATATCACTTATAAGTGGAATTTAAAATATGACACAAATGAACTTATCTATGAAACAGAAACAGACTCACAGACGTAGAGAACAGACTTGTGGTTGCCAAGGGGGAGGGCGGATGTGGAAGGGATGGATTGGGAGTTTGGGATTAGCAGATGCAAACTGTTATGTATAGGATGGATAAAGAACAAGGTCCTACTGTATAGCATAAGGAACTATATTCAATATCCTGTAATAAACCATAATGGAAAAGAATATGGAAAAGAATATATATAACTGAATCACTTTGCCGTACAGCAGAAATTAATACAACATTGTAAACAACTATACTTCAATTTTTTTAAATTCATTTTGATTTATTGGCTAAGAATACTAATGAAGTATAGGCTGGTTTCTAAATATAACAATCTTTTTATAAGGGTTACTGTAATGTTTAAGGATAAGGGTTTAAGCTGATCAACTGCAAAGCAATACAAGAGCCTCAAGTATTAAAGAAAGATTCAAGTCCATGTATTGTAGAGACTTAAGGCGGAAATGGATACAGACATCTGAGAAAGATTTTGAGAAACGAGATTTGAAATAAATTGGGTTTGTTCAAATTCTACTCTTGGATTTGGGATGGCCTCATAAAGTGTCGGTCAGCTGGAACATCCGCAATCCTGGGTCTGGCTGAACTGGGACAGGAGTTAGGCCAAGGCAGTCTGAGCAAGTGTAGATGGAGGGAAAGCTCTGACTGTGGTCCAGGAGAACCCAGGGTATGAGCACCAAGTTCAAGATTCAAGGTTAATCTAGAAAATGGAAAACCAAAAGGAGGAAAAAACGTCATGTATGGAATAGGGCAACTGTTTCAAAATTAGAGCTGTTCAACAGGGCTTCCCTGGTGGCGCGGTGGTTAAGAATCCGCCTGCCAATGCAGGGGACACGGGTTCAAGCCCTGGTCCGGGAAGATCCCACATGCCGCAGAGCAGCTAAGCCCGTGCGCCACAACTACTGAGCCTGCGCTCTAGAGCCCGTGAGCCACAACTAGTGAGCCTGCGTGCCACAACTACCGAAGCCCGCACTCCTAGAGCCTGTGCTCCGCAACGGGAGAGGCCGCAACAGTGAAAGGCCCGCGTAGCGCAAAAAAAAAAAAAAAAATCACTGTAGAGTGGGATCTATGCTAAAACAGAGATTCCAAGAAACTACTGTGATTACACAGAAGACAGGAACCCACTTTCACTGAGGGCCTGCCCTGTGCAGGGTGTTTTCCAAGGGTATTTCATTCGTTCTTATGACAGCCTAATGAAATATTGATAGGTATTATTATACTCGTTTTCCAAGTTTCAAAAAGGAAACTGAGGAGTATTTGTTCAAAGTCATACAGCCAGCAAGTAGTAGAAGCAGGATTTTAATCTAGTTGTATTTGACTCGAAAATCTGATGCCTGGAATATTAGGGCATGGCTTCCCTGAGGAGATGAAATTTTAATTAAATATTGAAAGATGAAAGTCTTATACCAGGAAGGACTTGTGATTGGGTAAGAGGACACTCTTGGGGGGGGGTAGGAGCTGCATATTTGGGGGCTCCAAGGAGTATTAGTTAAGGGACAGCAAGTACTGATAGACCAGTGTAGCTGAACAAAGGATAAGGTAAAAGATGGCATTTCATCTGGATCACTTCCCTATACTTCCTGGTTCCTTGTGGAAGTTATTCTGGACCAGATACACCATCGCACCCGCCATGACGAATCTGAGTTTTTGAACCCATGTGCATAGCCAGCCAAAGGAATTCTGTCACCCTCCCTTCGCTGTCAGCTTAGATATGTTTATTTTTCATCACTGCCTCTAACTCATTAACCTCACTGTGAGGAATTCAGGCTCATCAAAGCAGCATTACCAATACTTACGTCGGTTTTCAAACTTAATTTCTCAGCGTGGAGGAGGAAACAATGTTGTTGTGGAATGTTTTTATTTCATGAGCACAGAATTTCTAAAATTGCTTCTCATTTGGGCTGAGGTTACAGATACCACCCTGTTTTTTCAAACAGTAAACATTTCCTTTGACTTCCTGGACTTCCTGAGTAAGAAGATAAATAATAATGACTCTAACAAATTTTATTATAACGATTTATATTTTACTTTTCTATTCTTTTAACATCTTTATTGGAGTATAATTGCCTACAATGTTGTGCTAGTTTCCACTGTACAACGAAGCGAATCAGCCACATGTGTACATATATCCCCATATCACCCCCTCTTGCGTCTCGCTCCCACCCTTGCTATCCCACCCCTCTAGGTGGTCACAAAGCACTGAGCTGATCTCCCTGTGCTATGTGGCTGCTTCCTACTAGCTATCTATTTTACATTTGGTAGCGTATATATGTCAATGCCACTCTCTCACTTCGTCCCAGCTTACCCGTCCCCCTCCTCGTGTCCTCAAGTCCATTCTCTACGTGTGCATCGTTATTCCTGTCCTGCCCCTATGTTCTTAAGAACCTTTTTTTTCCCCTTAGATTCCATATATATGTGTTAGCATACGGTATTTCTTTTTCTCTTTCTGACTTACTTCACTCTGTATGACAGACTCTAGGTTCATCCACCTCACTACAAATAACTCAATTTCGTTTCTTTTTATGGCTGAGTAATATTCCATTTTATATATGTGCCACATATTCTTTATCCATTCATCTGTCAATGGACACTTAGGGTGCTTCTATGTCCTGGCTATTATAAATACTGCTGCAGTGAACACTGGGGTACATGACTCTTTTTGAATTATGGTTTTCTCAGATTATATACCCAATAGCAGGATTGCTAGGTCAAATGGTAGTTCTATTTTTAGTTTTTTAAGGAACCTCCATACTGTTCTCCATAGTAGCTGTATCAATTTACATTCCCAAAACCAGTGCAAGAGGGTTCCCTTTTCTCCACACCCTCTCCAGCATTTATTGTTTGTAGATTTTTGTTGATGGCCATTCTGACTGGTGTGAGGTGATAGCTCACTGTAGTTTTGATTTGCATTTCTCTAATGATTAGTGATGCTGAGCATACTTTCATGTGTTTGTTGGCCATCTGTATATCTTCTTTGGAGAAATGTCTATTTAGGTCTTCTGCCCATTTTTGGATTGGGTTGTTTGTTTGTTTTTTTAATATTGAGCTGCATGAGCTGCTTGCGTATTTTGGAGATAAATCCATTGTCAGTTGCTTCATTTGCAAATATTTTCTCCCATTCTGAGGGTTGTCTTTTCGTCTTGTTTATGGTTTCCTTTGCTGTGCAAAAGCTTTTAAGTTTTATTAGGTCCCATTTGTTTCTTTTTCTTTTTATTTCCATTTCTCTAGGAGGTGGGTCAAAAAGATTCTTGCAGGCTTCCCTGGTGGCGCAGTGGTTGAGAGTCCGCCTGCTGATGCAGGGGACACGGGTTCGTGCCCCGGTCCAGGAAGATCCCACATGCCGCAGAGCGGCTGGGCCCGTGAGCCATGGCCGCTGAGCCTGCGCATCCGGAGCCTGTGCTCCGCAACGGGAGAGACCACAACAACAGTGAGAGGCCTGCGTACCGCCAAAAAAAAAAAAAAAAAAAGATTCTTGCTATGACTTATGTCAAAGAGAGTTCTTCCTATGTTTTCCTCTAAGAGTTTTATAGTGTCTGCCACAGCAATACAAAGCATCCTAAGAGACCACTACAAACAACTCTATGCCAATAAAATGGACAACCTGGAAAAAAATGGAGAAATTCTTACAAAGGTATAACCTTCCAAGACTGAACCAAGAAGAAATAGAAAATATGAACAGACCAATCATAAGTAATGAAATTGAGACTGTGATTAAAAATCTTCCAACAGGGCTTCCCTGGAGGTGCAGTGATTGAGAGTCCTCCCGCCCATGCAGGGGATATGGGTTCTTGCCCCGGTCCAGGAATATCCCACATGCCGCGGAGCGGCTAGGCCAGTGAGCCATGGCCGTTGAGCCTGCGCGTCCAGAGCCTGTGCTCCGCAACGGGAGAGGCCACAACAGTGAGAGGTCCGCATACCGCAAAAAAAAAAAATCTTCCAACAAACAAAAGTCCAGGACCAGATGGCCTCACAAGTCAATTCTATCAAACATTTAGAGAAGAGCTAACACCCATCCTTCTCAAACTCTTCCAAAGAATTTCAGAGGAAGGAATACTCCCAAACTCATTCTATAAGGCCACCATCACCCTCATACCAAAACTACACAAAGATACTACAAAAAAAGAAAATTACAGACCAATATCACTGATGAATATAGATGCAAAAATCCTCAACAAAATACTAGCAAACAGAATCCAACAACACATTAAAAGAATCATACATCATGAACAAGTGGGATTTATCCCAGGGATGCAAGGATTCTTCAATATATGCAAATCAATCAATGTGATACACCATATTAACAAATTGAAGAATAAAAACCATATGATCATCTCAATAGATACAGAAAAAGCTTTTGAGAAAGTTCAACACCCATTTATGATAAAAACTCTCCAGAAAGTGGGCATAGTGGGAACCTACCTCAACATAATAAAGGCCATATATGAAAAACCCACAGCAAACATCATTCTCAATGGTGAAAAAATGAAAGCATTGCCTCTAAGATCAGGAACAAGACAAGGATGCCCACTCTCACCATTATTATTCAACATAGTTTTGGAAGTCCTAACCACGGTAGTCAGAGAAGGAAAAGGAATAAAAGGAATCCAAATCGGAAAAGAAGAAGTAAAACTGTCACTGTTTGCAGATGACGTGATACTATACATAGAGAATCCTAAAGATGCCACCAGAAAACTACTAGAGCTAATCAATGAATCTGGTAAACTAGAAGGATACAAAAATAATGCACAGAAATCTCTTGCATTCCTATACACTAATGATGAAAAATCTGAAAGAGAAATTAAGGAAACACTCCCATTTACCATTGCAACAAAAAGAATAAAATACCTAGGAATAAACTTACCTAGGGAGACAAAAGACCTGTATGCAGAAAACTATAAGACACTGATAAAAGAAATTAAAGATGATACAAGCAGATAGAGAGATATACCATGTTCTTGTATTGGAAGAATCAGCATTGTGAAAATGACTATACCACCCAAAGCAATCTACAGATTCAATGCAATCCCTATCAAATTACCAATGGCATTTTTTACAGAACTAGAACAAAAAATCTTAAAATTTGCATGGAGACATTAAGACCCCGAATAGCCAAAGCAGTCTTGAGGGAAAAAAACGGAGCTGGAGGAATCAGACTCCCTGACTTCAGACTATACTACAAAGCTATAGTAATCAAGACAATATGGTGCTGGTACAAAAACAGAAATATAGATCAATGGAACAGGATAGAAAGCCCAGAGGTAAACCCATGCACCAATGGTCAACTAATCTATGACAAAGGAGGCAAGGATATACAATGGAGAAAAGATAGTCTCTTCAATAAGTGGTGCTGGGAAAACTGGACAGCTACATGTAAAAGAATGAAATTAGAACATTCCCTAACACCATTCACAAAAATAAATTCAAAATGGATTAAAGACCTAAATGTAAGACCAGACACTATAAAACTCTTAGAGGAAAACATAGGAAGAACACTCTTTGACATAAATCACAGCAATATCTTTTTTGATCCACCTCCTAGAGTAACAGAAATAAAAACAAAAATAAACAAATGGGACCTAATGAAACTTAAAAACATTTGCAAAGCAAAAGAAACTACAGACAAGACAAAAAGAAAACCCTCAGAATGGGAGAAAATATTTGCAAATGAATCAAGAGACAAAGGATTAACCTCCAAAATATATAAACAGCTCATGCAGCTCAATATTGAAAAAACAAACAACCCAATTCAAAAATGGGCAGAAGATGTAAACAGACATTTCTCCAAAGAAGACATACAGATGGCCAACAAGCACATGAAAAGCTGCTCAACATCACTAATAAATATTAGAGAAACGCAAATCAAGACTACAATGAGGTATCACCTCACACCAGTCAGAATGGCCATCATCAAAAAATCTAGAAACAATAAATGCTGGAGAGGGTGTGGAGAAAAGGGAACCCTCTTGCACTGTTGGTGGGAATGTAAACTGATACAGCCACTATGGAGAACAGTATGGAGGCTCCTTAAAAAACTAAAAATAGAATTGCCATATGACCCAGCAATCCCACTACTGGGCATATACCCTGAGAAAACCATAATTCAAAAAGACACATGCACCCCAATGTTCACTGCAGCACTATTTACAATAGCCAGGTCATGGAAGCAACCTAAATGCCCATCGACAGGCAAATGGATAAAGAAGGTATGGTACATATATACAATGGAATATTACTCAGCCATAAAAAGGAACGAAATTGAGTCATTTGTAGAGACATGGATGAATCTAGAGACTGTCATACAGAGTGAAGTAAGTCAGAAAGAGAACAACAAATATCATATATTAACGTATATATGTGGAACCTAGAAAAATGGTACAGATGAACCGGTTTGCAGGGCAGAAGTAGAGACACAGATGTAGAGAACAAACTTATGGACACTAAGGGGGGAAAGCGGCGGCGGGGGGAGTGGGGGTGATGAATTGGGATATTGGGATTGACATTTTTACACTAATATGTATAAAATGGATAACCAATAAGAAACTGCTGTATAAAAAAATGAATAAAATAAAATTTAAAAATTAAAAAGAGTTTTATATTGTCTGGCCTTACATTTAGGTCTTTAACCCATTTTGAGCTTATTTTTGTGTATGGTGTTAGGAAGTGTTCTTTTTTTTAATTTTCTTTTATTTAGTTATTTTGGGGGGGGCGGGGGCTGCTTTGTGTCTTTGTTGCTGCGTGCAGTCTTTCTCTAGTTGCAGCGACCAGGGGCTACTCTTTGTTGTGGTGTGCGGGCTTCTCATTGCGGTGGCTTCTCTTGCTGCAGAGCACCGTCTCTAGGCAGTCTCTAGGCATGCAGACTTCAGTAGCTGTGGCACGCAGCCTCAGTAGTTGTGGCGCACAGACTTAGTTGCTTCGCGACATGTGGGATCTTCCCGGAACAAGGTTCGTACCCGTGTCCCCTGTATTGGCAGGCAGATTCTTAACCACCGCACCAACAGGGAAGTTCCTGGAAGTGTTCTAATTTCATTCTTTTACAAGTAGCTGTCCAGTTTTCCCAGCACCACTTATTGAAGAGGTTGTCTGTTCTCCATTTTATATTCTTGCTTCCTTTGTCAAAGATAAGGTGACCGTATGGGCATGGGTTTATCTCTGGGCTTTCTATCCTGTTCCATTGATCTATCTTTCTGTTTTGGTGCCAGTACCATACTGTCTTGATTACTGTAGCTTTGTAGTATAGTCTGAAGTCAGGAAGTCCGATTCCTCCAGCTCCGTTTTTCTTTCTCAAGATTGCTTTGGCTATTCAGGGTCTTTTGTGTTTCCATACAAATTGTGAAAGTTTTTGTTCTAGTTCTGTGAAAAATGCCATTGGTAGTTTGATAGGAATTGCAATGAATCTGTAGATTGCTTTGGGTGGTATAGTCATTTTCACAATGCTGATTCTTCCAATACAAGAACATGGTATATCTCTCTATCTGCTTGTATCATCTTTAATTTCTTTCATCAGTGTCTTATAGTTTTCTGAATACAGGTCTTTTGTCTCCCTAGGTAAGTTTATTCCTAGGTATTTTATTCTTTTTGTTGCAATGGTAAATGGGAGTGTTTCCTTAATTTCTCTTTCAGATTTTTCATCATTAGTGTATAGGAATGCAAGAGATTTCTGTGCATTATTTTTGTATCCTTCTAGTTTACCAGATTCATTGATTAGCTCTAGTAGTTTTCTGGTGGCATCTTTAGGATTCTCTATGTATAGTATCACGTCATCTGCAAACAGTGACAGTTTTACTTCTTCTTTTCCGATTTGGATTCTTTTTGTTTCTTTTCCTTCTCTGACTGCTGTGGCTAAAACTTCCAAAACTATGTTGCATAATAGTGGTGAGAGTGGGCACCCTTTTCTTGTTCCTGATCTTAGAGGCAATGCTTTCAGTTTTTCGCCATTGAGGATGATGTTGGGTGTGGGGTTGTTGTATATGACCTTGATTATGTTGAGATAAGTTCCCTCTATGCTTACTTTCCAGAGAAAAAAGTTTTTCTCATTTTTTATCATAAATGGGTGTTGAACTTTCTCAAAAGCTTTTTCTGTATCTATTGAGATGATCGTATGGTTTTTCTCCTTCAGTTTGTTAATATGGTGTATCACATTGATTGATTTGTGTATATTGAAGAATCCTTGCATTCCTGGGATAAACCCCACTTGATCATGGTGTATGATCCTTTTAATGTGCTGTTGGATTCTGTTTGCTAGTATTTTGTTGAGGATATTTGTATCTATGTTCATCAGGGTTATTGGCCTGTAATTTTCTTTTTTGTAACATCTTTGTCTGGTTTTGGTATCAGAGTGATGGTGGCCTCGTAGAATGAGTTTGGGAGTGTTCCATCTCCATCTCCACCTCCACCTCCATCTCCATCTCTATCTCTGCAGCCTCCTGCAAAGCTGCTAACCCACTAAGTGCCTGCTGAATGGAATGGACTGGAATGGAACTGAGCTGTAATTAAGCCCAGCATCAGATGACATATTCTTTTTAACAACCCCAGTGGTGGCAAATCTTAATGCTCTGAGGATAGATATGTGATGAGAAAAAGATCAAAGCAGATTAGTACCTACTTTGATGAACAAAGTGGGTAATTGGGCTGAGCAATGCTATCTTATACAAACCCAGAAATGTCTACAAATAATGAGATTAATGTCTTTATATGTGTCATAAGGTAACTTGGTGCAAAAATCAGTCTTAATATTTTATAACTAAATCTGTACCTACTACAAAATGCTTACATATGTAGATAATAGAATCTAGTTATTGCAAGGATTTATTCATTCATTCATTCAACAAAGTACTTTTTTAAAAATTCAATAAGCATAGCACTGCCTAGGTCTGAGGTACAGGAAGAATGGGTGATACCTGGTCTCTGTGCCTAAGGAACTCACATTCAAGGGTAGGTGAATCAAGACATCTACCTGGTTATCACACAAGTCAGACTGTGAGCAATAACAAATAACGGTGTAAACACTATACTTTGGGAACACAGATTCTGGAATAGGTCTTTTTTTTTAATTTGGCAATAATTTAAGATTTGATTTGATGTGATTTTTTTATTGAGGAGAACATTTAACATACAATCTACCCTCTTAACAAACTTTTATGTGTACAATACAGTACTGTTGACTAGAGGTACAATGTTCTCTAGAAGTTGCTCATCTTGCTTAACTGAAAAGTTCTGCCTGTTGATTAGTAACTCCCCATTTCCTCCTCTCTCACCAGCCCCTGGCAACCACCATCCTATTGTTTGATTCTATAAATCTAACAATTTTAGATAACTCATATAATTGGAATCATACAGTGTTTGTCTTTCTGTGATTGGCTTATTTCATTTAACAAGCGTTCTCAAGATTTATTCACATTGTCACATATTACAGAATTTCCTTATTTTTTTAAGGCTGAGTAAGATTCCACTGTATTTATACCACATTTTCTTTATCCATTCATCTATCAATGGACATTTAGGCTGTTTCCACATCTTGGCTACAGTGAATAGTGCTGCAATGAACATGAGAGTAGGTCATTTTGATTGGGAGGTTATGAAGAAAACGTACTCAGTGAATTGTTGTCTCCAGCCATCTTTAGCTCTGGATGCCTAGGGTTTAGGTGATGTGGTATATGGTAGCAGATGGAACTAGAAAGGAAGATTTAGGCCAGACTGTGACAACCTTTCAATGCTCGTCTAGGGTGTCATTCTGTACAAAAGTGTGAAACCATTGTAAACACCTAAGCTCAAGGCAATTACCAGAGCTATGTCTCAGAAAGAAGACTCTGTTGGTGTGTGTGTATGGTGATCGGGGTAGGGACAAGTCTGCAGAAGCATGAGAAGTAAAGACATTCATCGAGGTCAGCAATTCTCACACTAGTGGTCTCAAGTCCTCTTTACCCTCTTAAAAATTATTGGGGACCCCAAAAAACTTTCATTTACGTGAGTTATATCTATCTATATACTACTGTGTTATAAATTTAACTTAAGAGAATTCTGAAATACAAGAATGCAAGCACACATTCCATTAGCCATCAGAGACGTGATAGCATCATAGTTTCTGCAGCTTCTGAAATGCTCCACTTTCTACTCCCTAAAGCATGAGAGTGAAAGAAGAAATTAATGTTTCACTATTGTTATGAAAATATTTTGATCTCACAGCTCTCCTGCAAGAGTTTCAGGGATCCCAGGGATCTTGAGAACATACTTTGAGAGCCACTGAATAGGTAATAGGCCCAAGGTACAGAGAGCAGGGAAGAAAAAAGCACAGAAAGGTTACACTTCAGAGGTAGACTCAGTGGGACTTGATGATAGACTGAATTAGTGGTGGGGTTGAGTGGGGTGGCTGGGAGCAAATTAAGGAGAGGAAAAATAGCTAAGAGTAACTCAGATTGTTACCTTGGCATGTTGCTTCGAGGGTGAGTCTCCCCATCCCCTTCACATTTAATAATTGATAGATAAAATGCAATAAATAAAATTAACTTTAAAAATGTGTATATGCTTATAAAATACTTCAAACTTGTCCCTTAATTTGTTTTTCATTTTCCTATTGAGATTCTTAAGCAAACTCATGATATTCTACCTATGGAGAGTCTATGAATCTCTTCCTCCTACTGACTTAGTACCAAGTACAGTAAAAACTAAAAAGTATAAATGTTTGATGAATGCATGGGCATTGACTAAACTAATTGAGTCTATTAAATAATTTTCTAAGCCCTCAGATGAAAAAAATAAAAGTGCAAATGTCCAATCTTGAGCAATGAATCACCTTTTAAATATTTATTGAAATTATTTTCATAGGGGGACAGCCTTCAACAGTGCTGGTCCAAGAACAACAGTAATAAACCAACCTTACTCTAAGAAACACCCATCACTTAACTGTGCTTTTCTTTAAGTAGGGCATGTTCATTTAATTAGTTTTAAGGTAAAGTCCAATTAACAAAGTTTCAACATAGCACAAGGTAAAAGTCAACTTTTTATTTCCTGAACTACTGAATCAATCTCTGATGATTCTGACTGAACCTGAACTCATTTTTTTTAAATATAATTTTTTAAATTGAAGTAGAGTTGATTTACAATATTGTGTTAGTTTCAAGCGTACAGCAAAGTGATTTGGTTATACATATATATGTATATATCTATATTCTTTTTTTCTATTCTTTTCCATTATCGTTTATAAGAAGATAATGAATACAGTTCCTCGTGCTCTACAGTAAATTTAAAATATAATTTTATACTAGAGTCTTTATTCAGCCCATATTCAGTTAACCTTCCCCATATTCAGTTCCCCACCCCTCTGTTTTTTAGCCTATTAACCTCAGTAAGTGTATTTGGTTTGACATTTGATTTCAATCAGCCACTTTATTCCATTTTTTCTGTCCTGCAACAGTAATGTTCCAACAAACCCAGATACACTCCCAGAATCCCATACTATGTCTTGTGATGTGGTATGGTAATTAACATGTTTTTAAAATTCAGAAAATTTTTGCTCAGCACGTGCAGAGCCATTATGAGACCTTAGCTCACGTTCATCTATGTCCTTCTCCAACTCTCCATGGACCACCCCTGCCATGTCCTGGGGGTCTTGTCATTCTCTGATCAGCTTGGGCATGGCATGCTTCTGTGCCTTTCCTCATGCTGTTCCCTTCATCTGGTTTGGTTTTTCCTCCCTCTTCTTCCTTTCCTTCTTCTACAGTTCAATTTTCCCTTTCTCTAGGAAGCCTTTTCCAGTCCCTCTGGCCTGGTTTAATCGCTCAATTCCCATAGCCCCATAGCTCTTCTCTAGCAGCTTCACTATCCTTTACCCCATGACTCATTTGACTGTGAGCTGCTTTTATCCATAACGCCATGTGTATAATCAGCTCTTCATAGTTGTTGCTTGGATGGCATTGAACACCCAGCAAGGATAAGAGGAGATGAATGCAACCTCATTACTCAATACATATATGGGAGTTTCCTCAAATCCCTAGTCCCCATTTGATCTCTTTCCTTGTCAGTAAGAAAAAGCTTCTCTGTAGCATTTAGCAGGTAGTCCCATATATATTTTTGTTTGTTTTGTTTGTTTTGTTTTGTTTTGCTTTTTGGCTGTGTGGCATGCAGGATCTTAGTTCCCCGACCAGGGATCAAATCCTTGCGCCCCGCAGTTGAAGCATGGAGTCTTAACCACTGGACCACCAGCGAATGCCCATGTCATTATATTTTAAGAATTATTAAATTTCCAATTCACCATCTCAGAGTGAAGAGTAAGAAACTTTTAACTAGAGGGAAAATAGATGAGATGAGATTCACAACGAGTGGGTTAAGCATGGACCTCCAAATCCTTTCTACATTGGCATTGCTCTCACCCTCTGTCTCAACTGTACTGTACTTTGCTTTGTGAATGAACTTCTGAGGTCTGTTACTGACCCCAAGAATACAGCTTGTCTGAACTCATCTCAGAGCTTAAATTACTCTCCTAATCTGAACTGTCCTTCCATCATTCCTTCACTTCTCCCTTCAAGACAAAGTTCGTATAGTTGTTCCTTCCAAACTTCCTTGATCAGAACCAGAAAATGTTAGCACTGGAACTTCTAATTCTATTGCTCACACTCTTGATTGACAAATGGGAGACTGAGCCCAGTTAGGTTAAGTGACTCACCTAAAACTAACCACCTGCCCTGGAGTCCAAGTCTCTGGATTTGTAATCCTCTTCCCCATTCCCATCTCAATCTTTTTGCACCTTGTTCTGCTCTCAGCTGCTATATCTGGTAGAGTTTTTTTCATGTGGCAGAAACACTTGCAATGCCCACCAACTGGTACAATTCTGGCACAGGATTGTGAATGTCAGCGCGATGCAATGGAGAATACATGGCATTTGGCGTCAAACAAACCTAGACTCAAAGGGAGGCTCTATCAGACTCTAAGTATGTGACCTTGGGCTGTGTGACCCTGAGCAACTGATGTAACTCTCTGAGTCTCAGTTTCCCCATCAGTAAAATAGGACTAAACATGAGTGGGGCCCAGTGTGTGCCAGGAGACTGGACCAGCCATTAGAAGATAGACACCTACCACAGCCTACAGTGTAGATGAGGGTAAGTCCCTTATGCTGAATGTCCTAGAAGGTATAGGCCATAACTGTGTGGCTCCCTTTCAGTGCTGAACAGTTCCTTAACTCTGGGACCCGGGGCGATGCCTAGCAGCTTGTTATCAAGAAGGGAAATGTTTATGCTGTCTCTGCATACAGTCATAAGGAAAAAGCAACAGGTAACCTTCCAAGGAGATAGTCTAGAACATAAACATTGAAAACTTTAGCTCTCTGCCAAAGTGACTCCAAAATGTTCTTAAAGAGTTCAAAACTCTAAAGCCTGACTTTACGGTCAAGGGCATCAACCTCCCAGTGCAGCTATTCTGGTTCTCTTACCCTGACCAAGGGCCACGTTTCCTTCTTGAGCAGATATGACATCCTGTAACCCTCACCTCTGGGTCCCTATGCGTGGAATTTCCACTTGTTATCATTTTAATAAAGCAGAGCTAAGCACAAATGGTGCTCACTGAACGCAGGGCCACAGTATGTCATCACAGGGCTACTTTTTTAAAAAGGTAATCCCTTTTGTTAAAAGATCACCTGGGCCGGCTGGTCTTCATCTAATGGTACCAGAGCCCAGAGACCTTGCAAATAGCATTAATGAATGCAAATGGATCAGGAGGCCCCAAAGCCAGATCCCCTTTGAAACCAATTCTTTCTATATTCTGATTCAACAAATGTTAATCAAAGAATCTGGACTGGGCTTCCCTGGTGGCGCAGTGGTTGGGAGTCCGCCTGCCGATGCAGGGGACGCGGGTTCGTGCCCCGGTCCGGGAGGATCCCACATGCCGCGGAGCGGCTGGGCCCGTGAGCCATGGCCGCTGGGCCTGCACGTCCAGAGCCTGTGCTCCGCAACGGGAGAGGCCACAGCAGTGAGAGGCCTGCATACCACAAAAAAAAAAAAAAAAAAAAAAAAAAAAGAATCTGGACTACATGCAGAGTATTGTTTTAAAAATGGGACCAGGTGCAGAATATTTGGTCCTAAGGGATGAGAAACTGACTCAAATTTGGCATCCACCTGGAACTTCATTCCGTGCTGGGAACGAAGGGAATATTAATGGGGAGGGGGGCTAGGGAGAGGGGGAAGAGGAGGGGCAAGGAGAGGGAGGTTTACATCTGTAAACAGTCCAATTTTCCTAGTGTCTTAGATGGCCCTAAAAAGAACTTTACACGGAAGTGTAGGAAAGCCTGCCTCTGGTAATCCTTTGTAATCCATCAATCGCCAATTTGTAAGAGCCTGACAACGGGGTCCCAAGTTTCTTTGCATCTCACTCTCCCCCTACCCTCACCAGCCTATGACTGTCTCATTCGCAAATACGTCGCACATTCCCTATATAAGAATGTGACTTTTGGATCCATCTCCCCGGCTGGTTTGGAGGCATCTTTGCATAAAGTTTAATCTTTTGAGCAAACCTCTGAATGAACCTACTGCTGTTTTGCAGACGCATGGAGTATCATTCAAGACTGATTCATATTGGAACTTCCCTGGCAGTCCAGTGGTTAAGACTCTGTGTTTCCAATGCAGGGGACGAGAGGCAGGGTCGATCCCTGGTTGGGGAGATGGGATCCCACATGCCACGCAGCCAAAAAAAAAAAAAAGACTGATTCATTTCTTAGTATAAAACCTGGAAGATGATCAGCAGCATAATTTATCATCCTTTTTAAAATCAGGGTAGAAAAAGTGTATCTTATTTTTATCCATTGAAAAATATCTTCTTTATAGAACAATTAACAGCTATGTTTCTGTACTTTCATAGTTATTTAATAATAGTATTGCTCTTACTCTATTACAAGTAATTCTAAATCGTTTAATGTCTTCCACTTATGATTTGGATCTAACGTTACTTGAATTAGACCACTGAACATCTGGGACTTGGAGATCTTATATTTATACAGGGATTTTTAGAAAATAAGATTGGCATTTGTTACAGCAGGAACTGGCAGGCATCTATCAGGAGACTGTCTCAGATCATCATTTACCTAACTCAAATTTTCCTTGTTTTTTTTTTTTTCATCTTATGTATTTTTAAAAGACAACTGTGCAAAACATAGAAATAAATAGGCTTCGTTAAATTGTCTCTAGTCTTTGTATAACTAACCCATAGATGTCATTGTTAAAGTTTTTGTATCACGTTTTTCTCATTGGCAAACTGAGTCAGTAACTCAGTTTCACAGCCTGGCAGCTCTAATTTTTTGATTATCTTTCAAGCTTACTGACCTCATGGCAAAGAACTTGAAGTCTTTTCCACTACCCCCATTCTTCCTGGTATTTTTCTGACATGCCTGAGCGCTAGAGTTTATGCCATTATGTCTGTGTATCTGAAAGATGGAAATGATAAAGCACATGACATCATGTAAACGATGTAATTTTGACTTTTAAGTTTTCCTTAAATATAAATCCTGGCTCAGGCTGCCAAGAGGTCTGACCAAGGTCAGCCTGGTTTTACTCGACGTGGGTGAAATCAGAATTCCTTGGCCTTAGAAATTCCTGTGGTCTCCATGAACACCTCTCTTTTCTAACATTAAGTTCATATTCTGTGTTTACTCAAATGTGTTGGGCCCACTAATACCTCTTTTAATGAGAATGCAGCTCCCTGCCAGAAGTCCCATTTGGATCATTTACTTTTCCTTTGTTGATCATGTCAAGCAAATCATTACAAATAATAATACTGTAATCACACAGTTCTTTCCAGGAGATGTCATCTTACTGATGGCATCTACGACTGGATATTATTAAAATCTGACTTGTTTTTTCTTCCTGACTGCACTGCAATTTAACACCCCTTGAGGAGAGATGACGTGGAGAGGCTTTCTGGTTTGTGATCAGCATTTCAGGTTGGTGGTCAGATGAAAGTTCTGTTAGAATTCTTTCCAAGGATTTGTTGTGCCCACTCAGATTCCTTGTTCTATGTTGACTCTAGCTGTTTTCTAAAATACCTTTGTAAAAACAGGTCATGGAGGCAGTTCAGAATGAAATAGAAAATTTTTTTCATCTTTTAAAAAATGTTTGGAACATGTATGATCCAAATAACTTGATTATCCCTTAACGACAAATTAATGCAAAATTTGCCAAACCATGCAAAAACTTTACAAAAAGCTCATTCTGAAGTAAAAGCATTTGCCTCAATCTTTTATTGCATCTACTCTTATTCCATCTGTTCTGATGTTCTACCAACCACACAGAAAGAGATTCTCCTCAGTTAAACAGTGAAACGGTGCTGGTTTCAATGAACCATACAAAATCGGTCCAAAGTAATATCTGTTTCCAACAGAATTTTGTAGAGCACACTTGTAAATTACTTCTCAGAAAAATGGCAAGAAGTACTTCTTTGGCAGTAGACAGATAACAAAAAGGGGGGGTGGTTAGAGTCTAAGGGAAAAAAGACTTTTAATCTCTTTTTTAATATTTATTTATTTATTTTTTTTGGCTGCATCAGGTCTTAGTTGCAGCACGCGGGCTCTTTGTTGCAGTGTGTGGGCTTCTCTCTAGTGGTAGCGAGGGCTTGTTAATTGCAGCGGGCGCGTGGGTTCCAGGTGAGTGGGCTCAGTAGTTGTGGCACACCGGCTGTTTAGTTGTGGCACATGCGCTCAGTTGCCCCGTGGCACGTGGGGTCTTAGTTCCCTGACTAGGGATTGAACCGGCGTCCTCTGCATTGCAAGACAGATTCTTAACAACTGGACCACCAGGGAAGTCCCAAAACACTTTTAATCTTAATGTCAGGATCTATTTGACTACAATTACAGAACACCCAAAATAATAAACAATATAAGAATTTCAAAAATAACAAACAATATAAGAATTTCTGTTTCATTTAACCAGAAGCTTCTTAAAGGATTGATAGCACAGCTCGACCATGTCAGAGCCCTGAGTCGACAACATCTATTGAGTTCATTCATTCTTTCATCCAACGTGCCCCTTTACATATTCCCTTGGCCTCCTCTGTGCCAGCTCATGTGCTAGGAGAAGGTGGCACCTGCTGGTCCTGGACCCAGTACCATGCAGGACTCTGAGGCTGATACAAACAAAAAGCAAGGTAGGGTTTTGTAGTTCAGAAGTGAACTCCCTTTTTATCAGGAAAACGCGCATATAAACGAAACCAAAGTAAAACAGTCTGACACAGTAGTCAGACATTCATTTGATTGTCACAGACAATATCCATCTGGATATGGGTTCTGGCAAGCTTAAAGCCGAAAAAGAATTTTCTGGAAAGTTATTGAGTGGCTCACAGAATTGATTGGTAGGCTGGAGGACTACATTTGGAAAACAGGACAAAACCAAAGGAATCCACAACCGGAGTCATGTAAAAGGAACGGCTTAGTTGCTAAGCCACCACCAGACTCCAGGTATAAGACACGGCCACTGCCAGATGGATTCTAAATTGTCTTTGTTTGGTTGCCTTGTTGGCCCCTTCACAGTAAGAATTCACATCTACTGTTGAGTTTATACTCTGTGGAGTCTGTTCTAAGCAAGTTAACACCGTCTCATTTAATTCTCACTGACACCCAGAGGGAAGTGATTGTCCCATTTTACAGGTGAGGCTACTGAGGCTCACAAAAACCGAGCAGCTTGCCTAAGGCCCTCAAACCCAGGCAGGCCAGCTCCACCGCTTTATCTGCCTCTCAGCGTCTAAGGAGCAGCCTCTGAATTCCTGAGCCAATGGCTGGTATCTTAACTGCCAGGAGTCAGGAGAAACACATAAGTGACTCTTTGGCTTCCAAAACTTACACATGGCTGATTCTCCAACACAGGAAGGGAGGTCAAATGCTGGCAAGGAAAAATTTACAAATATGACTCCAAAGACTACAGAGAGAGATGTGTAAGAAGTAAAATATGTGAGAGAGCCAAACTTGGGTAGAAATATCCTAATTATTCTCAGAGTGTAATTTTCTACATTCAGCTATATTCTGAATGTTTGTTTCAGCTTAGGAATACCTCAGTATTTTGTTGTTGTCTATGGGAAGACAAATTAAAGTCATGTAATGCATGTTCCCTTTTCTCTCCCTTTAAATCGTGCAAAGACAACTCTGGCAAAAGATAGCTATCTAGTTTGAGTGTTCAAATCAATGAAGATAAAAATGTCCTTATGCCATCCTACTTCTCAAATATCTAAATGATTTTCAAGAAATCACATACTCAAGCATGAAATCGGAGATGGTTTTATTGAACGCAAAAGAAGGAAAACCAACCAAGACAAAAGAACCTTATATTTCTATTCTCCCCTATGTCTCTGGCTATGGAGTAGAAGGAAAGAATGACCATTTTATGGATGCCAAGTTAAGCCAGCCAGCTTGAGGCCATCTTTTCTTTCTAAGGGATATAGTTAAATAATTGTGATCAGAACTTGCCTTTGTCTCTCCCCTTAGCATTTTGCCCTGAATCTACAGACTATTTCAATTTATATTCTAATAGTAGCACAGAAAAAACACAAATTGCCCATGTTCACATAGATCAACCCTATTTGTTCCCAAATATAGAGGAAAAGAAACAGTGTTATTCCCAAATTACTTATTGGATTTATGTATCCAATATACATTACAACATATATAATATTGATGTATTTTCATAGCAGAGATAGGGAATATAAGAGAGATCAAGGGAAATTTTAAACTGTTTAGAAACGAAGCCTTATTCCAAATCATAAGAATAAATTATAAGGGACTTCCCTGGTGGCACAGTGGTTAAGAATCCATCTGCCAGTGCAAGGGACACGGGTTCGAGTTCTGGTCCAGGAAGATCCCACATGCCGCAGAGCAACTAAGCCCGCGAGCCACAACTACTGAGCCCACGTGCCACAACTACTGAAGCCCACGTACCTAGAGCCCGTGCTCCACAACAAGAGAAGCCACTGCCATGAGAAGCCCACGCACCACAACGAAGAGTAGCCCCCGCTCGCCGCAACTAGAGAAAGCCCGCATGCAGCAATGAAGACCCAACACAGCCATAAATAAATAAATTTTTTTTAAAAAAGAATAAATTATAAGTAGAAATTTTTGAAGAAAATGCTCAATGTCTTCTTTGATAAAAGTATATACATAAATATCTAAAGTATATAAGTACTCAGTATTTTTCTTACAGAAGAAATTCTGGCTTGGTAAAATCCAAAATGTGAACTTCAAAGGACACATGCCACAGGACCTGGCTTAGCTAAGTTAGGAACAAAGAGAAAAAAACTAGGAACACATCTCAGAAAAGAATTCTGCTCTCATATTTCCTTTTTCATATTTTGCAGACAATCTATCCTCAATTTCCTGAAATGTCATCACTCTCCGCTTAATAAACAATGTGATAAAGAAAGATCAAGTCTTGAAATCAGTGACACAATAGTCTTCATTTAATTTTTTTTAAACCCTACAGTTAGTTCTAAAGGTCATTTTGATTTTAAGCCTAGAGCCAATGACTTTTTGAGACGTTTCCTGTTTTCTTTTTAAAAGAAAAACAGCCAGCATGAAAGATAAGAATTTGTGGCAAATTCTAAACATAAAGTCTTTTGCATTTAAATATTTGTACAGATTTTAATTCTCGCCACAGGACTCTGGCTTTTAAAACTTCATTTCTTTTATAATTCCACAAATATGAATTTCCCTGAATGTGCCTCTTGACAGCTTTCCAACAGCCAGAATGGGCAATTGACTTTATTGTTTTTCTAATAACATGGGCAGTTAGGGAAAAGGACTCTCATTCATTTGTTAGGAACAAATATTAGGAACAAATACTGTTCCTAATATTTGTTTTTCATTTGTAAGGATAAATATTCTGAAAGGAAGTTTTTGGTGACTGGAAGAGACATAATGTTATTTCTATTTAAACTGACATTCATTAAGAAAACTTCCTACTGAGCTAAACCAGCCTACTATCCTATTCCTGACAGGGATGGATTCTGAAAAGCCATGGTTGCCTTCCATGAAGTTAAACTCAAAAGGTAAAAAATGTACTCAGAAAAACTCTAGTTTTTCTTCATAATATAATCACCCATAAACTTAACCTCTTTGTAGTTTAACAGGGAGCATTTTCTGAGGAAATAAGTTCCATGAACTTACTCTTCACGTAGAAAAACCATTCTTGTTTGTCCTAAAATGATTTAGCTGAGCTCTCCAAGCTGCCCCTAAATCTCTTTCTGATATTTGAAAACTTATTTCAAATATTTTCTTTATAAAGCAACACATTTTACTTTCTCTTAGGAAGACTGATGAATTAAAAGATTTTTTATTTTCTCTCCCTACTTTCTGTATTTTTATGCATTTCTATAAATCCATAAATACTTTGTTTTAAACCTATTTGCTAGTAATATGAAGTCTGTAGACATGTTATCTGATCTTACTGATCCTTTCTTTCTTTTTTTTTTTTTGATCCTTTATTTCTTAATCAGCAAAATGAGAAGATTAGTTAAAGATTATCTCCAAAGTAACTTTCTATGGTTCAACTGAACTTTCAACGAAAGCTCAAACTTACTCACAATATGCATTCTATTTCAGCCCTACACTACTGTTGACTTGGAAGAAAAAACGCACAAGGTAAGAGCTGTGAGTTGAGTTTATTCAGTGTTTTAAGGAGGACTACTGCCCAGGAGACTGCCTCTCAGAGAGCTCTGAGAAACTGTTATGAAGAGGTAATGGGGGAGGTCAGGATATACATGATTTGGGCCAAGGGTACTTGCAACCAAGCACACACCTTGGTAGAAGGTTCTGCTAGTGCCAAGGAACAGACATCTTAGTTAATGGTTTTAGTGCTTTTCTCTGTATGGGAAGATGCAAGAATCCAGGTTCATAAAAAATTTCTCCTGAAAATATCTAATTATCTGAAGGCCTGTTCTGCCAGTTTTCCCAGAGCATAGAGTGCCTCATTCCTGATCTCTGCCCTGAATTCCTTTCAGGGTGTGTTGAAGGTCAGCGACTGCTATGGCTAATGACTTAATTATTCTTGTAGAACTGGGTGGCAGCAAGTGGCCTTCTTTAGCAGGCACTGCACTTCAACAAAAACAGAGTAAATAACAACCAAGGTCACTCTTAAGTAGACATAAATCCAAAATGTTTTACTTAGTTGAATTATCTGTTTTTACTTTAAATTCCTTAATTAGGTTCAGGAAAAGTTAGCAAAATGATAGAGAAAGTTAACAATTTTTCTTCTGCCTTTGGCCCTGAAATCTGTTTATTGACATTTCCTATCATTCCGCTGTGGTATCCTTTCAATGCCCCCATGCTGGAGAAGTCAAAAGTTACAAAAAGCTTCTGTATGGTCTGGGCTTACAAAATGACCTCTTTCACATGGAAAAACATCCTAAAATACATCAATAAGACTTTACCCAATATGTTAAACACTGATTCTTTTGCAGGAAGTGTTTATTTTTGAGAGGTGCAATTAAGTTCAGCCTCGAATTACGCAAAATACATTTTTCAATCTGTAATATTAAGATATTTTTTAATGATACAATGGAGATCTTGTACTACAGAAAACGTTTATACAGTTAACAATCTACTCGGTAGTGCTTTAAATGTTTCATAACCTTCATGGGCACACTGATTTATTTCTTATTAGATTCAAGTTTCATTCCTTCTAAGAGCCATTGTTGGTTCTATAAACCACACTGACATGGTAACTAACTTTATGAGAGTGGGCATATCAATGACAAAGCAATCATCTGATACTGTAACAAATTTAAATTAAAGGATCTCACAAATTATACCAACATAAATTTCAGGTGGATCAAAGAATTAAATGTAAATGGAGAGAAAAAAAAGAGAGAAAGCCTTACAGAACTCATGATGAAGGCCTTTTTAAATATGACTCAAAATATAGAAACCATTAAATAAAGAGTTGCTAATCTTGGCTACATAAAAGTAATATTAAACTGGAAAATACTTGCAATTCCTATCACTGACAAAGAGCTCATTTCCCTAATATGTACAGATATCCCAGAATTAAGGAAAAAATCAGGGACTTCCCTGGTGGTCCAGCAGTTAAAGACTCCGTGCTCCCAATGCAGGGGGCCCAGGTTCAATCCCTGGTCGTTTAACTAGATCCCATATGCATGCCACAACTAAGAAGTCTGCATGCCACAACTAAGAGTCTGGATGCCACAACTAAGCCGGCGCAGCCAAAATAAATAAATATTAAAAAACAACAACAACAACAAACCAGTAGAAAAATAGGTAAAAGATATTACCAGACAGATCACAGAAAGGGAAATACAAATAGCTTTTTAACGTATGAAAAGATAGTCTACCTCACTTGAAATCAAGGAAATGCTAATTCAAATTTTACTGAGGTATTTTTTTCCAATGATCAGATTTATAAAGATGAAAAATTTAGTGATGCAGTGTGTTAGTGCTTGGACATTACTGACTGGGTTGTACTTGATGCCTCCATGGAGGGAATTTGGTAATAACTACTAATATTTAAAATATGCATACCTACAGTATAGCACAGGAAACTCTACTCAGTACTTTATAATGACCTATATGGGAATAGAATCTAAAAAAGAGCGGATATATGTATATGTATAACTTTGCCATACAGCAGATTCACTTTGCCATACAGCAGAAACTAACACAATGTTGTAAATCAACTATACTCCAATAAAAACTAATTTAAAAAAAATAAATTAAATTAAATATGCATACGGTTTAACCTAGCCAATTACACACACACACACACACACACACACACACACTACATATATACTCACACCTCTATAAGATGATATATTTTAAGGCTATTCATTAATTATAGTAGAATATTAAGTAGCAAAATAGCAGAAGTACCATAAAAGTCAATCAAGAGTTGGCTGATTTGAAAAATCATGACACTTCCTACGTTGGCACAGAATGCTAAAGAGCTATTTAAAGACAGGATGAGGAAGCTCCTTACATTCTTTTTTTTATATAAATTTATTTATTTATTTATTTTTGGCTGCATTGGGTCTTCGTTGCTGCGCGCGGGCTTTCTCTAGTTGCAGCGAGTGGGGGCTACTCTTCATTGTGGTGCGTGGGCTTCTCATTGCACTGGCTTCTCTTGTTGTGGAGCGCGGGCTCTAGAGCGTGGGCTCAGTAGTTGTGGAGCACAGGCTCAGTTGCTCTGCGGCATGTGGGCTCTTCCCGGACCAGGGAGCGAACCCGTGTTCCCTGTATTGGCGGGCGGATTCTTAACCACTGCGCCACCAGGGAAGTCCGCTCCTTATATTCTGATGTGCAACAAAAATCAAGATATATCTTCGGATGAAAAAATGCAGAATATCATTTGGGTAAAAATGGGGCTTGGGGAACCATACATGTAACTATAGGAATATGCAGAGATTGTCACTGGAAGGCCATCCAAGAAACTGGGAATGTTCCCCTCTGAAGAGGGTAACTGGGTGGATGGGGAACAACGCAAAGTGTAACTTTTCAAAAGTCATGGATCAGTGAGTACTTATTACTTACGTAGTACTGAAACCGCACAACTCAGATGGGACTTGAACTCATGGGCAGGGACTTGAGCCCACTGTCTTCTAATTGAGATCACACACCTGGTCTCAGGACTTAATGAAGTTCAGGTTCTTGATGTCTCATCACAGAAAGAATTCAGTGAGAGAAAAAGTGATAGGTAAGAAGTGGATTTATTTAGAGAGATGCACATTCATAGAAAGAATACAATTTGTCTCAAAAGGCGAGAGCAGCCCCGGGGCATGGGGTCATCTCAGGAAGTAAGAGCGGCCAAGGGAGACACACCCACTGTAGCATGTGGGCCATCTCAGAAGGCGAGAGGCCTGAGAGATGGGGTGGTTAGTTTTTATGGGCTGGGTAATTTCATAGGCTAATGAGTGGGAGGATTATTCCAACTATTTGAGGAACGGGCGGAGATTTCCAAGAATTCAGCCACCGCCCACTTTTTGGCCTTTTATGGTTGACTTTGGGACTGTCATGGTGCTGGTGGGTCATTTAGCTAATGCATTGCAATGAGTATACAATGAGGCTCAACTTCACTGGAAGTTGAATCTTCCATCATCTTGGACCTAGATGGCTCTAACCAGGTTATGTCCTCAAGGGCTATGTCATTCTTTTAAAGGTTGTACCCTGCCCGCTTCTCTCCTGTTTCAGTACCACCACGCACTGTGACACACACGGAGGATTTCTTATGAAGATACAGCGTATTAGAAAGAGAAAGCTAGCAAATAAGATATATTAGAAAACCATTATTTATTAAACTACTTGGCCTTACTTGTCTTTTTTTTTTTTTTTTTTTTGCCACGCCGCGCGGCTTGTGGGATCTTAGTTACCGGACCAGGGATTGAACCCAGGCCCTCAGCAGTGAGAGTGTGGAGTCCTAACCACTGGACGGCCACGGAATTCCCTCTTGGCCTTACTTGTAAATGCAACTGACATGCAGAGGAGCTAGAGACAGAAAGACTCGTGGAAAACATCTGTGCTGACATGGAAGAGTCAATATTCCAGGCCACGGCACTAGCACAAAAATGTGTGGCCAGCCTGCCTGTGTCTAGAATTTGGTAATAACTATGAATACTTAAACTAGTGGGAGCTAATGGTATCTTTTTCCTTCCTTCCTTCCTTCCTTTCTTCCTTTCCTTCCTTCCTTCCTTTCCTTCCTTCCTTCCTTCCTTCCTTTCCTTCCTTCCTTCCTTTCTTCCTTTCCTTCCTTCCTTCCTTCATTTCCTTCCTTCCTTCCTTCCTTCCTTCCTTCCTACCTTCCTTTCCTTCCTTCCTTTCCTGGTCTGCTCCTGCTGCTTTCTCCTCCTCCTCTTCTTCTTCTTCGTCTTCCTCCACCTCCTTTTTCTTCTTTCTTCCTGCAAGTGGGGTCCTTAGCATTCATATTTCATGACTACAGGTCTTTCAAGCACTTTAATGATAAGCAAGTACACGCCAACCTCCAGTGATCTTGCCAGTACTTTCCTGGGTATAGAATGAGGTCTCTATGTTTTCTGTGTTTTGGGTAAGTACATACTAATCCAACGGTCATGAGATCATTCTTAGGTACCTAAAGCATTGGATATGGCCAATTGATATAGATATATAAAAAACAAATTGAGGGGCTTCCCTGGTGGCGCAGTGGTTGAAAGTCCGCCTGCCGATGCAGGGGACACGGGTTCGTGCCCCGGTCCGGGAAGATCCCACATGCCGCGGAGCGGCTGGGCCCGTGCGCCATGGCCACTGAACCTGCGCGTCCGGAGCGTGTGCTCCGCAGCAGGAGAGCCCACAACAGTGAGAGGCCCGCGTACCAAAAAAAAAAAAAGCAAAAAAAACAAATTGATTAGAAAGCAAATACTAGTAAGTGTCCATATTTAGTAATACCAAATTTACATCCACAGCAATAGAAGTACAATAGAAGCTTCTCTCTCTCCCGCTCTAGCTCTCTGTATCTCTCTCTCCCTCTGATAAGCTATTGTAAATGAGAAATTTAATTAAAATGCATGTATTTTGTATATGAAAGAGTGAAAGCAACAAAGTTAAAACTTCAGTGTCACTGACCCTGATTCAGCAGGTTAGAGGGACCAAACCTCTAGGTTGTAGTTGCTTTTTTCATCATAAGATTCTTTCCATCTTCCCACATCAATTCTGAATTGAAAATTCCTAATAACTGTCCAAGTCTGCAACAGAGACACACACACACAGCTTGCTTCCTACTCTGGAAGTCTTCCCTGTGCCCTTGGGTGGAAAGAACGCAGGAATCAAAGCATTTCCTTAAACAATGGAAGCCAAGATAAATCTACTTATTCTGAGAAACAATGGATATGAAATTTCCACTGGGATCAAACTCCACAGAGCTGATTAGCATTTCTTTCATGCTAAGTATTTGGCTTAGATGTCAGGTTAGGGGTTAGTAGAGGTGAGTCCATTAGCCATTATATTAAGCTTGGACATTTATTCACATTCAATTAACCTGTGTTTTACTTCTTCAAATGCCCTTTCTCATTCTTAATGATCAGAATTAAGTATCCTATCTTGGGTCATAATTTTTGTTTGGTTCTTACATTTTTCCAGTTTGACAGTAAGAGGCTTATTCTAGAACAATTAACAAGCCAGACCACCCACCAACTGCCAACTGGTAATATCTTGTTGTATTTTATGTTGTGTTTTTAATCCATCTTCAGCAGAATTTATACTCCGTTAATGAAAAGACTCAAGTTTCCTGTTGTTGTTTCTATTCAACATGTAACCTAAGTGGACAGGAGTAGGAATCTAAGAAAATACCAGAAGATGTAATATGTTCTTGTGGGGGGAGAGTATGACCAACAATGTTTATGCATCCTTTACCAGGCAATTAAAACTTTTATCTTCTTTTTAATAAAGATGATACTTAAAACGGAATCAAGTGCAATTTATCTAGGTTTGCAGTTAAGACAAAGCAGACCTAACCACAGTTTCTTGTGAGTTCCAGAGTTATATCACATTTCCTGCACATATATTTTTTCATCTGTTTTCTTTTGTTCCCCTGGCCACCTAGCTCAATGTACTTAACCTTAATATCAAACCTCCAGCGCCAGCAGTTACCTGTGCTTCATTTTACCCTTCTTCACTCTCTTTTAGGACGTTAATTTCCCCATTCCCTTCTACTGTGGATTCACTTCTTTTTGTTGCCCCTGTCTCAAATTTCTGGCTTTGAAACCTGGCCTGCTTATCTTCTACTGACCTGCTTCACTTTTTTACCAACCTCCAAATGCCTCTCCGTGTTTTTAGATCTCTGCTTAGCCTTACTCTAACTAAACATTTCCTTCATTTTTGGCATTCTTTTTTTTTTTTTCTTTCATGAGTTCTGCTTAAATACCCACAAGCCCATCCACTGCAGAGACATCACCTTCTCCAGGAAATGCTCCAATGGATGAGAGATAAAGCCAACAGCTTCAGGACACACCACTCTGAGAGACAGGGAACCAAGCCCCTGAGGGCTCAGGGTTCTCTCCAATCTCATCAAGCAGGTAAGTCACCAAGTGGAGGTAGATGACAGAAAAGCAGAAGTTATCCTCCTAAGGTTCCCTCTAAGGAACTAGAGCGGACATTCTCTTTTATGAAAACATGAAGATTCAGAAATATGGTCCCCTCAAGTCTCTGGATATGTGGTTGACTGAATGATTCTTAAGGGCTCCATAAATCGAGATTCTGTGATTCCAAAGGAAAGAAATGCAGTCTTCCTTTTCTATCTTTCACTACAGGGTTTCTTAAAGCAAGTTTGTCAATAAGTAAACAAGCAAACAATTTCAGTGAAATAACAAGAAACTGTAAAGAACTGTATGGAGTCTTATACTTAAAGGACACCTTCAGTCATACAAAGGGTTGAAAGTCCCCGAGAATATCTACATTATTGAAAAGACAAAACAAAGTAAAACTGGCTTGCTAGTAACTGATCCTCTCTGTGCCTGAATTTCCAAACTCATCTTAACCTCATTGTCACAACCTGAGATGATGAGTCACTGGAGTATCTGTGTCAAGGGCAGCTGGCAGTAGATTAAATACTGAAACTGAAATTCCCACCAAGCTGGTTTCTGTAACCTGTGAAACACATCCAAACTACTCAAGGCCCATTTCCTGAAAGGATATTCTCAACTTTCCAGCTACTCTGCTGACTTAAAATTGGGCCCAGCCTTCAGCTGGAGACTGTGAGGATCCTGAAAAGGAAACAAAATTTTTCTTCAAGTAAAAAACTTCAAGGTGGGATGGGAAAGGGAAAAGTTTGCAAGATAATGATTTACTTCCCCTTCAAAGAATTCTCAGAAAGACTCCATGCTTGTTTATTTACTTATTTTGTAAGTTAAGTTCATTTTATTGAAACATAACATACACGTAGGAAAGCGCACAAGCCATGAGAGCTTGTTGAATGTTTGAGAATGAACACATCTGTGTAACCAGCCCCAAATCAAGATCTAGAGCATCACCAGCACTGCCAAAACTTCCCACTGCCTCTTCCTCTACATTTCCATCCCCAAAGGGACCGCTATCCTGGCTTCTAATGCCGTACAATAATTTTGCCTAATTTTTAGCTTTATGTAAATGGAATCAGACAGTATGTACTCTGTGTGTCTGGGTGCTTTTGCTCTCTGCTACATTTGGGAGAGTCATCCATGTACTTACACGTAGTAATAGTAGTAGTTCCTTCATTCTCATTGCTGTCTAGTATTCCATTACATGAATATGCCTCAAATACACCTCAATTTATTTATTCATTTTACTGTTGCTGGAGATTTGGATAGTTTCCAGTTGGAAGCTATTATGACTAGTACTACTGTGTGGATTCATAGCATATGTATCTTGATAAGTTTTGGTACACATTTCTGTTGGGTTTAATCCAAGGAGTCATTCATAGATCACTAAGCTTGTGGTAACTTGTTATAGCAGCAGTTAGAAACTCATATAGTAACCTTTTCATATGTGTATTGGCTGTATGGATACCCTTTTTTGTTAAGTGACTGGTTAAGTCTTTTGTCCACTTTATTTATTTATTTATTTTTGCGGTATACAGGCCTCTCACTGCTGTGGCCTCTCCCGTTGCGGAGCACAGGCTCCGGATGCGCAGGCCTCAGCGGCCATGGCTCACGGGCCCAGCCTCTCCACGGCATGTGGGATCCTCCTGGACCGGACCGGGGCAAGAACCCGCGTCCCCTGCATCGGCAGGCGGACTCTCAACCACTGCGCCACCAGGGAAGCCCTAGAAAGTTTTTAAGAGACTTTGTTCTTAAGCTATTATGATACTCGATTGGCTCATGGGGCAGATGTACCTGAACCAGTGGTTGGTAACTGGAGAGAGGGATTTATTTTATTTGTCTGGAGTGTTTGCCCTGGAATAGTTGACAGTAAGATAGCACCATCTGTTGGAAAGAAGCAATGTCAATCACCAGTTAAACATTTCTGATATATGAAAAAAATGTTTGTCTTTCTAAAGTGCTTGATAAAGAACCATATTAGGATTAGAAGCCACAGTTCAGTGGAACAAGTACCAAATTGTGTTTATATATCACATCTCCCATTTGTGTAGTAGTCTATTTGTGTAGGTTGGGCTGTTAAACACACACAAAGTCTAAATTATTTTATATATAATATATAATTTATATATTATTTATATATAAATATAAAAATCTTTATTAATTTTTGAAGCCTGTAGATATCTTTGAAATGTCACCACCTTTACTTCTTCCACTTCTTTAAACTCTGAAACAACTACACTTGTCACACAGAACCTGTTCCTCTGAATTTGTGGAAGTTTCTGATTTTGATAGTTACATATTATACTCCTATAAACCACTGCCAGATTTGAAGTGATTGTCAATAAATTTTGCACAGTACATTAAAACCCTCTTTCCAAAACAAATAAATTAAAACTTAAATAAATAGACATTCTCATTGCAATACCAATCCTTGGGAAAGATGATATGTTTATTTCGTATTTTGAACAAAATTTCTGACCTAGTACAATGCATAAACATCTAAACACCAGAGTACCTGGTCTTCCTACTTGAGTTCAGTAAGTACAGAAGGGAAGAAAATGTATTATCACTAATCACAATGACCTAGAAGTCAATCTTTTAGATCCAAATTCTTTTCTCAAACTTTCAAGCTTCCTAAAAACTCAATGCTTCTAAAATCACTTTCTGTGGGCTTCCCTGGTGACGCAGTGTTTAAGAATCCACCTGCCAATGCAGGGGACATGGGTTCGAGCCCTGGTCTGGGAAGATCCCACATGCCGCAGAGCAACTAAGCCCGTGCACCACAACTACTAAGCCTGTGCTCTACAGCCCGTGAGCCATAACTACTGAGCCCACGTGCCACAACTACTGAAGCCCGCGTACCTAGAGCCCGTGCTCCGCAACAAGAGAAGCCACCACAAAGAGAAGCCCACGCACCTCAACGCAGAGTAGCCCCTGCTCGCCGCAACTAGAGAAAGCCCGCCTGCAGCAACGAAGACCTGACGCAGCCAAAAATAAATAAATTTATTTTAAATAAATAAATAAATAAAATAAAATCACTTTCTGTGATAAAAATAAATAAAACATGGGTAGTTCCAGCCATGAGCACAGAAAGTTCTTTAATCCTTTTCCGGAAGATATCAGCCATTATGCAAAAAATATATTTTAAAAAATATGTCTAGCACATAGTAGTTCCTGTGCTTCAAATTTATGATTCCTAAATTTGTTATTAGTTTTGATATAAAATGTTATAGATGAGTCAAAGTATATTTACTACAAAAAAGTTCAGGCATCTTTCATATTATAGAAACATATCACATGAAATCTTATACATGCAATTTACAGTTTCTGGATCCAACTTGCTAACCGTTGTTTAATTGCTTGCAGTTGTAAACTTTCAGATGCTTGTTGATTCCTCTGTACAATTTCCACTTGATCCAGCTTAGGAAGAACCCACTTGAAAGAGTCAGGGAAGAGTTGTCAAGGGGTGTAACTTACCATGATCTAAAAATGGAGACCTGGGGTGGGATGTCTTGTGACAATAGGAAAGACGCAAAAATGTATGTAGAGTAGCCAACCCATGTGAGAGAATCCTAACTCTGATCAGAGGTGTCAGCCACCTGGAACATACAGCATCCTTCTCCCTTTGCTTGACAGGCATTGCTACTCAGTAAGAACTGAGCCTTCTCCCATTCTGTGGGTTGTTTATGGTTTCCTGAGCAACCGACAAGGGATTAATCTCCAAAATATACAAACAGCTCATGCAGCTCTATATCAAAAAACCAAACAACCCAATCCAAAAATGGTCAGAAGATCTAAATAGACATTTCTCCAAAGAAGACATACAGATGGCCAAAAAGCATACAAAAATATGCTTGGGCTTCCCTGGTGGCGCAGTGTTTGAGAGTCCGCCTGCCGATGCAGGGGACACGGGTTCGTGCCCTGGTCCGGGAAGATCCCACGTGCCGCAGAGCGGCTGGGCCCGTGAGCCATGGCCGCTGAGCCTGCGCGTCCGGAGCCTGTGCTCCGCAATGGGAGAGGCCACAACAGTGAGAGGCCCGTGTACCGAAAAAAAAAAAAAAAAAGCTCAACATCACTAATTATTAGAGAAACGCAAATCAAAACTACAATGAGGTATCACGTCACACCAGTCAGAATGGCCATCATCAAAAAATCTATAAATGCTGAAGAGGGTGTGGGGAAAATGGAAACCTCCTACACTGTTGATGGGAATGTAAGTTGGTACAGCCACTATGGAGAAGAGTATGGACGTTCCTTAAAATAGAGCTACCATATGATCCAGCAATCCCACTCCTGAGCATATATCCAGAGACAAAGATAATTTGAAAAGATACATGCACCCCAGTGTTCATTGCAGCACTATTTACAATAGCCAGGGCATGGAGGCAACCTAAATGTCCATAAACAGAGGAATGGATAAAGAAGATGTGGTACATATATACAAAGGAATATTACTCAGCCATAAAAGAGAATGAAATAATGCCATTTGTAGTGACATGGATGGACCTAGAGATTGTCATATGGAGTGAAGTAAGTCAGACGGAGTATGACAAATATCTTATGATATCTCTTATAAGTGGAATCTAAAAAAATGGTACAAATGAATTTATTTACAAAATAGAGTCACAAATGTAGAGCACAAACTTATGATTACCAAGGGGGAAAGCGGGGGAGGGATAAATCGGGAGATTGGGATTGACATATGACATAGTAGACATATAAAGTCTACTATATATAAAATAGATAACTAACAAGAACCTACTGTATAGCACAGGGAACTCTACTCAATACTCTGTAATGATCTATATGGGAAAATAATCTAAAAAAGAGTGGATATATGTATATGTATAACTGATTCACTTTGCTGTACAGCAGAAACTAACACAACATTGTAAATCATCTATGCTCCAATAAAAATCAATTAAAAAAAAAAAAAAAGGAGAAGAACTGAGCCTTAATCTAGCCTGAAAATCCAGTTCAACAAGTGCTAAAGAACTGTTGTTTCCAAAGTGGACAGATAAGACAGTTCTTTGTGAGGTAGGAAGAAACTGCCTATTTCTAGTTTTAACCTCTATTTTTGCCAATGTTTTTCAGTATATGCAATAAGTAGTAGTAATTTATAATTAAATAAATATATATATGAGGGGAGGTGAAAGTAAATAAGCTGCGTGCTTTACCAACAAGAATGAGAAATATCAAAGAAGTTTGGAGTTTGCTATTTTAAGGTGCCATAACCAATCAACTGGAATTTTTATAGAAGATAAAATCGAACTGCCATCCCTACTCTAGAACCTCTCTAACATACTGCAGCATCTTCTGCCCAGAAAACAAACAAAAAACTTGACTTACTACTTTACTTCCTGATCAAAGAAGAGCTTCCTTCCCCCAAGCTCATGAACAATGTGTAATAATGACTACATTAAAATCCCATTTTCCTCCTAACCTTGAACCACACTTCTCATTTAGTGACTATAGCTATGAACGAGCATCTTAGAATAGTCCATTTTTTAGATAATTGTATCATCAACATCATTAGGAAAAAATATTTGATTTACAGGATTTTATTTACCACGGTCTCATCTATTTATGTATGGAGTGTGAGAGCCACTGGTGCCAGTTTCCAGTATTTCCAGTTTTCTGCCTTCTGGGCACACAGTAGGACTGGATTTCCTGGTCCCATTAGGGGCGGAGCCATATGACTGATCTGGCCAGTGGACTATGAACAATGTCGCTTCTATTCTGGAGGATTTTTTTTTTTTTCTTTTTGCGGTATGCGGGCCTCTCACTGCTGTGGCCTCTCCCGCTGCGGAGCACAGGCTCCGGACGCGCAGGCTCAGCGGCCATGGCTCACGGTCCCAGCCGCTCTGCAGCATGTGGGATCTTCCCGGACCGGGGCACGACCCCGTGTCCCCTGCATCGGCAGGCGGACTCTCAACCGCTGCGCCACCAGGGAAGCCCCTATTCTGGAGGATTTGATTTTCAGCGTGAGATTTCCTGGGTTCTCTCTTTGCTCCCTCTATCATGGCGACCTTCTCCATCAGCCTGAAGATCTGAAGGACCACTGTAAGCAAAGCCCCTCTGCCAGCCCACTAGAAAGTGTAGCATGAATGAGAAAGGAACCTTTGTTGTTTTCAGCCCCTGAGATCTGGGGGTTGATTGTTACCAGAGCATGATCTGGTCTGCCCCCATGACAGCTTGAGAGATACCTGAATTCCACTCAAAACCCAACAAGTCATAACGCAAAGTTTTGGTTAATAAGCTATTGTATATTGCAAGAGATCCAGCCTTAATTTAAAAACCACAGGAAGTTCTCTATTAATAAATCCCCAAAGAGACAAGTCGGTCCTACATATTCCTATAGTTTTGAAAGGGGAATTTCTCCCTTTGAAATTTCAAAGAGAAGTCTTGGTATCAGGTGCCAGGCTGGTCTGCTCTGAGAGCCAAAATGCAGGAAACTGTCCTGTTTGATCCCAACTTGGAATTTTCAACCTCAAGACCTGTATCTCGAGGTAAGAGCTGGTAAGATTTGCAGAACCGCTTATTCTTCCCATTTTTCCTTAATGTCACTTTAAGTGAAAAGAGAATCTGATGTAATCAATTCCTGCCCCCAAAGTCCATCTATATTTCACAGGGGATTAGTGTCCAAATATATTCTCATACGGTTTTACTTTCATCCTAAGTCACTATATTTTTTTCACCCCAGTAGAATAGGAAGGAAGAGATCTGTGCTAGGCTTTTCCCCAGAGCCTCACTTAAACACAGGAGGCAGCATGGCTCAGTGGGTGAGGACTCAACTCAGGACATGTGTGACTCGGGTCACAGCTCTGTCACTAAGCAGCTGTGTGATCTCGCAGGCCTCTTAACTTCTGTCAGCCCATTTCGTCACCCGAAAAGGCAACTCCTAAGAGTGTCCTTGCCTCACTTTGAGGCTTGTCCGTTTCTAAAGAGACTTTATGTCTGAAACCAAACAGTTGAATTACATTATTGGAAGGACCATCTGTTTGTGGGTATTTACGATGTATCAACACAGATTTACTCTCTTATAACATTCTTAATCAAATTGCCTGACACTTTTCTACGTTTTTTAATTTTTTATTTCTCCTTTCTTATTTTCCTCACCTCCATTTACAGAACCAGACACGCTAGTTTATCCCCTGAACTGGGTAGAGGCCAGTTCAAGGCAAAATGGGAAGCTTAAGCTCTCAACCCGTGCCGTATCCTTCTTCCTCTGGGTGCCTGCCTTTGCTCTGATTCAATGTCAGGTGTGTACAGTCCCCTGAAGTTTGTCGTTTCTTCTACCTGTCCATTGTCTTTACACTTCAGGACGTGGCTTCCCGTATGTACCCACTCGCCAGCCAGCTGACCGGACAGAATCATGTGCGCTAGTGAAGCCTCTGCTGCCTCTGGGGTGGCCTTCTGCCCTCGCCCCACCTGCCTCGCTAAGCAGAAAAGAAATTATGTGGTTCAGCCTTGGGAAAAGATAGAAAGGGAGAACGGTATTTTGAGAAAGGGGAACTTGAATCACCTTCTGCAAACCACCATGTTCACAGCCCATAAACAGGGGACACTGGCCAAGTCAGTGTGAGACATGAGCTGGAAGCCTGGGCCAGAACCAGGAACCGGGCAGGGGTCAAGCTCTGCACCGGTCACCAGTGGAAACAAAAAGAATCATCCCAGCGACGCTGAGAAAGCAAAGGAAAAGAGTGTTTCTTGTCTGTTTTCTATAAGGGATGGAAAATATATGTTTGGTGTCTGCCTGCCAAAGAAAAGCTCTGGCGTTTGTGTTGCTGGCCTTGAGCTGCAAAGTGTCGAAGGAAATGAAGGGAATGTTGTGAGGGGTGTGTGCGTGTGTTTGATTTTTAAATGATCACTGTGTGCTGCTTAAGAATTTCTGGGTTTGTGATGTGTTGTCCTGTTTTGTTTTTAACGACGTGGAAAACGTGCCACTTTCAGGGAGGAGGGCCTGGATAGGAGGGAGGTTCATGGAAAAGGAATCAAAACAAGACTGGGAACTCCCGGAGCGCTCAAGCATCTCAAACCACATGACCGCAGAGGCAGCGGCAGCTGAGGAATCAAGGCAGGCTTTCCCGTGGACCGTGTATTTCTTTGTGATCACAACAACGCTTCCTGTCTGAGTCAACAGTGCTTTCAAGGTGGAGTTCATGAGAAAACCTTAGTCATGAAATGCCAATTTTCAACTCTTTAATAGAGCCAAGCATTATTCTGTAAGAATATCGTGTCCAGAGTTTGCCAAAAAGATTTCTGAAGAAGTTTTGAATCTTATTGCTGGGCACAGAAGGGGGTACAGAATTAATTCAAGGCACGTCCCCTGCCCTGAAAGAGCTTTTGGAGGCCCTTCTGGGAGGTGTGGGATCTGAGAACTGCAATGTGAGGATGGGGCAGAGAACCACAGTGAAAGGCACTGGACCCGACTTGCTTTCTGTAGCTGCCATTGAATGATCAGCCTATCCAGAGCCAGACCCTCTGAGCACATCCACTCTGCCTGCTGGTCCTCTGGTTTGCTTTCTCAGTAGAGAAGGGCAGGAGAGTTCAGCTGTCACCATGCAGGGCCAGTCTCACGTGCATTTGCCTGCCTGGAGGACAAAATGGAAGCTAGGAGGGCTCCGTGCCTCTAAAATATTGGTCCCTAATCTATTACAGCACCTGAGGTTGTATAATTAGAGAGTTCTTCCTGTATAGGCAGTGTGATAAAGTAGAGGGAGCTTGGACTTCAATTTCAGGCAGACCTGAGCTCAAATCTCAGCTCTCCTGCACACTATGGACTTTTAGCAGGTCGCTTCTTCTGTGAACACTTATTTCCACATCTGTTACCTGGGGATAATGTATGTGAAAATGGTGAGACATAGGAACTTGGCAAGGACTATTTTCCTTCCTTTCTTTTCCGAGTCTAGTGGCATAAATACTCCAGAGCTGAGGAACATCCTAAGCTCTTATGTTCTGGCAAACTGGATGTCTCTGTAGGGAAGTTAATTACCACCTTCAGCTGTTAGCCGGAATATTGGTACTCTAACCACTCAAGGATGTAATACCTTTGGCAAAGATTTCTCTCTTGTGATTTTTTTTCCCCCTTATTCTCATAATCTTTCACTTCACTAGACCATCCTGGAGACGAAGGACTATATCTTATTCGTTTTTGTATTCCTGGCACATGGCACAGAAGGTACTCAATAAATGTCTGCTGGATGAATAAATAAACGTATGAAAATAATTTCTAGGGAAAAGAGTAAAAGAGAGACAACATTAGTTAAAGGAGAAAGTACCCCAGGACTAAGAAGAGGAAGGTGAGAAGGCAAAACAATTTTTTGCCTAATTTATCATTTTACCCAGAATCAGAACTGCGGCTGCTGTTTTAGAGAGTACAGCACCCCTCCAACTCCCCTCCCTGCTACAGCCACCTGCAGGGTTACAGGTGCTGCTTCCGCTGCTGTGAATGGTGATGATGATGATACTGTGCAACAGGATTAGGAAACCACCTTTTCTTAAAATGACCTTGGCAATTTTTGCAACTATTTTGCTGATTTTTAAATTTTTTTTTTTTTTTTTGCGGTACGCGGGCCTCTCACTGCTGTGGCCTCTCCCATTGCGGAGCACAGGCTCCGGACGCGCAGGCTCAGCGGCCACGGCTCACTGGCCTAGCCGCTCCGCGGCATGTGGGATCTTCCCAGACCGGGGCACGAACCCGTGTCCCCTGCATCAGCAGACGGACTCTCAACCACTGCGCCACCAGGGAAGCCCTAAAATTTTTTTTTTTGATTAACTAATGTATTTATTTTTGGCTACCTTGGGTCTTCATTGCTGCGCGCGGGCTTTCTCTAGTTGCAGCGAGCAGGGGCTACTCTTCGTTGCGGTGCGCGGGCTTCTCATCACAGTGGCTTCTCTGGTTGTGGAGCACGGGCTCTAGGCACTCGGGCTTCAGTAGTGGTGGCATGTGGCCTCTCAGTAGTTGTGGCTGGCGGGTTTAGTTGCTCCGCGGCATGTGGGATCTTCCCGGACTAGGGATCCGAACCCATGTCCGCTGTTTTGGCAGGCGGATTCCTAACCACTGCACCACCAAGGAAGTCCCTGCTGCTGATTTTCTGAAGGATTTCAAGCCACATCTGCTTTCTAAGCCACAGCTGTTTTCAATATCTTGACCACACTAAGTACAGAACAGGTATGACTTATTTTAATACAAATCTGGCCTCACTGGGGATGGGATGAGTGCCCGAAGGGGGCATGCAGGGTATTTATTTCTCAGGCTTCAGGAGCTTTCCCGCTACCCCTGGGGTACCCGCAGATACCAGTGCATCAATGCAGGCTGAGTTGTGCCCTACGCTGAGTGCCAAAGCCTCATTTTGTTTGTAAGGGTAACTCCCACAGTCAGACATCACATCCCAAAACAAAACGAAACAAAAGCTTCCCACCTGTCATCAGAATGATCTTTATCTCTGCTTCATATCAGTAACAGGTAGATGTCATATTTTAAACATGGCCATCTCATGGATGTGCTCTACATGCAGGTACTGGAACTCTGACTCCCCTCTCTGACCCCCCTCTCTCCCCTCACCACTTCACTTTCAAACTCAAGAGCTGGGAGGCAGGATTGAGTAGACTATGCAGTGGAGTCAGATAAACCCTGAAGTCTGGGCACTTTAGAACAGCAGAAGTTTATTTCTCACTCACGACATACTCTGATGCCAGTCACATGGCTCTCTTCCAAGGGAGTCAAGAACATATGTATTCTATACAAATGGGTTGTTTCAACGTGTCTCCTGTTGATGCTTCTACAAACAATTCTGCATTTTCCAGGAGGGGAAGGGGGCAACAGGGAGGAAGAAGAGTATGGAAACCAGATATATCAGGGTAATATTTATAAGTGACCTTTATTAATAGTCTATGTAGAAAATTCCTGTAAAAATGGCCGTCGTCTCAGGGGTAGAATTAGATTTGGTAACCAGGGAGAAGGCAAACTAACAATGGGTGAGGTAATACGTTTGTGATTTAGTGTGTAAAGTCTGTCCTTTGGAAGGTTGTCTATTGATGACACCCTGCAGTTTGGACCCCGCAATACAGTGAATGTGAAATTCAGACCCCACTTTCCATACTCAAGTTTGAGTGAGTCTGTGATTCTGAGAGTGAGTGAGACTTCACAGAGGTCCATGCCCCAACTCGTGTGGTTCAGTGACCATGAGCAATAAAGGCTTTTATTTATAATGAGAAACAGTTGAAATATGGAAGGAAATGATAGAATGACAGGATTTCCTGTAAAGTGCACGAACAAAGCAATAATACACAAGGTGCCTTTACAAAGAGCTCTAATAAATTTTACACAAATGCCTGACATGACCTTTTGTGCTTCTGAGCTACTTCAGTTACAGTAACATCAGAGACAGTGGCCAAAGTATTTACTATAAATTCAAATGCTTTGGGACTTCCCTGGTGGCGCAGTGGTTAAGAATCCGCCTTCCAATGCAGAAGACACGAGTTCGAGCCCTAGTCCTGGAAGATCCCACATGCCATGGAACAGTCAAGCCCATGTGCCACAACTACTGAAGCCCGCGCACCTAGAGCCCGAGCTCCGCAACAAGAGAAGCCACCGCAATGAGAAGCCTGCGCACCACAATGAAGAGTAGCACCCGCTCGCTGCAACTAAAGTCTGCATGCAGCAATGAAAACCCAACGCAGCCAAAAAAAAAAAAAAATGCTTTCCTGTTAATGTGAATCAATGTATGAAAATCAACGCATATTTCATACTCAGACATGCTCAGAAATGCTATGCACAGGCACATACACAGGGAAAAAGAACGTCTATGCCCTGATCTCATTTTCTTTAAAAATGTTACACTCAGGGAGCCCCAGCAAGTACACATAGCCTAGGGAAGAAAACAGCAGACTTCACTAAGCAATTAGGAAATGCAAGTCAACAATCGTATGGGAATGACTTCACCGAGATGTGTCCTAAATAATTAACAAGTCAAACACTTTTTCCTTAAGAGCCAAGAACTTTGCAACATTAAAGAATCATTTCATTAATTGACTTTTAAAATTCATGGACTTCTCCTTTATATGTATTTGAAACTTTTTAAGTTTAAATTTTTTAACTATTAGAAATAAGGGGAGATAATATTAGTCTATCCTGCACCCTCAAAGCTTTTTTTCTTCCTTTATGTTACTTTGGTCAACTGATTGCTATCAAAGAAAGCAATTTCCTGTAACGTTTTATTTTACTGCAAAATGATTTTCCTGTACTTTATCTGGAAAATATATCGTGATGTTGCCTCAGCACCAACATGGGAATGACAGGCAGGCAAGACATCGACAAGAGGGACCAGATGAGAGTAAGGGAAAGTGTAAGCCTTTGGGGACTTGGCAGGTCAGAATAACAGGAAGAGCTATTTAAAATGTATGTCTGGGGCTCACCCTCTGAGCTTCTAGTTCACTACAAATATTATGAGTGGGCACACTTTTTTTGCCACAGGGGCTATCAGAACACTTGGGCCCGGTCTGGGGTTCATCCGCGTCACGTGCCAGCATCACATGTGCATTGTCCGCCAGCATCACTCCTGGGCCCACCTTCTTTCCTCCTCACGTTTTCTATATGCCTATTTTCTCTTACTTATTTTTAGTTGATCTTGCTAAATTGTGTGCATCTTTATATGCAGACTTCAATTCCTTTCACTCTGTGGATAATGTTAAGTAAGTGAATAAATAAGAACGCTGCAGAGCAAGTTTTCCAATAGGGAGAGTTTATATTCCATATTACAGTTCTGTCCTTTCCATGACCTTTTGTCTTACTTCAGAATTCCGGTGCTGTGGTGTTCACTCCTCACATCATCAACCCTGTTCTTGGGAGAGCACTTCACCCTCGTCATTTATACTCAGAATAAATTTAAACCAGTGTACAACCCCTGCCAGGGGTATTTGCTTTTCCCTTAATTGCAAAATAAGATTTACTACCTCAAATCAATTTTAGATATCAAGAAAATGGGAGAAAATAGAGGAAATAATCCTGGACAGAAAGGTGTCTTCTCAGTACTGCAAAAATGATACCACCCACCGAGGATTATTTTTGCTTATAACATTTGAAAGAAAAATGTTAGGGCTTAAGTAACAACTTTAATTTATTTTTTTACTGATGGCCTTCTGTGAGCCATGTGAAAAGCCAAATTAACAAAGATGCTGAAGAGAGAATGAAAGAGATGGCTGCGTGAAAACTGAAAGGCAATCTGGAGGAAGGAAGGGAGACAGAAGAGGTCCAAAATATGTATTAAGAAGAAAAGGTTAAATAAACATAACTCGATCATTGTTAGGCCCGGATGAGAGTTCAAGGATGGACTTTAAAACACAAGGTCGGACTTCCCTGGTGGCGCAGTGGTTGAGAGTCCGCCTGCCGATGCAGGGGACATGGGTTCGTGCCCCAGTCCGGGAAGATCCCACATGCCGCAGAGCGGCTAGGCCCGTGAGCCATGGCCACTGAGCCTGCGCGTCCGGAGACTGTGCTCCGCAACGGGAGAGGCCACAACAGTGAGAGGCCCACGTACTGAAAAAAACGTACCAAAAAAAAAAAAAAAGATGGACAAAACACAAGGTCAGGGACTTTCCTGGTGGCGCAGTGGTTAAGAATCCACCTGCCAATGCAGGGGACACGGGTTCGAGCCCTAGTCTGGGAAGATCCCACGTGCCACGGAGCAACTAAGCCCGTGCGCCCCAACTACTGAGCTTGTGCTCTAGAGCCCGCGAGCCACAACTACTGAGTCCACGTGCCACAACTACTGCAGCCCACATGCCTAGAGCTTGTTCTCCACAAGAGAAGCCACTGCAATGAGAAGCCCACACACCGCAACGAAGAGTAGCCCCCGCTCACTGCAACTAGAGAAAGCCCACGTGCAGCAATGAAGACCCAACACAGCCAAAAATTAATTAATTAATTAATTTTTAAAAACCACAAGGTCATGTGTTTGAGTGGCTGTGGTGGCAATTGCTGCTTGCTCTGCATTTTGGAGAGAATTTTGCCTATTTGTTTGGACTCCCCTGTGTGGACTCAGAATACAACGTCTCTGTTATGGATTGAATTGTGTCCCCAAAAAAGATATGTTGAAGTCTCAACCCCCAGTACCCATGAACTTGACCTTACTTAGAAATAGGGTCTTGGAAGATCTAACCAAGTTAAGATGAGGTCATGCTGGATTCGGGTGAGCCTTAGCCCAGTATGACTGGTGTCTTAGAAGAAGAGGGAAATTCAGAGACAGAGACACACACAGCGAGAAGACTGTGTGAAGAGGAAGGCAGAGGTTGGAGTGATGCCGCTACAAGCCAAGGACACCAAGGATTGCTGGGAGTCACCAGAAACTAGGAAGAGGCAAGGAAGGATCCTCGCCTACTGATTTCACAGTTCACACAGCCCTGCTGACCCCTTGATTTCAGACTTTTAGCCTCCAGAACTGTGAGACATTAAACTTCTGTTGTTTCAAGTCAAGCATGTACGGTACTTTGTTACAGCAACCCTAAGAAACAAATATAGTCACTGTAAGTGCAGAAAGAGATGTTGCAGCAGATGGAACAGCAAACAGAGCAGAATGAGGCCTCTTTCTGCCCCAGACCCTCCAGAACTCACGTACCTCTGAAAGGAACACCTTGCAGGCCAGTTCCCAGCACAGCTTCCTTTTCAGGCATGTTTTGCGTCCATGGCCTTGGGGCTATGATTCCAAATAATCTAGATGACTCCCACCACCCCACAGCCAGCCCCCAACATAAGTAAAAATAAGAACACAAAAGTTCACGTGTTTTTATAGATTCCTATACTTCTCAAATATTTAGCAGGAAGTATGTATTAATTTTGCTGTAACTAGTAAAAAAAAAAAAAAAACTTTGTCTAAAATATCGTGTAAGAAAGGCTCTTTGCACAGTATTTAACAGTTTTCTACAATCACCATGAGTCCTGTGTCCTAAAGTCTCTAACTGCACCTGAGAAAACTTAAAATTCTGGTGACATTGGTGTAACAATGTCTCTCAGCTCCCCAGTAAGCCTACACCTTCTTTGTTGGGTGGGGGGTTGTCAAATGTTGGGGCAACCCTCTTTTGAGTTCCTTTTTACTGTGTTGAACATTTGAGAGAGACCAAGTGAAGACACGTCCACCAAGTGAAGACACGTCCAGTGGTGATGCTCAGTAGCAACTTGACTCACCACCCAGATGTCCAGACACTGCCCTGGGGCCCAATTTGTAGCCACTACACAACTACACAACTCCGGCTTCAAACATCTTGATAAGGGTCTTCAGACTCTCATCTTTGGGCTTCTTTCCATGTGTCATTGAAGGAATGGCCTGGGTATGAATTGTTGCCTCAAATTTCCCAAGCAACTCTTCTGCCCTGGATGCTACAAGAATGAAGCTCTGGAGTCCAGATGTTCCTAAGAGTGTTGGGGTCCAGAAAAAAAAAATCTCACTATAAAGGATGCTTTTCCCTCACACCCTCATATCCCCATCCCCATCTGAATTCACAGAGATGAAGCCAGGTCAAAATAAAAATTAGGAGCAGACTTGAAGCCAATAGAGAACAATTCAATCTCACCTCCTTAGCTTTAGCTTAATGGGTGGCTTGGAGGAGGATAGGTGAGGAGAAATAGGGGGATGCATATGGCCTTAGTTTCCTTGTGGTTCTTTTTTGTTGGTATACCAGATGGCTTAATTATCCATAATTATCCATACAGCTCTTTCTGTACATCCCCAACACTTCCATCTTTTTATAAACTACCATTTATTGAGAAATTTCTGTCAGTCACTATCCTAAGCATTATTTCCTTTAACCTTTTCAGTGGAATGTGAGGTAATTACTAGTATTATCTCCATACATCAGATAGAAAGGTTAACTAACTTGCTCGATTCCATCCTGCTGATAAGAGACAGAGCTGGTCTATCTGATTCCCAAGCCCATTCTCTCCCCCTAAGTTATGTGCTGCCTCCTGACTGCTCCACTTGGCTGTAACTACAGTCTCTTAAGTGTCCCACGAGATACAATGGTGGAGAGAAGTTATATGAAATCCACTGACTGAGAATTCTGAAGAAACTAAATGGAATTTAATGAAGAAATTGAATGGAAAAAGGATTCCAGAGTCTGCAGGAAAATCAAAAGGATGGAGCATGGAAAAGGTACATTTTAGGAAAGAAGGAGAAGTGAACAGAAAAATAGGACTCGACACACAATTATACACACTGTACCTGCTCAACTGCAAGAGGGAACCATTCACTTATATTTTTTGTAAAAGATGTCTTCCAGGGTTGTTCAGTGCACAACCTGGGCAGCCGAGTGAGGTGGTCCTGGGAATGATACTGTACATGCTCCAGCATTGGTAGTAATTTTTTTAATATTTATTTATTCATTGATTTGGCTGTGCCAGATCTTAGTTGCAGCACGCAGGACCTTTGCTGCAGCATGCAGGATCTTTAGTTGCAACACGCAGGCTCTTAGTTGCGGCATGTGGGATCTAGTTCCCTGACCAGGGATCGAACCTGGGCCCCCTGCATTGGGAGCGTGGAGTCTTAACCACTGGACCACCAGGGAAGTGTCGCATTGGTAGTAATTTGAAGAAAAGGAGCTGGGGTTCTTGTTTAAAAGAGAAGGATGGGCTTCCCTGGTGGCACAGTGGTTAAGAATCTGCCTGCCAATGCAGGGGACACGGGTTCAAGCCCTGGTCCAGGAAGATCCCACATGCCGCGGAGCAACTAAGCCCGTGCACCACAACTTCTGTGCCTGCATGCCACAACTACTGAAGCCCACACACCTAGAGCCCGTGCTCCGCGACAAGAAAAGCCACTGCAATGAGAAGCCTGTGCACCGCAACGAGGAGTAGCCCCCGCTCACCGCAACTAGAGGGAGCACATGTGCAGCAACGAAGACCCAACACAGCCATAAATAAATAAATAACATAAATAAATTTTTAAAAAAATAAAAGAAAAGGATGACCCTGAACAGACACAGTATAATATATGAATGGTTTTGTTCACGTCACTCAGGCTTCTGACCTGTAACTAATGTTAATAATTATTTAAGGGACATACCTATGTACATACATAAAATATATATGAATTGAATACTTGAATACAATGTAATTGTTGTATTATGATTTAAACTTCTCTGAAAATTAGTTTTTCTCCTTCACAGATATATTTGTAGTTCATTCAGATTACATTTAAATGAACTTTTGTAAGAGGTGGGAGTGAAAGTAGAGATTTGGCAAAGGTTAATAGAAAAAGTGAGAGCGAGAACATGCAACAGACTTGCCAAAAAAAGAAAATGAAATTTTGGAAAAATGCTGCGTGTGGTATAACATCCAAGGTTTTTTTTAAAATAAGGGCATTGTTGACAAGAATATGAAAGTGATCATTTTATTATACTTCAATAGGATTGAAGACTTGAAGAAACAGTGTGCCCTTCATATGACTTGTGTAAATAATCCAAAATAACAGACGCACCAACCCTAAATTTCTAAAACCACGTATTTGTGGCCTAAACTTGCTCCCAAACTCCTACACCTTCAGTCATTTCCTGCATGGGGGTAGGAGATGGAGAGGCAAGGCAGCATAAATCTACCAGCTATTCCCAAAAGAGGTGACATTTCCCAGATTAAATGATTTTTGCTCCCAAGAGTCTGGGATTATAACAAAATTCTCCTCAAAGAAGGAAGGGGTAAAATAAGAGAGAATGGAGTGGGAGACACAGCAAATTAGAAGTCCCGGTGTCTTGATGGTACTCTGGTCCTCCCAGAGTCCACCTCTGTGAAGCTTTAACCAGGAGTCGGCATAAAGAATTCCTACCCAGTGTCAAGGCGATCCAGCCCCAAATTCAGTTATACGGGACCTAATAGTAACTGTATAGGTTCTTGGAGGAGAGTGGACTTTGAAGTTAGATTAATCTGGGTTCATATCCTATCTTATTTATTCACTTAATAATTATTCAACAAGCACCTGCCACATTCCAAACACTAAAGGTAAAAAATAAAGTAGAGCATGTCTTTCCCTTTGAGAGCTTAATTACATGCCATGTGCCCTGGAGCAATACCAAACCCCTGCTGGCCTCATCCATGAATGGGGATTGTTAATAACCTCCTCTCAAAGGTGGAGTTCCTGGGGAAGGGGATAGGGTTCCCTTCAATGTTACCCTTCCTCCCCAACGTAGCGGGGTGATTTGAGGAAACTTTCCTGCCCCCAAAACTTTCTCTGTGCCCAATGCCTAGATCATGGAAGTATGTTGAAAATATGAATATTATAATATGGTAAGATCTTATCATATTCATTGACTCTCTATTAGAAGCCTTACTACTCATTTTTTATTTTTTTCCACTCCTGATTATTATGCAGTCCTTCACTCAAATACTCCTTCTCTATTTTATTGTGGTAAAATACACATAACATAAAATTTACCATTTTAATTACTTTTAGTGCAGTTCGGTAGTATTAAGGACATTCACACTGTTGTCCAACCACTACCACCATCCGTCTCCAGACCTTTTTCACCTTCCCCAACTGAAACTCCACACCCATCAACCACTAACTCCCCATTCCCCCTCCTATAGCCCCTGGCAACCACCCTTCTACTTTCTGTCACTATGAATTTGGCTACTCTCAGTACCTCATATAAGCGGAATTACACTGTATTTGTCCTCTTGAGACTGGCTTATTTCACTTAATAATGTCCTCAAGGTTCATCCATGCTGTACCATGTGTCAGAATTCCCTTCCTCTCTGAGGGTGAATAATTATTTCATTGCATGCATGAGCCACACTTCATTTACCCATTCATTCATCAATGCACAGTTGTATCATTTCCACCTTTTGGCTGCTGCGAATAGTGCTGCTATGAACATTGGTGGATTTATTCACTTTTGCCTGCTGGGTACATATAGGGTTATGAAAAATTAGAACCACATAGTCCATAGATTATAGAGTCTGAAAATGTGCTTGGAGATAATGGAGTCAGGCTGCCACACTGTGCCAACAAGGAAGCAGTCACAGAGGGATTACACAATACTTCCAAGACTTGAAGAACTTCCAGGTTCTTTATAGCAAAGCCTAGCAATGAAACTCACTATATCAGTGAAACTTACTACAAGTGGTAGTGCTGTATTCATATGTGGATCTAATCAACAAAGCATCCAGCATATATAAAATATTTATCAACAAAAGAAAGGTTATATTTCTGGCCCTAAAGCAAGTCTCAACATATTTCAAAGGACTGAAATCATGCAGACTATATTCTCTGACCAAAATGCAATTCAGATGAAAATTAATAACAAGCCATATGTAGATTACTGTCTATTTAAAAATTAGGAAATATGCTTCAAAAAACCAATGACTCCGAGAAAAAATTATAAGGAAATTAGAAAATATTTGTAACTGTGTAACAATAAAAACATATCAAAATGTATATCAAAATCTTGTAGTATTTAAAGCACACTTATGATCCTTTTGTATGAGAAAGGAATTAAGTTAAAAAGCAACGAGCTGAGTAACCATCTCACGAAGGTGGAAAAGAACAGGAAATAAACACAAAGAAAAGTTAACAATAAAAACAAAAGCCAAATAAATAATATATAATGAAAAGAATCAAGAGTATCAAAACGTTGTTTTGTGAAAAGATTAAGAAAATTAATAAAACAGTTGGTGAAACTGATTAAGGGAAAAAGAAAGAAGGCATAAATGACCAATGCAAAGAATGAAAGGAAGCTATAACTATATGTTCTACCAACATTAAAAACATAAGACAACTTTGTGAATAACTATGCCAATGAAGTTGAAAATTTAGGTAAAATGGACAAAATTCCAGCAAAATAAACCTTACCAAAATTAGTTTATGAATATCAGAAAATCTGAATAATCAGTTTAAAGTCTGTGTCTGATAACTCTAACATTTGAGTCACTTGCAGATCTTTTCTTTCTCTAAATATTGTGCTGAAATAAGTAGTAACTTTTTATTGAATGCTGGGCATCGTATATGAAAAACTGCAGAAACTCTGAGTGATCTTTTTCTTTTTTTAACATCTTTATTGGAGTATAGTTGCTTTACAATGATGTGTTAGTTTCTGCTGTATAACAGAGTGAATCAGCTATACATATGCATATATCCCCTTATCTCCTCCCTCTTGCCTCTCCCTCCCACCCTCCCAATCCCACTCCTCTAGTTGGACACAAGGCACTGAGCTAATCTCCCTGTAACATGTGGCTGCTTCCCACTAGCTATCTATTTTACATTTGGTAGCGTATATATGTCCATGCCAGTCTCTCACTTTGTCCCAGCTTACCCTTCCCCCTCCCCGTGTCCTCAAATCCATTCTCTACGTCTGCATCTTTATTCCTGTCCTGTCCCTAGTTTCTTCAGAACCTTTTTTTTTTTTTTAGATTCCATATGTATGTGTTAACATACAGTATTTGTTTTTCTCTTTCTGACGTCTGTGATGTGGTCTCCGTGGATTCTCCATCTAGATTATATGAGGCGACAAGCACAAACGTGAACCCTCCCTTTTATCAAATCTCTCCCCCATCCTCGGGATGAGTCTTTTGTCCTCAGCTTACTCCCAACAAAGAGATAGCTAAGAGAGTAATTTTATCACAGAATGAGAGAAACTGCAGGGATTTCGTTAATTTTCTTGTAATAAAAATAGCTAACAGTTGTTGAGTGTTTTACTTTGTGTCAGACAATGTTCTCATCTCTATGATGTAGGTACAATTGTCCCCATTTTAAGCCAAGGAAACTGAGGCACAGGAAAGTTAAATAACCTGCTCAGGGCAAAAATTTAGTAAGTGACAAATCCTGTGTTTTAACTCTGGCTCTGACTCCAGAGTCTTTGCTCTAAATGACTAAATTACATAGCCTTTTGATATAAAACAACATGTCAACGCAAAATGATAAATCAATAAAACAGGCTATAATCATCAAATTTTATTCTGGTACATCTAGGAGATTTCTCTTCACAGGGCAAAGAACTGAACATCACTGATGAGTTTGAATATGCTCAGTACTTACACTCTTACCTTTCTTATCCCTAATTATATATTGTCTAAATGGTATTCTAAGCCTTTATAAATTCAATTAAAAAGAAAATTTCCAAGGATCTTTCGCTAGAGGTCACTCTCCTAACTGTGAGGTCTGGTTGTCTTTTGTCACAGTGGAAGAGACAGGGTTAACCAACCAACGATGGCTACCATTTGATGAGTCCAGCAGGTGTCACTAGAATCCCACAGATCCTGAGGTTGATTTTTTTTTCATCAACAACTACACTTCGCAGACATAAGCATCTCACTTCTGTCAAGACAGGTTATGCTAAGTTTATTCTTTTCATAAAACTTAAAGTATTTATAACACTACTTGGTTGTCAAGATAGTCTACCCAAAACTCAAACACAACTCACTTATCTTCTGAGAACGCAAAATAAAATATCTTGCTTGAAATGACAAGGTAACAGAGGGAAAGATAAGAGGGTCAATTGACAGGAATGACAGCTCAGACTGGGTTCAAGGTTGTTTTCTCAACGGCTTTCACCAAAAATCATACTACACCTAAGATCACGGATACAAATGAGTGTTTCCAGTGTTTCTATTGTCCCCTCATCAGTGTGCTCCCAAGTGTCAGCTTGGGCTGCTGTAACCAAATACCATAGACTGGGGGCCTTAAACAACAGGAGTTTATTTCTCACAGTTCTGGAATCTAGGAAGTCCAAGATCAAGGTGCTGGCCAATTTAGCTCCCTGGTGAGGAATCTTCCTGGCTTGCAGACAGCCGCCTTCTTGATGTGTTCTCACACAGAAGACAGAGAGGAAGCAAACTTTCTGGTATCTCCTCTTACTAGGGCACTAATCCCATCCTGAGGGCCCCAACCTTATGACCTCAACTAAACCTAATTATCTCCCAAAGGCCCCATCCACAAATAACATCACGTTGGAGGTTAGGGCTCCAATATATCAGTTTGGAGGGGACACAATTCAGTCCATAGCACCAAGTTTAGTGGTCAACAGAGGTGGTCAATGAAGTGCAGATTAAGTGAGGACTTGGCTGTGTCAGAGGAACCCAGAACACAGGTTCCTGATCTTTTATACCATGTATAAAGGAGGCCGTGTCAGCCTGGAAGGATGAACCCTATGACCTTATAAGGAATGTATTGCTGCACCAATTGCTTACTTCAGAGTTCTCATTCTTATGCCATCAGCCTACCTAAAGCAGCCCTACCCACACCTTATCTCTTGGACTTTACTTGATTTATCTAGAAAGCTATCTCAATTTATCATTTCATATGCAGATGCAGCCTATATGAGACATTCATGGAGGTCTCTTGTCAACAACCCTCAGAGTCTGGTGTATCTCATCCAATTCTACTTACTGCCTATTTCATAAAGATGACATCCCAAGAGCAAAAGGCTATCTAGTGAGGATGGGTATGGAGATAATCATTAACATCTTTTTGTTGTTATTATGACAGCTGAAGTAGTTAAAACTAATGGTTCCATTTATGAAGACTATTTTACTTGAGGTAAAACCTACCCCACTTTATCAACACTGTTGCTTAGAAGAACCCAGTGCTGAGAAAGACCTGACCAAGACACCAACAAGGGCTTCCACTTGTACTTTTACTCATTTTATAATTTTTAAAATGTTAAGTATATTAAAATATATATCTATATATCTTGAAATATAAAGTGAGAGAGGAGAAGCACTGAGGCAAAGTGTACTTTATAGGCAGGCTGGGATACTGAGAATAGATCGTTCACAGGTAAAGGGTTTAAAGAGACTGGAGAATTTACCCAAAATACAGAACACGTTTCTGGAATATTCCATGCCCATCTTCTGAGTGCCTTTTCAGAGGATGTCTCTTCTGTTTGAACTCTCCTCTCTACCTATAAATCCTATTCATCATTTAAGTTTAAGTTCAAACAGTTCTTCCATTGTAAAATATTCTCCAACCTCCTCTATCTATGGTCAAAATCAACAGCTCTGACCTCTCTTCCCTCAGTATATTTTACAAACTGCTATCATGAAAGAGCTTATCAAATTAAATCACTGCCAGGCAGGTAACATGAGGCAGTGTGTGTAGTGGTGAGAAACATGGGCTCCAGAGTAGACTCCGGCATTGATGTTTGGTTCTCTCACATACTAACTCTGTGGCCTTGGATATGTCGTTAAACTTTGCCCTGACTCATTTGCTCATCCATAAATGGAAGTTGCAATATATTTATCCTATTGGGTTATTGGAGGGATAAAATGATATAAAACATAAGAAAATACTAGTTCCTGGCATAAAGCAGTCCTCAATACATGTTAACTTGTATTAGCTCACCTATTACGTTGGTTGGTCTTCATTGTATATTAGAATCTCCTGGGGAGCTTTTAAAAAAATACTGATGCCCAGACTCCACCCAAGACCTATTTTAAAAGATTCTGGGGGCTTCCCTGGTGGCGCAGTGGTTGAGAGTCCGCCTGCCGATGCAGGGGACACGGGTTCGTGCCCCGGTCCGGGAAGATCCCACATTCCGTGGAGCGGCTGGGCCCGTGAGCCATGGCCGCTGAGCCTGCGCGTCTGGAGCCTGTGCTCCGCAACGGGAGAGGCCACAGCAGTGAGAGCCCCGCGTACCGCAAAAACAAAAAAAAAGATTCTGGTTGTAGCTGCTCAGGTATTGGTATGTTTCAGGCTCCCCAAGTGAGCTGCATGCTCCAGGGCTGGGTATCACTGCATTAGATTGTTACCACTGACAACAGGAACTACTCATCTTTGTATCCCCATCACTTGCGTTAATGTTGCACACATGGGAGAATTTAATAATGTTTGTTGAATTGAACTTATGTGAAAGATCCGGAAGGACATCAAATTAAAGTACATCCTCAAAGCACCTCCTAAGACCTAGAGATGATTTTAGGTGTAATTATTTCCCAAGATTCCACCCACTTACCCAGGAGTGGAAGGCTTACCAGAGTATATTAACATTTGGGGAATAAGGAGTGGAGGAAAAACATTGATCAGGTGCAATGTTTTCCATACCAAAAATTCATACTGAACCCAGAATTCATACTGATAGAATGTCAACAATTGTAAGGTTAAGTTAAACCTTTGGAGGGCTTCAGCATATTAGAGTACTGTCCAGTCTCCAAAACTATTTTCTAGTCATTTCCTGGTTCTTCCAACAGAATTGGCCGTGCTCTGAACAAGCAGAATGTACTACACCAAGAAGCACAATGGCTAATAAAACTAACTAGTTCGACGGGAAAATGCTGAACCCCCAAAGATTAAGGAAAGATAAAGGACATGGATTTTAGAAGTTGAAAACAAAACAGCCCAGAGATTTCCCTCAACAATTTAGAGGCTGTTAGAATTATGAGGGAATCATAGGGGTATTTTTATACTACTTCAGAAAGGCTAGGTGTTGGGAATTGTGCAAACTGAAAATATAAGGGCTTTGATTGCTGAAATTAGAAGCTTTCATTACGTCCTCTTCTTTTTGTGTATCTGCTTTGCAATGATTATTGTAACCGCAATGAAGACAGTATTTTGAAGCCCTTTGTTATTTTTGAGTGTTCTTTCACCTATCCCCAATTCAACTGAGCTCAGTTTTAGTGAGTGTTATAGAATTTTGCTAAAGATTTTCTTGTAATCAATCAAAAAGCATTTATTAAGTACCCATATACTCAGAGCACTGTACTAGATACTTCAGAGATTGGGTTACGTACATGATACAAGCTCTCAAGTGGTTCCTAATTCCAATAACTCAACAACAAAATGGTTCAACTAGTAACTCAGAACTTAAACAGACTGAGATAATATATTTAGTACTTTGTGCTTACATTGCAATTTTTTGGCTTACCACTGAGGGAATTTAAGAGTGTCTCAAAACAAATACCATTTATTACAAGCCTAGAAACACATTTCAGTAGGAACACCAAAGGCCGAAAGGTTTTTTCCCCTCACCTGAAGGCTCTATTAATAGCTAGACACGTATATGCCGACCAAGTGATCTTTGTGAGTAAATCAGATGACTATTGATGGACTGAGTGAAAGATTATTCCTAATAAACTGACGTAGAGCTGTCACATTATTGTCTGCAATGAAATAAAGGTCCAAGCTCTTTCACTCTTAACCCTGAGCCCTGTACCACCCCACTGTCCCCTCCGAGGTGTGCCTTCTTCCAAACTTCTTCATTCTCTCTACACGATCACCAGCCAGAGGTGGAAACCGAGACTTCCCCTTTTGAAAGTGAGAAGTATCAAGTGAAATTCCTGATACTCTCACACTTTAGCGGTTTTCTGTTTTTCTCCTAAGTGTTAGCTACTGGAATCTGGGAATCTCTGACAGGCACGTTATTATGGAGAAGAATTTCAGAGTAAGGAATAGAGAGTGCACGATACAGTTACTCGGCAATGAGTCATTTTGTTCAAACCTAAAGCATCTTCATTAGGCATTGCTGTCCTCACTTCCTTCAGTAACTTACAGCTTGTGGGAAGCCTCCACCTAGTCTCTTTTAGTGACCTATGGGTTCTTCGCTCAGTCTCAGGTTTAAATTGTAACGAATCACTGCCACCCACCTCATCAATCTTGAGATCTGAGTGCATTCCAATGCAGCCGATCCTTCCTATGGCCATGACCTAGGCTTTAATGTAGACCATATAGTCTCATTTTAATTATCTGAGAGCATATCTAGCGGTCTCTGACCCACCTCCTCATTGTTGGAATCTCTTATAGATGTGTTTCTGCCTTCTCGCATTTCTAACTTCCTTAACCCTATTTGCCTCTCCTTTTTCCTCTGATTTTCTTATATGACTCAGTTGTAATTTCCAAGCAAAACTTTAAATACATTTGCATCTACTTGTGACTACTTAAAATAATCAAGTCACAGAATGTCTCAAAAGAAAACATGTTTACTTACAATAGTAGTCTTTAACCACACACACCTACACACACACACACACACGCACACGCACACACACACACACACATAGAGGCAGCAGTGGGGAAACCTCAGTCTTTTTAATAAATGGTGGTGCCAGGTCAGTTAGGCAACTATGCAGAACAATAATACTTTTTCCATACCGCACGTCATTCACAAAAATTAATTCCAGGTGGATTATAGCTCTAACTATGAAATATAAAACAGTAAAGTTACTAGAAGATAGCAGAGGAAAAGATTCATTACCTTGGGATAGGAAAATCTTTCTTAAACAGGATACAGAAAGCACTTTCAACTGAAAAAAAAAGTGATAGAAAAATTATGCTTTATTAAGTTTCTGCTTTTCAACAAAACACCATTAAAATCATGAAAATGCAAATCAGAGTAGAAGAGGATATTTGCAATTGATATAATTGACTAAAGACTTGTGTCCATAATATATAAGCTCTTACAAATTAGTGAAAACAGACAACCTAATAGAAAAGTGGACAAGAGTCTTGAACAGATACCATATACGAGGATAATTTAATGACCAATGAACATTTGAAAAGGGGCCTAAATTCATTAGTCCCCAGGGCAGTGCAAATTATAATGGCAATGAGATAACATAAGCTGCCCCAAGAAATAAAATTTAAAAGACATATTTTTGGTGAGGCTAAGAACAAATGAGAAATCTCTTACACTGTAAGTTAAGCATCAACTGGTACAACTATGCTGGAAAACACTGGCATCATCTACTAAAGTTGAATACATACATATATTCAGATATACCCAACAGAAATGAATGCTCACGTACCCCAAAAGAAATGCACAAGAACGTCCAGAACAGCGTTACTCACAAGAGCCAAAATCTGGGGGTAGATTAGGTAAATAAATTACAGTTTATTTGTACAATGGAATTCTACACAACAGTGAAGAAGAATGAAGTGTCTATATGTAACAACCTGGTTGGATATCACAAACACAATGTGGAGTGTAAGAGGCCAGTCATGAGAGAATATACACTGTACAACTTTCTGTACATAAAGTGCAGCAGCAGGCCCTAGGAGACAGACTAGTGTAAACTTTGGGCAGAAAGGAGCAGATAGTGATTGGCAGGGAACACAGACTTCCGGGGTCCTGATAATGTTCTATTTCTTAACCAGGTGTTGGTAATAAGTGTGTGCATGTCGAGATAATCTATTGAGCACTTATGATTTGTGCACTTTCCTTTATGCATGTCATATTGTGTGTGTTATAGGGAAAAAAAAGTTTTCAGAGAAAAGATAATTTCTAAATATTAGAAGTGAAGATAGGGTCAAAGCTGGATCATTAGCATTCGTGAGGAAGGTTCTACTGAATTCTACACAGATTGCCGAATATGCTTTAACGTATCCTACTTAAAGACAGGATTGGTGCTAAAGGTAGTGATGTGAGCTTGTGGAGAAAGTTCAATAGTTACCACTGTGGCAAAATGAGGGCTTAAGTCCTAGCTTCAGGATTTTTAATGTATCAGGTCATATTTTATAATATTCAGTATTGCTATGAGAAGCCTATGCCAGTCTGATTCATGTTCTTTCTAGATGACCCGGATTGTTTTTATGCTTTTTTACTCTCTGGAAATGTTTTAATCTACTTTCACTATTAAAAAATGTATAGGGGACTTCCCTGGTGGCACAGCGGTTAAGAATCTGCCTGCCAATGCAGGGGACATGGGTTTCAGCCCTGGTCTGGGAAGATCCCATGTGCCGCAGAGCAACTAGGCCCATGTGCCACAACTACTGAGCCTGCACTCTAGAGCCCACGAGCCATAACTACTGAGCCCATGTGCCACAACTACTGAAGCCTGTGTGCCTAGAGCCCATGCTCCACAAGAGAAGCCCGTGTACCGAAGAGTAGTCCCCACTCGCCACAACTAGAGAAAGGCCGCACACAGCAATGAAGACCCAACACAGCCAACACATAATTTTAAAACATTTTTTGAAATGTATAGAACTATATTTTTATTTTTAAATACAATATATGATTGTAAATATACATCAGAATACCACTTTGCATACTTGCTTTTTTCCTCAACATTATGTTTTTGAGAGTTATCTATGTTGATACATAGCAATTTTTTTTTTTTTTTGTGGTACGCAGGTCTCTCACTGTTGTGGCCTCTCCCGTTGCGGAGCACAGGCTCCGGATGCGCAGGCTCAGCGGCCACGGCTCACAGGCCCAGCCGCTCCGCGGCATGTGGGATCCTCCCAGACCAGGGCACGAACCCATGTCCCCTGCATCGGCAGGCGGACTCCCAACCACTGCGCCACCAGGGAAGCCCGATACATAGTAATTTTAACTATTACACAAGCTGTTTTTCTATTATAAACAATGTTGCAAAGAACATTTTTGTTTATGTTTCCTTAAGGAAAGGTAGCATTTTCTCCAGGGAATATATCTTTAAGTGGAAGTATTGAGTCACAGTCTGTGTGTTACCTAACTCAGGTTCTGCTGCTTGTCACTCAAGAATCCAATACTGAGACACAAAGTTGGGTAAAAGGAAAGATAGCTTTATTGAGGAAGCCAGCAATCCTGGGGAGAAGGTTGACTCATGTCCCAAAGAACTGACTTCTCATTGCCAATCGGGAGCAAGAGTTTTTAAAGGGGTACACAGGTGGGAGCTGGGTGGGGGGTTGGACGACATGCAGAACAATACAGTTAGCTCTGACAGTCATCTTGAAATTGGTCACGTGGGGGCTTCACTGGTGGCGCAGTAGTTAGAATCCGCCTGCCAAAGCAGGGGACACGGGTTCGAGCCCTGGTCCAGGAAGATCCCACATGCCGCAGGATGTGGGATGCAACTAAGCCCATGCGTCGCAACTACTGAGCCTGTGCCCTAGAACCTGTGAGTCACAACTACTGAGCCTGCATGCCACAACTACTGAGCCTGCGCGCCTAGAGCCCACGCTCTGCAACGAGAAGCCACTGCAATGAGAAGCCCGCACACCGCAACGAAGAGTAGCCCCCGCTCGCCACAACTAGAGGGAGCCCCTGCACAGCAACAAAGACTCAATGCAGCCAAAAATAAGTAAATAAACAAATAAATTTATTTTTTTAAAAAAAGAAAGTGGTCACGTGATGGTCTGATCAGCATCATTTTGATTGTTTGTTTTTTTTTAAACATTTTTTTTGAAGATGTTGGGGGTAGGAGTTTATTAATTAATTTGTTTGTTTTTGCTGTGTTGCGTCTTCATTTCTGTGTGTGGGCCTTCTCTAGTTGTGGCAAGCGGGGGCCACGCTTCATCGCGGTGCGCGGGCCTCTCACTATCGCGGCCTCTCCTGTTGCGGAGCACAGGCTCCAGACGCACAGGCTCAGTAGTTGTGGCACACAGGCTTAGTTGCTCCGCAGCATGTGGGATCCTCCCAGACCAGGGCTCGAACCTGTGTCCCCTGCATTAGCAGGCAGATTCTCAACCACTGCGCCACCAGGGAAGCCCCCATTTTGATTGTTTTAAGTACAGTTAATCTTCAGTCCCACGGTTGGTTTGTTGCCATTTCCTTGAGGCCAGTTCTTGGAATTGTGTGAGATGGAACAGCTGTGTCATGGCTACAGTCTGGTCATCATGTAGTTAACTTCTTCCACCTGGAGGGGTTTCAGTATCTGTAAAACAGCTCAAAGGGTATGGTTCAGAATATTATCTTTAGCCCTCGAGGAAGAATTAAGGTCCTTGACTTAAATGACTAAACTATTATTATTTTGTTCTGTTTGACTGCTTTTCTTTGCTTCTGCATTCTCACTTCTCTGATTAAATTTATTCTTTGGCCAAAGTTTTTCTACAAACAAGAGATGGGCAGAGGACATGGCGGGGGCCTGGGGGGGGGGTCTGTTCCAGGAGGGTCCCATAGGGTCCCGCTGCATTACATGTCTGCATCTTCAGCTTCACTAGATATTGACCAAATGCTCCTCAAAGTAACTGTTCCAGTTAACACGTCCATCAACAGTGTATCACAGTTCTCATTTCCTCACACCCTCACTTGTATCTTTAGACTTTGATATTTGGGATACAAAATACATTTGCTGAATAATACAAATAAAAATACTCTCTTTTGCCTCAATATTCTGAACGTTTACAATGCTCAGTTTAAGTGCTGGCTTTTGCATTCATTTTGTGGACTGCACAACCTGCACAATGACAAACAACTCACCTCTTGTTGGAGCCACTGCAATGATCCTCTCTGGTCCTTACGTTATTTTTTCCATGTGTTTTTACTCAAATTCCTGAGATTTCTCTTCAGCTTCCCCCCACCACCCCCAGGTATTCCATAACATTTTTGTTAAGAAAATCTTCTTCTTATCTGATTGTGCCTTTTTCAGGGTAAACTTCCCTTGTGTTACAAATCTAGAATCTTAAAGGAGATTTTCATTAGAGAAAAACAAAATGTTCTCTTATGTTTCCTAAGTCATCTGTTTCCTCTCAGGTCAATTTTCCTGCTTGCTGTCTTGTTCTTCCTCATACATTTCCATGATCTTTGGTCATCCTATTGAAGACTGGAGAATTGGAGACGCTTATGGGAAGTTCTGAATCTATGGGTGAGTTTGTCAACAGGCAGGTGTTGCTTTAGAAAGCATGGACAGGGTGGAACCCCCATATTCCAGAATGCCAAAGCAGCCCAGATTTTGCCCAGACGCTTCATCTTAACTCTCCAGATTGTGTCCACTTTACTTAATGTCTTCAGGGAAAAAAAGCCATACATTATTCCTCACATTGCTCTTTCTGCCTTCAGCATCACGCACTGTGCGTGGTACCTGCAAATTTTGAGTGTCTGCAAGGTGATGCACGGCAGATTGGCTCTCTTTCGGCAGCACCCCTCTGTACATTGTTTCTAGGTTATAGGTCACCTATGCTGCAATGTTAGTTACTGTTTCATCTATTTTCCATCTTACCCAACAAGTTAAGATCCTTGTCCATCTTTCCTTCCCTTTGTTGTGATGATTTTATATTTTTCATTATTATAAGTTTTCATAGGGGTGCAAGAAGGAAAAGTAAAAAAAGCATGAGCTCAGTTGAGCCATTTGAACCAGAAATCTCAAAGTTAATTTGAATATTAAAAGGAACTTTGTACCCCAAACTAGTGAACTAGACTACATTATTTACATATAACTAAGGTAACATATTGGAACTTCCTAATTTATGATCCATCATGAAATGAGCACAAATAGCATCTAAACTTTTTCTGATTTTATGTGGAGAAGAATATTAGAAAATGAAAGGAGAGTAGTGCCTTAAGGAGGGGAACTGCTCAGAAAATCAAGGTTGGAAAGAAGACAGATAAACTGTCAAATAACCTCGTTTAGGTTTGGCCTCACTGATTTTCAATCCTAAAATGATGCCACACCTAGGAAAAATAGTTTTACATGATTTGGGAAGTTTCTTTTTTTAATATGGAAAATATTATAGAGGCTCTCCATTACTAGAAGATTTACTGATCACTGTTGGTTGTCTAATTTCCCGTCATTCATAATCTATTTATTGATGACTTCTTACTGTATGGCAAGTACAACTGCTCTAGGTCCTGAAAAGAGCAAGACCAACAAAAAACAAGAAAAACCCCTCGCATTCTGGACCTGAAATTGTTTATAGTCTCTTGATGAAATGGAGAAATAAATAGATACATTTACCTCAAGAGGCACCATGGGACCATGGATGAGGAGCTCTTAAGTATATCTTGATACAAGGAAATAATTGTAGAAGCAATGATGTTTCAACCTAGACTTAGAAGAGCAGGAGTCTGTAAGTCTTACGTGTAAGCTGGGAAGGACATTCCAAACAGCAGAGGAGAAACACGAAATGTTCAGCCAGCATGATACACTTGGAGACCTACAAGTGGTTTGGTATTTCTGGAGCATGAAGTGTAACAAGAGAAGAATTCTATTTGGCATCACATATAGCAAATGCAAAGTAGTGTGATACAGACCACTACTGTCACAAAAATATTTATAAAGAAGATTGTTATCAAATGTGTAAAAATACTTTGAAAATACCACAGAAACTCTGGCATTTCCTTCTGAGCCAAAGTCATGTTGCAGCTTCCTTAAAATCTCGTTAGAGTATCTCCTAGCTTCTTCTAACAAATCATTTTGGCCAGATTTTTTTTTCCTCTAGAAATGGAGTTTTCTCCTTCCCTTAAGAAATATGTTAAAGCTAAAACTAACTTCTCATACACCCATCCTTTATCAGACAGTCATGGATGTGTTCCTATAAAACTCTATAAACAGCCATTTACTGTATCATTTCAATCAGATCGATGGCATATAGAACAGTTGAACAGAACACTTCATTTATTCTATTTCAAGTTGGAAAATAGGAGTTATTCGCACCTTTCACACCTTAAGAAACCAGAGGTACCTTCTATTTTCTCATCTTACACATATGGATTCTGAAGATTAACAAATTCACGAAAAGACACCCAATAGTAAAGATTTTCAAAATAAAGTGACATACTGGTACAACTCAAACTGAAGAAGACACTTTAGTATTAAACCAATGTCCCATCCACTAAACTTTTTTTTTTTAATAAATTTATTTATTTTATTTATTTATTTTTGGCTACACTGGGCCTTTGCTGCTGTAGGCAGGCTCCCCCTAGTTGCGGCGAGTGGGGGACACTCCCTGCCTTAGTGGAATTTAAGATGTTTGGCTCCAGTTTCAAAGGCCTCACCTTTTCATTTCACATTTCTGTCTTACTTAAATATTCATGGAGGATATTTTTTTATTCTTGAATTTGTTCCAACATCAGTGCTTAAATATAGAATCTCTGATGAGTAAGCATTTCACCACAGTTTACTCCTAAACAATCCCATATGCCCTTATTCATTTTTAACATTGAAGCTGGGTAATATATTTTTCTATTCCTTTCCTAACCAAATAAAAAGGAACATTTTAAGCTAGAAAGTGTTTGTTCTTCACAAATACTTCTATTAGGGACCAATGTTGCAAATCACATTTTTTGAAAAGGTTTGCCTAAGCAAAATTTTTACTAGATGATCCATTCATGTAGCAGGAATTGGTAAAGTATCTATTATCAGCATACTGTTAGGCATGGAGAAGCAAACAGAATAAATATAATCTCTATACATCAAGAGCACATTATCTTACTGAGGAGAAAGACAGAGGAAACAGGTAACAATAAAAGGCTATCAGTCATTCTATGACAAAAGAAAGCATGATATGTTAGTTTCCTATACTTTCCTATCAAAAGTATTATCTCCTGGAGGAAATTTCCAGACTCCTCCTCTAGAGAACTTATTGATTAGGTCTGGGGAAGAGCCAGGGAATCTGAATTTACAAGAGCCAGATGTTGATTATTATTAAGATAAAAACAAAAGCAAAGTAAGCTGGTGTGCCCAAGGAGTATTTCATTAAGAAAATAAGCACCCAACCAAAGCTAACAGGATGGAGAGGATTTAATTAGTTTTGAGAGGTGGAACAAGGGTGTGTGTGTGTATGTGTGTGTATTTTAAGAAGAAGTGTGCTAAATGATGTGGTTGGCTGGTGCAAGAGGGCTCATTTTAGAAGTAGCAAACATTAAAAGTAGAAAAGGATTTTATTCAGGCCAAGAACATTTTTACTTTGTAGATAATGCAAGGGTATTTGAGCTGAGGAATGACATGATGCAATCAGCTTTTTAGCAATATTAATGCAACAGAGGCACTGAGGATAAATGCATGGTGAAAGCCAGGAGACCTAGCCTGCTCATTCATTCATGTAGCAAGTATATATTGAACAACCAAATTATGTGAAATGCCCTGTGCTAAGCGGGAAGAATGCACAGTTGTAAGCACCAACGGCCAGAACTACAACACCAATTCAGTGAGTTCTCTCTGTTTAATCTTTTTTGTTCACTAAAATTTCTTCTTGTAGCCCAACTTAATTTAGGACCATCCTAACAGCTTTCAGTTCTGTATTTATGCTAATTTGCCTAGCTATTTGGAGTGGCTGCATTTGCAATTAAAATGTTCTATGTGGTTGTTAGAAAACTACTCTGTAAGTGAGATGAAAAACAATTTTGTTCCATCCAAAATATACTTAAAAGACTCTGAGGAAAAAAAAAATTAAAGCCCTATTGATGGGTAGCCAGATCTTGAAATACAGAGAACAGTTAAGGAAACTGGCTTTATGTTATTGCACCTATCAGAACAGAGAGGAATAAATCAGTATACATAATAATGATTACTGAAAAAGATTTCAGTTTAGAAGTTTGGTTAATCACATTCTGACTGGAGGCCTTGTCTCTGGGATGCAGCTTGGTAAATGTCATAAATCTTACTGCAGAACTTTTGAACGCTTAGTAAGAAGAAACACCATCAGATACCAAAGTATTATTTGTGTTATAAGTTACTGTGAGTATCACACATTCCAAACTGTCAGAAATAGCAAATTTCTCCATTTTCTTTCAATCAACTTAAATCTCTTCCTGAAAACCTCATCCCACCAAATGATGGGAAATTTAATCTGAATTATCCTCCCTGGTCAGTGTCAGAAGGTATTAAAGTCATGTAACTGAGGTCACAAACTGGTGCCCACAAACTGCCCTGGATTTAGCTCGTTGGTGTGTTCTATTGGCCTACAAAGTATATATATTATAAATAAATAAAATGTGTAACTACTAAAAAGTTTGTAAGTAGTCACCAGAATTCATACAGGAAGTATTGCTGTAAAATTTGTATTTGGGAAGATCTGGCAATATTTGGCAACAGTTCTTGGCCACAACTGCCTGGAGTTGGAAAGCCCCGTCCCTCTTAGAAGGGGTATTTTCTCGTACTTGCCATAAACACAATCTTCTTTATGAGTTTATGCACAACGCTTCAGTCATTTTGTTCTACCACTTGGCCCCTACAGGCATTTGATTTTTGCCACTCTGGCCCAGTGAGTTTTTTGGGGGAAACGTAACCTGAGTTCATTAACCCAATAAGCCTACTATGTTTGTGGTTAAGGTGCTCTGAAAACAGGATCCCATTACATGAGAATTGTTTTTGAAATCTTTATGTTGTTAAAACACTGAAGTCAGCATGAGAAATGCCAGGATTGTACTGGGTTTTCCAATATCTATTTTACAGTTTAGGATTTTTAAATTTTTAATTAAATGGAAAGGGGGCACGTTAATGGTTCTTCAGCACCAAGACAATAAAAATCATGACATGGACCCTAATTTGGGATTCAAGAACTTTCCTCCCCCCAAGATTTTCAGCTATGTTGAATCAGAAATTATAGCCCCTACAGTCCAAATCACTTGGAATACTTCGCCAGAGATCACAAATAAAATTAGCACTGTAGCCAGTGAACTCTCATCTCATCTTCAGTGGTAAGGGTATAAAAATACCCAAGGGTTGGTGAGGGGAAGCTCCTAATTTTTTTTTTTTTTTTTTTTTTTTTTGCGGTACGCGGGCCTCTCACTGCTGTGGCCTCTCCCCTTGCGGAGCACAGGCTCCGGACACGCAGGCTCAGTGGCCATGGCTCACGGGCCCAGCCGCTCCGCGGCATGTGGGATCTTCCCAGACCGGGGCACGAACCTGTGTCCCCTGCATCGGCAGGTGGACTCTCAACCACTGCGCCACCAGGGAAGCCCGGAAGCTCCTAATTTTGTTCTTCGTTAATTGGGGTCAAAGCAGAATACATATGAAACACACAAAGCTATGCCAAATCCCTTTCATCTTAGCCTGCAGTCACTACCTTTCCTCATATTTTAGTAAGATTTAAAGTTCTTTTTTGCTTCGTGCCCAGACAAGGCAGACCTCAGGGTGCAATAATGAGTGGTGAGAACTGAAACAAGTTAAAATATGCAAAAATATAGGCCTTAAGTTTATTATAAAACAAAACAAATATTAAAGATTACTCTCAAAATGAGATTAGCGGATATTAAAAGTACTTTTTTATTTTATTATTGTTATTAATTATTTTATTATTAAATGTATATGAATTAATTTAAGATTATATTAGACAAGAAGAAAAGGAGGAAGAGGGGGGTGAAGATTGAACAACTTACTCTAAAACTGCTTGCCAAAAATAAAAAGATTTCAAAAGATTCTGTCTCACTATTGACCTTGACCATTACAGAAGTATTGATTAACGACTGCTTTTGAAAAAAATTAGTGATCAATGGTCAGAGACCTGAAAAAAGTATTATAGATGAATTTAAAAGAGCAAATACCCTACATCAGCAAATTTTAAGTATCTTTGGAATATTTATAAAATGTTCTCTCTTAGGCCATAAAGAGACTCTCATGGTATAGGCCAACCTCCCAGTTCCGGAAGTGACAGCAAACAACTCAGGCTGCAAGCTCAGCTCTAAAGGAAAATGGAGCATTAAGACTAACCATATAATCAAGATATATTTCTTTTCTTTTGGGCAGCACCCCACGGCTTGCGGGATCTTAGTTCCCCCACCAAGGATCAAACCTGGCCCCCAAGCAGTGAAAGCGCTGAGTCCTAACCTCTGGGAACTCCTAAGGGAAATTCCAAGAAACAATTTCTTTTTTTTTTTTAATCACAAGTAATATCTTTTATCTGTCACCATTAAAAGCCTGAATTTTAAACAGATCCTTGGACTGGTGGCTCATATCCATCAGCCTGTTCAACTTTAGCACCTGTCTCATCCCCAGTAGCTTTTCCAGAACTACTACCTTCACCATGTAGATCCATGAGTTTTCCCATTCAAACTTGCCATGGAAATTAGTTAGGCAGTTTTTTCCCTGAACATCCTCAGTAATTAGCTTGAATTTTCTAAATGCACCTTTATCATTCTGCAGATCAGCAAGGCTCACTTCAAAAACGCGACCTTCAGGCCATCAGATGCGATTTTGGTTCCTTGAGTTCTCATGACTAGTGTTTTCCCAGTATTTCTTACATTGAACATAGCTGGTGCTTTCACATCATACCAATCTTTCTTAGAATATGAGTCAACCACTTTCTTCTTGGCTTCCTTTTGTCACCTTTCGTAAGGTGCTTGTTCTTGCCGACTGCTATGGTGCTACTCAGAGAGCCAAAAGGGCTCAAGAAACAATTTCTAATGCCTTAAAAGATTTATAGCAATAACTGTTAGAATTACAGGGGGAGATGGATAAATTGATAAATGTAGCTGGAGATTTTAACAGACCCTCTCAGAAATTTAATGATAAAGCATACTAACAGTAATTGAAAATATAGATTCTTTAAGTAACATTATTAATAAATTCACATAAATAGCTGTATAAGCAACCAACCAACCAAAGTTCTTTTGGAGCATATGTGAAACTTGGACCAAAATTCCCCAGAAATACCTTCAGCATACTTTTGCCTACATCTCACTGACCAGACTGGTGTCTAATGGCCACCTGTAGCTGCACAAAGTTTATAAACAAGCACTGGGATTTACCAGCCTCTGTTGGAGAGGCAGGCAGGGGAGAAGGATGTTGGGAATGGAAACGGGTCAGTCAACCTTTGGTGTCTATCACATCTTGGTTACGTTAATGTTTTGCCCTAACTTGAGTGATCAAGAGCAACAGGATCTAAAAATTCACGTCGCCAGTTTTACACTCAGAATTTCGAAGGCGCTGCTTGCCAGCATCCAATCCATCTAAGAGAAGTTCTATATCTGTCTCTTCCAAACTCCTCTGTAGTTGTCCTAACTTTTTACTCTCTGGAAGTTCTTAGGATATTTATATTTATTTATTTTCATGTGTTCTGAAATTGCATATGAATGTGTCTAGAAGTGGGTCTTTTTAAAATTCATCCTACTCAACCCTACTCAATGAGCCCCTTTAATCTGAAGACTTGAATCACTTTCCAATTCCAGAAGTTTTCTTCTGTGGTTTGACATATTTTATCCATTTTCTCTTCTTGCGACTCTAATTAGTTGCATATGTTGGCTCTCCTAGATTGTCTTTCACTCCTCTTTCTTGTTTTGTAATTTTGAACTCTCTTGTTTTTAACTTCTATATCTATGGGCTTTCTACTCATAGTGTGTCCACGGCCCAGCAGCGCTGGCCTCACCTGGGAGCTTGTTAGAAATATAGAACTTCAGGCCTCACCTCAAAACTACTGAACAAGACTCTACTAATAAGATCCCCAGGTGATTCTTATGCACATTAAACCTTGAAAGGTAACATGGGATATTTTTCAACTTTATCTTCTAGTTCTATTGAAATATTTTTATTGTCACATTTGCATTATTATTGTAGCTGTTTTTTATACTGTTACTTTTTCAAAGGATTTTATTTTGTTTTATGTATATAATATTTTCTTGAGGCTAATTATTTTATTTCAAGCCCTCTTTTGTTTCTTGAATTATCTATTTCTTCTGGGATTATTTTTTTCTTGTGTATCTTGGTCTAGCTCTTTCACATTGTTCTTCTTCCCTGATATACCTGTTGAACCTTGTTAGTTCCTTTATATTTAAGAATAAAAGATGTGATGGATTATTTCATGTAGTTGGTATGAGTTTCTACTTTTACTGCCTCCTGATAAACCTCTTTCCCCAGATGGGAAGTTGTGATATGTTGGAGGGACATTTAGTGCAGATGCAGTGTTTCATCATTAGGGAGTCAAACCCAGTACTCGCCTTAGAAAACATAGGCCTTCAAACTGTTTAATTTCCTTAGAAATCAGAACTTTTTCTCTTCTCTGATGCAGCCTCTGGTGGGTGAGGCAGGAAAGTTGGGATTAAATTAGCACAGCTCCTCCATATACTCAGCCCGAGTCTGCATTCCGACTCTCTGATCTCCAGACTCTGGCTGGTCTCTTAACTACGCTGCTATCTCACTGAACTGCAGCTGGAGCTCCATCTCACCTATTAACACACTTCTGTCCCACTTTGTCTTCCAGATTTGTTTGAAATTTCTTATCTGTGGATAAATCCCCTCATTAACTTCCCTCTTCCGGTGTTCACATAACTTTCTATAATTCCAGAGCATAATATTAGTGGAGTTTCAGAAGGAACACAAGACAAATATTTGTGTTCAGTCCATTAGAGCCAGAGACCTCTAAAACATTTTTGTGATGCTGTATTTAAATCATAAAAGTGTGGTCTTTAACTGTAGGCTTAAAGCTATGATACCCACGATGGAGTTGTACTTATAGATGATTTATGAAATAAATACTACAGAATTTGGAGGGAATGTCAAGAATTGCACGATGCTTTTGTAGACAAGATGACATAACATGGGTGGATTTGTACTCAATGAAGTAATCAGAGAAGACTGAAACAGTGCTCTTTGATGTCAAGCTGGGAAAGTGCTTTAAAACTGAAAAACAGAGCTTCCGGGAAGATGGCGGAACAGAAAGACGTGGAGATCACTTTCCTCCCCAACAGATACACCAGAAATACATCTACACGTGGAACAATGCCTACAGAACACCTACTGAACGCTGGCAGAAGACCTCAGACCTCCCAAAAGGCAAGAAACCCCCCACGTACCTGGGTAGGGCAAAAGAAAAAAGGATAAACAGAGACAAAATCATAGGGACGGGACCTGCACCAGTGGGAGGGAGCTGTGAAGGAGGAAAGGTCTCCACACACTAGGAAGCCCCTTCGCGGGCGGAGACTGCGGGTGGCGGAGGGGGGAAGCTTCGGAGCCACGGAGGAGAGCATAGCAACAGGGGTGCGGAGGGCAAAGCGGAGAGATTCCCGCACAGAGGATCAGGGCCGACCGGCACTCACCTCGAGACGCTTGTCTGCTGACCCGCCGGGGCGGGCGGGGCTGGGAGCTGAGGCGCGGGCTTCGGTCGGAGCGCAGGGAAAGGACTGGGGTTGGCGGCGTGAACACAGCCTGCAGAGGGTCGGTGCACCACGGCTGGCCGGGAGGGAGTGTGGGAAAGTCTGGAGCTGCCGAAGAGGCAAGAGACTTTTTCTTCCCTCTTTGTTTCCTGGTGTGCGAGGAGAGGGGATTAAGGGCGCTGCCTGAAGGAGCTCCAGAGACGGGTGCGAGCCGCGGCTTAAAGCGCGGATCCCAGAGACGGGCATGAGACCCTAAGGCTGCTGCTGCCGCCACCAAGAAGCCTGTGTGCGAGCACAGGTCACTATCCACACCCCTCTCCCGGGGAGCCTGTGCAGCCCGCCACTGCCAGGGTCCCGGGATCCAGGGACAACTTCCCCGGGAGAACGCACGCCGCGCCTCAGGCTGGTGCAAAGTCACGCTGGCCTCTGCCGCCGCAGGCCCGCCCCGCACTCCGTGCCCCTCCCTCCCCCCTGGCCTGAGTGAGCCAGAGCGCCGGAATCAGCGGCTCCTTTAACCCTGTCCTGTCTGAGTGAAGAACAGACGCCCTCCGGCGACCTACACTCAGAGGCGGGGCCAAATCCAAAGCTGAGCCCTGGGAGCTGTGAGAACAAAGAAGAGAAAGGGAAATCTCTCCCAGCAGCCTCAGGAGCAGCGGATTAAAGCTCCACAATCAACTTGATGTATCTGCATCTGTGGAATACATGAATAGACAACGAATCATCCCAAATTGAGGAGGTGGACTTTGACAGCAAGATTTATGATTTTTTCCCCTTTTCCTCTTTTTGTGAGTGTGTATGTGTATGCTTCTGTGTGAGATTTTGTCTGTATAGCTTTGCTTCCACCATTTGTCCTAGGGTTCTATCCGTCCGTTTTTTTTGTTTGTTTTGTTTTAATAATTGTTTTTTTATTTTAATAACTTTATTATATTTTATCTTTATTTTACTTTATCTTCTTTCTTTCTTTTTTTCTTCCTTCCCTCCTTCCTTCCTTCCTCCCTCCCTCCCGCCCTCCCTCCCTCCTTTCTTTCTTTCTACTTCTACTAATTCTTTCTACTTTTTCTGCCTTTTATTCTGAGCCGTGTGGATGAAAGGCTCTTGGTGCGGCAGTCAGGAGTCAGTGCTGTGCCTCTGAGGTGGGAGAGCCAAGTTCAGGACACTGGTCCACAAGAGACCTCCCAGCTCCACATAATATCAAATGGCAAAAATCTCTCAGAGACCTCCATCTCAAAACCAGAACCCAGCTTCACTCAACAACCAGCAAGCTACAGTGCTGGACATTCTATGCCAAACAACTAGCAAGACAGGAACACACCCCACACATTAGCAGGGAGGCTGCCTAAAATCATAGTAATTCCACAGATAACCCAAAACACACCACCAGACGTGGACCTGCCCACCAGAAAGACAAGATCCAGCCTCATCCACCAGAACACAGGCACTAGTCCCCTCCACCAGGAAGCCTACACAACCCACCGAACCAACCTTAGCCACTGGGGACAGCCACCAAGAACAATGGGAACTACGTACCTGCAGCCTGCAAAAAGGAGACCCCAAACACAGTAAGATAAGCAAAATGAGAAGACAAAAAACCCCACAGCAGATGAAGGAGCAAGATAAAAACCCACCAGACCTAACAAATGAAGAGGAAATAGGCAGTCTACCTGGAAAAGAACTCAGAATAATGATAGTAAAGATGATCCAAAATCTTGGAAATAGAATGGACAAAATGCAAGAAACATTTAACAAGGACCTAGAAGAACTAAAGATGAAACAAACAATGATGAACAACACAATAAATGAAATTAAAAATACTCTAGATGGGATCAATAGCAGAATAACTGAGGCAGGAGAACGGATAAGTGGAAGATAAAATAGTGGAAATAACTACTGCAGAGCAGAATAAAGAAAAAAGAATGAAAAGAACTGAAGACAGTCTCAGAGACCTCTAGGACAACATTGAACGCACCAACATTCGAATTATAGGGGTTCCAGAAGAAGAAGAGAAAAAGAAAGGGACTGAGAAAATATTTGAAGAGATTATAGTTGAAAACTTCCCTAATATGGGAAAGGAAATAGTTTACCAAGTCCAGGAAGCACAGAGAGTCCCATACAGGATAAATCCAAGGAGAAATACGCCAAGACACATATTAATCAAACTGTCAAAAATTAAATACAAAGAAAACATATTAAAAGCAGCAAGAGAAAAACAATAAATAACACACAAGGGAATCCCCATAAGGTTAACAGCTGATCTTTCAGCAGAAACTCTGCAAGCCAGAAGAGACTGGCAGGAGATATTTAAAGTGATGAAGGAGAAAAACCTGCAACCAAGATTACTCTACCCAGCAAGGATCTCATTCAGATTTGATGGAGAAATTAAAACCTTTACAGACAAGCAAAAGCTGAGAGAGTTCAGCACCACCAAACCAGCTTTACAACAACTGCTAAAGGAACTTCTCTAGGCAAGAAACACAAGAGAAGGAAAAGACCTACAACAACAAACCCAAAACAATTAAGAAAATGGGAATAGGAACATACATATCAATAATTACCTTAAATGTAAATGGACTAAATGCTCCCACCAAAAGACACATTGGCTGAATGGACACAAAAACAAGACCCATATATTTGCTGTCTACAAGAGACCCACTTCAGACCTAGGGACACATAGAGACTGAAAGTAAGGGGATGGAAAAAGATATTTCATGCAAATGGAAACCAAAAGAAAACTGGAGTAGCAATTCTCATGTTGGACAAAATAGACTTTAAAATAAAGACTATAAGAAGAGACAAAGAAGGACACTACATAATGATCAAGGGATCGATCCAAGAAGAAGATCTAACAGTTGTAAATATTTATGCACCCAACATAGGAGTACGTCAATACATAAGGCAAATACTAACAGCCATAAAAGGGGAAATGGACAGTAACACATTCATAGTAGGGAACTTTAACACCCCACTTTCACCAATGGACAGATCATCCAAAATGAAAATAAATAAGGAAACACAAGCTTTAAATGATACATTAAACAAGATGGACTTAATTGATATTTATAGGACACTCCATCCAAAAACAACAGAATACACATTTTTCTCAAGTGCTCATGGAACATTCTCCAGGATAGATCATATCTTAGGTCACAAGTCAAGCGTTGGTAAATTTAAGGAAATTGAAATCGTATTAAGTATATTTTCCGACCACAATGCTATGAGACTAGATATCCATTACAGGAAAAATTTGTAAAAAATAGAAACACATGGAGGCTAAACAATACACTACTTAATAACGAAGTGATACTGAAGAAATCAAAGAGGCAAATTAATACCTAGAAACAAATGACAATGGAGACACGACCCAAAATCTATGGGATGCAGCAAAAGCAGTTCTAAGAGGGAAGTTTATAGCAATACAATCCTACCTTAAGAAACAGGAAGCATCTCGAATAAACAACCTAACGTTGCACCTAAAGCAATTAGAGAAAGAAGAACAAAAACCCCCAAAGTTAGCAGAAGGAAAGAAATCATAAAAATCAGATCAGAAATAAATGAAAAAGAAATGAAGGAAACGATAGCAAAGATCAATAAAACTAAAAGCTGGTTCTTTGAGAACATAAACAAAATTGATAAACCAGACTCATCAAGAAAAAGAGGGAGAAGACTCCAATCAACAGAATTAGAAATGAAAAAGGAGAAGTAACAACTGACACTGCAGAAATACAAAAGATCATGAGAGATTACTGCAAGCAACTCTATGCCAATAAAATGGACAACCTGGAAGAAATGGACAAATTCTTAGAAATGCACAGCCTGCCAAGACTGAATCAGGAAGAAATAGAAAATATGAACAGACCAATCACAAGCACTGAAATTGAAACTGTGATTAAAAATCTTCCAACAAACAAAAGCCCAGGACCAGATGTCTTCATAGGCGAATTCTATCAAACATTTAGAGAAGAGCTAACACCTATCCTTCTCAAACTCTTCCAAAATATAGGAGAGGGAGGAACACTCCCAAACTCATTCTACGAGGCCACCATCACCTCAATACCAAAACCAGACAAGGATGTCACAAAGAAAGAAAACTACAGGCCAATATCACTGATGAACATAGATGCAAAAATCCTCAACAAAATACTAGCAAACAGAATCCAACAGCACATTAAAAGGATCATACATCATGATCAAGTGGGGTTTATTCCAGGAATGCAAGGATTCTTCAATATATGCAAAACAATCAATGTGATAAACCATATTAACAAATTGAAGGAGAAAAACCATATGATCATCTCAATAGATGCAGAGAAAGCTTTCGACAAAATTCAACACCCATTTATGATAAATACCCTGCAGAAAGTAGGCATAGAGGGAACTTTCCTCAACATAATAAAGGCCATATATGACAAACCCACAGCCAACATCGTCCTCAATGGTGAAAAACTGAAAGCATTTCCACTAAGATCAGGAACAAGACAAGGTTGCCCACTTTCACCACTCTTATTCAACATAGTTTTGGAAGTTTTAGCCACAGCAATCAGAGAAGAAAAGGAAATAAAAGGAATCCAAATTGGAAAAGAAGAAGTAAAGCTGTTACTGTTTGCAGATGACATGATACTATACATAGAGAATCCTAAAGATGCTACCAGAAAACTACTAGAGCTAATCAATGAATCTGGTAAAGTAGCAGGATACAAAATTAATGCACAGAAATCTCTGGCATTCCTATACACTAATGATGAAAAATCTGAAAGTGAAATCAAGAAAACACTCCCATTTACCACTGCAACAAACTAGGAATAAACCTACCTAACGAGACAAAAGACCTATATGCAGAAAATTATAAGACACTGATGAAAGAAATTAAAGATGATACAAATAGATGGAGAGATATACCATGTTCTTGGATTGGAAGAATCAACATTGTGAAAATGACTCTACTACCCAAAGCAATCTACAGATTCAATGCAATCCCTATCAAACTACCACTGGTATTTTTCACAGAACTAGAACAAAAAATTTCACGATTTGTATGGAAACACAAAAGACCCCAAAGAGCCAAAGCAATCTTGAGAACGAAAAACGGAGCTGGAGGAATCAGGCTCCCTGACTTCAGGCTATACTACAAACCTACAGTAATCAAGACAGTATGGTACTGGCACCAAAACAGAAAGATAGATCAATGGAACAGGATAGAAAGCCCAGAGATAAACCCACGTACATATGGTCACCTCATCTTTGATAAAGGAGACAGGAATGTACAGTGGAGAAAGGACAGCCTCTTCAATAAGTGGTGCTGGGAAAACTGGAGAGGTACATGTAAAAGTATGAGATTAGATCACTCCCTAACACCATACACAAAAATAAGCTCAAAGTGGATTAAAGACCTAAATGTAAGGCCAGAAACTATCAAACTCTTAGACGAAAACATAGGCAGAACACTCTATGACATAAATCACAGCAAGATCCTTTTTGACCCACCTCCCAGAGAAATGGAAATAAAAACAAAAATAAACAAATGGGACCTAATGAAACTTCAAAGCTTTTGCACAGCAAAGGAAACCGTAAACAAGACCAAAAGACAACACTCAGAATGGGAGAAAATATTTGCAAATGAAGCAACTGACAAAAGATTAATCTCCAAAATTTATAAGCAGCTCATGCAGCTCAATAACAAAAAACCAAACAACCCAATCCAAAAATGGGCAGAAGACCTAAATAGACATTTCTCCAAAGAAGATATACAGACTGCCAACAAACACATGAAAGAATGCTCAACTTCATTAATCATTAGAGAAATGCAAATCAAAACTACAATGAGATATCATCTCACAGCAGTCAGAATGGCCATCATCAAAAAATCTAGAAACAATAAATGCTGGAGAGGGTGTGGAGAAAAGGGAACCCTCTTGCAGTGTTGGTGGGAATGTAAATTGATACAGCCACTGTGGAGAACAGTATGGAGGTTCCTTAAAAAACTACAAATAGAACTACCATATGACCCAGCAATCCCACTACTGGGCATATACCCTGAGAAAACCGTAATTCAAAAAGAGTCATGTACCAAAATGTTCATTGCAGCTCTATTTACAATAGCCCGGAGATGGAAACAACCTAAGTGTCCATCATCAGATGAATGGATAAAGAAGATGTGGCACATATATACAATGGAATATTACTCAGCCATAAAAAGAAACAAAATTGAGCTATTTGTAATGAGGTGGATAGACCTAGAGTCTGTCATACAGAGTGAAGTAAGTCAGAAAGAGAAAGACAAATACCGTATGCTAACACATACATATATGGAATTTAAGGGGGAAAAATGTCATGAAGAACCTAGGGGTAAGACAGGAATAAAGACACAGACCTACTAGAGAATGGACTTGAGGATATGGGGAGGGGGAAGGGTAAGCTGTGACAAAGCGAGAGAGGCATGGACATATACACACTACCAAACGTAAGGTAGATAGCTAGTGGGAAGCAGCCGCATAGCACAGGGAGATCAGCTCGGTGCTTTGTGACCGCCTGGAGGGGTGGGATAGGGAGGGTGGGAGGGAGACGCAAGAGGGAAGAGATATGGGAACATATGTATATGTATAACTGATTCACTTTGTTATAAAGCAGAAACTAACACACCATTGTAAAGCAATTATATTCCAATAAAGATGTAAAAACGCAAACAAACAAACAAAAAACTGAAGAACAGACTCCTTAGTAATCAGACTTTTTTTTATGGCTATAGATATAATGACATTGAGAGTATACTGATTAAATCTTTAGATGAGTTAAAACTAGAAGGCTACTGGATTTGACAGAATCACAGTCAAAAAGGTAGTAGGTTGAAAAGGTAGTAGGTTGATGGGCTTAATCTAGGAGAATAAAGTTTAATGTAGACAAATGTAATGGCTGGAACTTGGCCCAGGAAACCAACCACACAGGAGTACAGCTTAAGAGCAAGAAATGCGATGTGATATAGATTCTAAAAATAGCAAATAGAATTTTAAGTTATCCAAAGAGAAGTATAATAGAGGCCTTCATAGATCAGATCCTCTCTGAGTTGGGCTGTCCTTATTTATAGTATTTGAATTGTAAAACAGTACTCTGGAGCTGATCTGAAGACATGGGTTTGGCTGGTAGAAGATCATATGAAGAATGACTAAAAGAAGTGGGAAAAAAGTATAGCTGTTTATGTTGAGTAAAAAACATGACAGTTTTTTTGGGCTTCCCTGGTGGCGCAGTGGTTAAGAATCTGCCTGCTGATGCAGGGCACGTGGGTTCGTGCCCCGGTCCGGGAGGATCCCACATTCCGCGGAGCAGCTGGGCCCGTGAGCCATGGCCGCTGAGCCTGCACGTCCGGAGCCTGTGCTCCGCAACGGGAGAGGCCACAACAGTGAGAGGCCCGCGTACCGCAAAGAAAAAAAAAAAAAAAAAAATTACAGTTTTTTTAAATGTTCTTTGAAAGATTATATTGTGAGACAGAAATCAAATCTACATAGTGTGACTTTGGGACAGGCCCGAGACAAGTGGGTGAAAGTACTATGGCAACATACTTAGGCTCAGTTTGAGATAGAACTTTATAGCAAACAGAGCTGAAGTCAATTGGATAGTAAATTGGACTTGCCCATCACTGGCACCACAACAGCAGAAACTGTATGACCCCTTGTCAAAAATCCACTTAGGAGCTAAGCACTGGTGTATGCTTGCATTCTTTTCCACGCTGAGATTTTATGAAAAATGAGTGAGGGGGAAGGAAATATAGGTTTGATGCTTTATTGAGTTAGAAATGAAAAAAGTCAACTTAGCTGTTTCTGGACAGTTAATCAGTACTTTACAAATCATGGCCTTGTTTTCAGCAAGGCCTAGGATTTGTCCTATAGCCTACCATTTTACTTCTCAGATCCCTTGCCAGGGAAGAAAGAAAATATAAAATGGTGGTTAATCAGATTTGCTATTCTGTTGTATCAAAAATTGGAAAGGCTTAAGCATCCAATGGAACACTTAACTGTTATCGAAATCTTTCCCATTTTCTATGAATTTTAATTATTCATTCCATGCCTGTATTTGGTACCATAGATTATGGATAATTATTTGAATGCTACAAGGGTGAAATTTCTTTTATGATTGATGTTGAAGTTTAATAACAGAGTCTTTAACTATTGTTACATTCTTGGTTACATGATAACTTTTGGGGATAGAAAAATGTTCAGCTTTGTAAGAATACTAATAATTACGTTCTTTAATTAATTAAAATAATGAGGTGATCTCTTCACAGATTTATAGTTTGAAGAATAATCTCTAAAAAGCTAGTTTTACAATAAATTTTACAAAGTAATTTTGAGGTGCTAGTTTAAAAGACCCAAGAAAGGTCACAGTCCCTTGCCCCCTCCTGCCCTCACTTCTCCCCTTATCCAGCGGCAATTCCACAGCCACTGTTTTTATCCTCAAACACTTCATCCTCAGCTTCCTTGCCCTTCTCTTGCCTTGAGATTCCTGCTTGGTTAAATCACAACCCTGAGTAAGTCCAGCTCTTGCGTCCTCCGAGCCTTTACCCACGTGGCTGACTGTGGCTAGAGAACCATGCACAGCCATGTTGACAGTCCTCACTGTGAATCCACAGTCACTATTCTTGAATGGGCCCTTCGTGCTGCCTGCTATTAACACCACCATCCCCTTCTCCTCCTAACACTGCCTTCCAGATCCTCACTCTGTGCAACTTCCTATTTCACTAAGAAAACAGGAGACTGTCTACCCCAGCCTACCACCGCATCTACCCACTGAACTGCATCTCGGTGGGACCCTCTGCCTGGCCTCCCGTTACTATGGATGAGCTGTTTGTGCTCTTAGCCAAAGCCAATTCTTGAGGGCCTTTGAACTTGCCATTCCCTAGGTCTAGAACATGAACAGTCTCCCTCACTTCATTAGAGTCTATACTAAAATATTGGTGAGTCTCTCCTATTTAAAATAGCAACCTCCAGCCCCACTTCCAGTCTCCTTCCCTGCTTTATTTAGCACTTATCATCAAAAAATATTTCATATATTTAGCTTGCTTATTTTGATTATTGTCTATCTCTCCACAGAAGACTCAATTTCAAAAAGATGTCAGTTCTTTCTAATTTATTCGTAAATTTAGTAGGATTCCAGTAAAAGTATCTAAGGCTATGTATGAGAATAGGCGAATGGATTTTAGTTTCATATATAAAAAGAATCAAGAAATAAGATAAGAAATCTTTTAAACAGAAGAGCAATAAGATGGAACCAACCATACCATATAATAAAATATATCATAAAAGCCTAGAATATCAGAATAGTGTTATAGAGAAATATTAATAGACAAAACCGATAGAGTAGAACAACATGTGGGAATTTAACATAAAAGAAAGGTTGTATCGCAAACCTTTGAGAAAAACATAAACTTTTCAATAAATGAGTTGGAGAAAATTCAGTAACCATTTGGGAAAAAATAAGAGTCAAATCCAGAGCAAAATGTAAATTTAATGAGAATCCCAGAAGATAATTTTGTTGGTTTTTGTACTATGTACTATGCTTCTAAATTCCAAATAAGAAATTAGATGAATTGGAATTGTCAAGAAATTTGGAAAAATAAGACAATTAAGAAAACTGATATTATCAGATATTAAAATAATATAAACCTATGGTAATAAAAAACTATGGACTTGACACATGAACAGACATCTACATCTACATCTGTGCTCATGCCTTCCTAGAACATAATGGATTCTCTACACAAGTTTGTTGAAGATAGAATATAATCCTCAACTCAGTACGGTATTATCTTTAAATTATCTCCTGCCGTATAACTTAATTATTCATTATTCTATTGAAATTTGAGTTGTTTTCACTAATATAAATAATGTATCAGGACTTCCCTGATGGCGCAGTGGTTAAGAATCCGCCTGCCAATACAGGGGACACAGATTCGAGTCCTGGTCCGGGAAGATCCCACATGCCATGGAGCAACTAAACCCGTGCGCCACAACTACTGAGCCTGCCCTCTAGAGCCTACGAGCCACAACTACTGAAGCCCACGTGCTAGAGCCCGTGCTCCAAAGCAAAGATGAGCCACTGCAATGAGAAGCCCACACACTGCATCGAAGAGTAGCCCCGCTCACCAGAACCAGAGAAATGCCGCGTGCACCAGCAAAGACCCAACGTAGCCAAAAATAAACTAATTAATTAATTAAAATTAAAAAAAAGAAACCAGTAAAGTTATTAAAATAAATAATGTATCAATGAGCAAATTTAAAGATAATGCTTTATTGAGTTGAAGATTATATTTTGTCTCCAACAAATGTGTATGTGTATATGTACACACACAACACATACATACATATAATTAAGTTTAAACAATAAAGTATGTGTGTATACATACACACACACTAGGAAATGCAGATATTAACATGGATGAACATCACGAGCATTATATAAATGAAAAATTGAAAGGTACATTATTCTACTTAGATGAAGTTCAAAACATTGCAAAACCAAAAATAAATTGTATAGGTATACATACATATAAAATAAATCTGTAGGAAGAAAAGCAAGGTCACAGTAAATATTCATTAATATGGTGGTTACTTGGTGGGTGGAGGGGAAGTGTTTGGGATTTGGGATGGGTATAAACAGTAAGTGGGTACCAGAATAAGTAGCAGGCCTGAGATGCTATCCTTAGAAAGACCTGCTTGTAAGTTTAGACCTTGGCTAGCGTCTGGGAGCTTAGATTTCATCTTGGGAGGGTTCCCACCATTGCCTAATAAGAGTGGCTCACAATATGGTTTATGCCAAACACCTGCTTTCCATCCGGAAGTCTTGAATTTTGGTACATGCCAGGCAGAGGGAGCTGCATGTGCAGTTCCCAGCGAAAACCCTTGGCACTGAGTCCCTAATGAGCTTCTCTAATAGGCAACACTTTACACATGTTGTCACGACTCATTGCTGGAAGAGTTAAACCCATCCTACTTGACTCGCCTGGGAGAGGACTCTTAGAAGCTTGCACCTGATTTCCTTGTGCCTTTTCCCTGTGCTGATTTTGTTTTGTATCCATTCACTGTAATAAATCATACTGTGAATATGACCTGATTCCGAGACTATGAGTCCTCCTAGCTAATATCAAAGCTAGTGTTGGTTTTAGAAATCCCTTTCAGTGAGGGCTATACAGGTGTTCTTTCAAAAATTTTTATATCTTTCATATATTATAAATATTGCATGTATTTACCGATTAATCAAAAGGAAAATAAAAGGTGAAATGAATAGGAGTTACCCAAGTAAAGATGAGATGTGATTGTGTAGAAAGCGTTCCAGTAAAATGAAATAGCATGGCAATGTCTAGAATCAAACCACAGAATATCTCATTCAAGGAACTGAAATTATGAACAGAGGAATCAGAGGAAATGGTAAAACTGGAGAAGTAATCAGAAGTAGCCGTGGTTGTGTTCTCCATGAAAAAGTCTTCCCAGTTCCTGCCGACCCCATCTTCCCTCCATGTACTGCCCCTTCTCCTCCTAATTTTCATCTATGGTGTGATGCAAACGTTGAGACACCTTTTTTTCCCATTAGCATCCCCTTTTTTCCATTGCCGTTTATTAGAAAGACTATGAATTACCTTGGTACGTTTTTGAAAATGAATAAACTATATATGTGTGGGAATGTATACACATATGTGTATATTTCTGGATTTTCTAGTCTTCTCTGTTGATACGTAGGTTGATTCACACTCCACCACCACACGACATTATCTTGAAGCTATAGCTTTATAATAGTATTTTAGATCACATAGTAGACGTCCTTCCAATTTTCCTTAAAATTGTCTTAGGTATTCTAAATCCTTTTCATCCTCATATATTTGGAATCAGCTTGTCTATTTCTAAGGGGGGGAAAACCTGCTTTTTAAAAAATTGCACTAAACATTTAAAACATTTTGAGAAAAACTGACATCTTAACAATATTGCCTTCACGCCATGAATGAGGTTATCATTCTTGCTTGGATTATAATTCAGTAATATTTTATTTTGTTCAAATTGTTTCTGCTTTGGCACTGGGAGCTCTTTCAGTTGGTTCCTGTGTTGCTTTGATACACACCATCATTGTGTGTGTGTGCCTGTAGTTCTTCCCAGGTGTTCAGTGAGGATTTCTCCACTCCGGCTGATGAGAACTCAGTATCTCCTAGTTCTGGGAATTGTTCAGCTTTGGGCTCCCAAGTGCTTTTCTTTGCCTGACCTCGTAGAATTTTCTCTAGGCATGTGCTGCTTTGTAGTCAGCCAAAACTCAAGGTGACCTCTATGATGATTTCTGGAGCCCTTTCTTTAGGATAGATATATTTAAAAATTATTTATTTAGCTGTGCCGGGTCTTAGTTGCCACGTGCAGGATCTTCATTGCAGCATGCAGGATCTAGTTACCTGACCAGGAATCGAACCCAGACCCCCTGCACTGGGAGCTTGGAGTCTTAGTCACTGGACCACCAGGGAGGTCCCTGGAGCCCTTTCTCCACATAGCTCTCTCCGCTCTAGCATCCTGTCCTCCAAATTCCAGCCACCTGTCCAAAATCTGATCTCTGTCTCCTCAACTCAGTAAGACTCTCATGCTCTGTTTGGGTTCCTCCTCCCCACCTGTGGTCCAGAAAGAGCCACCAGGAAGAAAGTAGACGTGTTGCTGGGATACCGTTTTTATTATCCTTCTCTGTCTAGTGCCCAATGTCTGAAAACAATTGTTGCTTATGTTTTGTACATTCTCTAGTTGTTACTATAAAAGGCCAGTGCAGTACCAGTATTCCATCATAGGAGGAAGCACAACGCCCTCTACTAGGGTTGGCCAAAATGTTCGCTCAGGTTTGTCCATAAGATCGTACAGAAAACCCAAACGAAATTTTTGGCCAGCCCAATATTTTGGTTGCTATTTTACTTGGTAAATATTTCTGTAATCAATTACAGTTACTAATATAACTTCCATGTATGGGCATATAGAAATGCAATTGTCAGGGATTCCCTGGCGGCCCAGTGGTTAGGACTCTGCACTCTCACTGCTGAAGGCCTGGATTCAGTCCCTGATCGGGGAACAAAAATCCCACCAGCTGTGCGGGGAGGCCAAAATAAAAAAAAGAAATGCAATTTTCTTAAACTATTAATAATTCTATAACTTGTCTGTAGATGTTTTTAAAGCTTTATATTCAGATAGTTGTGTTAAAATAATATTTTGTGTGTTTTTCTTTTCAGTTCTTAGCATTTTTATTTCTTTGTCTTGCTGCATTGGTTTGGGTTTCTGGGATAATGTAGAATACAACTGGTAATAATGGACATCCATTCTTATTCCTGGTTTTAAAAGGAATGTTTGATATTAGCTGTAGCTATTTTTTTAAGATCCTGATTAAAATACAAGTTAAGGAAGCTGTCTTTTACAATTCGTTTGTGGTTTGTTTTGCGGTATGCTGGAAGAATGTCCCCTCCCCCCAAGTTATATTTACTTCCTAATCTCTGGACCCTGTGAATATCACATTACACAGCAAGAGTGAAAATTAATTTACATGGCAAATGATGTGATTAAGTTAAGGATCTTGAGAGGACTTTATCTTGAATTATCAGGGTTGGCCCTAAATGCAATCATATGTACCCTTAGAAGAGAGAGGCAGAGAGAGATTTTATACAGACAGACACAGAGGAGAGGTCCAGGTGTGGATAGAGGCAGAGATCAGAGTGATGTCACCATCGGTCAGAAAACATCATACAGAGTGAAGTAAGTCAGAAAGAGAAAAACAAATACCGTATGCTAATGCATATATAGGGAATCTTAAAAAAGAAAAAATGGTCATGAAGTACTTAGGGGCAGGATGGGAATAAAGATGTAGACCTACTGGAGAATGGACTTGAGGACACGGGGAGGGAGAAGGGTAAGCTGGGACGAAGTGAGAGAGTGGCATTGACATATATACACTACCAAATGTAAAACTGATAGCTAGTGGGAAGCAGCCGCAGAGCACAGGGAGATCAGCTCGGTGCTTTGTGACCACCTAGAGGGGTGGGATAGGGAGGGTGGGAGGGAGGGAGGCGCAAGAGGGAAGACATATGGGGACATATGTATATGTATAACTGATTCACTTGTTATAAAGCAGAAACTAACACACCATTGTAAAGCAATTATACTCCAATAAAGATGTTTAAAAAAACACAAAAAAAACATTAGGAGAAGCTGTGAGAGGCAAGAACTGACTCTCCCCTAGAGCCTCTGAGGGGAGCCTGACCCTGCTCACATTTAGATTTCTTATTTCTAGCCTTCAGAACTGTGAGAGAATTATTGCTTTAAGCCACCACATTCATGGTAATTTGTTATGGCAGCCATTGGAATCTAATATTGTTTTTATTTAGTTGTGATATTGAATCACATCAAATGCATTTGTTTTGCATCCACTGAAACAGTCATATAGTTTTTCTCTTTTAATCTCTCTTTTTTTACTCTTCGTTGCAGTGCACGGGCTTCTCATTGCGGTGGCTTCTCTTGTTGTGGAGCACAGGCTCTAGGAGCGCGGGCTTCAGTAGTTGCAGCGTGTGGGCTCAGTAGTTGTGCTGCATGGGCTTAGTTGCTTTGTGGCATGTGGGATCTTCCTGGACCAGGGATGGAACCCGTGTCCCCTGCATTGGCAGGCGGATTCTTAATCACTGTGCCTCCAGGGAAGTCCCTCTTTTAATCTCTTAAAATGTGAATTACATTAATTAATTTTTCTAATGTTAAACCAACCCTATATTCCTGTGATTAATCTAACTGGTTTATGATGTATATATGTATGAATGTATGTTTCATCTGTCTTTTCTGCTGATTCTCATTTATGGTATATAATCTTCAAATGTCGTCTCTAGAGCCTCCAGCTAGAAGAAACGCAGCCCTGCTGACACCTTGATTTTAGCACAGTGAGACCCACTGTGAACTCCTGACCTCCAGAACTGTAAGACAATAAATTTGTGTTGTTTTAAGCCACCAACTTTGTGGTAACTTGTCACAGCAGCAATGGGAAACAAATACACTCATTTCCCTTAAGGATTCATTTGCAGGATTTCCTTAAGGCCTTAAAGGAAGGACCAATATTTCAGAGAGGACGTGTATTTCCTTCTCCTAGTTGTCTAGGGCAGAGGTCCCTAACCCCGGGGCCATGGACCAGTAGCTGTCCCGAGGCCTGTTAGGAACAGGGCCTCACAGCAGGAGGGGAGTAGCGGTGGGCAGGCCAGCGAAGCTTCATCTGGCGCTCCCCCTCGCTCGCATCACTGCCTGAGCGAGCCCTGCACCCTCTCAGCACCCCACCCCTGCTCCATCTGTGGAAAATTGTCTCTCACAAAACCAGTCCCTGATGCCAAAAATGTTGGGGACCGCTGACCTAGGGGCACTACTAGCCCGGGAACTCTTTGAACTACATTAAGGGCTAGAGGTAACATGATTTTGAGCTGCAAATCCGTGTAAAGGCTAGGCTGTGTTATACTTTTCGCTATTCCCCTCTCTTCTTGTTCTGTTAGACAAGGAAAATTTTCTCAGAGTCTCCTGGGTGGAGAGAGATGTGAGTTTACTTCTGTTTCGCCCTAATCCTGGGTTGTAACCCTTTGCAGGTCTAGCCCAGTGTAAAGAGACCCTCCTGTTAGACTTTCCAACTTGGGGGCTCCCAGGCTCTGATTTCTGCCCCTTTTACCCCAGAAGGCTGTCAAAACCCAAAGTTCAAGTTTGTCTGGGATGGACTATGCACTCAAGGCAGAAGCAATTTCGGGGTCTCTCTGGTTCTCACTTTCTTTAAGTTTTGCCCTGTTTTCAGCGCTTTTGACGCTTTTCATATTTTTCTTTCTTTTAGCCAGAATTTGTTGCGGTTTTCAGTAACGGGACTGATCTGAATAACCTAGCCCAACATATTCCCAGGCACCTATTAAAAATTTTGTCCTCTGAATCTGTCAGTTCTACCATCTAAACTTTTGGATGATCTGATTTTGCTGTCTTGTGTTTCTGCTGGCTCTCACTCACGATGCTTTGTTTTCCTGTTCATTTATTTGTTTGTTTAATTATAATCTCATTTTCAATAGACCTTTATTTGTCAAACTTCTTTGAAGGTTAGGTTGAAGTCACTTACCCCCAGAAAAAAATTGCAGTTGTATTTTCAATTGCCTGGAGGCATGCCGACCCAGTACCAATTAAAAATAATTCCTTTGCTTGAGGTTTTCTACATCACCCAGGTATTATGAAGTGGACCACAAACATGCATGAGGTCTGACTTGTGGTTACACATTCTTGTGGGAATTTCTGCCCTCTCTTTACTCAGTTCTGATGTTGATACAGGAATTTCTGTGCCGCTCCCTCCTCCCTCATCCGCCAACACCTTTTGTTTTTGTTTTATTCTTCCCTTTACACTTTAACCACTTTGCTGATGGTTCCCTTTTGACACTTAGCTTTGTACAAGGTTCTTTTTATAAGACTAAGAGAGTAGATCTTAAAAGTTCCCATCACAAGAAAAAACAAAATTTTGTAACTATGTATGGTGATAGGTGTTAACTAGACTTATGGTGGTGCTCATTTTGCAATATATACAAATATCGAATCATCATCTTGTACACCTAAAACTAATATAGTGTTATTTGTTTAATTATTTAAATTAAAAAGACTCCATAACTTGGCCATCTCATGTCCTATGTACATATCAAAATCAAAGCTTAGTGACACCAGGGATTGGCAGTGTTCTGCCATTACAGTGCTTCCTTATTTCTCTAGATTTCTGCCTCTACTTTTTTTGGCTTCTAAGACTGCTTTTACTCTTTATCAACCTAGCAATACATTTAAAAAGAAAATTTAAATATTTTAATGAGTATTGGTAGTTGCTGTGCAATGGAGGTGTTTAGGAATCTGCTCTGTCATTCTGTCAGAAATTCATCATTTTAAAGTGTCAACAGTCTGCTGGAATTTAAGGGACTAAGGCTATAGTTCCTAAAGTAGGCACCATGGTGTCCTGACCTCCAGAAGTCCTTCCTGACCTGGAGGATAAGATTAGATTCCATTTCACCACCATTTTATGCCTTGAATGCGAATTCTTTCTGCCTTCATACTCAATTCTCTTTTATAACTCTTCTTGATTACTAACCCATTCCTCTCTACAAGCAGTTTATGTGAAGTAAGTCAAAATAACATGACAGGCATATGATCGTTAAGAACTTTTTGAACTTTACATAGCTCTCTTATCTCTTCTTATTAGAAGCAGAACAAAACAATAAAACAAAATCTTAACCCAGGGCTTCTCAGACAAAGATGGGCATTACATAGCAATAAAAGGGTCAATCCAACAAGAGAATACAACATTTGTAAATATTTATGCACCCAACATAGGAGCAGCTAAATATATAAGGCAAAAATTAACAGACTTAAGGGAGAAATAGGCAGTAGTACAATAATAGTAGGGCATTTTAATACTTCACTTACATCAGTGGATAGATCATCCAGACAGAAAATCAATAAGGAAACGTCAGCCTTAAATGACATGTTGTACCAGATGGACTCAACAGATATATACAGAATATCCCCTCCGAAAGCAAAAGAATACACATTCTTCTGGAGTGCACGTGGGACATTTTCCAGGATAGATCTTATGTTAGGCCACAAGACAAGTCTTAATAAATTTAAGAGGATTGAAATCATCTCAGGCATCTTTTCCAACCACAGTGGTGTGAAACCAGAAATTAATTATACAAAGAAAACCAGAAAATTCACAAGTATGTGGAGATTAAACAACATGCTACTGAACAACCAATGGGTCACTATGTTGTATGCCTAAAACTTATATAATATTGTACATCAACTATACCTCAATTTTAAAAATATATAAAAAAAGAATGCTCAAAAAATAAAATAAAAAGAGGGAAATCCTGCCATTTGCAACAACATGGATGAACTTGGGGGACACTATTATAAGTTAAATAAGCCAGTCACAGAAAGACAAATATTGCATAATCTTACTTATCTGTGGATTTTTTTCTGAAAAAGGTTAAACTCATAGTAACAGAGAGTAGAATCTTTGTTACCAGAAGCTGGGGGTCAGGGGAGAGGGGAGATATTGATCAAAGGGTACGAACTTTTAGTTATAAGATGAATAAGTTCTAGAGACAGCATGATGACTATGGTTAATAATAATGTAATATATACTTGAAATTTGCTAAGAGAGTAGATCTCAAGTGTTTTCATTTCCCCAAAAAAGGTGGTAACTGTGGAAAGCGATGGATATATTAATTAGCTTGATTGTGGTATGCATTTCACAATATACATCTAAACATCACCTTGTACACCTTAAATGTATATAATTTTTATTTTTCAATCATATCTCAAGCTGGGATGCAGGGAAGACCCTGTCTCCAAATACAGTCACATTCTGAAGTACTGAGGGTTAGGACTTCCACATATGAATTTTGGGAGACACAATTCAGACTATAAAAACACCCAAAACTGATTTTTAAAAAGTGCCTTGAAACCTTCTGACTTAGATTAAAATCTATACAAATTAACATATAAGGAATAAACTCAAATCTTCAGAAAGCCATGATTTTGCTAGTCTTATTATAGGCTTCAGATTGAGCCAAAAGATATTAGCATAAAAACAAAATAGGTATCAGAGAGATATTTGCAGTGTTTATTCAATATGGTGTAGGAAAAAGGAGCACTGAAGCTTGGGTATACGTCAGGGGGAAGGATATAAAAGTTCTAGTCACTATAAGTTTCTTTTTACAATTTAATAATTCAAAGCAACTGTCAGATTATTAGTTTCCCAGCTACCTTGGTGTAGAAGACTTTGCCTTGAATAGTAGACATGAGAATTCCAGTCACTTGAATGAGATATATAGTAAATCAATAAACTTGGATTCTGGGCGGCATATGTCAGTATCTTGTGTTTGGTTATTATTGGTTTGTCCATGAGGCTCTGATCTACTCTGGATGAATTAAATTGAGTTACTAATCCATCAACATATGAGGAATACAGTGGTCACAATGTATTGTCAAAATGTGAGGCCTTATTTGGACAGCCTCGTTGATACCACTTAGCACAGTGCCCTCAATTTATAACAGCTGTTTGTAGCAGAAAGGTAGACAGAGTTTAGGGATATAAGAAAATACCTTTTGGGTGATATGACCTCTTTCATCATACCCTGAGTCTTCTCTCATTGTACTGCAACAAAAGAATTTGGTCTCCTTTTCAATGATCTGAAATAAATGAAAATTCCTATAGTCAGAAAGTTCTGTCATTTCACAATAGCTGCATAAAACTTTAAGGCAGGCGAAACAGCTCCTTCTCACCAGCAACTTGAAGTTATGTCCATTTGGAAAGTCTGGGGAACAACTGAAGGTTGTGTCTGTGGGTTGGGCATATACTTTGGGTCAGGAGTGTGTGTGTGTGTGTGTGTGTGTGTGTGTGTGTGTGTGTGTGTAAGTAGTAAGGAAAGATTCATTGTGAAGGAAAAAGACACGAATCTGTTGGTTTACTCATTGAGGGGCAAAGGTTAAGCTTAAATCAATATTCAAACTACAAAGCCTGGAAATTTAGAGATTTTTTTTTTTAAATCTTTGACCACTACTACTGATAACATGTGCTGTTTTACCTTTAGCTATTTGAAGAACCACTTCTTTAACAGAAAACAAAACACATCTGCCAAACTCAAAATTCCTACTTAATTTAAGTGAAGCTGGTGGAAGTAAAATATTTACTTTGTACCTTTAACATCTTATGATTCTCTCAGGAAATATACCTGGTTTCACTATCAAGTTTGGTGAGTTATACTGTGCTCATTTAAAATAATAAGATTGGGAATTCCCTGGCGCTCCAGTGGTTATGACTTCGTGCTTTCACTGCCATGGGCCTGGGTTCAATCCCTGGTTGGGGAACTAAGATCCCACAAGCCACATGGTGGGGTCAAAAAGAAAAAAATAAAATAAAACAATAAGATACAAAATTACCAAATTATTGAAATGGGGCAAAAATATTTTTTAAAAAACCCTTGCAATCCCAGCACCCTAATAGAATTATCTTTATTTTTTATATCATTTTTCAATCTTTGCATATATACTCTTAAAACTAAAATATCAATACATTAAGTTTGTTTTGTATTCTTTTGTATTTAATAGGCTAACATATGCATTTTCCCTTTCCTGTATTTCTAGTCTTATTCTAACCATTAAAAATATTTTAAAAATTGTGATTAAGCAAACATAACATAATATTTACCATTTAATTATTTTTAAGTGTACAGTTCTGTGACACTAAGTACTTTCATAGTCTTGTGCAACCATCATCCCCATTCATTTCCAGAACTTTTTCATCTTCCCAAAATGAACTCTATGCCCATTAAACACTAACTCTCCATTTCCACTCTCCCCTGGCAACCCCCATTCTACTTTCTGTCTTTATGAACTTGACTATTCTAGGTCCCCCATATAAGTGGAATCATACAATATTTGTCTTTTTGTGACTGGCTTATCTCACGTAGTATAATATCTTCAAGTTTCATCCATGTTGTAGCAGATGTCAGAATTTCCTTCCATATTAAGGCTGAATAATATTCCATTGTATGCGTATACCCCATTCTGTTTTGTTTGTCCATTTACCTGTCAATGGACACTTGGGTTGCTGCCACTTTTCTTTTTTTTTTTTTTGCGATACTCGGGCCTCTCACTGTCGTGGCCTCTCCCGTTGCGGAGCACAGGCTCCGGACACGCAGGCTCAGCGGCCATGGCTCACGGGCCCAGCCGCTCCGTGGCATGTGGGATCCTCCCGGACCGGGGCACGAACCTGTGTCCCCTGCATTGGCAGGCGGACTGTCAACCACTTCGCCACCAGGGAAGCCCTGCTGCCACTTTTTAGTTATTGTGAAAGCGCCACTATGAACATGGGTACACAGATATCTGCTCAAGTCCCTGTTTTCCTTTCTTTCGGGTGAATCCAGAGGTGGAATAGCTGAATCATATGCTAATTCTATTTGATTTTTGAAGAACCATTGTATTGTTTCCCACAGTCTAATCATTGTAATTGGCTATATAATATTCCATTTTGTTTCTGTGTCCTAATTTACTAAACCATTCCCGAAGTGTTTCCTGAGGAATCTCAAGTTTTCATTTTTTTCACTGGATGGAAATTAGTTCTGGTTTAGATAGTGCTCCAGGTTTTTTGCCCTTGTTTAAAAATAACTCATATACATATATAGCTACTTCTGATGGCTGATAATTGTTTTTTGCTTACTGCCACCTCACAATGACTCCCCTTATCCAGGACGTGCCCTATCGATGGGACTAAGTCCTCTCTAGCTAGACTTCTGCTTTCCAATGTGGTGGCCACTAGCATATATTTAAACTTGAGCCAATTAGAGTGAAATAAAATTAAAAACTTATTTTCTCAGTTGCGCATGCCATAGTTCACATGCATGATAGTCGCACGGAGCTAGCGCCACTGAATTGGGCGTCACGGATATAGAACATGTCCACCATCTCAGAAAGCTCTATGGCGAGGGCTGCTTCAGACTGTTTTTGACTCTGACCACTTGGTTACGGCTGAATTAGAGCCTATGAGTTACTTCCCCAAATGATTAAGTCCTAGGGGAAAGGCCAATGATAACTGCACTTGGAAGAGAATGCCATAAACTCTGGAATGTGAGTTTCATAATTCACAATTGGGAATATTGCTTCCAGTGGCTGGGCTACTCCTGCCCGCTATTTCCCACATTAATCTTCTTCAGAAAATGAATTATTGGTCTTAAGTTTCTCGGTGATGATCACCTAATCCAAGCTGGGTCAATCCAGTTCCTTACTTTCCTCTTAAGGACTTTGGAACTGGGAAGGAGAGGCTATCAGTCAGGTCCTCTAGATGTTTAGAACTATAAAACCAGGAGCGACAGTCATATCCCACTAAGTAAAACAGAGAGTGGATAAAGCAACAGAAGGAAAACTCAAGCTGGTAAGCAGATAAGGCTGCTTTAGGCTTTCTAAATTCTGGTTTGGGTGCCTTCCTTAGGCCCATCTGCATTCCTGACTTTGGAGAAAAATCTGCATCCTAATGGTGAATTCTTTAATGCTTAAGCTAGCTCGAATTGGTTTGTTACCTGGGAATCAGAATCCTAATATACATAGATACATAAACTACACACATGGGCATTGACATGTTCACATCGTAGAGGTGTGGGTAGTTGTGCACAAACTTTGCATTTACTCTTTGCACTGGGCCTCCAGACTCCCCTTTACCCTCCTCTAACATTTCTCTACTTTTCCTCTTGCTTTACTTCCTTCTCACTAAAAGAGTGTGCTTAGGTTGTCCTCTGCCTATTTTATTTTTCTTTTCCGTCCCTTGGTCAAAATACGCCTTCTGCAATCCTTCTGGCTATGGAAGCTATATGAAATCAAGTCCTGTAATATGTTAACAATGGATTTAATTCTTTTTTTTTAAATATAATTCTTTAGCTTGTATTGCATCTTAATCTCTCAGGCCTAAGTAATTCGGTCAACATTCATTCATGAATGACTGAATAAATAATCCCTCATAGGCCAGAGCGGCAAATGTTGAGTGGTAAAAATCTGGCATGAGCAGAACTGAGTGGGTACTTCCGCAAGTCACAGCATGCTACTGTAGATGAACTGATTAGGAGAAACCTCTGGCAGGAGGAAAGAACGAGAGCAACAGCACCCCAGAAGGCAGAGGCACACAAGTGTCCTAGGTAGGAAAGCACTCAGTGTTGTCAAGGAACAAAGGAGACCACTGTGACCAGAGTAAAGAGGACAGGGGAAGTAGTGTGAGCTGAGATAGGTAGGACCTTCGGGCCATAATAAGAGGTTAAGATAATATCTGAAGTGCAGTGGGAAAGTCTTAAAAAGATTTAAACAAGTGAGTGACCTGATCTGATTTGTGTATTAAAAAATTCCCCTCTGGCTAGAGTCTGGAGGATGAATGACAGGGACCAGTTAGTTAGGAGGCTACTGCAATTGTTGGCAAGAGATCACAATGGCTTGGCCTATGAACTTTGTGACACATTCGAGATTTTGAAAGTGGACATATAAGCTCTTACGAAAAATTATCCGTTTTACCTTCTAAGTAGCCAGCCACCGTATTAAAGCTGTCAATGAAGTAGGCTCTAAAAAGCAGACCCTAAAATGTCAAGAGGCGCCTGCCTTCCCCAGTTTCACACGGTTCTGGGCTCAGCTCTTACATTAGTACCTTGATTCCAACAATCCTCTAGAGAAAAATTCTGCCGTCATCTTTCCCCCCTTTCCTTTGAGTGAACTTCGGAGAAGTGATTGCTGAAAAATGACTCCCAGTAAGACGACAGTGGTGTTTGGGGTTCAGTGATACACCCCTAACTTTTAATTTAAATGCTCGCTTTGAATTTGGTATCGGTTATCTTACATTGCACGACGTGAGAGAGAAGGCGTTTTGCTAGCAGCATCTATTTCATCTAGGAAAACGGTATTCACCCTCTGCCTCTAAACCTAGGGCAAAATTCCTTTAGAATAATTCATCTTTCATAAAAGATGGGTTCTTTCGCCTATGGAAATCTTGTGCGTTCTGGGCACGGCTTCCCGCTGTACAGACAAATGCACTCATTGTCTAGACCACGCCGGTCCCCCCCGGATTTTATGCAGCGTGCATTTCCTGCACTGAGCTGCTTGCTCGCTGCAGGCGTGCTTCCCTCGTCCCCCTGCCCCCGCCCGGATCCAAAGCTTTTGTTTCTAACGTTTTCTCCCGACGCTATTAAAATGCTTGGGCACATCGTTACCAAATAAGTGGCTGACTAGGAGCTTTTCCGGCTGTTAACCTTTAGGCCAACGTCCAGTAAAGTTCTGAAAAGCAACTAAACCTCATGTAAAGGGGCCAAGCCACATGGAAACAACGGAAACGTGTATATTGCCTAAACTTGCCGGAGGGACATTTGAGATTTTCTTAGAGCAATGCTTTGCAGTGGCCCCAAGGGCGCTCCAAGAGGCAGCAGCACTCGCTTCCGCAGCGGCGAGGAGGTGGGGTGCGGGTGAGGGGCAGGGACCCCGGGAGCCGAGATGAGCGGGGCCTCCTGGCGGCGACGCTCTGGCCCGCGCGTGCTCGATGGTTCCGCGCGGCGGCCCGGGCCTGCGCGGTCCCGTCGCCAGGGGGCGCGCTGGCAGGCGCCGCGGATCTCCGAGCTGCGCGGCCCGACTCGTGTCCGCCATATTGGATGCCGCAGCCGCTGCTGCCAGCGCTTCCTCCTCCGTCTTCGCCGTGCGCTGCTGGTTCCTACGGCCCGAGCGGCGGGGAGGTGAAACAGGAGCCTGTCGGAGGAAGAGGAAGAAGGGGGTGGAGAGTGTAGGGGACCGGGCTAGGGGGTGGAAGCCCGAGACCGAGCGGGGCGGAGAAGAGAAGGCGCCCAGCCCCTCCCCCGCCCGCTGCCAACCAGCCCCGGCAGCGCCTCTGTTTCCCGGACCGGCGCTCCGCCCGCCCTAGCGGCCATGCCGGGGCCTCGCTGCCCCTAAGGGAACCTTTCCCTGCCGGTGCTTGCCCTTCCCCTCCTGCCCGGGGTCGCAGCGGCCCGGCCTCCCGCCGGCGCCCCCCTCCTCGCAGCCGCGTTGCCGCCCCCGTCTCGCTCTCCCCACCCAGTGCAGTGGCCGCCGCCTCTTCCGCCGCCGGGCTCCGAGCCTCCGCACCGACAACATGGAGGCTGTGAAAACCTTCAATAGCGAGGTTGGTATTGTACTTTAGCCTCCTCTCCTGCCCACGCTCCCCCCAACCCGGAACGAGGCCACTGCGGGAGGGTGGGCACTGGCCCGCAGTGCTTTTCAGGGTGGGGCGAGTGGCGGCCTAGCTGTGGCCGTGGGGGAGGGGTGTTTCTCTGCCCCGGCGCCCCTCCCCCGATTCCGTGGGCGGAGGGCTGGAAGAGGGCCGCCCCGGGGCGGAGGGAGGTTCCGGTGTCTCCAGCAGAGTACTGAGTGGCTGCGGGGCTGGAGGGAAGGCCCGCTTGGGCCCTCCCCCGGAGGCTTACGGCAGGTCTCTCCGGGTCAGTTCCGCCGATGCCTGGCCCGCCCATCTCTTTCCTGGGCCTGCGGGATTTTAACTGGAGGCCGGGCATCACCGCCCAGACCTTTCCCGGGTCCTTAATGAGGCAGGCCGTGATCAGGGGTAGTGCAGGCAGAGCACCTACAGGGGTGATGACCTGTGGTCACCTTGCAAGTAGTGTTTGTTTATAATTGAGATATTGTTGGCTAGGTAACCTGCCAACTAGGGACTTAAGCTAAGGGCATGGTTGATCGGGAGGCGAGATTATTCTGCAATTTCTCCTATTCTTACTCCCCCCCCGTTCTCATCATCCGACATAAAGACAGGCAGGGTGAGTTGTGCATGCAGAGGGAAGATGCTGGAGAAGCATTTCCCACGGGCTCCTTCACGTGTCGTATATAGGGCTAGATTTTTAACAAGCAGGTGTCCAGTTTTCACTGTTTAGTTGAGTTCACTAGTCTGAAGGGAGACAAGTTTTGATAAAATATTTTAAAATCTTTTAAAACTCCGGTAGGAATAGACCTTAATGCTAACATTAAACAAGCATTTAACAAGTACATATCTACACAACCAGAGTTATCCTTACCTGTATGACTTATTTAACAATATTTTAATGTGATGTTAACTAAATTTATATAAATTTTATGAACTTTTCATGTGGAAGTGCTAATACTCCATTCAGTAGTATAATAGTGATATTCTGAACAGGGCAATACTTTAAAAAGCTGTTTTACAATTTTGTTTTCCAAAAGGAGAAAACTCGTTTCCTCCTCCCTCCCACCGTCCCTCTTTTCTCCCTCCCTCCCTAGAATTGACGTTTTGGAAACTTAGCAAAGAGGCTAAAAGTTAGATAATATGTGAATTAAACTCTCCATATTAGACTAGATAGCAGTGACACAGTTACATGAAAGCAAGCATTTTTTTTGGAAAGGATTTTCTTTTTCAATACTGGATTTTCTTTTTTTTTTTAACCGCTTCTTGATACAAATTAGAGCAGTAGACTTGGGAATCTTTTCCATTTTTTTTATGGATTTATAGCTGATAATTTGGGTCAGATTATAAAATTTGGTTCCACCCCACAATACTCTTGTCCTTAAAATCTGGAATAAAAAGTAAGAATACTATATGTTCCAGTTTATTGCTAATAGTTTCATGGCTCTGCGGGGGGGAAAAACAACAGGTCTGTAGCCTTTTTATTTGCTACATGTGGTGCTATAGCACTAAGAGAATGTTAAAGTGTTTTTTTTAATTATAAAAAATATCCTTTCTCTTATTTCCTTGCCATTATTTGTTTACCCTACGCCTTTTTGTTGGGTGCCTCTCCTATTTATCTTGGGGGTTCCTAATATGTACCGTCCTCCATTCCCAGCCCTCCCTGCCATGTGGTAGATACAAACAAGTGGTTAGTACACTGTGGTTGGTCACTGTAAAGCGTGGTGGATTACAGGTGTTAACAATTGGTTTTTCATTTTAGCATTGATGTTAAGGGTAAGGAGTCTAACATTTAAATGGCTGGCTTGATGCTTCAACTCTTCTCTCAGCTAATCTTCATAAGAACTTGAGATTTGTGGTAGTATTCTCAGTTTATGTAGCACTCTCTCTTTTCCCCTTACGTATTTCAGAGACCTTAAAACATCTTTTAACTTCCTATTTACTAATACGTTCGCACTTCACCATATTTGAAAATGGGGTTGGCTTAAAAATTGTAGCAGTTAACAGTCATAGAATTGAGGAAGGGCAATAGATTTTGAAGGAGATTCAGAAGAATATACTTTTTTTTGCTTTAAACTGAAAGTACATCATCCTGTTTTTTTCTGATTTCTGAATATAGTTTCTGTGAATATCTATAACACTTGCTGATGTAGTAAAAGTTTGTTGTTGCAAGGAAGTATATAGTGGGAAATAGTTCAGTAATGATGTTTTTCCATTAAATCACGTTGCAAAGTGCAAAAATGAAAAAGGAATCTGAGTTACAGGATTAGGAGAAAAGGATGTTTTATAATGTTTACTTGCAGTGAATTTGGCTTTTAAAGGCATCTATCCTTGGGCTGAGCCCAACAGAACTTTCTCTGGCAAGTTTAAAGGTATCTTTGAAGCACTGAATTGTCAAGAAGTGCCATTTGCTTGATAAGGCACCACAATTTAGCTCTATATGTATAATGTTTAAAATAAGAAATGCTTAGCTTTTATAACTTGCTAATTATCAGGTTTTTCAAGATTAAAAAAAAAGACAAGCAAGCAGATCTTGGCTTGAAAACAGGAATGTGCCAGAGATTTTAAAGTTCAGAATGTAGGCTTTTAATCTGCAGATAGTGGCTAAGTCTCAGTCTGAACGTGTGGGGTCTTCTGCAGGATATGTCCGAGTCATGATGGCGTGTCTGCCTCCCTGCCTCCCTCCACCCCCCCAACCCTTTTCTCAAAGGGGCTTTGTGCCTCCCTACCCCTTTTCAAATGCACTGTCAGAAGATCCTTTACGTGGTAAATCCCTCGTACGTATCATGAGTTAAATGAGATTGAGGCTCAAGAACTGATATTTAAGTGCTCATTGTGCTAGTTTTGTGGGAAAACTTTAATTTCCAGTTAAGCATCATCCTTGTGATAAAAGTTTTCAGAACTAATGTCAGTTCTGAAATGATGAAAGAAAATTTGTCCAGGATGGAATATAAGATTCCCTAACGGTCAGTGCTTGACCTGAGCGGTTAATTCCAGAAGAATTATCATCATTACAAGGTATTGTAGTTACTGCTGCTCAAAGATGGTGGCATTTATTTGTTATGATGGTTTAGAGTTCTCACCTCAGTGGAAAGGGTCTCATCTTTATCTGTTTACATCTGTGGATTACGTTAGGACCACAGTTGATTACTGGAATGCAGCAATTTTATGTGAGCTACATATTTGTACTCTGTCCGTAAGACTCCTCCTGTATGGAGGTTATTGTGGTAGCGTTTTTGTTTTTGAAAAGAGGGAAAAGAGAATAGCAATACAGGACCCTTTCCTTAGAAAATTATAACTTAATTGGAGAGGGCATTTTAGTAATATAGGAACTCTTAAAATAATATGTGGAAAATATAAGAATCTCTTATGCATTATAAGAATCTGTTATGCATGTATCAGGAAAACTATTGCAGTTTAATTTTTGAATTTACCTTGGTTCTTAAATTCTTTACTCATCTTTAGGATATCTAAATTCTTAGTGTCTTTTGTTCTTAGGATCCTTTGGTTAGTCCGATAGCTTACTCTTTGTTTCAGGATGTAGCCCATTCCAGAGTCACTTTAACACCCAGTACATTTTCCTCTTCTGTGCCTTGTCTTTCACATCAATAGTGAAATCCCATCTTCATTTTATTCCATTTCCAAGTTTGTATCCAGAGTGTTCATTTGGTTAACTACAGGACTTTTAATACAGTCTTTCCACCGATATCTAGTAGTAGGCATGGTTTGGTAGAGAACAGTGGGAAAGGTAACGGGAATAATAAAAGCATGTGAAATTTGTTTTTATATTTTCCCCTTGTGGTTCAGGAAAGGGAATTTATGTGAAGTAGCTATAAAACGTTGCCTTTTTCTTTTCTTTTTCATGTATGGGGGAAGTCTCTCTCTCCTTTTTCTCTCCTGTTTTGATTTTCCAGTGGGAGTTTTAATTAGTGTTTTTTTTTTTTTTTTTTTTTTTTGCGGTACGCAGGCCTTTCACTGTTGTGGCCTCTCCCCTTGCGGAGCACAGGCTCCAGACGCGCAGGCTCAACGGCCATGGCTCACAGGCCTAGCCGCTCTGCGGCATGTGGGATCTTCCCGGACCGGGGCACGAACCCGTGTCCCCTGCATTGGCAGGCGGACTCTCAACCACTGGGCCACCAGGGAAGCCCCAGTGGGAGTTTTAATTGTAACAATTAGTCTATCTTTTTTGTTTCTACCTTGTGAAAATCCCTTAAAGACGTAGCAGTCTTGGTGTTATAAAGGAAGGAAGCCTTCACTAACCCCTCCGTGCCCCCAGTGGTTTAGGTCAAGGTTTCTCAGCCTGGGCCCTATTGATATTTTGGGCTGGATAATTATATGTTGTGAGGAGCTGTCCTGTGCATTACAGGATGTTTAGCAGCAACCCTGGCCTCTACCCACTAGCTCCCCCATTGTGACAACCAGGAATGTCTCCAGATACTACCAAATGCCCCTTGGGGGGCAAAATCGACCATGGTTGAGAATCACTGATTTAGGTCCCCTGTTAAACTGTCTTAAAACACTGTGCTTTTCCTTCTAGTGATAACTACAATTTTAAGTAGTTAGCAGTAATCTTTCCCACCATATTATAAATTACATGAGGACAGTGACCACGTATCTTTATTGCTTCATATCCTTGGTACATAGCATAGTGCCTTAGTACATAGTATATGCTAAATAAAGATTTCTTGAATGGATAGCTTGATGGTATAGTAGGTAGCTGAATGGCCTGGACCAAGGCAGTTAACATTTCTGGACATTTGGTTTTCTCCTCTGTGAAATAAATGATTGATTTGAGATTTTTAGGTTCCCTATTAGTTGGGAGATTCTTTGACTAAATATGAAATTAATGTTTTGGAGGACTTAGTATGTATAAGCATTATTTTGAAGGTCATTTTATGGCATTGTAGGCGTATAGGAGTTTAGATGGGAAATTTAAAATCAAAACTCTGATTTGTTTATGATTTTCACTTCTTACTAAGAGGGGATAGTGGGAAGGGGACTATTCCATTGAAAGTTCCAGTTAGATTTAATCCATCCTAAATTTTATATTGTGTAATTATGCTATTTTCAAATCCTTTTTGCTTTGTTTTTCATTTTAAAACAACATATGGTAAAAGTTGTGTTTTTAACTAATTTAAAAAATTTAGAATACAAGGATAATTGAGACTGATAATAATGATTTTGGGGACTCTGAGAGTGTTTCAGTCATTCAGGATTAAATATAAAAATTTTTTGGCAACATTGAAATTCATAAGATATATATAGTTCAGCCGTTCTACTTTAGGCTAGCATTGAGTTTGTTACAGTAATTTTGATTGGCATTTAGGGGACATCTGTATTCCCCAGTCTTCTAAATAGTCATATTTTATGATCACTTGCTCCATTTTTTTAGAAGTATAGTTGGCTTAGAATTAGTGCTGGTATTGCTGCTTGTACATGGAATTTTAGGTATTTCTTCTGGGCCAGTTTTCCTGTTATTGGACAACAACTAACTCATAATGGTTTGAGAGAATGTAATCAATCTTGACCTTGAACAGTGGCTGAGCTCCTGAGCTCTTAAGTGAGCTCATTTTATCTGGTTTTGTTTTCTCAACATCTTTCTCTACTCCTCTCTCTCAGGATTGTGCCTCTCTACTCCTGCTTGTACAGACTGCTTTTCCAGCAGCATGGACACAAGAAGCATAGTAAGATGATTATGACCCACATAAGGCAGGCCCTTTGGAAAATACTTAGGGTTAAATTGGTAGTGAAATGATGTCTTGATTATATGGGAAGTACTTGGGAAGCAGAATAAAGTTTGTCACTTAGAGTATGTTGGTAATCTGAAAGAGAACATGTAGGGAATAAGTTGAATTTTTCACAAAAAATAGGTTAAGTGAAAAAAAAGTTACTGTGCTTAGTAGTGAGTATAAATCATATCTAAACTCTTGTGCATTTACTTGCATTCTGCTCCGTATAGTTTTTTGTATAAGAAATATTACTTATGTATATAATGTGAGTAAATTGCAAATCTCTGAATTTGGTGGTAGGAAGTAAAATACATCTTATATTTTGAGGAAGTTCTTCAAACTATAAGATGACAACAGATCATTGACAGATGTTGTGTAGTAATGGAAAAACAAGACTAAATCAAATTTTTGATTTTCTAATTATAGAGGAGCAGATTTTGTTAGCGGTACTATTATGAGAAATAAATGCTGGTGAGAAATGTTTCTGTAGCTTCTGATTCCTTGTCTGAGTTAGTTCTATCTTAAGTTTGATGGTAAACATGATGCATTTGATCTTTCTGATTCTGGTTTTATGCATTTATTTCGTCTTTGTAATTCTGCTTTGCCAGTTTCTGATACACCATATTTTAAAGTCAAGGAAGGGTATGTAAATATGTTACGGTATCTACTGTAGGTCAGGAAATACGTTAGGAACTTTGACTCTATTTAGTCAGAATGGGGAATATAGATTATTTGTTCATGTTTTTAAAAGACATTTGTGGCTGTTAATTTAATGTATGCCAAATTTGTTTTTAAAATAATTCTGCAACTTAGTATACTTTATAAAGACTGACTAGTATACTTTATAAAGACTTAGGATTTCATTCGTTTATTCATTTAACCAGTACTTAATGAATGCTTACCATACACCAGCCGTTTTTCTGTCTGCTGGGATACAGTTGTAAACAAGACAAGCGAAAAGCATACCCTCTTTGAGCTTATGTTCTTGTAATCCTTTTTCTTTCACCTCATCAGCTTTGTGTGCAATGACCTTGCTGCAGAGCTAGTGAGGCTGGGCAGGCGTTACTGACTCTGGGCTTGCTTCTTTGCCAGGAACTGCGTGGGATTGAGCAAGTAGACTTCTTAAACAAGAATGTGATCTTACATTTTCAACAACGGGGAAATAAGACAAGCTACCCTATTTTATTTTAAACTAAATTGTCGTATTAAATCTCCATTTGGCATTTTGGAATCATAACTGTTTTTAGAGAACACAGTTTTAAGGATGTTTTCTTTTGTGAGTGAGATATTAATTAGTCTCCATGTGTAAACAATTAAAAAATACTTTTAAGTGGTGACCAAACCCTTATGAGTTTGGAAGGATAAATTAAGGAATATTTTTATTTTTGAAACAAACTTTCCCTTGATTTGAGTGCATGAAAAAAATTTGGTGTCTCTCTTTTTCTCTCTTCTATAAACACTAATTTTCTGAATTTGATTTAATTCCTTGGGGCTTGTGAGTGAAGGATGAAAAGTTTGGATCATGTATTTTATGATCTTGGGAACTTGGGAAATGATATAATCTTTTTAATCTGGGTCACAGTATCTGAAAGATTGACCAGTAGCCCTGAAACTAATACAAGCTGTATGTCAGCTGTATCTTAATTTTTTTAAAAAGGTTGACAGAGTCCTGGTTAATGATTTTCTTTAGTAATGTTTTTGATACTGTAAAGTTTTATGGTTAAAAAAAAATGATACAGGTATTTGAATTTATTGAAATGGTAAGAAGAATGTTGAATAAGTTAAATTTTTTGCAAACCAAAATACATAGCAAATGTCTAGTTTCTAAAACAGCTGCTTGCTATGGTGAAAAAAATGTCTGGCTTGTGTAATTTTGAAGTATTTTTTGTTTACCAAACATTGTTAAAAGTGAGCCACTTTATAATATATGGTGTTTTATGCACCTCTTTTCTGCAACCATTATTATGTTTCTGTGGATCTTTAGGGTTAATTTGTGAGAAAAGTAGGATAGGTGCTGTCTTCATTTTACAAACAAGGGAACTGAGGCCTGCCATTGTGATTTTACCGAGGAAAAGCAGCTTTGTGTTAGAGCTGAGACTGGAAGGGCCGGCTCTCAACTCCTGGTTGAGATGTAAAGGAGAACCATCACTCGATTTTTCACAATTCTTTTTGCTGGTATAATGTCCAAATATAAATTAACTATTTTTCCCCTTTTTATACTTTATTTTTACGACTTCAGGTTTACAGAAAAGTTGCAAGAGTGATAATTTTTATGTACATTTCATCCTGATTCCTCTATCTAGTTAATTTAATCATATTTGCTTTCCTATTCTCTTTCTCTCTTGACATACACATGAACGACACATGTAAACTTTTTTTCTGAACGTTTGGAGAGTAAACTGCAATTAATGCCTTTTACTTCTAAATATAACTGTCTTTTCTGAAAACAAGGACATTCTCTTATGTAACCATAGTACAGTTACCAAAATCAGGAAATTAATATTGATATAATGCAGTTGTCTGCAGACCTTCAGATTTCACTGTCTGTACCAGTAACGTCCTGAATAAAAGGAGTAAATCTAAATCCTACATCACACCTTGCATTCACTTGTCATGTCTGTCTAGTGTCCTTTAATCTGGAGCAGTTGGTTATTACTTTGTCTTTTGTGACCTTTGATGATTGATGAGAATAGGCCAGTTATTTTTAGAATTCCCTCAATATGGATTTGTCTGCTGTTGCTTTATGATTAGTTTAAGGTTATGCTTCTTTAGCAGGAATAATCCAGAAGTAATATTTTGTCCTCAGGAAGCACATGATGTCTATTTATCCCATTAGTAGGGAGGTTAACTTTTTTCTGCAAGGTTTCTCCATTGTAAAATTACTGTTTTTCCCTTGTGACAGATATCTTTTCTAAAAATTAATTTATTTATTTTTGGCCACTCCATGCGGCTTGCAGAGTCTTAATTCCCCAACCAGGGATCGAACCTGTGCCCCCTGCAGTGGAAGCACGGAGTCCTAACATCAAAGTTCACTCTTCTTTTTTTAGCATCCAGTTAGTTCTTGCCTGAATCAGGACTAAGATGGTTGTCAGATTTTCTAAGTCTGTTGTTTATTATTGGCAGTGCATAAGAGCTTTTCCTTCTCCCCATTTATGTATTTATGCATATCGGTATGAACTCAAGAATTCTTTTCTTATTCATTGGGGTGTTTTGATGTCAGGGCTCCTTCAGGCTGGCACCTGTGTCATTGTGACATGTGCTTATCAGTTTTTGAGTACTTACTTTCTTGTATAATAAGATATTCCCACCCCAGCTCTGGAATCAGCCATTTCTCTGAGGAACCCTAGTTTCTTCTGGTGGTTATCTGTTAACAGATTGAGCTAGAAATTGGGTATATGTCTGAACATGCTTATATGTGTGTGTGTGTGTGTGTATGTGTGTGTGTGTGTATATATATATATACACACACACACATTTTTGTTGTTTATCCATCTGCCTATCTAAAAAGCCATGAGTTCATCCTATCTCCAATAACAGTCCAGCACTGTAGGGTTCATTCTGGCCTTTCCCTTTTGCAAATCTGTAGTTCCTTTCTCTGACAGAAAACTAGTTCCCATTATCCACAATATATTTACTTACTGTTTTATCAATCCTAAAATTACTTATTGTTTTATCAGTCCTAAAATATGCAGAAAGTAGTTGCAGAATTCTAAACCATAGGTCTGAAAACAAACCTATTAACTAGAATTTAGTATTTGTTTATAGTTCATCTTTTTTAGCCTGAGGATATATAGTCAAAATGCAGTGTTCAAAGATTGCTTTGTTAGTTTTTTCTCCCTTAATGTACTTGCTATTCTTTTGAAATATAATTTGGCTTTTTTTTCTCTGTTTGTATTCCTTTGTTTTTTCCTCCATCCGTTTTTGTAATGTTTTAGTATGTAAAATATTAAACATAAATTAACTTTAATCCTCCTTTACTTCTTATTAGTCTCAGCATTATAACCACTTATGCTCTGGTGAAAAAAAAGAGAAATGAAACAAAAAACCATTTCCTTAGTATTCTTCAAATCAAATAAACCAAAATTTAGAGGTTTAGATATGGAGAAGGTCTTAGGTGAAAAATATGTTTCTAGTAGCAGAGATTCAGTTCATAGGTGAAAGTACATATTCAAAAAACTTCCATTCTCTTTTGAATGGAAACTCCATTCACGGTTTCTGTAGAGGGCCAGATGGTAAATATTAGGTTTTGTGGGCTGCTTATGTCTCTTTTGCATAATCTTGTTGGTTTCTCACAGTTCTTTTAAAATGCAAGACCATTCTTGGCTTGAGGGCCTACAAAAATAGGCCATGGGCCATACACTTATGGCCTTACTGCACTCTGAAACCTAAGAACTTGGTTAATAGCATGCTACTTGCAAATCAGAATTATAATTGAGCAGGAAGATATATTCTTTTATAGGCTTTATAAGCCTTTTTAACATCAAAAACAGAAACAAAATAACTTTAAAAGCTGCCTTAGTGAAAATATTTATTCAACATGTTTTTTGAGCACCTACCACCATGTGCAGATGTGCAGGCACTGTTCTAGGCTCTAGAGATTTAAGTGTACAAAACACACCCACACAAAAAACCTCTGTCCTCTTGGAGTTTACATTCAGTTTTTTTGTGTGGGTGTGTACTGGAAATGAACGTTTCTTGTTTTTCCACATTTAGTGACTTCTGATGGACTAAAAGTTTTTTTCGTATTAATTGCAGAGCGAGCATTCTTTCTTGAAAACTTGATAAAAAATGCAGCAAAGGGAGCAAACTTTTAAAAGCTTTGTTCATTTCTTCCTGTCTCCCAGTCATGATGCTTTCATTGTGTAGCTACACTAACTCACTAAAGGAAGAGAAGAGAAACCTCATTTATTGGGCACAGAACCCAGACCTAATTTAGTGATGAGTACACATGTATTACAGATCCTTAAAAAGCTGTTCAACAGTGTACATAACAGTAAATCAGCTAATCTTCCTTTACTGCTTTAATGAATGAATGAAAAAATTTTTTAATTAATTTATTAATTATTTTTGGCTGCGTTGGTTCTTTGTTGCTGTGCTTGGGCTTTCTCTAGTTGTGGCGAGCAGGGGCTACTCTTTGTTGATTGCGATGCGCAGGCTTCTCATTTGCGGTGGCTTCTCGTTGCGGAGCATGTGCTGTAGGCGTGTGGGCTTCAGTAGTTCTGTCGCACGGGCTTAGTTGCTCTGTGGCACGTGGGATCTTCCTGGACCAGGAATCGAACCTGTGTTCCCTGCGTCGGCAGGCGGATTCTTAACCACTGCGCCACCAGGGAAGTCCAAGAATGTTTTTTAAAGTATTGCCCAAAGTTAAGGACCACTGTGAAAGTAGTTGCTTGTGTAGTTTTCTTGAAATAGGGAGAAAGTCTCCTGATAATGCTAATATGCATTTACCTAATAAAAGCTTAAAAACTATGTGCAGGTTATCTATCTTTTGCCTGGCTTTGAATAAAAATCATCAAAATGAGTTTTTACCATGTTGTATGTTAGTTGCTGAAATGACTTATAGCTCTGGGTAGTTTTTCTGTAAGCATTTAATAAACCAGTTAGTGCCCCCCCCAATGCTTTATTGAAATACGAGTGACTGCTTTTGTAAGGATTATTAACATGTTTGGCTTTGTTTTTTCTACACCAAGAAAAGTGGTTTTTATTTTTATAGCAGTTCCTCTTATTGGGCAGAATTTTCCAAATTCTTGTTCCCATTTTGTCAGAGAACCCAGAACCTCTTTTAGAGGCCTCTCTCTGCTTTGGTGGCAATTACAAGAACAAGGGTTGTGACCAACTTAGCTGAAGAGGATTGATATCCCAAAGGAATAGGCCAGAGGCTGCCACATCATTCCTAGTACAAAATTTCCCAGTCAGTACTTTGATTCATTTGCAAAATCAAAGGATTAGATATCTCAGGCATCTTAGAGCTGTTAACAGAGAGTCGTTCCAAATAATTCTGAGTGCTTCCTTTACTTTGCTAGTCCATCAAGATGGTCAGACAATTTTTTCATTCTATTTTAACTATATTACAGTTTTCAAATTGCTAGAATGCAATAATAACCCGCAAAGGTTCTAATGTAATAGCAACTAGTGGTTGGAAGGAATGCTGGAAAGTAGTGGCTGGTCCTTTGAGCCTTGTTATTTATGTGTATTTGCCATCTAGCAGGCATTGTATTCTGCAGAGTGGTTACCAGGTTAATCAGATACCTGTGTCCTTTTTCTCAGACAGCTCATATTTTAATAGGGGTGGGGTTGAGAATGGACTACCACAAAGGGTAAGAACGTAACGTGACATGAATACTATGATACAGAGTAGTGGTGTAGACAGTTTATAAACAGTATGTGTATACTCTTCTGTGTATATCATGTTGTACACAGTATGATGGAGGAGACATTGTGTAAGGCAAAGGCTAGAGATCATTTTCAAGGAAATGGCAGCTTTGGGTAGGGGAAGTGGTTGGGAGGACTGCTGGAGGGTTAGGCAAGGGTCTTCTGATGAAGGGTCTTTGTGTACTATGCACAAGACCGCATTTTTAATCAGAAGGGAATGGAGATTCTGAAGGGTTTTTAATAAAAGCACAAGTTTTAAATTTGTATTTTAGAATGATGATTAATATCTTTGCAGAACAGGGCAGGTCAATGAGGGTTGAGATTGAGGGAAGGAAGGTTAAATTACTATAGAGAAGATGAGCTCAACTACAGTAATAATGGGGAAGAGATGACTAGATGAATGCAAAATAAATTTAGTAATAATAGGGAGCTGGATATAAGGAAGAGGGTGGTGCCACAGGGCTTTGGCTGAGTGACGGTGCAGATAAAATGATATGGTACCAACCATTAATAGGGCAGATCAGGAGGAGCAAAGCACTAGAGGAGGAAGATAATTTGGTGGGTTGGATGAGGGATCATTTTCCCACCTAGAATAAAAGAGTATGGAAGGAGGATTGAAATCACCCATATCTCAACCACCCAAAGACAGTGTAACTAGTTTGTTGAATACAGTTGTAGTTTTGAGCATCTTGAAGATTTGGTGTCTATGGGACATCAAGGTGGAGATGACCAGCTGGATATAGGTCAAGCACTTAGAGAATAGGCTAGAGATGGAGATTAGGGGGAGATGATGTAGAAAAAGAAGAGAAAAAGGCTTGGGGCAAAATCTTTTATCTTACTCAGTTTTTTTTTTTCTTTGTTGTTTTAGATAAGGATTGACCCTTTCTGTCATATTGTATTTGTGAATGTAAGGACATTTTAAAGCAACTCTGCTTGGAATTTGCCTGATTTTAAATTCTGTTTATACAACCAGATGTTCTTATATGCAATTAAAAGTTAAGTAGTAAATTGCATGGTCTATGAATAAAATTAAAGATTTAAATTTTGTTTAATGAAACTTTATTAGAATTCCGTAACATTGAGCCGACTTGTATCATTGAGTGTTTTCTTAGCTCCTCTTGGTCACGTAGTTTTTTATCATAACTCTGTCTGCAATAACCAATTTATTGTGAACATGGAATTGTGGTGAATTTAAATACTGTATTTTTAGAAATAGAATCCATATTTATTGAGAAATTCCAGCTAATATGGTTTGTAATGAAGAGGATTGACAAATTAATTATTCTTTCTCTTGTTCTCATTTTGGCCATTTCACTGTTAATAGATTGCTTATCAGTTATTTAGTAACTCTAAAATTAAGAGGAGGTAAAATTCACATCTTTTTATTTTAATGTTACAAAAAACATAGGAAAGAACTGAAATCAAAGAAAGGTGGTTGTTTGGATTCCTGGGAAAATTTAAACTGAAGACTTATTTTTATATATGTACGTGTTTGTTTATACATTTTGTTTTCTCTCATAGAGAATCATTTCTGTTCTCTTTGATTTTAGAATGGGGTAGCTAAAGACCATTACACTCATGGTAAGCATTTGTAGTTATAGGTTCTATGATTGGGTTTCTTGTTTACTTCCTTGTTAATGCTTAAACTTGATTTCCAGAAATTGCAAATTTTAGACCTGAAACACTTGTGATAGTATATCATTTAATAGACAGATGAAGAATCAAGACCCAAAGGTGATGAAACTTGTTAAGAATCACAGTTTATGAGAGGCATATAGTTAGCAGCCAAATTAGAAGAAATTTCTGTTCTCTGCGTCTCAGTTCATTGTTTTCACTTTTTCAGTATAATTTTTTGAGTGAGATTTTGGTAGTGTTCATGTGTGTTGTAGGTGGAAGAGGAGTGGGAATTGGTGATTCTTAGTAAATTAATATCACTTTATGCTAACCCTGGACCAGAATGAGGAACAAACTACTAGGCTGCTGCTTCCCTGCTCATAAAATAGGTGCCATAGGAGAACACGCACTCCTTGGCAGAGAGGCGTTGTACAGTAACACCCACTTAGCCAGCAGTTCCCTAGCAACCCAGCCCTCTGCAGAAGAGTAAAAAAAGCCTTTTTTACTTATCTTGTACCTTCTTCGTAGAAGAGGGATACAGTTACTCTGTAAGCCTGTATCATTAGCATGTTTCTAATTTTCATTTTAATAATGGTGGCTGCTCTGTAACTGCTTTCTTTAAATTTTCATAGACAGCTGTTTAGAAAGCTCCTGGTACAGGTATTTTAAGGCACAACAATGCTACAAAATTAATGTGGTTGCTTTCAAAGTAAGATGTGATAGATTACAGTTGGCAAGGAAGGAGGTAGTTGTTTTACCATTTATAAAATGTGATTAGACAAGATAAATTTTAGGATCTCTTAGATATTAGCCCTAATGAATAAGTTTTCTAATTAATTTTTCTTAGCTTCAGTTTACTCATTTTAAAAATAGGGATAGTGATACCTTCCCTGACTACCTCTCAGAATTGGTTTAAATATTTAAAATATTGGCTGGTTTGAAATATTCAAAAAAGTTGGTGTATATAAAATTTTAAATATTCAGAGAAGGTGGTTTAATATATAAAATTGTAAAATAATTTTATAAAGTACTTGGAAAGCTAAAGAATACTAGTTCTAATATTCTTAGTTTCTAGAGAAAACTAAAAAGTACTAAGAAAAGTAGTTTTTTTTTAAAGCTGCTACTGGGAACATTTACTGTCATTGTGGATGTCTCTTTTGCCCTGGAAAGTATTTTCATATTGTAACATTTTAATAATGGATAAAAGTTTTGGAGAGTATGAGCTATAAAGAAAGTGCTGTATTATATTCAACATATTTTCCAAGTTGGAGAAATATTTATAAGTTGAACAAAACTTTTGAATATCAGACAGTAACAAAATACAGACCATGATGTATTTTGGACCAGTATTATTTTTGGTCATCATTTATAAGAATTTCAATGTTCTACTAAATCCAGCAAGACTTTTAAGATAATCAATTTTAAATAGTTACTACGAGTATAATTTTGCACCAGATTGTATTTAAAGTATATATGTCATCATATATAAATATGTGTACACATTTATGTTTATATATACACACACAGACACACATATAGATGCATATAGAAAATTCTGCAAAGTAGCCTACCAGCCTTTTAGCCGTGGTTGTTTCTTAAGAGAGAAGTAGGTCGATAGGGTGTAGCGAATGAGAGTTTTCAGTGTTTGGAATTTTTCATTCAGCATCTATTACCATACCAGTTTTGTAATATTTTCCTCAAACCCAAAATATTATGTGTCTTAGCTTTGGGGAGAAAGATGGAGTTGGTCTGTTTTAATGTTATTTGAATTAAATCCTTTAGAAAAAGTGAACTTCCTTGTTAAGGGTTGGAAGACTCTTAAAACTTGATCAGTAGGCATATAAGCTTCATAATCTGTTGTCTTTAAATCTTCTTGGTTATTATTATTGGTTAGGTTGATGCTATTACATGGTTGTCTCCACGGTCATCTACCATCTTACTCAGTGACTCAGTTGTATATGTTTAGTTGGATGCTACTTGGAGGACTTTGCTTTGTTTTTGCAAACTGAGTGTTGGGGTAGCCAGAAGAACTGGGTTTGAGACATGGCTCTGTAGCTTAACACCAGTTTGAATTTAGTTAGGTCATTTACCCTAAGTTTATATATCTGTAAAATGAGAATAATAAATACTAATCTTACTGGGCCATTCTGAAGGTAAAAGTGATATAGCATGTATAATATGATAGTGCTTAATAGTTGACAGTGCCATAGAGATGAAAAGTAATATTTATTTTTAAAGTTTTTTTTATATATATATAAATTTATTTATTTATTTTTGGCTTCATTGGGTCTTCATTGCTGCGCGCGGGCTTTCTCTAGTTGAGGCGAGCGGGGGCTACTCTTCGTTGCAGTGCATGGGCTTCTCATTGCAGTGGCTTCTCTTGCTGCAGAGCACGGGCTCTAGGCACACAGGCTTCAGTAGGTGTGGCACACGGGCTCAGTAGTTGTGGTGAGCAGGCTCTAGAGTGCAGGCTCAGTAGTTGTGGTGCACAGGCTTAGTTGCTCTGTGGTGTGTGGGATCTTCGTGGACGAGGGCTCAAATCCATGTCCCCTGCATTGGCAGGTGGATTCTTAACCACTGCGCCACCAGGGAAGCCCGTAATATTTATTTTTATCTTTCTTCTTTATTATGCTACTGCGTATCTCTTTTTTTAGTTTTTGCATTTGTTGCTTATATTTCTGAAATGATTTTACTGTAAGGCCTGCTAGTCTTTTGGTCTACTTATTCTCTCTCTGATATTTAGTCTTCAGTATTTTATTCTTCATCTCTTCAACTCTTAGCTCTTCAGGAAAGACTGTAATTTTGCTTTTCTCTTCCGGGATGCAGTCCCATATCTTCTAGGTATTATGTGTACATAAAATGGCATTGTTATCATCCCAGTCTAAATTTGTCTTTCTTCTACAAACTTACTTTTAGACTTCCTCTTTATGTCGGTAGTAAAAGTGTGTTCCCAAACACTCAGATCTGAAAACTTGGAATTTTCATAAGTGTCTCTCTTTTATTTGTATCTTTTCAGTCATGAAATCCAATGAATTATTTTTAAAAATACGCTTTTCATCCTTCCCTTCCCTTTTATTCTTTTTTTTTTTTTGCATTTCACTTCTAAAATATATTTTATTTTTTTTTAAAACATCTTTATTGGAGTATAATTGCTTTACAATGGTGTGTTCGTTTCTGCTTTATAACAAAGTGAATCAGTTATACATATACATATGTTCCCATATCTCTTCCCTCTTGCGTCTCCCTCCCCTTTTATTCTTAGTACGAATACTTTGGTCCATATTTTCATAACTCCCCACTTGGTTTGTTATAGTCAGTTTTTTTTTTTTTTTTTGCGATACGCGGAGCACAGGCTCCGAACGCGCAGGCTCAGCGGCCACGGCCCACAGGGCCAGCCGCTCCGTGGCATGTGGGATCCTCCTGGACCGGGGCACGAACCCACGTCCCCTGCATCGGGAGGCAGACTCCCAACCACTACGCCACCAGGGAAGCCCGTTATGGTCAGTTTTTAATTGACTTTTATTATTCTCTGTTCTCTCTTGTTCGTACAGTAGAACGACATTTTTTAAGATTGCTAGATTAATTTTTACTAGGTTAATCTCTGAACAGCTGTTCTGTTTGAATCACTTTGTATTTTGAAAAACCATTAAGATTCCTTTACCTTCAACTGTGCAGATCTCTTTTTTTTGTTTGTTTTTTTGTTTTTTTGCTGTATGCGGGCCTCTCACTGTTGTGGCCTCTCCTGCTGCGGAGCACAGGCTTCGGACCCGCAGGCTCAGCGGCCATGGCTCACAGGCCCAGCTGCTCCGCAGTATGTGGGATCTTCCCAGACCAGGGCATGAACCCGCGTCCCCTGCATTGGCAGGCGGACTCTCAACCACTGCGCCACCAGGGAAGCCCTGTGCAGATTTCTTAACTGTGGATTTAATACTTTTTATAAGACTATTTTATAAATAAGTTATTTATAAATATTTATAAATAAATATTATCAATATGTTTGTCATAAGCATTGCATATTTGAAAATGCTATGAAATAGGACGATTTACTATATGCAAAGCTATACACTATGTATTCCCATCTTCGTGTCTTGTTTTTGGTACTTAGTGATACTCCAGTAGGAAAGCACAGCAGTCTGTTGAGATATTAATGCATTCCCATTAGGAAATAGCCACTTCTCCAATCCTTTGTGAAAATTACTGCTTGTCAAGAGATTTATTGATGAGTATGCTATATGTGTAAATAGTGTAGAAGCAGAATCACAGCTGTGACAGGAATGCTCTCTTTTTCCAATCAGTCCATTTCACTTCCACTTTCTTTATTAAACCTTTTATTTGTTGTTTCTAATTACATTTCATTTGTCTGAATACCTTCCCCAGTAGCATTTTTTATTTTGGCACTAAATTATGCCCCGTGTTCTTGTTTTCATGAGGCAAAGTCTTAAGGTCCTCATGGATCCCCCATTTTTAAATACTAGTTTGGTATGTTATTCCTTTGTTAAATGCGTATGGGAACGTGTGGGAAGAAAAAGATGCTCAGTCACTAATGGTTAAGTAAATTGTTTCCCCATACACCAGCTTTTTAATATACACACTTTGGATTAGTATCTCCAAAAAATTACCTGTGATTACATTTTGGAGAACTTTGGGATCGTTAGTGAATTGTCAAAGCTGACAGTGGTAAATCTCAGAATATGAAGAATCTGCTATGTTAGAGTAATGATGTGTCTGTGACCCTCCCTTTCCACTTCAGTAGATTGTTAGATAGTTGAGGTGAAAGGCTTTATGTTTTTATCCCCTGAAGGGCTTAATATATTGTGCATATCTACAGTAGCTTATCAGTGGATGTTGGTTTGATTTAAGTCACCCACTAGCTTTGACCTGTTAATCAGTTCAGTTTGGCTTTGTATTTCCCAGTTCTTTTTGTTCTATTTGTTTTTAGTTGATTTTGTTTTGTTTTTAGTTGGTTTTACCTTGAAAATAAAACTTGATTGATCTCAGTAAGATTATTGCGTGAGTGCTTATGATTAACTCTCAAAGTAAATTTGAAAGTAAGTACACAAGGGTGATTGTTGTACGTCAGTTACAAGTTATATTGAGATTATTTCAGAGTGAGACATTCCACTCCTTTGAAATAGTTCTTTATTTCCATGAATATTGGCATAGGATTATAGATACAGGGTTGCAGAGATTGTTAAAAGTAAAGTTTGGGGGGGATGGGAGTAAAGAGATGTATGTCATAAATCTGGCTTTGGCATTCTGCTCCTTTGAGCACAATAGATCTGTTGCATTCAGGTGAATTTAGATATGAAGAAGCTGGATAGATTATTTTTTTAGCTGTATTTGGTTACCTGATTATCTTTGGAACCTAGTAAGCTAATTTATCAAAGTTAAATCAGCTTATATTTGAATAACTAATATGTGCAAGGAAGTTTTTGCATTTAATTCTTATAGTTATGAAGTTGCAGTTATTGCAAATATTTTCTATTTGTCATGTAGCATTAGACATTTCCATATTTCTGCATTAATAATGTGTATATCAGGTTTCTATCTCTTAGTATACCTTACTAAATCTCTCTTCCTGGACATTTTTTTTTAACTGCCATATAAAATGTTGATGTAAAAATAATCATGATTATGGCCTTTTGCTTCTTAAAATGTGTAAAGTCACTGGTGAAATTTTATAGCTCTTATATATAGTGCCATACTGTCTTTTTCTTCCAGATACTGTAGTTTTCAGTTCTAAAATTTCCATTTGGTTCTTTTTTGTAGTTTCTCATTCTGTGCTGAAAACTTCTATCTTTGCATTTATTTCGGGAGTTTTCTCCTTTACCTTATTTAGAATGATTATAACTTCTTTAAAGTCCTTGACTGGTAATTCCAACATCAGTGTCATTTTGGGGTTGGCATCTGTTGATTATTTTTTCCCTTGATCAGTGTGGACAGATTTTCCAGGACAGTGAGAGAGAGAGAGAGTAAGAGTGTGTGTGTGTGTGTGTGTGTGTGTGTGTGTGTGTGTGTGTGTGTTTTGGTATGTCAAGTAAGTTTGGCTTGTATGCTAGACATTTTCAATATTGTATTGTAGTATTTTATTAAAATCCTCTGAATAATGTTGATTTTTGTTTCGCAGGTATTCAACTCGGTTTGGTTCAGGATGCAAGTTCTGTCTTGCCTTTTTGGGTGGTTCCAGTGTCAGTTCAGTTTTCAAAGCATTTCTTTTGCTGTTTAGGTGTGCCCAGCATATGTTCCACTCACTTGTCTAGGTATTGGGTAATGGTTTACATAGATATTAGTTCTCAAAGCCTCTGCTGGGCTTCTTTGGGTCTGTTTCACACAGGCACAATTTTAGGACAAGCCCAGGACTTACGTTGGGCTCCTCTCTATCTCTCTCTGGGGTTCCCATACTCTCTCCAGATCCCAGGGCATCCTTTTCCTTGTTCTCTGGCCAAAAAGTCAGGTTTCTCTCCAGGTTTAGCCTTCAGAGTGAAGTGGCAAGAGAGAGAAGAAAATGGTATTTTTGGATAGTAGGGGCCCTTTTCCTGTCTGGAGATGGCTTTTCTCTTGGCGTTTTTGGTGCTGGGGTGGCAACAGTGGCTGTCCTTTAACCTTTAGCAGGGCCTGGGAAGAAAAGGGGGAGGAGTTGTTTTTTCCCTCACCCCTGCTTCCCCAGTAGTGTGGACGATTCCTTTTACCTAGTCTTCTGGCCAGATGAAGGGGGTTTCCCCTAGTATTGTGTTTTTAATTCTGGTATTGGCTGCACCATTTAATAATGCCGGCTCTGGGATAAAAGTCCGGAAATAACGGAGGAACACAAAACACTGCGAAATTTTTTACCTTAACATCCACACACAGCTCCCCGCCCCGCTGTAACTGGTCATTATTCAAGTTTGACTCCAGTGGCTTGGTGTTCCCTTTTACAGCATCCTCAGGTAGTTGTTTTTTATATGTAGTCAGTAGGGTTTACTTGTAATCAGTGAGAAAGAGAGAGGCTACAGTTGCTTACTCCATCTTGGCTGACTGTAACTTCTATGTACCTTTTTTTTTTTTTTTTAAGAAGATGTTGGGGGTAGGAGTTTATTTATTTATTTTTGGCTGTTAGGTCTTTGTTTCTGTGCGAGGGCTTTCTCTAGTTGCGGCAAGCGGGGGCCACTCTTCATCGTGGTGCGCGGGCCTCTCACTATCGCGGCCTCTTGTTGCGGAGCACAGGCTCCAGACGCGCAGTCTCAGTAGTTGTGGCTCACAGGCCCAGTTGCTCCGCGGCATGTGGGATCCTCCCAGACCAGGGCTCGAACCTGTGTCCCCTGCATTGGCAGGCAGACTCTCAACCACTGCGCCACCAGGGAAGCCCTATGTACCTTTTTTAAGAGTATTTTTTAACCCCCCTTTTCCAGGGACTTGGGAGGGTTGTAAAAATTTGGATGTTGGATTAAAGGACCATGAAAATAAGTTCTTGTGGCCTAAATTTAATTCTTTAAATGGTAATATTTTGGGGGGGGGAGATGATAGTTTTTCTTTGCTACTAACACAGTTTTAAGCTATAACTTAGATTCTAAAATAGCTTCCTTTTTGATAGTATTTAAAACTGTAATATTAACCTTAGATGTCTGCCATGCTTGAGAAATACGATATTCTGCTTAATAATATAAAAGGTTAATTATTTATGTGAAACTGCTTATAGCCAATAGCAAAAGATAATTTATGAAGGATATAAACATTTGTATTTGTCATAATAATCTGGTTAGCACCTTTATATATCAAATTCTCGCTTTTTGTTTTTCATTTTCTTTTTTTTTTTAATTAGAGGATCTCTAACCCACCCCCCGCCAAAGTTTGGTATATAGATTTGATCTTACTGGACAGATGTTTGCATAATTCAGATTTATAATAAAAAAATAGGCATCATTTCCTTTTATAATATCTTACATTTTTAAAGAAGGGATTCTGGGGCTTCTCTGGTGGCACAGTGGTTAAGAATCTGCCTGCCAATGCAGGGGACACGGGTTTGAGCCTTGGCCTGGGAAGATCCCGCATGCTGTGCAGTAACTAAGCTCAGGAGCCACAACTACTGAGCCCACGTGCCACAACTACTGAAGCCCGCACGCCTAGAGCCCGTGCTCTGCAACAGGAGAAGCCACCGCAATGAGAAGCCCATGCACCACAAGGACAGTAGACCCCGCTTGCCCTCAACTAGAGAAATCCCATGGGCAGCAGCGAAGACCCAACACAGCCAAAAATAAAATGAATAAATTAAAAACAAAAATTAGAGAAGCTGCCATCCTTTTAAAAAAACAAAAAAAGGGATTCTAGATTTGAGATTCTGAAAAAAATGTACAATTTTGCATACTCTTCACCGTATCACATTGTTACCTTCATTATGTGCTCAACTGTACTCTGCAAAGTGTTTCTATGTGTTTATTAGAATGTTGTCCATCGCCAAAAGCAGCCCATTAGTTTCATGAGAACAGAGACTGTCTACCTGTTCTATTGGATCCATAGTGCCTGGTACTAATTGAGTATATTTGGAATGAGTGATGAATTCTTGGATTATAGATGATTTGCATTTTCTGCTGTCTTCATGCTTTTTTTGCATTTCCAGTTTTTCCATAGTAAAATATTTTTATAATCAGAAAAAAGTTATAAGATTTTTTTTTAAGGTGATTATTTTTTTATGTTCTCTCACTGGTTTTTAGGTATTATGTAACATTTCAGGTTTTGTGCTTTGGTGTTTGCAATTATTTATGTCCCCCCTCCCCCAAAGATGCATTTGAAACTTTGTTCTGCAGTTTTCATGCTGGCACAATATTTAGTGTAAAATTGGGAGTGCTGCCTTTGTTAAAAGCCTGATCTGGTGGTCCTCACAGAATATCTGTGATGTATCTTTTATTTAGCCTTTGTTCTTTAAACATTGTGATTGCTCAAGAATATTGCTACTTCAGTAGAAGTTAGCCCAAGTTTATAAAGAGCTTTGTTTCAAATACTTTTTACAAAGAAATTGACTTTAAAAAACCTTAGGAACATGTCGATATTGGTCACATTATTGTTTTAGAATGTGCTTTTCTTAATGTTGGATCTACTACTGTTAGTCTAATGCTAATGTTCTCTGGTCACATTTTGTCATGTCCTGTGAGTCTGATTTTATACGTCACTTTGTTACATGCTTGTATTATCAGATAGTTTATATTGTATTCCAAACCAAAAATAATATGGAAGATTGTGCTATGTAAAGAAAGGAGAACTCATATGTTAGGGAGTGAGAAGTTTTGGATATGGAGAATACCTAGTTTTTGACTTGTTGAGGTAAAATTTGTAATGAGGTGTATTGGTTCTCAGGTATTAAAATTGGTGAATATTATGCTCTTTAAAATGACTATCAGTGAAACAAGTCTCTTATTTACTTTTTTTATATATATATATAAATTTATTTATTTTTATTTTTGGCTGTGTTGGGTTTTCGTTGTTGCGCGAGGGCTTTCTCTAGTTGTGGCCAGCGAGGGCTACTCTTTGTTGCGGTGCGCAGGCTTCTCATTGCAGTGGCTTCTCTTGTTGTGGCACGCGGGCTCAGCTGCTGTGGCTCACAGGCTCAGCAGTTGTGGCTCACGGGCTTAGTTGCTCTGCAGCATGTGGGATCTTCCTGGACCAGGGCTCAAACCTGTGTCCCCTGCATTGGCAGGTGGATTGTTAACCACTGCACCACCAGGGAAGCCCTCTTACTTACTTTTTATTCCTATATGCAAAATACTGAATTTCTATTTTTAAAGTTAGGAAAAGATAGAGAACTGTTTTATTTTGAAATTTTAATTTCTGTTGAATACTTTGAATTATAAAAATGGTTTTTGCAAAAATATTTATGAAAAGTAAAAAAATCTATACAGTCAAGTTAGAAAATTAAGATAAATCGTTCACAGCTTTCTTCTACTTTATTTATTTTCTTTTGCTGTGTAACACATTGCCACAAACTTAGCTTGCGGCTTAAGCACCATGTACTTATTTCACAGTTTCTGTGGGTCAGGATCAGGCACTGGTTAGCTGGGTCCTCTGCTGATGGGCTCACTAGGCCAAAGTCAGGGCGTCAGCCAGGCAGGCTGTGCTCTCATTTGAAATGTGTGGTCCTCTGCCCAGCTCATCCAGATTGTTGGCTTAATACAGTTCCTTGCCATTGTAGGACTGAGGTCTCCATTTTATTTGCTGGCTATGGGCTGGGTGTCTTTCGGAGTTCCTAGCAGCCACCCTCAGGTCCTAGTTGCCTTGTAGCCTTCTTATGTGTGTCTTCACATGGCTGTGAGAGGGAGCTAGTTCTCTGGTGTCTCTTCTTAGAAGGACAGTAATTTTATTGGATAAGGCCTTCACTCTTATGACCTCATTTAACCTTAAATACAATACCTCCATAAAGACCCTATTTTCAAATAAAGTTGACCCTTGAACAGCACGGGTTTGAACTGTGAGGGTTCACTTATATGTGGAATTTTTTCAGTGGTAAATGCTACAGTACTAAACAACCCGTGGTTGGTTGAATCCACGGATACAGAACCATAGATATGGAGGGCTGGCTATAAGTTATATGTGGGTTTTTGACTATGTGGAGGGTCATCACCCCTAATTCTTGCATTGTTCAGTGGTCACTGCATAGTCACGTTAGGCATTGGGACTTCAACATATGAAATTTGGGGGAGAGATACTGTAGAAGGCCAGGGTTGGCAAGTGGAGTTAAAACAAGATTGTATTAAAATGTAATTGTTACATTTTTCAGAATAACGTATGCATGTAGTTTCTTTTTAAGTACAAAAGAGATTTTATTGGAAGCTCTTTCTTCTCACCCTGTGCTGGATCTCCAAAAAGAACAGTGTTTTAATTCATAACACTTCTGATGATAACCTTCATATCACTAAGCAATAATTTTATATGTGTTTCTTTAATGGTCAATTTTAGACAGTGACATTTTGCAACGGTAGGTGAGGCATTAGTTCACTTGTGCTGGTCTTGCCCTCTGAATACCTTGTTTTTTTTTTTTTTTTTTTTTGCGGTACGCGGGCCTCTCACTGCTGTGGCCTCTCCCACTGCGGAGCACAGGCTCCGGACGCGCAGGCTCAGCGGCCATGGCTCACGGGCCCAGCCGCTCCGCGGCATGTGGGATCTTCCCAGACCGGGGCACGAACCCGTGTCCCCTGCATCAGCAGGCGGACTCTCAACCACTGCGCCACCAGGGAAGCCCTGAATACCTTGATTTTGAATGGTGAGACTGGATTTTTGCAGGGCAAATTATTTCCCTCTTTGGCTGTATCTGTGTGTTTTGGGGCTTGCGGTTTTCTCTTTGTTTCATCAGTTAACCAGTCCTTTTATGACATTTCCATTTTCTGGAAATTTTCTTGTCTGCTTATTCTGTTCCCATTCCCATTCTACTTTTTATTGTGAGTTTTAAATACCTTTAAAAAATTATTCCTTTTTTATCCTGCCAGTAAGAAGAAGAAAAGGAAAAGGTGGTCAGCATGCTATCTTGAATTGAAAGTACCAAGATTGTGTTGGATCCAGGAACTTTTGTGATTGTCTGATTTCTTAGGAGATTTGAAGGATCCTAACTCTAGTACTCTCAAGGCCCTGAAGGACCATTGTAGAGAAAAATGAATTGGATTGATTAATATTTTAGGTTCACACTTAAGGTTAATTCATATTGGACATAGAATCAACCTTGAAGGCATAAGATTAATCTGTAAATGAGCAAGATTTTACCCCAATTTAATGGTTCTCTTGGGTTTGTCAGGTCACATGTTTTTTTGTTGCACTCTTCCAGGGTCATGGTAGAATTCATTTAATATTGCTCAAATTGGGAAAGGCACTAAAATTTTTGAAGTGGAGAGTTTGCTCGAAATAAAAAGCATGAAGTACAACATTTTGTTAAATTTTGGGTAATGAGCCTTACTCAGTGCATAGATGAGGAAAGGCCTCAATACACTTGGCAGGACGTGAGAGTGTCGTGTTTATCCAAAAACAAACAAAGTGGAGTGTTTGTAGGATTGAGAAATAAAATTGCCCAATATCGGGTTGACCTGGTTTTGTAAAAAGGTTATGTTGGAACACACCCTGCCCATTCATGTGAGTTGTTTGTGGCTGCTTTCTTTACCCAGGGGTAGTGCTGAGTACAGGCATACCTCAGATGTTTCGGGTTTGGTTCTGGACCACCACAATAAAGCAAATTTTGCAATAAAGCAAGTCACATGAATTTTTGCTTTCCCAGTACATATTAAAGTTATGTTTACACTATACTAGTGTGCAGTAGCATTCAGTCTAAAAAATGTACATACTTTGTTTTTAAAACTTACTGCTAAAAAATACCATCATCTCAGTCTTTGGCGACTTGTAATTTTTTTGCTGGTGGAGGGTCTTGCCTCACTGTTGATGGCTGCTGACTGATCAGGGTGGTGGTGCTGAGGCTTGGGATGGCCATGGTAATTCCTTAAAACAACAGTGAAGTTTTTGCTGCATGGATTGACTCTTCCTTTTACAAACAATTTTTCTGTAGAATGCAGTGCTTTTTTAAAGCAGTTTTCCATAGTAGAACTTTCAAATTGGAGTCAGTCCTCCGAAATCCTGCCTAATCAACCACGTTTATGTAATATTCTGTATCCTTTGTGGTCATTTCAGCAGTCTTCACAGCATATTCACCAGGATAGAATTCTGTCTCAAGAAACCACTTTCTTTGCTCATCCATAAGAAGCAACTCCTCATTCTTTAAAATTTTATCATGAGATTGCAGCAATTCAGTCACATCTTCAGGCTCCACTTCTAATTCTACTTCTCTTGCTATTTCTACCACATCAGCAGTTACTTCCTCAGTGAAGTCTTGAACCCCTCGAAGTCAACCATGAGGGTTGGAATCAGCTTCTTCCAAACTCCTGTTAACGTTGATGTTTTGACCCTTTCCCATGAATCATGAATATTCTCAATGGCATCAAGAATGGTGAAACCTTTCCAGAAGGTTTGCAATTTACTTTGCCTAGATTCATGAGAAGAATCACTCTCTATTGCAGCTATAACCTTACGAAATATATTTCTTAATAAGACTTGAAAGTTGAAATGACACCTCAATCCATGGGCTGCAGAATGGATGTTGTGTTAGCAGATGAGAACATTAATCTCATTGTACATCATCAGAGCTCTGGGGTGACCAGGTGCATTGTCAGTGAGCAGTAATATTTTGAAAGGAATTTTTTTTTTTCTGAGCAGTAGGTCTCAACAGTGAGCTTAAAATATTCAGTATGCCATCTTGTAAATAGATGTGCTGTCCTCCAGGTTTTGTTATTCCATTTAGAGAGCACAGGCATAGTAGATTGAGCATAATTCTTCAAGGCGTGTAGGATTTCCGCAATGGTAAATGAGCATTGGCTTCAGCTAGTCACCAGCTGCATTAGCCCCTAACAGGAGAGTCAGCCTGTCCTTTGAAACTTTGAAACCAGGCATTGACTTCTCCTCTCTAGCTAGAAAGTCCTACATGGCATCTTCTTCCAGCATAAGGTTATTTTGTCTACATTGAAAATCTGTTGTTTAGTTTAGCCACTTTCATTAATGGTCTGAGCTCGATCTTCTGGATAACTTGCTGCGGCTTCTCCATCAGCACTTGCTGCTTCTCCTTGCACTTTGATGTTATGGAGAAGATGGCATCTCTCCTTAAATCTCATGAATCACCTCTGCTAGCTTCACACTTTTCTTCTGCAGCTTCCTCTCCTCTCTCGGCCTTCAGAGAATTGAAGAGAGTTAGGGACTGGCTCTGGATTTGGCTTTGGCTTAAGGGATGTGGTGTCTGGTTTAATCTTCTATCCAGACCACTGAAACTTTCTCCGTATCAGCAGTAAGGCTGCTTTGCTGGCTCATCATTCACGTATTCACTGGAATAGCACTTTTAATTTCCTTCAAGACCTTTTCCTTTGTATTCACAACTTGACTGTTTGGTGCAAGAGGTCTATCACCCTGCCTCCTTCACTGACACAGGGTTGCAAAGCACGGTGAAATGAAATATGCCTGTTGTGCGATAGCAAGTGTGTAGCCTCCAAAGCCTAAAATATTTACTGTGCTGACCCCTGGCCTAATCAATAATGGACAACTTAAAAACTCTTCATTAGAAATGAGTTTTTTGGGGGAGTAGCCAGCAGCCACTGAGAAATCTCCGTTTAGGTTAAAGATTTCTCAAACCTTGATTGAAGTCATTAGAAACTGATTTGATTTGAAGAAGTTGTTTTCACATCTAAAAATGTGCATTTCATGTGGTACATACAAGTGATAGAATAGAAAATTTAAATGTTACTGATTGAAAGAGCACTCTGCAATGTAACTGAAAGGAGTGGAAAAACAAAAGAATGAATGAGTTAGACTGAAAGCCCAGGCTGTTGTTTAGTATCTTTCCTTTGAATCCGTAAGTCTTGAGTAGCCAAAGGAAGGACACGTCAGGACTGGGACTTCATTAAATTTTAGTAAAGGCATTCTGTGAAGAATTAGATGAAGTGATCTATGCCTCTTTTCTGGCTGTCAGATTTAATAAAGAAATGAGATTTTAGAGAATCTAAATAAATGGTTAGTTGGAAGCACATGTATTCAGTGGGCCTTTGAAAAGTACTTAATTGCTTAGTATTTTTCTAAGTAATACCTTAAGTTTCTGCAGTATTAAAAAGAGGGTCTCTCAGACATCCCTGGTGGTGCAGTGGATAAGAATCCACCTTCCGATGCAGGGGACACGGGTTCAAGCCCTGATCAGGGAACTAAGATTCCACATGCCGAGGGGCAGCTAAATCTGTGCACTGCAGCGGCTGAGCCCCCGCGATCTGGAGCCTGCACGCCATAACGAAAGATCCTGCATGCTGCAGCGAAGACCCCGAGTGCCGCAACGAAGACCTGACACAGCCAAATAAATAAAAGTAAATAAATAAATTTAAAAAAATAAAGAGGGTCTCTGATAAGAGCTGACTTTTCATGCTGTTGAAATGTTTTACAAGTCTAAGCTATATTTTCCCTACATCATTCTCCCAACCTCCCCCCCGCCCAATAAAAAAAGGAAGGAAGAAAGAGAGCAAAGTTTTTGATCTGCTAGAATATGGACCAGTGCTTGATTGAAACTTTAGGGCTTTACCACACAAAATGAAAGAAGTAATGTATTGTCAACTATAGGAAGACCCTGGTGCCTCTTCATTGCCCCAGTCATATAAATTACTATGGAATGTACCTTCAGGTACCTGAGTGAATAAATGTTTGATGCATACTTTAATATTATTCATTTAAATGGAGAATGCCTCCAAAGAGAAGGATTTTAATTTAATAATGGCTAACCCTGTTGAGTGACTTAAGTATGTTCTAAAAGCTTTATATGCAATGTTTCTGTAAAATGAGTATTGCTTCTGTTTTCTAAACGAGAAAACTAAGGTTCAGAGGTTTAGCAACTTTGTATTAAGGTAACATAGTTGGAATTAAAATCCAGGTCTTTCTGTGCAAAGCTTGTACAATGCTGTGTCTTATATGTACTTGTTCATTTTAATTTATTCTTAACAAATTCTTATTCTCAACGAATTCTTATTCTCTGCCAGACACCGAGGATACAGTTTGGACAAAGGGGGAAAAAAAATCTAAGCATAAAAGGCAGAGTTTCTCTTCTTAGAGCTTATTCTTTAGTAGGAGAGGGCAGGTCTGGATCTCAGATGGGCTGCAGTCTGGGCCTGCTAAGAACTTCTGGGAAATTGACCTTTGCTTTACACAGCTTGCTGAAAACACTGTGTTGATGTTGTTTTGCACCTAGTGAGGTGATTGGCATACAGTTAGATTTTCTAAAACAGACAGGTAGGAATTGAGGCCATGAGTATATTAAAATTCCCTGTGAGTTTGACAGAGGTAGCTTCTTAAATGATCTGATGGGATCCTAACCCCGGTTGGGCAGTATCATCAACAAGTGGACACCTCTGTGGGAACTTAAAGGGAAAGACGTTTATACTTCTCCCAAGGTTGATTTCAGTTTGGACAGCTCTTGGTGTTCAGTTAGTGTCTTATTGCTTAAACTGCATTAAAGGAACTTATATCCTTTGTCTCAAGGATGTCAGTCTTTGTCACCCTTTGGGACAGTCCTTTTAAAAGTCAAATATTAGTTAAATAATCATGCAAGTAAGTGTCAAATTCTGTGATGAATGCTTCAAAGGTGAGTGACAGTACAATGAGGGTATAAAAGGTGGTATAGGGGCTTCCCTTGTGGCGCAGTGGTTGAGAGTCCGCCTGCCAACGCAGGGGACACGGGTTCGTGCCCCGGTCCGGGAAGATCCCACATGCCATGGAGCGGCTGGGCCCGTGGGCCATGGCCGCTGAGCCTGCGCGCCCGGAGCCTGTGCTCCGCAACGGGAGAGGCCACAACAGTGAGAGGCCCACGTACCGCAAAAAAAAAAAAAAGGGTGGTATAGCTCTGGTTGGGGAGTTGTAGGGAAGGCTTTCCGCATTAGGTGATGCTTTAACTAAGATGAATGAGTATGCATAAACTAGTAGGGAGGTCCTAGTTCTATTCCAAATAGAGGAAACAAGCCCATTTTTAAAGGCTCTGTGGCAGGGAACTGAAAAAAGACCGTTGTGCCTAGGGCAGAGAGCTGGGGAGAGGAGCATGGTGTGAGATGAGACTGGAAAGGTAGACAGGAATTAGATCAGGCAGGGGCCTTGTATGTGTAGATTTTTGTGTATCTCCAAAGAGTGGGAAGTCATTGAACCTTTTAGGGTGGTAGAGGAAGTGGGTGAGTATCAGTCACCTGATCAGATTAGTTTTTGAAAAGATAGACATGCTATCACAATGTGCGAGATGAAGGTAATTTGGACTGTGGTCATGGTAGTGGTTGGAGGAAGAAGAGGCACACATGGAGGAAACTGGGTAAAAATCAATAGAATTCAGTGATGAATAGGTTATAAGGGCTGCTGGAGCAAAGACTATAGAGCAGCGGTCCCCAACCTTTTTGGCACCAGGGACTGTTTTCGTGGAAGACAGTTTTTCCATGGACGGGGTTGGGGGGCCGGGATGGATGGTTCAGGCGGGAACAGGAGTGATGCGGAGCAGCAGATGGAGCTTCGCTCACTCGCCCCCCGCTTGCCTCCTGCTGTGCGGCCCGGTTCATAACAGGCCATGGACCACTGCTGTCCCGCCCCGGGGGTTGGGGAGCCCCGCTCTAGAGGACTCCCTAGTTGTTAACCAACCAGTGTTGTTTTGAGTTGCTTTGCAAGTCTGTTCAGGTTGTTTTTGCGATGTTCTGAGGGCCAAAGCTTAGTTTCCAGGCTTCTAGTTAATATCTTATAGCATTGTAGTTAAATTCCCAGCATCATTTAATACCAGTTTTCATCAGTATTTATTTAAGCTTAGTTATTTGTCTTTTGCCTAATTCCCCCACCTTGTCTTCATCCGTTTTCTCTCTAAGCAGTATTATTATCCTTTGCGTATATGAGAAATCTTAAAACAAAAATTTGGGGCGGGGGGGTGGGATTATTGCTAAATATTAGATCTCTTGACTTCTAAAAACAATTATATTGAGATGTAATTCACATACCACGCAATTAACCAATTGAAAGTGTATAATTCAGTGGTGTTTAGTATGGTTGTGCAGTCATCACCACAGTCAATTTTAGAATATTTTTGTCACTTAAAAAACATGCTTTACTCATTAGTTATCACTCCTCATTTCTCCCCAGCTCCCCCAGCTCTAGACAATCACCAATAGATTTGCCTTTTCTGGACATTTCATATAAATGCAATTCTGTAACATGTTTTAAATATGGCTTTTTAAACTGAGCATGTTTTCAAGGTTCATCCATGTTGTAGCATGTATCAGTACTTCATTCCATTTTCATGGCTAATATTTCACTGAATGGGTAGAAGAAATTTTGTTTATCCATTCCTCAGTTGATGGACATTTAGGTGGTTTCCACTTTTTAAATGAATTTTTTATGAATAATGCTGCAGTGACCGTTTGTGTACAAGTTTTTATGGGAACGTATATTTTCACCTCTGTTGGGTATATACCTGGGAGTGGAATTGCTGGGTCATATTGCATATTATTTTTTTTTTGAAAAACTGCCGAAATGTCTTCCAAAGCTGCTGCACCATTTTACATTCCCATTAGTAATGTGGGTAAGGGTTCGTTTCTCTACATCCTTGCTAACACTTGTCTTTTTGATTATAAGCAAGTAAGTGTAAAGTGATAATCTCATTGTGGTTTTGATGTGTATTTGCTTGATGGCTAATAATGTTGAACTTGATTTTTAAAAGAAAAGCAGCACTTTAATTTCACTGAGGATATAAAAATAGAAATGGTTGGTAATTTCATGTAATTTCTTAGAGACCAGTTTTGCTGTATTTAAAATTTGTTCTTCTTTTTCATCAGTTGTATTCCCTGAATGACTACAAGCCACCCATTTCTAAAGCGAAAATGACCCAAATTACTAAAGCAGCCATCAAAGCTATTAAGGTGAGTAACACCTTTTATTCTTGTGTTTTTCAAAGGAAATACTACACTAATATTTTGCAGGAGGGATGATTTTCATAGATTATATGTTGTCTTCCTCTTTTCAGAGTCAGTACATGTTCAAGAGAAAAAACGCAAAAATGAAAATCTGTCACCTGCAAACTCTCTCACCTAGAGATAAACACTTAATATCTTGATAAATATTGTTCCATAAACTTGGAAGCAATCATTTTCCCTTATTTTTCTTAGGTAAGATTTTAGATGTAGCCACATTGTGGAGAACGTGTTTAACATTGTTATTTGTCACACTGACTTTACAGAATCTTGAAATACAAGTTAAGAAAAGGTTTCTTTAAAAAAATTAATGTATTCTTTTTCTTATTGATTGTATTATAGATTTAAAAATGGGCCATTATGGAAAATAATTGGGTTTCATTGTACATAGGACATTTAAACTGTGGGAAGAGGCCACAGGTATTTAGCCATTGTTCTGATAACAGTGGTTTTGATTTATGGATACTTCTGAAAATCTCAGGAAAAGGTTGGGTCATCTCTAGAGAAATACACATATGTACAGAATTTTGCATAAAATTTCTTGGTTTTAGGGACCTTATGAAGCTCGACCATAGACATCTCTCCAAAATGTTCTTGTCCCCAAAGCTAAGACTCCCTGCTCTAGTAGGGTTGTTAAAATTGAGAATGAGTGAGTGCTTATTTTTAATTAAGTAGGTATTAACCTATAGATATTTGGTGATACGTTTTTCTGCTCTGAGCATTAGCTCATAACCAGAAGCACCATTATTTAAATAAATTGTCTTTTTTGTTTTTTTGTTTGTTTTTGGCCACACTTCGCTGCTTACGGGATTTTAGTTCCTCGATCAGGGATCAAACCCAGGCCCCGGCAGTGAAAGCGCCGGAGTCCTAACCACTGGACCACCAGGGAATTCCCTGAATAAATTGTCTTTGACTAATAACATTTATCTGTTAGATTTAACAAATTCTTTACAGAGAATCACTACTAGGAGAAAATTTAGGTAGTTGATTTTGCAGTGTTCTAATGCCCCAAACTTAGTTTTCAAACTTATAATTAATATCTGATAGTATTATAGTTCAAATCCCTGTATTTATATGCACAATATCAAAGAGGGGATAAGGACAGTGACCAGTAAACACCTTAAGATAGAGAATTCTTCAAAGAAGTGATTTTTCAGTTTATCTGATAGACTCAATATAGAACGTTAGTCTCTTCTGCTTGCTTTATACCCTTCTTCATTGTGATCTGATTTTTATGGTCATGATCCTGAGAGTATGCGAACGTGTATATTATTATCATTTTTATTCTGAAAATTAATAATTCATGCATTTAATATAACCTTTTGTTGAACAGAATACTTTTTAATTAGAAGACTCTAAGGAATAGGTATTAACATTATTTCCATTTTTCACTTGTTGGAAGGGTCTAAGAGAAGTAATTTGCAACAGTCAGAATAAAATCAGCTAGATTTTGATCTTCTCTCAATTAGTCTAAACATGTTATACTGTACTATTTTGATTTATTGGTACTGTCTTAATGTTTTTAATTTTGAAGAAACACAAACATGTTGCATAATATAATGAGCAACACATAGCCTCTTAGATTCACCAGGTGTTAATATCTTGCTACATTTGGTTTATTTCTACACACGCGCGGGCGTGTACACACACACACACACACACACACACACACACACTGAAGCACGTACATACACACTTTCACGTTTTTTTGGCTGAATCATTTGAGAGTTCGTTTCAGTGTTCATTCAGACTAGCACATAGTCCCTAAATACTTGAATTTGAATGTCCTAAAGCAAAGAGATTTCCTAGGTAACCAAATACACATCACATGCAAGAAATTTCACTTTGATACAATATTATTATCTAATATGTAATCTACACTTTCATTTACCAGTTGTCTCAGTATTAACTTTAGCACCTGCACCTGTGCATTTTCAGGATCCAGTCGAGATCCTGTCATTTATTTATCCTGTCACCCAGCCTTTTTGCTTTGTTTTGTTTTTGTTTTCTTTTTCATTACATTGACATTTTTGAAGAGTTCAGACCAACTTTTTTGCAGTACTGTATTAATTTAAACTGCATTTGATACATATGTAAGTTGATATTTGAACTGCCTTTTAAATCAGATTTAGATGATATTGTGTTTCATATTAAGGTAAGTCATTGGCTTTCTATCAATGTTTAGAGACATGATTATTTTTCTGGGTGCTTGTTAACATTGCACACTGTCAACAAAACTTCTGATAACCTATTGTGGAAGAAGGCCTATGTGAGTTGAGTATCTTTGAATTAACCGTAAGTTGTTTTATGAAGTAACTAGAAGCAAGAAGCACTGCCGAGATGTCTTCCAGAAAAATTAATATTTAATAAAAACCACTCAGTGTGTAATTACTATTTTATATATTGATTTTAAATGTTTAGTTACTTATAAAGTGCCTAATAACTTTTAAGTAGTTTGGCTTTTTTTTGCTTGAGTAACTTAAACTGTAGCATAAACTGTTACTTTGTAGTAAGGAAACTTTTATTGTAGATTTTGATTTGGTGAATATGAATAATGAGATTTTCCTTTATTTTTTTAAAATACGCCTTTTTATATACATTTAGTTAGTTAGTTAGTTGGTTGGTTGGTTGGGCCAGGTCTTAGTTGCGGCATGCGAACTCTTAGTTGCAGCATGCACGTGGGATCTAGTTCCCTGACCAGGCATCAAACCTGGACCCCCTGCATTGGGAGCGTGGAGTGTTAACCACTGCACCACCAAGGAAGTCCCAGTTTTCCTTTGTTTTTGACTTTATAAATGTTGGCTTTCTTGCTGCAGTTCAGTTGAAAGTTCTTGTGTCTCTTCAGTCTAAGGGGATGTCCCTAAAGAGCATAATTCATGGGATCAGAAATATAAATAGAAGTACAATTCAGGACAGTTTTTTTTAAACAGAAATGTGCTGATTGTGCAGTTGCCATTGAGCTATTAAAATTAAATTAGGTACAAATTCCAGATAATTTTTGTTTAACCTGTAATTTTCATCTAATTTTTTTCACGTTTATTCATAGTGTTGTTTCATAAAACTTAAATCTAAGTTTTCACATAATCGATAGAAGCCCATTTCTAATTTTTAATGTGTGTGCTCACTTCTCTTCCTGCTGATTCGTTTTGGCTGATCCTTTAGAACATTATACATCTCTGTGTTTTGTTATATATACGTGCAGTTCCATTTTCCAGGAGAAGCAGAGGAAGATAATGAAGTTGAAAACATCTCCCTTGCACACATTTATTAATGCTCTTTATTTTCAGGTACTTGATTTTTCTAGTACTAACCTAATTTAGCCAATAAAACGATACTAAAGGAGAGCTTTGCTTTTTTTCCAGGAAGGAAGAATGTACATCTACCAGTGTCTTACCACCAGTATTTTGCTGTCAACCTAACTATTTGTGAAAGTTTGCTTTCTTAAAGACTGTAATAGAATTCTTTTGTATCTGTGTTAACGTAACACACTTTGGATATACTGATCATACACCTACTTGAAGAATCCCTTTACTAATCATAGCTAGTTTAATCATGAATTTAGTCAAAATTCATGATTAAAATTCATTGCTTTGATAGACCTTTGAAGCTATGTTAAACCGTATGTTTAGCAGGAAGGTTCTAATCAAACATTTAAAACCACATTTCTTTTTTTTCTTTTAGTTTTATAAACATGTGGTACAGAGTGTTGAGAAATTCATTCAGAAAGTAAGTATATAATTTTCTATATATACGCTAAATGTTCTGTAACTATAGATTAATGGCCTGCACTCTTCTCTTTTAAATCAAATACCCAAGTTTAAATTGTTTTGATGGACTGTTCAGAAGTGATTCCATTTGTTTTAATATCTGATTAAGAGTTAAAATGAAAGTGCTTTTTGGATAATTCTAAAAACAAAAGCTTTTAGATAGATGTTTTTGTTAATTTGCGTTGCCGTAGTGAGCATCCGTCCCTTGAAGAAAATGTTTCAATATGATTGATTTTTTTAAAATTTATTAATTAATTAATTTATTTTTTGGCTGCATTGGGTCTTTGTTGCTGTGCACGGGCTTTCTCTAGTTGCGGCGAGCGGGGGCTACTCTTCGTTGCGGTGAGCAGGCTTTTTGTTGCGGTGGCTTCTCCTGTTGCAGAGCAGGGCTCTAGGCACGCGGGCTCAGTAATTGTGGTTCGTGGGCTGTAGAGCGCAGGCTCAGTAGTTGTGGCGAACGGGCTTCGTTGCTTCGCGGCATATGGGATCTTCCTGGGCCAGGGCTTGAACCCGTGTCCCCTGCATTCGCAGGCGGACTCTTAATCACTGTGCCACCAGGGAAGCCCCCCAATATGATTGATTTTTAATGAAATTATAGATTCATTATTTTTTATAGCCTTTAAAGAAATTCTCCCGTGTTATTTGAAGCTGAATGCTTAGAGAGCAGTCTTCCTTTTAGATAAGATGTGGTAAAATGTAGTAAAAATACCAGCCACTTTCCTTCTGCTGATTCATTTTGTCTCATCCATTAGGGCATTACACATCCTACATCTTATTATATAGACCTGAAGTTCCATTTTCCGGGGTAAGCAGAGGGAGATGAAGTTGAAAACAGCTGTTTGGCATACACTTAGTAATTTTTTTTGTAACCAGGGCCCGAGGTGACTAGATTATATTTCTTTGCCCCTTTGTGATCAGTGCCCTATTGGTGCCACATTTTTTTGGGAGGAGTACATAACTTTTATAACTTGTAATATTGTACTGTAGGATATCTGTAATTGAATTTAGGTTTTGTATTCTGCCCATTGTTCATGCCTAGATGTAAGCAGAACCAGTTTGAGGATCAGAGGTAAATGGCATTAAGGACTTGGCAAGGTTGCAGTGTGTTTCTTGAACGAAAATAGTTGACTGGAGCATGAATCAAAGTGATATTACTGTGTCACTAAACTAGCTAGATAATCTTGAATAAATCAGTTAACCTTTATGTGATTCAGCTTTTTTTCTCTTAAAGTCTTGTTCTCTCAAAACTTAAAGAATTGGTAAAACATATTTTGAGGTGAACAACTCGTGAGTTGAAGCTTAAGGCATGGGGTAAAATAACACGTATGCTGTGTTTTAGGTAAATCCAACTAGAAAATACAAATGTTGGTGATTGGAAAATTTCATTGTTCTAAAGCTTTTAAAAATCTTTTTCAAAAGGTTCAGTGTCTATAAACAGTGCTTCTTAAACTACTTTTGTGCACAGGAATTACCTAGAGATCTTGTTGAAATGCAGGTTCTGTTTCCCTAAGTGTGGGTTAGTTAGGCTCTGATACAACCTCGGCAAGTTAGGCTCTGGTTAAAAAGTTTCTCCTGAGAGAAGACCTTGTGAAGAACTGAATGCTGTGGCTGTCTCAGAATGGTTCCTTTTCCTCTCCTTCCTTTGGAAGCATGCTCTATTCACTGTGAGAATTCATTTGGTATTAGGTATAACTGTTTCCTGAGACCAGCCCTCTTTTCTTACATGCTCCTGTCAGCATCATTTAGTGCTTTGTAAGTACAGCCACAATTGTTATTCAAAGTGTAAAAAATACCTCGTGACATTGGAGTCTTAGGAATTCTTGTGTTTTCAGTACTGCCAGAACTTGAAAAAGAGATTGAAAACATTTCAGATTTTTTGGTCTTAATTCGCCTCTCAAGTTTCTAGTTGGTGACTTAGCCAAGTTTACCAAATATTGTAATCTTAAAACTTCTACAACATTTAAATCGTACATAATTTTTTTTTGCCATTTTATGTGGCAGACACATAAAAATGCCTAGTCTGTCAGTGAAGGAAATTCTGTACCATAACACGTTAATATAGTGTTTCTAAAGATATTGTGGAAGAAGAATTATCTTTATAGCTTAATAATAAAACTGCTAACATTTTTGAAGCTTTGGAATCTTCACAGTAGGCGAGGAAGGCCCATTTATTGTGTTATGTACTCATGATTCTTATGTATTGTGAGTTTATAATCGAGTTTTTATTATAAATCAGAGAAAAAGGTGTATTTGTTTAAACAAAACTCACTGCATTAATCACTTTTATTACTTACCATTCAGTATTAATTTTAATAACTCTTACCAGCAACTTATAAATTTTATTTAGCCTTAGTCTCAAGATAATCATTTCTGTAAAGTAATAGATTATATATCAGATTATTTTATCTGTGTTTTCGGCATTGGGAAATAGATGATTTTTAACAGAGTTGTCTTGCTTTTCATTAAATTTAAAAAAATTTCTTTTCTTTACTGGATGTATTATTTGCCTGGCTAGGTGAATATTTCTTTGAATGTATGGTAGTCAAAGGAAAATAGCCTTGGCCAGTTATATGAACTGAGGGACAGATATGCTAGATTTGGGGAGGAACGTGAGGGAAAAAACTATTTCAGACTTTTAAAACAGTAACTTTCAATAGAGCAGACAGGTTTTTTTGTTTTGTTTTTTTTTTGCGGTACGTGGGCCTCTCACTGCTGTGGCCTCTCCCGTTGCGGAGCACTGGCTCCGGACGCGCAGGCTCAGCGGCCATGGCTCACAGGCCCAGCCGCTCCGCGGCATGTGGGATCCTCCCGGACCGGGGCATCGTGTCCCGTGTCCCCTGCATCGGCAGGCGGACTGTCAACCACTGCGCCACCAGGGAAGCCCGAGCAGACAGTTTTGAAACTTTTTGGTAGGTTAAACCTAAAACTTTAATGTCCAGTCACCAGCATTACTGCCCTTTTATTAAATGTTTCAAGTACTAAACAGCCAGAACCTTGCAGTAGACACTTGTGAATTGGTGCTAAAGGTCTCTTCATTTTCTTAATAATGACCTTAAAGAGAAGGTTCTTAAAAGGGATTTGAAGGAACAAATGAAGAATCATCTAGTCTTTTTGCAGAATGAAATCACTCATTGTCTTGACTGAAAATCCTGTTTAGAAGCATGTATGTCTGTGTTGGAGGTAGATTGAGGATCCTTTACCCACTGGTCCTTGGGTTTCCAGGAAGTTTTTCAAGAATGCAATTTTGATTTAGTCCATATATGATTTCTATGAAATTACTTTGGGTGAAATACCAAATTACACCCAGAATTTGACCCTGCTTTTTGCAGCCATAATTTCATTTTTATCAGTATATGTTTGGGAGGCAGGTGTTCTTATGCTTCTGGATATGGAAGAAATCGAAGCAGTGAGCTTGATAGTGAAAGGATTCTTCCTTGTGCTCTGGAAAGTAGGAGACTTTCATATTCTTCAGATTGGGTAATGGGTAAGGTTGAGAAACATTGATCAGTGGAGTAGCTAAAAAATGTTTTCATAGGATAGATTCCTAGAATCATAATGGTAGTGTCTTGTCTTTTGTATAGGTGTGGTATTTGAGAAAAGTTTTGAAACTTTGGGTTCATTGTGTTTGGAGTGTTACAATTTGTCATTTGATTTGTACCTTCATTAGTACAGAAATCCTTTCCCTATATGTTTCAGACGAAGTCTAAGGCATGTTGGCAATGCTTTTACCAGTACTTTTCTTTCCTGAATTTGCTGCTTCCTTTTATTTGGCTTTTCAAAATCATTAAACATTTCTTTTTATTATAACAGTACCTTATCTTTTGTTTTTTATTGTTCAAGCCAGTTACTCAGCGCTATTTCAGAACTTAGGTGATTGGCAGTTGAACTGAATATGTAGAGTAGCCAAAGTAGATTCTTTCAAATACCATTCCAGAGACAGACGGTGTGGAATAGTCAACCTCGAATGTTCATCACCTCAGTATGAGCAGTGTTTTTGTGTTTGTACAGGATTTGTGGTGACATTTGTATATCAAGAATTTTAACCTTCTCATTTGCTTCCCTTCCCACTCTTCTTTTTTTCTTCAGTGTAAACCAGAATACAAGGTACCTGGACTTTATGTTATTGACTCTATTGTACGACAATCTCGACATCAGTTTGGTCAAGAAAAGGATGTGTTCGCACCCAGATTTAGTAATAACATCATTAGCACTTTCCAGAATTTATATCGTTGCCCTGGAGATGACAAGGTATGCTGCCTTTTTTCTTTTTTCTTAAGTCACTACAGTAATTACCTTTTTTGTCTTAATGAGACTCTTTACATTATCTTAATTTTATCATTTTATGTTATTGTTTACTCTTTGTTATTCCGCATTTGAATATTTAGTTATCGCACTCTCCATGTTCCTCTTTGTTATTAGACTTTTCTTAAACAGAGTGGAAAGATATAGTTGATTTTGCTACTTTTTAATTTATTGAAGCAGTTGGTGTTAAAGAAACTGGCTCTAATAAGCATTTGGAATTATCCTAAAATCTTACTTATTTACACGCACAACCAATTCAGAATTTTGATTATTTGACTTGAGCTGATATTTACCTATTTAGTGTCTGTGAAAAGTGGATTTACCAAATAATTAATAGAAAATAACTGCATATCAAAATTCCATTGTCATGGTAGAGTTTTCTTAGTGCTAGAAACCACACTACTGGGTCTGCTGGATCTGAATGAATAAATATTCTTTCCCACATTAAACAAAAGCTTTGGGACCTGAGGGAGAATAAAAAGGCGCTGTTTATCCTCATAGGTGCTCAAAGATAGTAGAAGGTTACGTATCTTGGATGCTGATTTGGAAATTTAGTGTCCTTTTTCTGACAGAGTTGATTGCAGTATTGATTTTGTAGGAAAAGGAACGAACAAGTGAAGACTAACTGTTACTCTGAGGAAGAGCCACAAAACTTAAAAGCTCACCACAAATCTTTTACCTTCCCTCAAGTACAAGATTAGGTAGTCTTTATTTTTTTATTTTATTTTATTATTTATTTATTTATTTATTTATTTATTTGCGGTACGTGGGCCTCTCACTGTTGTGGCCTCTCCCATTGCGGAGCACAGGCTCCGGACGCGCAGGCTCAGCAGCCATGGCTCACGGGCCTAGCCGCTCTGCGGCATGTGGGATCTTCCCGGACTGGGGCACGAACCTGTGTCCCCTGCATCAGCAGGTGGACTCTCAACCACCTAGCCACCAGGGAAGCCCTAGGTAGTTTTTATTTTTAATTTAATTTAATTTTAACTATTGTACAGTTTTGAAACAAAAGAAGTCTTGTTATAATAGATAGATATGGAGATAAATTTATCATTGTTTTTCAGTTTTATTTTATTTTATTTTAACTATTGTACAGTTTTGAAACAAAAGAAGTCTTGTTATAATAGACATGGAGATAAATTTATCATTGTATCATTCTTTGTAAACTGTTCTTGGATATGCTTCTTGAAGCAGATTTTTTTCTTTTAATTAACGTTGGTACGTTGATAATTCTATGCAGGCAGAAAGAATGCTTCTAGTTTTTAAGTAACCCATCACAGTTGAGACTTAAAGTAGATGCCTTAGAATCCCACCTAAAATAACTCATTTGAAATTTTATATAAACATTTTTGAAGTAACTTAAACACTTTGATTTAGGAATTTCACTGGTTTGGACTTGGATTTCTATCAGTTACAATGAACAAGTCAGTCTTGAATTCGTAGATTTCATAATAATAATGTTTCTCATTTATAATAAAGTTTAGTATATAGGGATTTTTTTTTTTAATAACCATAGTAGGAAAGATTACATTGCTGCTGTAATCTCAGTGCATAAACTCCATAAAGGAGAGGCATTATTTGTGTGTAGGTAGATACACAGAATGATACTTACCAGACGGGGACTACTTTTAGTGCTTGGTGAGTATCTTGGGAACTGGAAGATTTTTTTTTTTATGTAAAGCAAAAAAAATATAAGACACTTTCTTAGTGCCTACATCTTAGGAAAAATAGTTAAATCAGAAGATATGAAGCATTCTTTGTGTAACTTTCTTATGCTTCATTTGAAATACAAAAATTTGCATGTTAATTTAGCTTGGACATAGTTTGAAAATATGTCGATATAATATTATGAGTGATTTAAAGGTGAACCAGATATTCTTAAAAATTCCTGGGGCTTCCCTGGTGGCGCAGTGGTTGAGAGTCTGCCTGCCGATGCAGGGGACACGGGTTCGTGCCCCGGTCTGGGAAGATCCCACATACCGCGGAGCAGCTGGGCCCCTGAGCCATGGCCGCTGAGCCTGAGCGTCCAGAGCCTGTGCTCTGCAACAGGAGAGGCCACAACAGTGAGAGGCCCGCGTACCGCCAAAAAAAAAAAAACAAAAACAACCCATTACAAAATAGATTATTTAACAAAAGGCTCTTTTTAGTACTAATTTCAGCCTCTGTCATTTAACTTATTCTACTGGAGTTAAGTAGCATTACAGTAGTCAGTAACTAATACTGCTGTTTACAGAACTTTTATATGCTGAACAGTGGTGGCAGAAAGTAAATTTGGTTAAATTCTTATGTGAGGAAATACCCTTTCTTGTTCTTAGATAGTTTTAAAATGAAAAATTTTTTTTAAAGTCACATAAGATAGGGATTTTCTCTTGAAGTTACTTTTTTAAAAGATAAAATTAAAATCAACAGTAAATATAACTTTAGTGCTAAGCCTCAGAATCCTTAACACAGTTCTCCAGCTAACTGTAACCATCTCATTAGTGTTCATGTAGAAGGTGAAACCTAGTTACCATTCCTTCCTTCTTTCTGCTAAGTATTGCTTTCATTAACTTGTATATTCATCAGAATGAATATTTTTGCAAGTGAGTTAAAGTTAATAAATGCAAAATTATAGAAACATAATATCAGGGCTGGAAAGTATCATAGCAGTATTTTAATCCATCCTTCCTATCTATTGTCCAAGTAGCCTCTAAGATATGACTGTGCTAAGGTTTTGAAAGCAAAAAAACCAAAATATCATTTTTCTTTTTTCCTGTAGAGTAAAATAGTGAGAGTATTAAACTTATGGCAGAAGAATAATGTATTTAAAAGTGAGATTATTCAACCTCTTTTGGATATGGCAGCAGGGATTCCTCCTCCAGTTGTCACACCTGTTTTGGCCAGTACTACTGCTGCTATGAGCAATACCCCAGGTATGTTGCTTTGATAGATTTTCTGAGTATTCTATTCATGCTTTTCAGGTGATTATTCATAGATGAAATAATAATTTGACAGTGCAGGAGAATTTGTCTAGCATTAGGTAAATGAAAGGAAATGCAGTTTAAGTGAAAAATAAAATCAGAAGTTATATTTGTGTGTAATTCTTTTCTAAAAATTAAAAAGCTTAGTTTTTAAAATCCCTAGAAACATAATGAGCTTTGGAAATTGGTGTGTCAGTTAAGTTTTTCCTGATTTAGACTGTAATCTTTTAAACTTGCATATATATCATCTTGATATTCACAGTGAACTAAGACTACTAATATAAAGAGAACCCTGAAAAATTTATTTAATGGAGAGGGGAATGTTTAGTAATAATCTCAAAATCATGTTTTGTTTTTTTTTAAGGTATTTAAATGACATTTGAAATTTTTTATCATAGTCCAAGAATTACATTTGTTAGCATTTTGGTATATATTTCGTTTTTGATGTGTGTGTGTATACATACACAGACACACATATTTTGGAACAAAAATAGTTTTATGTTATGCACACTATTTTATAATAATTTTTTTCATGAAAGATTGCATTTTGAATATTTCCTTATGTCATTGAATTTTCTTCTTTAATAAGATTTTTAATGACTTGCAAGTATTAAAGCCTCCTTTATTTTGTTTATTTTTTTAAGTTATTTTTTATTTTTGGCCATGCCATGGGGCATGTGGGATCTTAGTTCCCTGACCAGGGGTTGAACCTGTGCCCCCTGCATTAGGAGCGTGGAGTCTTAGCCACTGCACCACCAGGGAAATCCCTGTAGGTTCCTTTAAAGTAGTAACTTAGTTAATTGAGAACAAGTATGGATAGCTCTTTTAGGTCGTTTTTTTTTAATTGTTGTTGTTTTAACATACCTGATTCTGTAATGGTTTTTCAAAATGGAGACAGTAAAATTACATTTATATAAATCTGTACATATTTTATAAAAGTGACAGAACAAATCTCTCTACTTTTCCAAGTCTTATTTATGTACCTACATATTTATTGGGGTTGGGTTTGATGTCTTTTCTAAAAGGAACTCCTGTGACACCTGTTACTCCAGCCAATGTGGTCCAAGGTTTACCTGATCCGTGGGTGTCTCAGATAACAAATACAGATACACTTGCAGCTGTAGCTCAGATCTTACAAAGTCCTCAAGGCCAACAGGTGAGCAGCTTTTTTATTGTGTCAATGATTTAGGACTCATTATTTTCCTAACACATTGTTTCATTATGTACCACCTAAGGAGTATGTGTTTTATTTTTTAAAAATGACTACACTACATATAGTACTGTGTAACTTGGTTTTCTTTTCATTTAGTAATGCATCATGAACACTTTTATGCCATTAAAGATTATTTTACAAATAATTCGTTCCACACCAAAATAATTAAGTGCACAGTTTGTGCCAGACGTTATTAGGTGCTATTGTTATTCCAGTAACAAGGCAGGGAAGTCTTCTACCTTGAAGAAGATACCTATCTATCTTGGGGGAGACAAACAGTAAAGAAGTATAAAACATTATTTAGATAGTGATATATGACTTAAAACAGGGTAAGTCTTTACAGTGACTAAGTTTGGGGGAAGGGGTCAGAATTAGGGTAGCCAGGAGAAGGCATCTTTGACAAAGTGACATTTGAATTGAGACTTTAAATGGAACTAGTCATGGAAAGATATGAGGATAGTCTAGCATCTGTTTGGTTTTTTTTTTTTAACTTATCCTCTAAAAAGCAGGTTAATTGTGATATGAATAAGTAAAAAACGGTGCAGTTGTGGACTCTTTAAAAGACAATCTCAAAAAAAATATGGAACCATTTTAGTGATTTACAAATGTAAAAAAACAGTTCAATTATCGTCTTAGATTGGATCCAGTTTCTACATTTTTGGGACAGTTGGGAAACTGAATTGGATATTAGATTAAATTATAGAATTAATAACCTTTTGTGATAATGATATTTTGAAAGTAATTCGTAAAGCAAATGTCATTTTAAAAGACATCTATTAAAAAAATACTTTTGGCCAGAGTGTGGATTTTCTGGAAGAATAGAACAAGGAGTCAGGAAGACACAGTGATCTATAAGATATGAAGTCAGAGCAGAGGAAAGAAAGTAGGGTGCTGCAGTGTTTGAGCCTGGGTACCTGAAAGAATAACAGCGCTGTGGGGGGAAATGGAGATGTCAAAAGGAACATTTAAAATGTGTAAAGGAGAAATGTGATAATTGCCTTACTTTCTTCTTTCCTCCCTCTCTCCCTCCCTCTTATTCATCCATCCTGTTTTGGAGCTTCCTCAGTGCAGTAGCTCAACTATCATATGTTTTTGTAGTTTCTTTCCTATCACATTAGTAGTTTGTAGTAAATGTTGGTATGATAGGTAAAGACACTAGTTTGTTTCTTAATGTTGCTATTTCAGATGAAATTATTTTACTTTCATCGTGCATGTTTTTACCTTCTCCCACTGTAAACTGAACTTGAAGAGTGCAAATGTCTTATTTAGCAATAGCTTTTCTATTTTTCTTTTTCTATTCTAAACTGATGATTTTCAGATTTAACTTGGGTTTACATCTTGAGTAGGAAAGTATTAATTACTACTAGGTTATATATAGGGTTTACTGAACTGAACTATCTTCAGCATCTTACTACTGTTTCTATTTTTTAAGAGGGAGGGTGAATGGGGGGACAGGGATTGCTTTCAACTCTTGTTGACACTATTCACCTTTAATTTCCTTAGTTTCAGACTGCTCCAAGGGACAGATTTCTTATTTTCTTAGCTGCTTTCAGGAATGTGTTATCAGATGGTAAATCTGAATGATAGTAAAAGCAGTTGTAAGTGCTCGTCCTTTTACAGAGATTGAGTTAATTGAAGAAGGGATGAAAAAGCTTAGTGGAAAAAAGTCTGCTTGTGATGAGTTTTTTTATCCGTTGGTCATGGTGTGATCATTTTATTTTGTTTAAACTTCCCTGACTTTCCAGAAGCAAGACAAACTTATTAAGGACTGTGTTATATATGGCACACACAAAAAGTCTTTTTTTAAAAAAAAAAAAAACTTTTAAATTAGTATATATTTTTTCTTGGTCTCTAGACTGTAGAATGGTAAATTTTATTGACCAAAAGTTTTAGATGAGTATTCTTATTACAAACCCAACACCTGTTTGTAGTAATTTTCTTTTTTTTTTTCCCCCCACCCTTTAGCTTCAGCAGTTAATACAGACTTTACAGATACAGCAGCAGAAGCCTCAGCCTTCCATCTTGCAAGCCCTGGATGCCGGCCTTGTGGTCCAGCTGCAGGCTCTTACAGCACAGCTCACAGCAGCGGCTGCAGCAGCCAGCACCCTTAATCCCCTAGAACAGGGAGTGTCTTTTAACAAGGTAAAAACTAAGATAAGAGATCTGTTCTGTATGAAGAACTGAATTTTCTGTACTATCATGTATATTCCAATTCTGTAAATTACATTTTACCGTAGCACTATTTTATATTTTAACATCCATCATACTCTATAAGATATAAATTTTAGAAAAAGTTCAAATTTCTGAAAGAAATTAAGTAATTTTATAATTCCACTGGCAACATTTAGAATATTTTCTTTTGACTAATAATAACTGGTCAGTAAAATTGTGTATTCACTTTTTTTTAAAATAAATTTATTTTATTTTTGGGTGCGTTCGGTCTTCGTTGCTGCGTGTGGGCTTTCTCTAGTTGCGGTGCACGGGCTTCTCACTGCGGTGGCTTCTCTTGTTGTGGAGCACAGGCTCTAGGCCCACGGGCTTCAGTAGTTGTGGCTCGCGGGCTCTAGAGCGGCAGGCTCAGTAGTTGTGGCGCACAGGCTTAGTTGCTCCGTGGCATGTGGGATCTTCCTGGACCAGGGCTCGAACCCGTGTCCCCTGCATTGGCAGGTGGATTCTCAACCACTGTGTCACCAGGGAAGCCCCCTGTATTCACTGTTGAGGCAGATAATTATTTTTTATACTTCCTAATTTATTTTATGGATGTTACAAATATATTAATTATGGTGTCCGTCCTATAATTTTAATCTGCTAGAATTAAAATTGTAAAGTATGTGAAAGTTCAAAGGAAAGCTTCTTTACAAGTTGTTACTATGCTGTGATAAATCGAGGTCTAACTAAAGAATAGTGGGTTTTTTTGTTTTTTTTTTTTTTGCTGTACGCGGGCCTCTCGCTGTTGTGGCCTCTCCCGTTGTGGAGCACAGGCTCCGGGCATGCAGGCTCAGCGGCCATGGCTCACAGGCCCAGCCGCTCCGCGGCATGTGGGATCTTCCCAGACGGGGGCACGAACCTTTGTCCCCTGCATTGGCAGGCGGACTCTCAACCACTGTGCTACCAGGGAAGCCCCAAGAATAGTGTTTTTAAAGTTGAAAATCTTTTATGTTTAACTTGTGTGATATGCTTAATATTCTTGCTATTTATGGGAATATTATAATACTTTGGAAGTGTTATCTGTATTATTTTTATTTCTGCTACGGTAATTTTCATAGAAGTATAAATATTGATTTATGAGATTATTACTTAGACTTTTTTAGCCTGCAGCTTCCAAAAAGTCTTTAAATTGACCATTTAGAAGACAATGGAGCATTCTGAGAGAACTGCGCTAGTAACAGATCTGTTGATTATAGTTCTAGATTTTTTTTTTAATCAAGCTCTGTTACTATTGACAAGCCACTTAATTATTTTAATCCTAATCCTCTCTTTATATTATAAAGTTAAGAGTATTGGTATTTATCCTGCGTGTCATGATTGTTTTGCTTCATAAGGCAATGTCTGTCAAAATGCCCTGAAGAAAAGTAAAGATCCGCTCAAATAAAATGTTTTATTGGAGTATAACAATAAAATGATATGAAACATTTACATTTTAAATGATAGAGATAAATTAATGGGATGTCAGTGACCTTCAAAATAGCATTTGCAACTTTTATTTGTGCAAAGCACTTTTAAATTTGTCTCTTTCTCTTTTTTTTTCCCCCCACTTAGAAGTTGATGGATAGGTTTGATTTTGGGGAAGATTCTGAGCATAGTGAAGAGCCCAAAAAGGAAATTCCAGCTTCTCAACTGTAAGAGTCATTATGTTTTTCTTTATAAACCATAAATTTTTTCTGTTATCTTTATAAACATTGTATGGGACGTTGCCATTGAGCTACTGAGTGTACTTTGAGTGAGTTGAGTTATTATTTCAGGCTCTTGAGCTCTCACATTACAGAAAGATGGTAGAATTGCTGCTTGTTGCTTCCCTGTGTTATTTTGACTCTTCCTAAGAACTTTGTAAATAATTGGGATATGTCAATATTCTTTACTGGAAAATTGATGTGTTGATAAATCTAGTTGTGTTATTTTCTGTTGTCTATATTAGGCTTTAAGTTATTTAACTCTGTTGTAAGAATATTTATAGGAAAGACGTTTGCTTCTAGTGCCAGTGGGCACTACTAGGAAGTATACTAAATTCTGGGAGTAGATCAGACTAATCAGAAGTAAGGAATAGGGTTGTAGGGATTTTGTTTGTTAAAGAAATGGATTGTATGTTTTTCTTTAAATCAGTGATACAGTTCTGCAGAGCCTTAGGTTCGGTGAGGGTTCATGAGAGGACCAGAGGGAAGGAGGATGTTGGAGAGCAGGGGTGGAAGGTGGGACGATTAGAAAGGGATGATGAGTGGGGAAAGCCTCTAGAAATCTTATTTCAATAGTTATTTAGTTTTCTATATTGTGATAATATATTAAAAATATACTTATATGTAAAATTGCAATTATATGCTTATGATAGAGATTCTACTTGAAAAAATTAAAAACTAATGTTTTAGATTATGAATTCTAAAGTTGTAAGAAGCATTTGAGATCATGTAGCTTAGTGTCCTGAGCAATGTAGTAATCTCCTTTAACCATCTGTATAGGTTATTTATCCATTGTTTTAATGCCTTCTATGACAAGAAGGTAATTTTTAATACTGTATGATCTTTTGTTACTGAATCTTATTTGATTTGCTTTCTATACACTGATCCATTTTGCTTTCTGAAGCAAGGAAACAAATTTGCTCCATTTTCTTTTGAGAAAGAAATAGCCATTCCAGTATTTGAAGATAGGTATCATTCTTCCCCTTAGGTTTATTTGCTCCAGATGAAGTACACTTTTTTCCAACTGTTTCAAGACTTCTCACCATCCTGATTGCCCCTTTTGGGATGCCCTCTTTTTTGTTCATGTCTTGCCTTGTGGCACCCAGAATTCCAGGTGTATTCCAGGTGTGAATTTCCCAGAGTATAGTTAAATTATTAATTCCTCTTATCTAAACACTGTTTCCGTTAACATACCTAATAATGTGAATGCTTTTCTAAAGAAAGCAGATTAGTTTTACGGAGTGTATAATCAATTATGATGGTAGATTTCACATATAGTGATTGATGGAACATTTTTCCCACTGTCTCATAGTTTAAAGAAGGAGTTAGAGTGACAATGCTTAAGTACTTTTAACTCTTTTTATAAGTGTTTTATTGAGATTTTCTTAAAATGCTGTAATGTAAAAAGTACTAATTTATATGTATTTTAATATTGTGAGGCAGTAATATCAGATCTTCATCAGAGTATCTCTAACATGTGATCCATCTATTGAAACACTATTGAAGAGTATATTTCTATTTTAACGTATTAATGTTCTGAGGTATTCTATTTTCTGTGTGAATATTTCAAAAGTAAACATAGAGTATAATAGTAGAGTATGTTCCATTTAATTGCATTTTGGGGTGTTCTTTTCGAATATTCAGTTATTATCATATTATCTTTATTGGATTTTAATATACATTTCCACTTGTTTTTCCTTTTAGTTCTCATGTTTCAGAATCTGTGAACAATTCCATCTTTCATCAGATAGCAGAACAGCTACAGCAGCAAAATCTTGAACATCTCAGACAGCAACTCCTGGAACAGCAACAGCCTCAAAAGGTTTATATCCCCATCTTGTGGTCTTTAGAGTTACTGCTTTGTACAGTCTGTCATTTGGTGATGTTTTTTCTTCAGCTGTTTATTACTAGGGAGATCAGTCTTTTCAGGACCTTTACAGTTTTTGTTTGTTTTTTTGTTTCATTTTGTTTTTTGGTAATCAAAATGTTTACTGGCAACTTATGTATCCATTGAGAACATTAATTTCAGTATACTGGAATTAGAGAACAGAAGACAGAGATGGTGTTTCAGTATTACAGCTGAAAACTTTCCTTTCCTCTCAATTCCCTGTCAAGCCAAGATAGTGATGATTTTACTGTTGTTGGTGGTGATGATGACAAAATAGATTGCTGTCTTTAATTAGACTGTTATTAGTATGTGGCAGGAGCTTTATTAGGCATGATTACAGTTAATGCTTATGCGATAGGTATTTTGAATCTCATTTACATTGTAGGAAATTGAAGCTTAGTGAAATCGAAATATCTACTGTTAAAGTACACAGTATCATATATCATCAGTCTTAAGACCCACCATTATTTTACGTATAGCTAAGAATTTTTAGATACTTGTATGTATAACATCCCCTGGAGTTTTAAGAATCTTCTAAATTTCAGGGTGATAAAATGTAAAGAAAAATCATACCTTAGAATTGATAAAATATGTCAAATTGTTGTGAAGCTAGGGTTAAATCCATTACAAAGCCTCTTTTTGCTCTATATGAGAAATACTTAACGGATGTTAAACTGTTTGGATATGAGTTTCTGGGAATTCCCCCCACTCACACTTCTTCCTAATCAAACCTTTTTGACTCTAATGAATTTAATACAATACCACAAATATTTTTAAAGTATGAGCATTGTTAGGTAATACATACAGAGATGAACAGAGAAGTGTCTGGCCTCAAGTAAGCTCTTCTCTAATGGAGTGCATATATCTATATGAACACAAGGCAGAATCCTGGTTTCTGAAATAGAGGTATATATATGAAGGACTATGGAAATATGGAAGAGGGAGAATTACTTAAGAAGGCATAGTCCCCGAACTTGCCCTTTTAATGCAAAGAGTAAATGTAAAATGGATTTTTTTAAAAAATATAAATTTATTTATTTATTTTTGGCGGTGTTGGGTCTTCGCTGCTGCACGTGGGCTCCCTCTAGCTGAAGTGAGCAGGGGCCACGCTTGTTGCGGGGCCTGGGCTCCAGGGGTGTGGGCCTCAACAGTTGTGACACGCGGGCCCAGCCGCTCCGCAGCATGTGGGATCCTCCGGGACCGGGGATCGAAACCGTGTTCGATCTCTGCAGTGGCAGGCGGACTCTCAGCCACTGCGCCACCAGGGAAGTCCTTGTAAAATGGATTTTGATGATATTTGTATGTTGGAATTTGTACCTGGAATTATGAGAATGGAATTCCATACCTTGTTTTGTAGAAATAATTCTGATAGAAGTAGTTGGGTAGGTGCATTATTTTATGTCAAGAAAATAAAATATATCTGCCTAAGAATTCAGAAACTTGAAGACAAAGCACAATAAAGAACATTTGGGGACTCCCCTGGCAGTCCAGTGGTTAAGACTCCACACTCCCAATGCAGGGGACCGGGTTCGATCCCTGGTCAGGGAACTAAGATCCCCCATGCCACACAGTGTGGCCAAAAAAAAAAATAACCTGGATGTTATTTAAAGAAAAACATAAGTTGTGACTCAAGGAAGAGAAACAGGTTGTCAGAGCTGTTACAGAGGCAAGAGGTAGTAGTAATGGAACAGTTTATCTAAACAGATTTGTTCAGCTATAGATGTGACACTTTTGAATTGCCTTAGTTCCAATTTCATTTCAGAAGTTTTAGCAGAAGCAGTAGGATGAAGGTTCAGCAGAGACAGTAAAGGTGTAGCACTCTTGACCTGGATCTTGAGCTTGAGCTTGTAATTAACACCAGGTTACTGAGGTGAAAGTTACTAAAAACTGGAGAGGGATTTTGCTTTAAGAATCTTACCAACCAAAAACAGAAAAAAGAACTCTGGTCTTAGTTGATTACTCTATACCATCTCCAAAATTTTAGAAGATATAGTAATAAGATCTCTTTGAAAGGAGTAGATGTTCTTAAAAGCTTCCTTATTCAAAAATAAGCAGTGAAGAAAAGGGAGTAGTGAAGAAAAAAAAGCAACTTTTCTAATGCATAAGGTGAATAGTGTTTAAAGCCTATCACAAATTTAAAATTGAAAAGTAAATATCAACAGAGTAACAAATTTAATAAGTTGTGTAATTGGCTTTATCAAACCAGTTCCCTTTAGTGTATTTAAGATGGGGTGAAACATGCAGAAAAATTAAGCATTTTTGTTTACCAGTAAGCTCCGTATTGCTGCCTAAAATTTATTAGAGCGCCTCAGAGAAAAGAATAGGTTTGCTAGTGCCACTCTGTTCCTTGCAGCTTTGACCACACTTGGGTGTGGGTTGAGGTCTTTTATCTAATGATGGAAAACCAGTGGAAAATGGGAGCACTTTCTGAGAATGGTTGAATTGTGAAGGGACTAACAATCATATCATAAGAGGAATGATTTCTATTGTCTTGAGTAAGTTGGAGTTGTGATTTTGATAATTGTTTTATCAGGATATCCAAAAGGTGTCAGAGTCATAGAATGAAATGCTGATGATGAAAATGATAAGACTAATAAAAGGGCTTTAAAAAGAATGTTAGGAATAAAAAGATTATAGAAGATTCAGCTACTTAATAAAGAGCTGTCAGTGGGATATCAGAAATATGTAACTTACTTTGCTTCAGTAGTTTTTTATAGAGGAGAATATAATGGAAAGAGGAGAATTGAACATGATAACTAAGATGGGTGATAATTAAGAGACTTGAGTTGCATTTCAGGGTACTGAGGTTGATGTTGTAAGGTTATTAGACTCATAAATTAGGAAAATGCTGTAGGTGTAGCATAGCATGTGTGGATTTCAGTAAGGTTTTTTGACAGTCTTTCCTGCCACTTATACAGAAAAAAATAGAGGAAAGTAGATTTATAAGGGATCAAAATGTGATACTGAGTGAATGTTAATCCAATTTTGAAAAAAGTCTCTGCTAACTGTTGTTATCCTTGTCTTCTATTTTTTTCGATATTATCTTTATTTATTTATTTGGCTGCGTCGGGTCTCAGTTGTGGCACGTGAGATCTTCGTTGCGACATGCAGGATCTTTCGTTGTGGCACATGGGCTCAGTAGTTGCGGTGTGGGCTTAGTTGCCCCGCAGCATGTGGGATCTTAGTTCCCTGACCAGGGATTGAACCCGGGCCCCCTGCATTGGAAGGCGGATTCTTAACCACTGGACCACCAGGGAAGTCCCTCAGTATTATCACTGATGCTTTGCCTGAAGACTTGCTGAAGAAACTAAAGATGAATATACCAGGATGTATTCTAAGGACGTATATCAGTATATCAGGGTAAAAAGTCATTTGCCACCTGGGTTCTATGGAGTCTTTTTGGTTTTTTAAAAATATTTTTTAGTCATCTTACAAATAATTTAAAAGCGAAGCTAAAGGGATAGGGGAAAATAAACATAATTAGGAATTTTAATATAGTTGAAATATAGCAAACCTTTTTATGTCAACTAAGTTCAAATGTCACATGTTCTTTTAACAAAACAGACAGTCCAGCTTCTTGTTCCAAAATACTATAAGATGAAGTCCTTCCTGTTGAATGACTAATTGAATGAAAATACCCTTAGAGATTTTTGTCCTTAGAGATACATTTTTCGCTCATTAGTTCTTGAGTTTGAGAAATACGTTTGGGATGCAGTCATTTGAAAACTCACCGTCTGGTATTTCACTTAAACATTAAATTTCACCGTTACCATTAGAGTCTAGAATGCTGCGGTCTTTTTTTTGCATTCATCATCTGCTTTGTCTAAGTGTTGTGAAATATTGGGAATTACTGGTGGTCCAGTGGTTTGGACTCTGCGCTTACACTGGCAAGGGCGCGGGTTCAATCCCTGGTCGGGGAGCTAAGATCCTGCAGGCTTTGTGCCCAAAAAAAAAAAAAAAAAAAATTTTGTGAAATACGTTTCTTTGTCAGTTTTCTTCTCTTTGCCATTATGGACAGAAAATGAAACATCTAAATATCCATTGTCCAAGGAAAGCTAAAAGCAGACTACAGATATGTCTCCAGTCTTATTTATACCTTCTTGAAATATAATGCAGTGGTTTTGGTGATGCAGTAAAACTGAATGATGATGGTTTCACTGTTGAATCACGCTTCTCAACAATTCCATTTTTTTTGTTATTATTTTAGTCTTTTTGGCTACAGTTGGGAGTAATTGATGAGTAATAATGGAATAATTCTTAGGATGATGAAATGGCAAAATGTTTCAGTATATAGGAAAATAAAACCTCTAAGATCCCGTACCATATCTTAGATATAGCTAAGGGTCCAGTGGACCTAATTAATGCTAACTGCAAGATCATAAGATAAAATTTGGTAGAATATTAAAAGTAGATTTTCTCTTTGTTCTTCATAAGATTGTTAAGAAAGAATAAAAGTCATGAATCACAACCTTTTCAAATAGGTAAAACTGCTCAAAAAAGAAGCTCAAGAACTAGCATTGGTTGCAGTGGATTCTGCTGGTTATACCAAGGGTTGACCATTAATAGAAAATCAAAGATGAAAAACAAGTGGGTGGATGGTAGGTAGGATGCTCAAGGTGAATGGTGAGGTAAGAAGTAAATAATGTGAAGGATGTATGAGTACTGAACTAGGAGCAAACAATACAGCTCAGGATAAAGTTGAAAATTATCTTGCTGTGTTGTTAAGAATTTTAGTTTTATTGTACCATTTTAAAGGCATAAGCCAGGACTGTGCTTTAAAAACATTTTGATTTGTTCTCAAACATATACTTATTTACCAACTCTTTGGTCAATTTTGTGGAATAAAGACTAATAGAACTTTAATTCTGATTTTAGTTTTAATTTATTTCTAAACTTGAAAATGTTACTTGTCTTTGGGGAGCCTGTTCCTTCATAAATTAAGACACTTGGAACAGTTCCTTTTTTTTTTTTTTGGAACAGTTCTTTAATGCTCTTTTTGGCTCTTAATTTTTATTCTGCTTTCTTTTCTTTCAGTTTAAATGTCATTAGAGTAAGTTTTAAAAAATAATTTTATTGAGATATAATTGACATATAGCATTGTTTAAGGTGTACAACATATTGATTTGATATGATTATATATTGGGATATGATTACCTCTGTAGTGTTAGCTAACACCTCTATCATGTCAAATAATTATCATTTCTTTTTTGTGGTGGGAACAATTAAGATTTAGTTTCTTAGCAACTTTGAAATTTATAATACAATATTGTTTTTTATAATCACTGTGGTTGTATTCCTTTTACATGTAGGGAGACAAATTCAGAGTTGGAGTAACTTGGTTCACAATCACAGAGTTTGTAGCAAGGGAACAGTAGTTTTGAGTTGCTCTTTTCTGTTAATTATTATAATAGTCCCCAACTTGTGTACCAACTCTTCTTACTAATCCTCAACACCTGTGAGATCATGTTTTAGGAATGTTTAACTAGGGAGTCATTTCTTCATAATAATCAGTTTCTCAATTTTAGTTAACACCATAGTGTATGTAATTGCTAGTCAAGTTCATACTGATTAGTACCATGTAAGCAGTATCCCTATAGCAAGTTGCTGTAATTCTAGTCCTAGGGGGGCAAAAAGGTTTAAATTTTAGTTTTTCCTATAATTAGGCTGCATTGCCTAACTTTTATTAGTCTTTCTGAAATATTTTACATATTTGAGTACTTCCTTATACTCTTTTGTCAATTCCTAGAGGTGGAGGTTGAAAAAGACCCAAGTTGAGAACTGATTTTGCAAGATCAGTGATTTTGATATTGGGGTTTGAGCTTCGTTTTGCTTCTACACGTGCAGTTGGGTGACTTAGTTCTTTATATATCATTCATGATACAGTCCCTTTATTCTTGGTAGTTTATATTTTCCACAATATAAAATTTGTTTGGAGACCTACTTTATCTTACCATTCTTTCTAGTGTTATAATATCTCCCTTTTATGGAGGTATTCTGTGCTTTTAAGTAAACTTGGATTTATACAAAAGTGCCATTTTAGATTGATCATAAAAGATGTAATGGGATTTCTTTAGGTATTGGGCTCCTTTTTAAAATTGTAATTGTGATGTTTCATTTGTAACAATATTCATAATATTCATTATTTCCCAATGTTTGTGTGTTTGTGTACATTCTCAATAGGCAACTCCTCAGGATAGTCAAGAAGGAACATTTGGGTCAGAGCATTCTGTGTCACCATCACAAGGGAGCAGTCAACAGCATTTCCTTGAACCTGAAGCAAATTTGGATGATTCCATAGATATTCAGCAACAGGTAAAAAGTAAATGTTTTTCTGGGGCATAAATTTATAAAATTAATTACAGAAAAAAAATCTTAAAATATAGTAATAATTTTTATTGTATGTAAATAATGTAAACCTGAATGGTTTTTTCCTACTCATTAAGCTCCACATTCTTACCATTTTACTATTAGTCATTAATGCTACTATGGTGAATATTTTGTAAGGCAGAATTACCAATACACGCTGAATCTCAACCAGGCATTTTGTCTGCTGTTCTTTTGACTTTCAAGGATATGGATATAGATGAAGGGCAAGATGGAGTAGAAGAGGAGATCTTTGAACAGGAAGCAAAGAAAGTGGCTGTTCGCTCCAGATCAAGAACGCATTCACGATCCCGTTCAAGGTTCTACAATCCTATTTAAGAATAGCTGTGTGCGAACATTTAAATTGTTGGCTTTACTTTTTTGCATCCTTTATTTCTTTGCATCAAGATTAAAGAAAATGTTTTCTGAGAGTGACATTCTCTCAGGAAGAAGTAATTCAGAACTTCAAAAAACAGAAAACATGTGTTCTGTTTTTAATTGGGTGTGGCTGTGGCCATTTATTTGAATGATTTGCATGAGTCACGGCAGTATCACGAGACTTGGATTTGGGGTTATATCTGGTTTTAGTTAATAACATCATGATAGTCAGCTTAGGGTATTATTGCCCCTGAACAACACTTAAATCAAGCTGTAGAGGACCAGTATTAGAAACTCCATTGTATTTCTCACATTCCATTTCATCTCATAATACCAAAAATGATTATAAAAATAAAACTACAAAAATTATTTTTATAAACATTAAGCATATCAGACTATTACAAAACATATCCTAGAAATGGTTTCTTTGTGGGCTGTTCAGCATGGCTGAGGCTCACTAATGTGCATGCTCATTCAGATTGAGTTGGAGGCGCCTTATTCTTAACCTGGTAAATTTTCTTGTAGCATGTGTATATTGTTTTTGCTATAAACTGTCTTAAAACTTAAAGTCATTAATCTTTAACATTTTAATGCCCTATTTTCTACACACAAATACCCAGAAAATCTGAACAGCGAATGCTGGAAGAGAGGCAGTATCCGTGATGACTTTTTCAGTCATTTCTTACGTGTTTCAAGAACTTACTTGTATTTGCCTCTTGCAAATGAGAGCCTGTCAGTTCATCTTTCTCTAAGCTGACCTCTCTGCAGTGAATTACAGTGTTAGTGCTGAAACTTCTTTGTCTTAGCAACTTCTTTATTTGTCTTAGCAACACCTCCCTACTAAGTATTTTGAAGAGAGTTCAATGGCATATGACTGGCAGGAAAAAAGAAACAGTATTTCAGTATCACATTATATTGTAAAGTCAAGCACAGGAGATTTTAGAAATTGAAAACTTGTAAACAGAATTGTATAGTGGCCTAATGTTCTGTTGAAAACATTCTTTGTTTCTTAATTTTAAGAATGTAACATCTTTGTCACCTAAAGAATCTTTTTGTTTTCTTCCATCTTTCATCCCTGTTCTTGACTCTTGTTTGAAAAAAGAGTTGGAAGACCCTAAGAGAAAGTGAGGCCTTACTAGAATCTCTTTCTCTTACTCTTCCTTGTGGTTGTGGTTCAGTAAGAATCATTGCAAACAAACATCTGTGACTAGTGTGGACCTAAGCAGTATAGAAATTTGAGAAAATACATGTTTGATACTTGATTATGCTTGAATGTTTTTTAAAAGGTAGCTAAATACCAGACAGTCTCGCCCCCGCCCCACCTACAAGTGAGAAATTCGATAGAAGAATAACTTTGTCATTAGAAGTAAAATAAGATTTTTTTTGTAGGTCACCAAGAAAACGAAGGTCTAGGTCACGGTCTGGTTCTCGAAAGCGTAAACACAGAAAGCGATCACGCTCTCGCTCTAGAGAAAGAAAAAGGAAATCATCACGTTCATACTCAAGTGAAAGAAGAGCTAGAGAAAGGGAGAAAGAACGACAGAAGAAGGGATTGCCTCCAATTAGATCTAAAACATTAAGTGGTAAGTGACGTACAAGCTTTGGTTTCAATAACATTGAGAAAATAGTATCTGTTACAATGTCTCCCAACCTTATTTTCAGACTAAGAGGTTAAATACCTGTTTTGGTATATGAGTAATTATATTTTTGGGTTTTATAATGTGATAGAGGAGAAAAGGAAAAGGAATAGCAGTTTCTACTCAAGTACTAAAGTCATTGAGAGTTTTTTTTTTTTAATGCTAGTTAGAAAATATGACTTGATTAATGATTTATAAAGTGTCCTAGGCCTCGTGTCTGTTTCATGGACACCGTGACTTCTATGCACAGTGTCCTAACCAATTATGAACACTAGGTCTGTAGGAGTGATTATTATAGGAAGAATGCAAATTTTAAAGCTAATTATAAACTTACTGGATCAGTACTGAAGGAGAGATTTCTCTCGTAAAAACTTTCCCTCCTTTATATGTTAATCTATAATGTATGATTAGAACACATTTGGTAGTAGTGGGAGTTTGTTTTGGGAGAGTGCTGCAGGAGAGTTGACTTGGTAGGCATGTGAGGTCTAGGAAAATAATTTGTAATTAGTGCCAAATTCTGCCTAAACGATTCTTAGCGGGTTATGACTTTTAAGGTGAATCAACAGACTGCAGATGGATAAAGTACATAAAAGGAAGTAAATTGTCATTCTTCGCCAAGAGTGAAACACTGATCAGGTTATCTAATTTCTGAATGTATCCAAATAAACTCCTTCTGCCATGGAGATAGATGAATAACTGGTATAATTTATAATGCTGAAGCATCCTAGAAATCGAGGCTTAGGATTAAAGGCGACGCCATCTTACTGAATTCTAGCCATTTGAACAAGCCTTGGCTATCTTTCCAGAATCTTACCTGATTATGAGAGCCATTGTTAATTTAGTAATGTTGACATTCCTAACTCTGAAAGTTTCTATTTATCCCTTAGGGTGAGGGACAAAATTCAAACATTTTCGTGCTGTCTGATAAATAATGTCAGAAGTCTGATCGTAAAATCTCAACTGTGCCTCCTCCCATGATTGCTATTAGGACGTTCAGAATAACGATTTTTATGATGGGCTTTTACGTGGAGTCTCTCATTTAGTTCCTTACCTAACTTGTCATGTGTCGTTGCCACCGTTTACATAGTTATTGACCGTGGAATTTATTTTTTGTTGCTGTTTTATTTTCATGGGTAAAACACACAATTAAAAAGTTTAGAAAGGACATAAGAAAATACAGTGAGAAGTATATCTTGTCTTTTACCTCAAAACTCTACTGAGAAGCAATAACAATTTGATGTGGTCCCAACACATTTTAAACACATGTGGTAGTGTTTCTCTGCCCATTGCTTCTTAGAACATGAGTTTTCATGAATAGTCCAGGGGCTGTGAAACATCAACAAAGAGTAACATTCTAAGAATCAAGTGTCCCCTTCTCATGGGATGGAGGAGACTCATTACTTTCTGGGGGGGGAAATGGAGTTGTCCATGGGAAAAATTTGTAGAGAGACAATATCAAAAGAGTAGGGGAAACATGGAACAGATTTTGGGGAGATTAAGGCAGCTATAATATGTAGAACAGAGTAATGAAGAGGTGGGAACTGTTCAGTGAAAGAGGTCCAGAAATTTGCTAAGGGTTGGTGGTAGGTTGAATAGTGGTCACCCAGAGATGTCCATGTCCAAATCACTGGAGCTTGTAAATATGTTACCTTACATTTGTATATCTGATTAATAAGGATCTTGAGATGGGGAGATTAACTTGGATTATCCAGAAGGGCCCAGTGTAATCCAAGGGTCCTAATAAGAGGGAAACAAGAGGAGAGGGTCAGAGAGAAAAGGTGATGTGAATGTGGAAAGGAGAAAGAGATTGGTAAATGCTACACTGTTGGCTTTGAAGATGGAGGGTTGGGACCATGAGCTGAGGAGTGCAGATAGCTTGTAGAAGCTAGGAAAGGCAAAGAAACAAATTCTCTCCTAGGGCCTCCAGAAGGAATGCAGCCTTGTTGACTCATTTTAGACCCCCAGAGCTGTAAGAGAATACCTTTTTGTGTTTTAAGGTACTAAGTTTGTGGTGTTTTGTTACAGCAGCAAAAGAAAACTAATATGTTGCCCTTTGAGACTTTGGTTGAATATTAAGTTATTTATGCACAGGGTAAGACTGCATGAGGCAAAGAACAAAGAGCAGGGAAAGAGCAATTTCCAGGCATCTGTTAGCTGAACAGGTTCCTAAAGCTCACACAGGCCTGGAAGACGTTCAAGTTCTGACCAGCCAGAGTAGAGAGATGGAGACCTGATTGAAACCCACATTCAGTAGAATGTAATGTGAAACCCACATTGCAATGGTGACATCTTAGCTCTAGAGTAAAACCTGCTCTAGGCTGTGTTGTAGATGAAAGATAACCCAAAAGCTGGAAACTTCTTTTTTTTTTAATGACATTGACATAAATCCAAATATATTAAAACTCTGCAAATATATCAGCTGTAAATATTTTTAAAGTCAGTGTTTTCAGGAAAAGGAGATGTTCATGGAGACATGAACAGTGCAGCTCAAAGTAGGCAAGATGTCTCACGTGTAGCATTTATTTCTTAAAGGGAAGTGGCTTCCAGCCCATAAGTATCCCTAAGTCTTTCATGATAATGAGTTCTAAATTAGCCTTTTCCTTTTTGTATATATATATTTTTTGTGTATAATTATTCTTTCCTTAAGGATAAGATTTAACTGTTGATTTAGGAGAAACATCCATTTAATCATTCCAGTACAGAAAGATACTTAAAAGGTACACAGATAGTATTGCAATGAGAAGTGGTTTTGAAACTTTGTTGCACATTAGAATCACCTACAGAATTTTAAAACTCCCAGTTCCTGATCTGTCATACCCCATACCTTCCATCATCTTTTAGAGTGGGTTCCAGATATCCACAGGTGACTGATGTGTGCTGCCACGCTTGAGAACAGGTGATAATGCAAGAAGTTGACTTGGCATAGATGTGAATGGGTACCTGGTATTTTAGTTGATTTTAAACATAACATAAAAATGTCTGTTAACAAGTATTTAAAATATACTATCTGAAATTTTAATTTATTATTGTTACTAGTGTTTTTTCCTCAGCTACTTGAAAGAAGTAACTGTCTATGTGATTTGGGTTATTTGTCTCTTATATCTTGACAGTATGTAGTACTACTCTGTGGGTTGGCCAGGTAGACAAGAAGGCAACACAGCAAGATTTAACCAACCTCTTTGAAGAGTTTGGACAGATTGAATCCATTAATGTAAGTATCAGTTCTTAAATAATTTAAAGTTAAAAAAAAATAGGGAGTTTTCAGAGTCACTTTGGTTCCTAATTAGCCCAGCAATATCTGCCTTTAATCAAATTTTAAAAGGATTGTTCGACTCTAATCGTTTTTATGTTTACTCTGCTGTTGCTTATCTCTCTGCTTAATTAATTTTCCTTTTTTAAATGGAAGTCTAACAAAATATTCTTAGGAGTTTTATAGCAATGTAATAGCACTTGATTCCTAAAAACATCGAATGTTTGAGTTAGCAGGAACCGTATGTGTGATATTGTTTAATTTCTTTTTTAATGAAAGTGAAGAAACTGAGTTAGAATTGTAATCACCTGCACATGAGCACATAGGTAATGGTGGAGACACAACTGGACTTGAGGTCCCAGTCTTTTGCCAGGCACTTCCCACCCCTTCCCCTTCTCTTCCTCTCAGAGCAAACCTGAGGCAAGAAAACCTGTGTGGCCACAGCATAGCTCTATCACTCCTCAGCTTGATTCTTTCAGTGTACCCAGTCTCCACCTTTGAGTATTTTCTTCCTCCTGCAGGGCTATTGTTTTTCCTTGAGGCTAAAGATAATGGAATAGTCATTTGAGGAGTCTTGTTCCTTAACTCTCTGATTTTATTCACTGTTATTATACTTTTATGTCTATTGGACCTTTTTATCATTATTTACCAGGAAATTGGCTGGTTTTCCTTTCTAGTCTTAGATTCCTTATATTCTCAACATTCCTTATATGGCCAAACTTGACTTTTTGGTGTTAATAACAGCACTCTTTATTTAAATTGAATTTGACCATTTTGTATTTTACTTTCAACTATGTATGATCTCTTTGGAGCCTCACAAGAAGCTGGTTAAGTAATTCAAATCTTGTTATTTTACCAGTGAGGAATCTAAATGATTTGTCTAAGTTACACAGATAATAAATAGCTGATTGATTGGTTAATTAATAGGTAATTGGCTGAGTGTTTCAACTTAGGTATTTCAGATTCCTCTTTTTACACCATGAAAGTGTTGTAGGCTTCTCTTTTCGTCTTTTTAAATTTCACCTGTCAGAACATAAGTAATCTCTGAGTCTGTGATCATATAACCTCTGAAATTTTTTCTGATTTTCCGCTGCCTTTAAACTAGTGGTTCTCAGCTCTAGCTGCATATCAGAAACGGGTTGACATTTGAAAAAATAGGGATGCCCATTATCAGTACCTTTAGATTCTTATCAAAGTGCCATAATTACGCAGGTGATTTTGATGCAAAGCCAGGAATCACTGCTCCGAACAGATCCCGAATCCAAGTAGCATTTTGTATTTTCACGTTGCTTATGACGTTTGTAGTCTTTCTTATACCACAGTCATTTGGACATTAGTTTGCCTTGTCTCCCTCTTCTTCTGTATTACCTTTTAAGAGTGTAGTACTTAAAAGTAATAGGCACTAAGTTATTTTGTGAACTGAAGTGTACTGAATGGCTAGTGATAAAATCCAGGATTTGAAAAATTAATGGAAGATTTATAAACCTTTCACTTCGTTTTGGGGGAGTTTGAAGACTGAGAAAAGTCCATTAGATTTAGCATCTTGTAGGTCATTAGCTCGAAGAAAATATTTTCGGTGGGTTGGTAAGGGGTTGGATCTACATTGCAAGAGATGAATTGTATAAGGGGTTGGATAGACTTCTCTTTCGAGAAATTTGGTATTAAAGTGACAGCTGTTAGCAAGGCTGAGGGAAGCGTTACTTTGACAGCTAGAGCTTATTAGGTATTAAGTACTAACAAAGTGATGAATACCTTTTGAGTTCTTCATAAAGAAACTGAAATGCTCTGTGTATTTTTCTGAGTTAATACATTAAAGATAATTTTATGATCTGGTAGTTAATAGAGTAGTTAAATGCTTTGTAAATAAACCTCTTGAGATCCTTACACTGAGGCTATCTTCTTATTCATATTAAAATCTTTGTCCAGAAGTACTTGGACAAAGTTAAGTTTTATAAAATTGAAAAGCTTTAGTTTTATTATTTGTTGTAGATTTTGGACTTTATATTAAGGATAAGATACTTCCCCCAAACAAAATCCTTCTCACATTACTCAACATAACATTTGGCAAAATTTAAATGCTACTGTAAATAAATTGTATGCCTTCAAATATGTTGGCCGTACAGTATTGTTTTCCTTTTATCTGGTGGTATTATATACACGTCTATACATTGCTTTGTTTTAATAGCTCTTCATTGTGTGTTAAAACTTTAGTTGACACGTGATATTCAAGATTTCACATATATAATGGCTTAGAATGAGACCCAACTAGCTTCTGAATTTTTTTTTCAACTGATTGTGCTTGAATTTTACCAATAAACAGATAGCTGGAGGAAGAAAAGGGGAAACAATTCAGTATTAATAATCAATATTCTGTTCCATTAAAACTATAAAATGCCAGAAATGACTTGCCCTCCTCATAACACCCTTTCTAAAGAAAATAATTTTTTTAATAGATGATTCCTCCCAGGGGCTGTGCTTATGTCTGCATGGTTCATCGACAAGATGCATTTCGGGCTCTTCAGAAACTTAGTTCCGGGTCATATAAAATTGGGTCCAAGGTCATTAAGGTGAGATTGGGGGGCACGTGCTCTTATTTTATTGGATTGTTAGAATGTTTCCTGTATTTAATTCATCTTCTTCTTTAATGTTATAGGCAAACCTTGACAAATTTATTATTTTAGTATTGTTAAATTATAGAATTTGGCTATAGGTAAAACAATAACCAAAATTTTATTCAAGCAGTTCTTCAAAATCACACATGCACAGTATTCTTAGTCAACCCGGGCACCATTTTATGAGCAGAACTTTTTCATTTTTACAAGTTTGTCTTTCATTCACTCCTTCCCAATGCTTCCTAATCCTACCCCTTAATTATATTATTAATGTCTCCTTTTTAACATCTTGTCTTATACAACTCAGGCCCTTGTGAAGGGTTTATTTATGTATATTTGTTTCCTCTTAGTCTTTGAGTATTTATTGTGTATTTTTCCATTTTTACTTCTTATAACTAATTTACATTTTATTTCTGCTATTTGGAGTTAATTTATTCCATAGTTTTAGCAACTGAATTAAAAATTTTTAAATTACTTTCAAGGGAGTTAATATGCCCGTGTTTTCTCATTTTATGGCAGAGAGTTTATGTAAGCTAAAGTGTCACTGGTCTCTTGGAGTACCAAGATTTTGTTTAACTATTCTAATTATCGCTAATGTAGGTTGACATTTTTATGGTGAAAAGTAGATTTGGTTTATTTCTGGAAACGTGTTGTTTTAAGGCCATAGTAAGAAGTGGAAATAAATCCCATATTATAAACACCACCGCTATCTAATGCAGGTTTTATTTTACAAACAAAATCAGAAAATACATGGAAAAAATTTCATTGGCTACTGTTATTCCAGCAGTGATGCTTTGCCTGTCCAGCTGATTTTTAAAACTAATTTTATTCATATTTGCATTGTTAGCATATGATTTTGTATGTTTTACCTTGTTTTTACAGTAAACGTGAGCTTTCTTTTTTCCTCTCCTCATTCCTGATAGATTGCTTGGGCTTTAAACAAAGGTGTAAAAACAGAATACAAACAATTCTGGGATGTGGATCTTGGAGTAACATATATACCATGGGAAAAAGTTAAAGTGGATGACTTGGAAGGTTTTGCAGAAGGAGGCATGATTGATCAGGAAACTGTAAATACTGGTAAGAGCCCTGTGGGTAGTTTTATTGTTTAAAAATATGCTTGAGGGGTTGTAATTGATAAGAGTTTTACATGTTGGGGTGAATTGTGTTTATTTCCTGGATCTTCCCCATCCTGCAGAAGAGGGGAAAAAGTGAAACATCACCCTGTTCAATGTGTATACTTAATGGGATCTATTCCATAAATGTCAGAGTATATAGATAGTGTTCTAAAACTCTAAATGTAGCATTTTTATATATGTCTTTTAAAAAGTTTCAGTCTTTGAGAGCATTGTATGTATGGAGGCTTGTAAAGACTAAGTTTTTCAGTCACTTGAGTTTCAGTGAGAACCGGGGATTTAGGGAATTCCTTTAAAAAGCTTCCTAGACTATTTTGATTAGTATCTATGTTGAGGATGCCAGGAATAGAATCTCAGAGAGCTGTAGTTCAGATTCATGCTGCTTTTAGAAAGCTTATAACCAAGTGATAATCTGGCCCGTTCTTTTGAAAAATTTGTCTTTTTGTTTTAAAATTTTTCAGTTATAAATTCACAGAATAATGGATGCTTGGGAAAGAATTGAAATATGTTATACTTATTTCTTGATATCTTAGCTCTTCTACCAAAATTAGCTAATTTTCAGAATAGTATTTTTGTTCTCAGGCCAATGTACATATTTTCAAACACTTTTTCAGTTGTTTTCTTCTTGTCATTCTCTCTCGCTGTCTTTCTCTCTCCTTTTTGGATGGATGTTCCTCCAGAACATTTATTCATTCAAAAAATATTTCAGTTCCTACTGTGTGCCAGGCATAACTTTAGGAGCTGGGATTATAGCAGTGAGACAGACAAAAATCCTTCCTCTCTTGGAGTGCACATTGTAGTACAGGGGTTGACAACAGCCCATGGGCCAGATCTTACTGGCAGCCTGTTCAGTAAATAAAGTTTTATTGAAACACAGCCATGCTCAGTTGTGTTTACCTATTGTATATGACTTTTTAAAATTCAGCAACAGTTGAGTCATTGTAACAGAGAACACATGGCCCGCACCATCTAAAATACGTACAAATAGGAAGAGTTTGCCAACCCATGTTCTAGTGGGAAAAAAATGGATAATAAATAAGATAGATAAACTAGGTAGTATTTCAGTGTTGGTTAAGTTCTAAGAAGAAAAAACAGGGAAAGGGGATAGGCAGTATGGGTGTGGAGCTATTGGAGTTTTAAGTGGTTGAAGAGGGTCTAATGGAGAAGGTGGTATTCAGAGGTGTGAGACATGCAGCTATCTGGGTAAGAGTGTTTCATACAGAGAGAACAGCAAGCGCCAAGTCTGTTAGAAAGTCGTGAGACCAGTATGGCTTGAGCATAGTGAGGAGTGAGTAGTAGGAGATGAAGTCAGAGAGGTGCAGAGGGGCGAAGTCATGTGGTCTTACTAGTCATTCTCATGACTTTGAGCTTTAAGGGAGGCGAACCTGTGGAGGAACCTCTTTGTTCTATTTTTGCTTTTTTTTGTATTTTCAGAAAGATCTTTCTGTACTGGGTTAGTACTTGTTGTTTCCCCTTATGCCTTATGACAAAATATAGAATAAGGTTGGTTTGTCTTAAATCAGACAGCCTTTGAGATACGTATCTGTTATATCCCTTTTAAGTGTTTTCTCTAGACTGAATATTTTAGTGTCTTTGATTTGTGCCTCATGTCATGCTGCTTTGAACTCCTTAGTACCCTAATCAGATTTATCTCAGCAGAACCAAATAGGTTGGCACCGACAGCTGTGGACACATCTTAAAGATGTGCCAAGGTAGATGAAGGACTATTTAGATGTGAAATAAATGTGTACATATAAAATGAAAAATTGCACCTATCCAGAGGAAATCAATTTCAAATATTTTGTTTAGAGTGGGAAAGTGTGAAAAGCTCAGAACCCGTTAAAGAGACGGTCCAGACAACTCAGAGCCCACCTCCAGTTGAAAAGGAGACAGTGGTCACAACCCAGGCAGAGGTTTTCCCTCCACCTGTTGCTATGTTACAGGTTAGTGCTGGGTGTTTTTTTATTGTTTAATGTGGTGTTTTACAGTTTTGTTTTTACTCACATCTTTACTTCATAAAACTTGGAAGAAATTGTCCAAAATATATTAATACTAAATATAAGCATTTTTGAAATTTTCCTTTTAGAAAAAGTGTAATTCATATTTAAATGTTTATTTATTGAACAAATATTTATTGATTGCCTGCTCTGTGACATTCACTGTTCTAGGCACCTGGAATAGGGATACATCAGTGGGAAAAAAAAACAAACACAAATCCCTTCCCTTACGGAGAGTTTGTTCTCAATAGGGGAGACAGAAAATATAAAATTAATAAGTTTATAAGATACTGTGGAGGGGAGAAGGTAGTACAAGGGTCATCAAGAGTGCCTAGGTAGGTGTTTAAAATTTTAAATAAAATGGTGAGGTAGACTTAATTGAGAACAAGACATTTGAGCCACAACTTAAAGTTGCTGAGGCAATTAGTCACGTGGCTATCTGAAGCAAGCGTTAGAGGCAGAGGGAACAACCAGTGCAAAGGCCTGCAGCCAGGAGCATGCTTCGTGTGTTCCTGGAATAACAAGCGGACAAGAATAAAGTGAGTGAGAGGCAACTTAGTGTAAGTGAGACCTCTAGGGGGACTTTGGTTTTCACTCTGAGATGGGGAGCCATTAGAGGACTTTGAAGAAAGGAGTGGCTCAGTCTGGCTTAGAGTTTTAAAGGATTACACTGGCAACTATTTTGAGAATAGAATAGTGGGCATTGATAAAAGCAAAGAGACCAGTTAAAAGTTGCAGCAATCCAGGTGAGAGATGATGGTGGCTCAGACTGGACTGATGGCAGTGAAGGCAACGAGAAGTCGTCAGATCCTAGGTGTATTGTCATGGTGTGGCCAGTGCGCGGGGTTAGATTTGAGTTGTGAGGAAGAGCAGAGGCAAGGTTTTTGGTCTGAGAAATTGGAAAGATGGAGTTACCATTATCTGAGAATGAAAAAGACTGTGGAAGTGTGGTTTGGGAAGGACAGTTGGGAGTTCAGTTTTATGCGTGTGAAGTTTGAAGTGTCTTACTACACAGCAAAGTTGAGATGTTGAATAGACCATTGATACAGTGTGAACTTTAGGAGAGGGGTACAGCCATGCCATAATACAGATAAATATTTGGGAATTGTTGTACCTAGGATGAGTAAAAGAATTTATGATTAAGAGTAGAAAACAAATTAATGAGAAATTCAGCCATTTTAAAGCTGTTAGTGACATGCTTCCTAATGGTGATTAGATCGCATAATATAGCTAGGTATTATAAACGTGGTAGGAGATGGCAGTGTAAAATTGAGCATGCTATTCACTGTTGAAGTAGGTGCCCACATCTTTACATCACTCGAATGTAAGGTAGATTTCACAATCTCTACACATACTGTTTGTTGAAAAATACTGTCTTGCTTTTACCTCAAGTAAGTTCACTTATAAGAATACAAAAAGGAAGAAAAAAAAAACCAAAACAACTTAATATAATGATATTTGTTACTTTCCTATAAAAGAAACAGAAATAATTTATCTTTGGTTGTCCTAAGATGTAATCGTTGCAGATGGATAAAATGATACATGGACTTTTTATTTTCTATCCACAAAAGATTCCAGTAGCTCCAGCAGTGCCTACAGTTAGTTTAGTCCCACCAGCATTTCCTGTGTCAATGCCAGTTCCTCCTCCTGGATTCAGTCCAATTCCTCCACCGCCTTTTCTCCGCGCAAGTTTTAACCCTTCACAACCACCTCCTGGTAAGAAATTTTCATCTTATCGTTTCAACTCTATTTAGAATATCATTTAAAATGTTCTTTTTCCAGGTTTAAACGCTGTAGAGCAGTGATTCTCAAACCATAGCTTACATGCGAATCACTTGGAGGGCGTGTTAAAGCACAGGTTGCTGGCCCAGCCTCCTTTTGAGTCAGTGGAACTGAGGTGGGGCAGGACAGTTGCATTGCGAACAAGTTCCCAGCTGATGCGTATTGTTGCTGGACCACACTTTAAGAAGCACTGACAGAAAAGAAATGGAATCCTTTAAAATCATTGAAATGCCTTAAGATGATTTAAAATTCATGTTGAAGTTTTTATATAAAAGTTCTCTATAGTTATCACCCATTCATCAGAAAGTATGCATTAAATTATACAGATTAGTCCTCCTAAAAATCATTAGATTTCCATTTTGACATTAGAAATTATAGTATATCTTAAAATGCTAATTGAATTCATAATACTTTTTTTGACCTAATAAATTATAGATAAACAAGTTCCTTGAAGCGTTTCTAGGTAAAAACTATAGGTTACTTAACATTTATCAATTAAATATAAATAATTGCTTACATAGGTTAGAGATAGAGCTTTTCGTATTAGATCGTGGAAGGCTTAGACAAATAAAGGAGAGAGATAATACAAGGGATCAAACGATATATGTTGTTTTTCAGAACTATTTTTTTTGAACTTCATGAATTATTTGTGTACTATAGAAAAGAAGTACTGAATTGACTTCTGTAATTTAAGTTCTTAGTCATTGAATAGAGTTCCTAAAAACTGTCAACAAGGCCAAAAAGTAAATTCATTGTCTGAAAACGGTTGTAATTTGTCATGTAATGTAAATTTTTTAAATTACAGTTTAATACATAATTTGAAATTGATGCAGATTTTAATAAGAACTTTATCTTTTAATATTTTAAATATTGGAAAACTACTCATCAGATATCTTCAATCACAAATCTGTATTTGTGATTGAAAATTAAAATTTTTTCTCAGAAGGTATTTTTAAATGATTTTTTCAAAAACCATACCACATGGATTTTATAGAGTCTTTATCTAACATTCATTTGTTGAAAACCACATATCTTTTTTTCCCGTTATTCTTAGCCACTATTTTCTATTGGAATTTAATGGTAGCTCTATATTTTAAAAATGCAGGGAAGCAGGTTTATAGTTTGATCATATGATATTTAAAATCATAAAACAGCCAATATTAAATTTATTTTATTTATTCCTTATTTTTTATTAAGATTTGTTTCAGTGCTCAAAATAAAATGTAACATCCAAGGTTAATAAAAGTATTCTGATATAGTGGGTAAACAGCATATACATCAGAGAAGTACAATAGCACATTTTACAGATGACATTATTGCATATGTTATCAGCCGCTTGAAATACAATGTTTAACTTCCCGTACAGTCACCATGCTAACATATAAACAGGTTGCCTAGCTTGACTTAATCGTTGATTTTACAGCAGCATAGAGCATGCCAAGTAAATAAGTAGTATATGCTCATGATGGGGCTCTCTGTGCTTTACTTAGCTTACGGAGGATCAAATAAGGTAGTGTATATAAAAGTAATTTTTTAAATGGAAAATATATTCATAAATATGAGGTAGTAATGACTGTTTTAAGAATGTAGGATTTCATTTATAGCTGTTGGAATGTTTGATTTAAAAGAAAGTAACACTTTTTGTTATTTTATTTTTGGTCTTTTTTTTTTCCATGTAGGTTTCATGCCACCTCCAGTTCCACCACCTGTTGTACCACCACCTACTATTCCACCAGTAGTACCAACATGTGAGTTTTCTACTTTAAGAATTTTCTTTCTTTATGATAGTGATAATGTGTTGGTTCTCATTTTTGTGAATTATTGTTAATTTTTTTATCATGGAAGTTTTCAGACAAATGCATTTTTTGGGTTAAATGATTTCTAACAAATTAACAGTATCATATGACAGTTCAGATTTGCTCTGTTGTATCAAATTTGTGTTTTTTGTTTTATGTATAAAATGTCTTAATCTAGAGCAGCCCCACCCACACCCCCCTTTTTAAAAATGCTTCATGTCTTTGACTTGTTGAAAAGCAGTTCACTTCTGTATGCAAGATCCCAAATAATGGGTTTGGTTTTTTTGCTTCTTTGTGGTATCTTCCTTGAATCTCCTGCAAATAGAAAGTTTTTAGCACCATAGGCTTGTTTAGAATATGCTTCAACTTTTTTGATAAGAATACTTAACAAGTGGGGTGCTGTGGACTTGATATTATATCACATCAGGAGCCTGTGCAGTGCCTTCATGTCCCACTTTTTTTTTTTTTGCGGTACGCAGGCCTCTCACTGTTGTGGCCTCTCCCATTGCGGAGCACAGGTTGCAGACGCGCAGGCCCAGCGGCCATGGCTCACAGGCCCAGCCGCTCCGCGGCATGTGGGGTCTTCCCGGACCAGGGCACGAACCTGTGTCCCCTGCATCGGCAGGCAGACTCTCAACCACTGCGCCACCAGGGAAGCCCGTCCCACTTTTAATGATGTCATAATGGATCAGAGCATTCAGATAGTGGGACCTGGTCATTTAAAAAAGTTGCCCTTCAAATTTTCATCAGATGGTTTCATCTTTTGATTATTATTGCTGAATCTACTTTTCATTAGTTGCAAAGTGGTGACCTTCCGAATTTTGTAATTCCTTCCACATTTCTTAGCAGGGATTTTTTCTGTAAAGAAAAACTTTCTCTTATCAACTAGTAGTATTTAGTTACCTTGAAGTACAGTTGTACAGGAGAAGCTAAATTCTTGCCTGTAAGTGCAGTTTTTCAGAGTAATGAGTTCTATGGATATTACCTGTGATATCCAGTGACTGAAGGTGGGGGAGGATTTCTCTTATTTCTCCTTCTCCACTCCCTTCCCTCTACTTTTTTCTCCTTCACTTTTAGTAGTGTTTATGGATTAATGCATTTTTACTTCCAAGTGGTTGCATTCACCTTTCTTTTTGAAGTTCAGTTTGTTCATTTTTGGACAGTAAGAGCCTTTCATGTTACTTCTCTATTCTTTTGAGATGACTGCATCAGTTTTTGAGAGCTTTTTGGCCTAATACTAGACCAAAGGACTTTATTGTAAAGAGAGTGTATATGATACAATTTTACGTTTTGGTGTTATAACCCACTTTTCTTACATTTTTAAACTCTTTTCTCTCCTTCAGTGTTTAGACAACATTAGAATCCTTTTTGTGTTACTGTTGGTTAATTAGGAAGAATTGTTTATTCTTTCTGAAAATTAGAAAAGTGTTCAGAAGCCGTTTCTGAATTCACCATTCACAGAGACTCACCTTACTTAGAGCCTCCCTCCCAGTTGTTTCTCCTTACACTGTTCATTTTGGAAAACCGAGGGTCAATTAAAGGAGAAGGAGAAACACCACTGTGTGCCAGCTGCTCCCCTAATTGTTCACACTGTCTTATCTAATTCTCATAATTCCCATACATGATCCCGGTTGATTTTTATCCCAATTTTACAGCTCTGTTCTGTGCTAACAGTTTGTCTAGGTAGTCCAGAGTTAAATGTGAGGATAACAGTTTCTAAAATCCCAAAGTACATGATTTAGTAGTGTTGTGAAATAAATTTGACTAGAAATTCTGTGTGTGATTTTTATACTCCTCTAGCTTAGTTTTTTAACATACAGGTGACATATACAGAAGAGTTTTTCTACCTGTTCTTTATGCCTTTTTTATATCTTTATAAAAAGGAAATGGTTTTACCTTTTTATGTGTAGTTCTCACCTGATGAGTTTCCTGCCTCATTTGACAAATGGTAGTGAATGTAAAGACCCTCGTACTTACAGATTCAACGGGATTGGGCAGATTTTCACTCTCATATTTGTTGGTTTTCGTCAATCATTTCTCTATATTTAGATATTCCCATACTGGCATCCTTGAAAAATTATGATTTTTTTTTAATTGCTGGGATTTTGTTCTTAAGTATGGATCCTTATTTTACTAAACATTTCTCTTGAAAATATTTCTAAAAATTGTTGTTTTTCCCTATTTTTAAAAAATGAAGCTTTCTAAATATAATTTAGCTTCTTCAGGATGACTCATTTGTCACTTTGAGCATCAGTTATTATATAATGTGCTAGGTGATACAGAGATGCCATTAAGTGAAACACTCAAGCTGCCAGAAGTTAGTTTTCATTATAAACGAAATAAAGGGACCAGAAGAGAATTCACATATGTCATGTTAACTGAGCAGTCTTACCAAATAATTGGGGAAAGAGGATAGGAAGTCATTTAAAACTTTGGCAAGACCAGTGTTGGTCATACTTAATATTTTTACCTAGCACATGAATTGATTAGCTAATTAAATCTGAAATATATATTCTCCTTCTTTAAACAGCTTTAGTGCAGCCGCCATTATCTATGACTCCAGAAACTGTGAAAGATGTTGGATTTGGTAGCCTTGTTTTGCCAGGTGGTTCTGTTGCCAGCAGTCTTGCTACTTCCACTCTGCCAGCTGGAAGTGTTTTTAATCCTCCAACTAAACAAGCAGAGCCTGAAGAAAAAGTACCTCATCTTATAGACCACCAGATTTCTTCTGGTGAAAACACCAGATCAGGTAAAAAGAAAAAAGAAATCCCCAGAGATACATAGCTAAATCATAATCACTACTTCTCTATATTGGTGTTTAATTCTTAGGTGCCATGAATGTGTAAAACATTTATCTCCTAAAATTCCTGTTAAAAACAAATTTGGCATTCTCTTCAGGATAGTATAGATTTTGACACCTTTCCATTAAGACTCCTTCTCCTCCTGTTTTTGGCCTATTGGAACTGTTTTAATGTGTTATCAAAATAGGATTGCACAAAATATGTATACTTACAGAAAGATTAAAACAAACAAGTATTAGTTATAAGTAACTACTACCAGATATCCAGCTAGGTCTAGAAGATAAATATAGTTTTGAAAGCAGCGAGTCCTTTTTTTTTTTTTTTTTTTCCTTCCTGCAACCGTAAAGCAGTTTATTTACTTGCATGATGTCACACACAGGCTTTAAGTAGCAGAGCCAGGAATTAAACTCTCTTTTTTAGATTTTTTAAACCTGCAAGCTCAGTGTTCTTTTGGCTACACTATACATCTTTTTTTTTTTTTTTCTTTGACATCTTGGAGTATAATTGCTTTACAATGGTGTGTTAGTTTGTGCTTTATAACAAAGTGAATCAGCTATACGTATACATATATCCCCATATCTCCTCCCTCTTGCGTCTCCCTCCCACACTCCCTGTCCCACCCCTCTAGGTGGTCACAAAGCACCGAGCTGATCTCCCTGGGCTATGTGGCTGCTTCCCACTAGCTATCTGTTTTACATTCGGTAGTGTATGTCCATGCCACTCTCTCCCTTCGTCCCAGCTAACCCTTCCCCCTCCCGGTGTCCTCAAGTCCTTTCTCTACGTCTGTGTCTTTATTCCTGTCCTGCCCCTGGATCTTCAGGACCAAAGTCCTTCTTTTATGGCACCACTGTTAGTATATTAAGAATTGTTTGTACTTTAGAAAGACTTTTGTTAAAGGTGGAGAATCAGTATAAAACCTGATATTTTTATTTAACTTAAAAAGATTCATGTAAAGATTTTAGGTAGCAGCCCCACTTATGTTTTAATATTAAATTTCACTACGTATGGTATTAACTTTAGCTTTAATTTTTTAATATCTAGTGTACCTGTGGATTCTTGGGGGGACACAAGTAGCTGATTAAACTAACTGCTGGAAATTATAGCATTAATAATTATAAACATAGTTTCCTTTTCACACCAGAATGATTGTTTGTGTTATTTTTCTTCTTTCCATTTTAGTGATTCCAAATGATGTTTCAGGTGGCTCTGCAATTTTAGGAGGACAGCCGCCAAATGTGACGAACAATTCTGGAATTCTGGGAGTCCAAAGACCAAATGTATCAAGTAATAATGAAATTCTTGGAGTCCGGCCATCTAATGTTTCCAATAGTTCTGGGATTATTGGAGCCCAGCCACCAAATATTCTAAATAACTCTGGAATTTTGGGAATACAGCCACCAAGTGTGTCAAGTAGTTCTGGACTTCTGGGCATGCTACCCCCAAATATACCTAACAATTCTGGACTTATGGGAGTACAGCCACCCAGTGTTCCAAATACTTCTGGACTTTTGGGAACACAGCCACCAGCTGGGCCTCAAAATTTACCCCCTTTAAATCTTTCTAATCAAAGGATGCCTGCAATGCCAATGTTAGACATTCGTCCAGGACTAATACCACAGACACCTGGACCAAGATTCCCTTTAATGCAGCCTGGAATTCCACCTCAGCGGGGACTCCCTCCCCCAGCGGTGCTTGATTCAGCTCTTCATCCACCACCCCGTGGTCCTTTTGCTCCAGGAGATATTTTTAGTCCACCTGAAAGACCTTTTCTAGTTCCTGGAAGACAAAGTGTAGACAACGTTGCTAATCCAGAAAAAAGGATACCACTTGGGAATGATAACATTCAACAGGAAGGAGATAGAGATTACCGGTTTCCTCCCATAGAAACCAGGGAAACCATTAGTAGACCTCCCCCGGTGGATGTTAGGGATGTGGTTGGACGGCCTGTAGATCCAAGAGAAGGTCCTGGAAGGCCTCCATTAGACGGTAGAGATCACTTTGGACGACCTCCTGTAGATATTAGAGAGAATCTTGTGAGGCCAGGCATAGATCATCTTGGTCGAAGAGACCACTTTGGCTTTACTCAAGAGAAGCCCTGGGGGCATAGAGATTTTGACGAGAGAGAGCATCGGGTTCTGCCTGTCTATGGTGGTCCAAAAGGCTTACATGAAGAAAGAGGTAGATTTCGGTCTGGAAACTATCGGTTTGATCCTAGAAGTGGTCCTTGGAACAGAGGATTTGGACAAGAAGTTCACAGAGATTTTGATGACCGCAGAAGACCCTGGGAGAGGCAAAGGGATAGGGATGACAGAGATTTTGATTTCTGCAGAGAAATTAATGGAAGTCGTTTTGGACGAGATAGAATTCAAAACACCTGGGTCCCCCCTCCTCATGCTCGGGTTTTTGATTTTTTTGAAGGGGCCACTTCTCAGCGAAAAGGTGATAATGTGCCTCAGGTTAATGGTGAAAATACCGAGAGACATGCTCAGCCACCACCTTTACCAGCGCAGAGTGATCCTGAACTTTATGAAAAACTGACATCTTCAAGTGAAATAAACAAGGAGAAGAGTGACACAGTTGCTGATATAGAGAGTGAACCAGTGGTAGAAAGCACAGAAACTGAGGGGACATAATCATCACTCAGTAGGTAAAAGATACATTTTGTAAAGTTGTCATCTCTCTGTAATAGATTAATGGCTGACTGGACCATAGTTGTTCACTTTTGTCTGCCAGAATTAAGTTAATCTGATGTTCATGTTCACCTTTCTCTTAAAATAATTGTACAACTGACTTGTATAGACATTGTTCTTAATATGAACATGGTAGGTAAACATTTTTTTATTTTTCTGATAAAATATAAATGTTGCCCCAGATTCTTTTAACTTCAAGGAAATGAATAACAGCTTGTCAGAGACTTCCTATGGAAGAAAGAATTTTTTAGATACTACCATTAGGTTGGATATGGTAATAGATATATTTCAAAATAGCAAACGGTGGTATATCTTATCCATATCTTTAGGCTGCTGCAGAATTTTAAGGTAATAGACAAAGCTGTGATATTTTATGCAAAGACTGGCTCTAGATATTTGAGGAGCACAATACAGAGATTTTAAAAAGTGATTTTGTAAAATCTACACTATGGTCTCTGTTTCTCCAAAGTAAGTGTTTGTGATTTGTTCCTCATACTGCAGTGAGTAAAAAAGAAAAAAGAAAAAAAGAAAACAACATAAATATTAAAGTACGTTTCAATGTTGGGTGAATTTTGTTTTTAGATGCCAATAAAACTTATTTGTTTGATAACAGTGTTCTAGGAATTGTATTTTTTTAACCTACAGATTCTTAAAACCATGGATCATTAGCAGCATGTGCTTAGTTGTTGCAGAATTTTTCTATTAACTCGTAATAACAACAACAAAGAACCATGTGGTTGAAAAAAGCGTGTACTTTGGTATAAAAATCATGCAGTCTCATTAGTATGTGTGTAATATCTGTGTATATTTATTGCATAAGTCATACGTAGAGTTTTCTTTCTCTGTACGTCTATTTTCATGCACATACAGAGAAAAATAGGAAGTTGGTAGTTTAGATAATAAAATACTCTTTAAAACTGGATAGAAAATAAGAGCAATTTGGCTAATTGACATTGCTCATAGTTACAGCTCTTAGCCTTTATGATGGTAAAATAAGAAATACTGTAAAGAAATACATTGGCAGTTTGGCCGTTCTCTTTTAATACAGTTAAGCATGAAGCCAGATTTAGCATCAAGCTGAATTCCACGTAAATGCTTGCATTGCTTTGTTTCACACTATTTGCTATTCTGCATAGATAGTGCTTATACTGAAGTACTTACTGGTCACTTGCCTAAAGTGAATTTCTCAGTTGCACAAAATGTAGAGTAGTGTTGGTGGATTTTAAAACATTAACTTGTATACCAGAAACAATGTGTCCGTCATGTGTTTTGTAGGCTCTGCATAATGCTGTTCAGATTAGCCTCCAAGGTAAACGGAGTAGCAGAAAAGTTGGGGATAAGTTTCCTGTTTTATTTATTATTATTATGTTTTTGCTTTTGCTTTTCATTTACTTGCTGTTTGTTTCTCCTTTGGGTTTTACATATATACACATATATATAAAACCATTGGTGTTTTTCCGTTTCTAATGATGGCTTTCATTTGGTCCCATGAACAGTTGCTTTGTCTCCTATTCCAGTAATTCCTCATTGGTTCTATTTACCTAAAATTCTTAAGTTACATTTGTCAAGCCCCCCCACCCCACCCCACCCCAGAAGAAATGATGGAGTACGCCAGCCATTGAACGTTGGGTGGTGTTCGCTTCCCTCTGATGATCTATAGATCTTTAAGGATTCTCGCCAAAAATAAAGTCTTTTCTTCTTGTAGGTTCTGAAATAGAAATAGTACGTTACTTATTTTGTTTTTTTGGAAAAGTGGATGAGAGGGGGAGTTTGGTGTTTATTTCTAGGGTAATTGAATTCAGTCCAATAATTTCGAGTTGGTTTCAGATCATTTCCTTGGGGTAATGGGAAAAACTGTGACATTGGTACAAAGTTTTAATATTCTGGAAAGATTTAGCCTTGTCCTTAGGGAAATTACATTAACTGAGATTTCTCTCAAACTACTTTAGTTACATTTATCATTATCAAAATTAAGTGACATTCACTTGGATTAAGTAGCAATAAAAAAGAAAGTGAGACTTTTCAGTGACTTTTGATCCCAAGTTTTTTTTATCACCCTTGGACCTTCAGGTGCAAACTTGAAAATAAAATGTGTACAAGTATTGCACTTGTTTGATGATTCTGATGGTAGAAGTTACCTAATCAGTTGTCAGTACTGTCTCCTAGAAACCCATCTTGGAAATGTCTGACATGCTTAATTAAAACAGCTAAAAAATAATTATGTGTAGTTAGGCTCACTTTATCCTTGTATTGTGTAATGTTTGAGTGAAAGGATGTTATTCATCCTCATACTGAATTTCCAAAATTGATATTTACGTTCACTATTTTTTTTTTAAACGGTGGAGAGAAAAGTTAATTGTCTTACTTTGCTAAGTTTGACATAAGACCTATCACATTTTTGACGCTTTTGATCACAGTACTGCTGTCGCTAGAATGCTAGCAGTTAGAAATATGAAAGGAGTACCTAAATACTTTAATAAAACAGTTGAAGTGCTGCAGGCAGTAATTACATTAGACAGGAGGTCACATAGTGTTTTGATTTGTGATATTTTAGAGAGAGAGAATGATAGGACTTAGTGTGGTATTAGTAGATTGCAGCGTTAATAGACATTAATTTCTAAATTTTTTTTGTGTTTAAACATTTCATTAAACATTGGCTTCTGTTCTTAGCATGAATGCATATACTGTACTTTGATCATTTTATATTGTAGATGGAAACTTATTTTAAAGCAAGGTAGTCTTTATCTACAGCATATCATAGGTGGAATGTTCCTTTATTTTAATTTTATTTCAATGTGTAGGCTGTGCAGCATACTTAGAAAGCATTGGAAGATGGAATAGTATAAAATTATTTGTTTAAAACTCTGGAAATGACTTCATATATTTAATTAATACAATTTGTTTATTATTTAAACGATTACATTCTTACCAGAGCAGTTGCTTTTGTTCTGGTAATTTAGTTGCTTCACCAAACTTATTGGCCATTCTTCACAAATTTGGGGTTGTTTTGGGAATGGCACAGTTCGTTACATTTAAAAAGAAAGTTACCTCTTTTAATTTGAAAAAGTATTTTTTTATAAACACTAGTTCATCAGATCTAAGGTATCATTGATTGTAAGAAGCACCGTTCAGAAATTTTTAAATGCTTCCAATATGACATGCCAGCGATTTATAAGACACATTTGTAATTCAGAAATGTCAAAATGTAAAATGTGTCTTAGGATCAAAGAAATATGGTATTTCTTTGGTATATATATATATATATATATATATATATATATATATATACACTCCATATATATATATTCCCTTAGTAAGTGATTTAGAAAAATTCTGATTTATTTTTGTCATTGTATATATTTTAGATGGGCACAACATTTAATGAAAAAAATTTAACATTTGATTAAAAATAATTTTGTTGTACCTTATGTGCCTTCATCGTTATTATTGGGTGCTATATTAATAAGATGTTTTAAGGGCTTTTAACTCTTTCAAAGAAAAAAAGCATTAACATTTTACTCTTTAAATATTTTACATAAGAAGAGGAGAGCAAGTGTATATTCATTTTTAAGATAGGCAAAGTAAAATTATGTAAGAAATCATAAATATTAGTGTGGCAGAGAATTATAAATGTTTGCTTAATTGATGATGCTGTGATTTTATAGGAACCATCTTTTAAACTAACTTAAGTTGTAGGCTTTAAAAATTTTATTTTCTACTTCTGAAAAAAAAAGTCAGGTTGCTACACTTTTTAATGGGAGATTAAAAACAAGATACCTTGATCCAGCAAAACTTTCTAGAACTAGAATTTAAAATTAATGGCAGAAATTGTTTTCTTTGGGGGCATACTTTAAATGAGGGCATGTGTATTGAAAGCTATATGAAATACACTTTCTCTGTGGTTCTCAGCCAGGAAATGTGTGACAGAAGAATCACCTGTGGAGCTTTTTGAAAATATGGGGTGGGGATGGTCACCACAGACTTACTAATACAGAATCTCCTGGGGAGGTATTCATGTTCATACACCAACACACACACACACACCTTCCACATATCACCACTTTAGATATGTTAAAATATGCAAATATTTAATGTACCATACACTTGAGATTTTTTTACGTTTTTTTTTAAAATAGTGATACAAAATTATTTTTAGTGTTTCAATAAAGTGTACAGTTAATTGTGGTAATTGGTATTGGAGGGTGAATAAAAAGTAGAGAAGTCCATCACGGATGTTTTAAATTCAAGTGTTAATCTAAAAATGAATTATTATAGCAAGAAAGGGATGGAAGGATGACGCATATGAGATGGTTTTGTTGGAAGTATTTTTGACCCAGGTGAAACTTTGTTATTGGATACCTCAAAGAAAAATTTACTAGATGTATCATGTAATTAAATGCTTTGATTATAAAAAGGGTCCCTTTGGGACCAAAACTGCAAGCATTAAGCTTATCAGGGATTAGGAGTAATGTTACTAGTAGGACTACTTAGCTGTGGGTTGCACATCAAAGACTAATGCAAGTCAGTGGTTTATTTTGGCATGAGCTTTGCTCAGACATTTTTCTTCCCCTCTACTTAGATCTTCCCCCCCCCCCCCAGGGGTCTGTTCACCTCATATGTACTTAGAATTACTCTGCCTTGTTCTAGTCAAGATACAGAACAAATATTCTAAGTAATCTGTAAAATATGTGTAGTATATCAAGGGGTAGAATGGTGCTAATGGGCTAACTTTATATTGTATGAGCAATGTGAGGTGCTTTGGATAGTAGGCTGACCTGCAGTGAAGGAAGCTGAGGGCATGCTTATGCAGAGCCCAGTAGGCGGTAGAGAGTGCGCCTGGAACTTGTAACCTTGAGCCCTGAGTTTAGTGAGAATTAAGTGAGTTAGTTTAATGAGCGTATTAAGCTCGCACAGCAGCTTCAGAACGTAGCACTTGGTTGACCTGTGTTGTTTGTCCTCCCACCTCCCACCACTATCACTCAGCCTGTGGGTGGCTGTCACTGTTTTATCTTATTTTTCTGCCTTTCTCAGAATTCTCATCACAGCACCTCCCAGCCTCCTTTTTGACCTATCATTCCAGGAAGAGGCTATCAGTTGGATTTGTCTGGTGAAAGCAATTTGCTACTCCTTTGCGTAGTGATTTCTGAGGTCGTTTCCAGCATTTAAGTACCTTGAGTCAATGAAATAAGTTTTTTCTCTTCTGTAAAAGACCAGCTGAGGAAGCAGGAGGAACAGAGGGAAAGGCTAACAATATTGGAACACTTTTTAAGAGAGCATAGGTTTTATTGCCTTTGGGTGTTCAAAACTAACATTTCTAAATATATGTCTTCAGACTGCACCTTGAAGCATCATTTCTTAAAAGCTGGCCTGAAGCGCTGCTTTTTTTTTTTTTTAATTGATGATAATATTAGCTAATATTTAATAGGCATATACTGTGTGACAAGAACTGGGATGATTTTATTACCTGCATAATATAATTCTCATTGACAGTCCTGTGAGGTAGTTGTTGCTTTAATATCTCTTACTAAGAGAAACCTGAGTCACGGATTTAATATCCTAAGATCTCACCACTTGTAAATATTTGAGCAAAGATTGAAACCCAGGCCTGTCAGATTAAAAAATTAACATGTACCACTTAATAAAGTGCCAGGCACATGTGGCAGAGGTTCACCAACTATTAGTTCCTCTTCTCTTTAGAAAAGGCAAATAAATTTGTGCGGAAAAACGTAACATGCATACCAGACTTATCCTTATAGGGTAAGGGTGCAGTGCAACACTGAACTTATGTTTTCACTGGTACAGGTGTACTTGGGGCTGTCTTCTTTTCCAGTGTCTGAACATTCACTTCAGCTTCATTTTCTTAGATCCTACTTTCAGGATATGTTTTTTTTCTTAAAGTGATACCATAGCATAATATTGTTAACTTTCTAAATAACTTGCTACTTTGGAGGCAGGTTTGTGTTGCATTGATATTAAATAAGATTTCTTTTTGAAAACACCTTTTCCCACGAATTAAATAAAATTTCAAAACTTTTTTATTCTTTAAAATGTTTTAATACTTGTAAAGCAGAGCCAGTGGTAGCTTCCACATTTATACTTTTGTGGCTTTGGCAGCTCCTTTCTAAAATGTGGCGGTTATACACTGTATATTTAGCCATAATTTAGTACTCAGTTTTCTTGTGTATAAAACTCATATATTAGGAATATTCCGTGGCTTGAAATAAATGAAATATGTAAAGTTATCTTTACACATAGTAAGCATTCAATGTTAGTCGTTATTCACCACTTGAATTCAAGCAGTCTGGAGGTTAGCTGTTGTCTTTGGTAGTAGTGAATAATTTACAGTTATTTTACTTTATTACAATATATAACCTGATTCTAGGCTTTCTTCAAGTCACTAAACTTAGGTTCATATGAGGTTTAATCCACAGCATGTCATGGTGCTGGCCTTTGATCACCTTTTCCAAAGTCTTTGGACAGATGATTCTAAACATTGTGGCCATATTACTGCCTAATCCACACATCAGGGGAACATGCTTATCGTATTTGTGAGTTATACTTCTATTTCTACTAATCTTGCCAAAGTTAATTATTATTTGCTTATGTTATTATTACATGAAATAAAAAGTTCTTGCATTTGAACAGTCGCTTTTTAATGACATGAGTCTTGTGTTTATTGCTGAACTTGGGTCAGTTTACACATTAGTAAGAATATTAGTAAAATCAGAAGACTTGTATTAAATAAATAACCTTTGAAAGTGTAAAAGATAACTTGTTTAAGAATTGACCTTCTCTGGTTATTGAAACTACGTTGAGCCTTTTTACATAGGGTAGCATTTACCTTCTTAGAAGGTTCTGAAAAACAGCACACCACATAGCACTGTGGTCATACCCAGGGTAAAGATTTAGAGATTTCTAAGTAGTAATGCTATCAGGGCTTCATTTAGGACAGTGTTTTTTATAAAATTTATTTAATAATATTTGAATTAGTCCTCTTTTTATCATATTACTTTCTGAATTGTTAGCCAAATAGTGTCTGACCATATGTTAAAATACATTCTCATTACAGGGAGAGGGGTTTGAGAGTGGACAGAGAAAATTTTTAACCTCTGTGTCATTGACATTCTATATAATTTATCTTCAGAAATACACTGTTTGGTAGGATTCATTTTCCCTTCTTTACAAATAAGCAAACTCAAATCCATGGTCACACAGCCTTTGATTTGCATAGGTCTTTGAACCCTGGGTTTGCTGACTTAAAAGCTATGCCTTAGTTTAAAAAAATGCTCTTTTGGACAGGTAGATTCTAATTATAATATATGGTCTGTATAATTAATTTCATAGAGCTGCTGTAACAACATACCAAAAAGTGGGTGGCTTAGAACAACAGAAACTTAATTTCTCATAGTTCTAGAGGCTAGAAGTCTGAAATCAAGGTGTTGGCAGGGCCATTCTCTCTCTGAAGGCTCTAGAGGAGAATCCTTCCTTGCCTCTTCCCAACTTCTGGAAGTTCTCAGCAATCCTTGTTCTTGGCTTGTAGATATGTCACTTCAGTCTCTGCCTGTGTCATCACATGGCTGTTTTCCATCATGTGTCTTCACATCATCTTCCTTCTATGCTTGTCTGTATCTAAATTTTCTTCTTAAAAGCACACCAGTTTTATTGGATTAGGGGCACACCCTACTCCAGCATGACCTCATCTTGACTAATTATATTTATAATGATCCTGTTTCCAAATAAGGTCACATTCTGTGGTACTGGAAGTTGGGACTTAAACATATGTTTTTGGAGGACACATTTCATAACAACCTATGACTGGATTCTGTAACTATTTAAGATCTACGTAAATACACTTGGAACAGTTTAAAACACACAGGGGGGAAAGATAGTCACATTTTAGAGTGATGAAACCCATCTTTATAGAATTCCATTTGTAAATTACTTTGGGTGTTATAAACAAATTTACAACCTTCATACAAGTATTGCAAATTGTTAAATACGATAGCCACTGCCTAGCTTTTAACATGAATTTGTAATGCCCATACTTTTATGTTTTTTAGTAATAGTTCAACTAACAAATCGGCAAAGAAAATCCAAAAGTATTGGCATTATGTAGCAAAGAATCTATTTACTGAAAATTATTCTTGCACTTAAAAAAATTCATGCTGACTTTTAAAAGTGAAGGTTTTTTGGACTTCATTAAATACAGCTACACTGAACATATGCAATGTGTCTTTCCATTTCATTTCTATTGTTTCTTTTTTATAGTATACTAGCATTTGTTTTGTCTGCTCATTAAAATTTCCTGTTAAGCAAGTGATATAACTATCATTTTGCTGTTTTAGTGGTTTGTTAGAAATAGGTTTTTCATTTACCAAATAAATTAACAATTTGTTCACTATTTTTATTTATCTAGTAGCATAACCTTAATATATCTATTTTTTCATACCATTATCCAGCAAAATCTTTGAGTGAAAATTGGCTTTGTAGCTGACTGAATCCAAGTTGTATAAAAATATAGGTCTTTACTAAATAGGTGTTTTAACAAGGTCCCCTATAACTTTTGTAGAAATTTGGAGAATTCTCCTGATTTTCATTTGAAGAGCACCAAAGCACTTAGAACACTGCCTGACATGTAGTATACCTGGGTGTTCACTATTGTTATAATTGTCCAAAGTGGCTAATAGAGACTTTGGGGGCATGCAAATCACTGTTGTATATTAATTGTAAATAATTAAGGGATAATTTATGCAGATTTGAGTATTAACAACCTCACATCAGGGAGTAGGGAGAGGGGATGGGATGGAGTTATATGTTCTTGGAACTTTAAAGCTCTGAAGTGTTTTTTTCTACCTCTACAGCTTACTTCGTTATTCGAGCTGTATTTGTGTTTCTGGTCCTCAGTACCAGTCTTTAAACGGGAGTTTGATTTGTTAGGCTAGTGGCAAGCCTGCTGGCGTACCTGGCTTGCTGGTAATAAAGAGATGGCTGTGATCTAATTTCAGGAAGAACAATTAGACGGCTTCCTTCCTTTTGTTAATTGTCCAAATTATGTCCAGATAGTAACAATTTAATGGTGAAAACACAGTATTCCTCATTTTCTTATTCAGCAAAGTAGGAACTCAAGTTTTAAGAGTAGAGATTTTTCCATGGGACTTGAAAAAGGATGATTCGATTAAAATGAAAAAAAAAGATTTATACTTTTCTCATAAGTACACTCATACTAAAAAGAAAGTTGTTGGGACTTCCCTGGCGGTCCAGTAGTTAGGACTCCACGCTTTCACTGTTGAGGGTGAGGGCTCGATCCCTGGTCGGGGAGCTAGGATCCCACAAGCTGCGCCATGCAGCCATGTGGGGGAGAAAAGAAAAGTTGTTAATCACTGAAATAAACAAATTACTTTTTAAAAATTGTGTCCGACTCAATCCATTGTATGGGAAAAATTGTCTTACTCAAATCATTTAGAAAAATGCTTTAAAAAATTTTTATTAGACCTCCCTATATGACACTGAGAATTTGAAAAGCATATTTAGAGTTATTTTATCCCAAATTAAGTCTGTCAAATAAAATTTGAGGTCTCAAAAGACATTATCTACTTGGGAGAGAGAAGTGAAGTTACTGTCCATTCTGGACTATCTAGTCATTCATAGCAACCAGTTTAGGAAGACACAGTAGGGATCTTGGTTCCATTGGAAACCATGAAATGCCACAATAACTGTAGTCACCTGTGCTTCCAAATGTAAAGCAGTAATTTAATTTCTCATCAGAGCTTTAAAAAAAATAATAGCTAGACTCTTCAGGGGATAATGTAAAATTTAATTGTTACCTTGATGTAGAGAGCTAAGTTTGGGATTTGGCAGTCCCTTCAACTGTGTTACAGCTGTACTTTTTCTTTGCCACATGCTGTAGATGGAGTACTTCAAATAGGGAGGTGTAAGTACAAACTGTACCTGTCTCCAGATCCACAGTTCAAAGCCTTTGTTTTAATTTGAGCTCTGTGTTGAAAGTTTTCTTCCTAACATGACTTCTATACTCTGAGCAGATAAACTCAGTAGTGTACATTTTAATTAATGGCAGACAAAGAGTGACTTCTTAAATTAGTATCCATTTTCAAAGGGCCAAAAAAGGATTTCCCTTACACCAGCAGCATTTTCATTTAACTGTTAGTAAAAGTAGGGAATGTGGGAATGTTTATGGATGAAGGAAAAATTCGAATGGAGGATTCACCTGAGAAACTATGAGAATAAAGGCACTGACTAGCCTTTGGATCTTACGAGCCTCCAGCTGTGTGATTATTCTAACTATCCAAGGGTTGTAGATGAGGGTATGGCCTTGATTCTTTTCTAAAGCACTAAACATCAGATGGAAATGATTTTCAGAGCACATAGGAATAGTATAACCAGGTCTTGAAATCAGGATGACGTCTAAGTCCAGAGAGTTGAGTAAGGCTGACATTTTGTGATTTGTCATTGAGTCCTTTCAAGGTGTGATTTTCTCAGTTTCTCCAGAGGAATACTTTGCTACTTTTTCCCTTTGTTCTTAGCAGTTTAGACAGCTCTCTGTCCATTGTCGTTAACTCCAGTGGTTGATGGTCTGGTGGAAAAAGAAAGTCGCTCTTGACTACTTAATGCCATTTGTTGTGTTTTGTTGTCAGATATCTACTTTGGCATCTTAAAGCATCTCTTCTGCCTGGAAGTGGTTGAGCCAGGTTGATTTTTAATGGTATATATTTTTTCTGTTAGTGAGTAGTCTTTGCTTTTGTTTCTTGACTTTACATTTTTAATTTAACATTTCAAAACGGTTTCTGATAATCTAATACAATTTATAATACAATTTATACACATACATGTATATATGTACATGCATATGTGTATATATCACCTTCTCAACCTTTAGCAAGCTTTGTAGATTTTCTTTTGATCTTTTTATGATTGTACTTGAACATTCTCTCAGGAATCAGACAGCTTAAAAGCAATATCTTTCTCTGCTTTGAGTCTCACACATGCTTAGCAAACTTGTAGTTCCTAGGAATTAATTAGATCTTTAAAGGCTGATATAGTCTCATCAGGGCCAACTCAGTCTTTATTAGAAAAATGACTCGTTTAAATGCCCCAACAACTGGAAATTAATTTGTACTCGGTACTAAATGTATTCTCAGAGAATGAGAGCGAGCAAGAGCCTTTAATTTTTAAAGCAGTAATATTTCTGATAGCTGGCTAACAAAAAAAGTAGCTTTAAATGATTTTTGAGTTATGATTCATCTTCTGATTTATTGTAGCCTAATAGTACTCTCTAAAATTACTGTCCAGTGCGCTCAATAGCATCAGTCGTATGGTTCACTTGGTGGATTTTCTTCAGCTTCTTTCTTTGCACCAGCTGGTTTCAAAGACACCAGAAGTTAATTGAGACTGAATAAGAAAGACTTCAGAGAGAAGACAGAGATGTGAGATGAGTGAGAGGGATACAGCAGCGGGCAGGCATGTGCCCCTTTTTGGCCTTTTGACTTGTTTCATATTCAGTATTCTACCAAAAAGAAAACTTTCTTCTTTTACTTTTTCGTAAATGTTTTGAAGGCTCTTTTATGGGCGTCCTCTTGGATGTTCTAATTTATGAACCACCATTCTAAACTTTTTATCAAACTGATTAATTCATAGTGAAGTACAGGGCTTCCCTGGTGGTGCAGTGGTTGAGAGTCCTCCTGCCGATGCAGGGGACACAGGTTCGTGCCCTGGTCCGGGAAGATCCCACATGCCGCGGAGCGTCTAGGCCCGTGAGCCATGGCCGCTGAGCCTGCGCGTCCAGAGCCTGTGCTCCGCAATGGGAGAGGCCACAACAGTGAGAGGCCCGCGTACCGCAAGAAAAACAAAGACAAAGTGAAGTACATGATTTCATTGAGCCATTCTGCCTAGAATGGATTGATAAAAATAAAAACAGTACGTTTGTCTCATCATGTATTTAGAGTACATATTTGAAACCCAAGCAGTAGACCTCTTGGGATGATGATAAACAAGCAAAAAACCCAGACATTTATGTGGTTTTGGAATTTAACCCAGGAAAGAACACTTCATGGGTGGTCCTGCACAGAGAGTCTGATGTACACCCTTGGGCCCTCTTTAGTATTACAACCTATCGTAGTAAATGAGAATTAATAACGTTCTCAATGCCTTTGCGCCAACATGATTGTTCCTACACCCTTCTGCTCTCTAAGCATTTTATGATCTGGAATTTCACTTCTGTTAACAGGAGTGCTGAGGCCCTAGTACCGTTCTTGCTTCTGGCTTTCTGATATTCTTCTGAGCTTATAGCTTTCATCTTTAATTAAAAATCTTTGAAGCCTCAGGAGAGTGACTCACATATTTTAGGGTGCTGTTTCTCCTATAACTTGCACAGTAGAAAGAACCCTGAGTCTGGGGGAAGTTAGCTTTGTGATACCCATCAGTAACGGAATTTGTTGCCTTGTGCTAGCACTCTAATATTTACCTAGAGCAAGGTTCAAAAATATGGAAGGTGTACCAGCATTTTCCTTCTTCCCTCAAAAGATGTATATACTTTACAGGTCCAGCTATGTCAGGTACCATTAATCTATCCAGGGACTCTCGCTAAGCCACGAATTTTCCACATTTCTCTAGGTGGCCAGTGCTAGTCACAGTTATTAGCATTAGAACTGAAACCTCTTCATTCTGGCCCTGAAGCATTTTACCATTTAAAATTGTATGCCTTTCTTAAACAGTTATCCCAGCATCTTCTCAGTTTGCAGTGTATAGTTTTTTAGTTCTTAAGGTGACATTACATGATGTTACTTTCCATTGATTAACAGCATTCACAGTTAATATTGTTTTGTCTGTACCTCACTTGAGATGCAGTCACATCTTGCATAATTTAATTAAGTGTTCTGTTCCTGAATTCTTTTAAGTGTTGTAAAACAAAAATAGTAATATAGTTAAGATTATTTACTGACTCTTAATTTTATAGATGTCACAATGCCCCAATTGTGTTTTGGCCTTATTTTCAACTTTTTAGGGAAAAGAATCCTTAATGAAGATGTTAAATGGAATAATTACATCCTTTGCCATTTGTTTTAGGTTTACTTTAACCTTGTCAATAAAATTGTTATAAGTAATTATTAGAAACATGCTAAGGCATGACCTTTGAACCCAGTTAATTCTTGTTTCTGATATTAAAACCTTTTTTTTAAATATTAAGGGGACAGGTTTTTTTAATTACATTGGGGGAGGAAAATTGAAAAGAACTCAGAAAAAGAGAATAAAATTAGGACTAGCATACTTGCCTTATTTCCCACAGAAAATAAAGCCAGTGAGAGGCCAACACAGGTTGTTTAAGAAAAGGACGAGCATTGTTCAGCACCTAAATATACCCAGATTTCTTTTTGAAATGAGAAAGTTAACCTTTATGTCAAGGTTTCATGTTTATGTAATCCAAATATGTTAGAATAAAATATTTTAAGATTATGAGTCATGGAAATCAGTGCTTATGGCCTTTTTGACTTTTTAGTATTGAGCACCCTCAGAGATTGGATCCAATTTATATTAAGAAAAATAAGTCTCAGAAGTTTGTCCACTTTGGAACTTGACTGAACTCAGTACTTTGTTGATTGAAGTGTCTAGTGAAATTTTATTTGCTTAATGTTGGTTTTGAAGGAATTTGATTTTAGTAGTAACTTGCAACAGTAAATAGACAACAAGAGTTTTTTTTTTTAATCAGTAGCTTAAAATGTGGGCCAGGTATTGAAATCCTTAAATTTTTTTAAGCATAATTGAATTATTTATACCTAGGTTGTTCTTTAACTACACTTAACATTCCCTTTCTCAATTCTTATACCTTTTTTTTTCTTTCTTTCTTATACCTTTTAACATGTTTCCAAATCATGTGCACTTTTCATTTCCTTTGGGAGGAATAAAGACATAACCTAACAGCTTTAGAAATAACCCTGATTGCTGTACGAATATGTTTGCCTTCAGTAAATTCTTTCTCACTTGGTAAGAGAGAAAAATTGCCTACGCACCATTTTGTAGTCAGTTTTGGGTGAAGTGCATGGGCTTTTCCTGATGATATAATGCCCGTTATCAGAGCTCATCTTATAGAGGCCTCAAGTGTGCAGATCATGTTGCAAATTAGAAATGCAGTTGAAAGATGATGTTCACATTGGTCTTTAGAATATGGAATTTCAGCTTAATTTTTTGTCCTTTGATCAGTACATGTAGCAGATCAGAAAACGAACCCAACTTGAATTTTCTTTCTTTGAAAGAGAAGTGGTAACATATCCAAAGTGCTTATCATTCAGTATTGAGACCAACTTCAGATGGTTGTGGAGCCCAGAGGAGTTCTGTTTAGGCAGTGAGACTAATAACCATAGTGAGATTATAACCACCACTGTGGCTTCTCTCTAGCTGAAAAAAGTCATACTTCTGAACATATGCTTATGCTGAGGTTTATTTTAGCAGATGAGAATCTTTGCCTATTATATCTGGAATTATTGTTTGAGCATATTTTAATGTGCTAGATATTTGTGTTGACCTGAACTCTCTTGAGGGAGATTTGCGGTTCTCTTAGCTGCGCATGGAAGTGCTACAATAAGTTTATGGATCCAGGAAAAGGAAAAGAGAAAAATTTCTGGGACAAAGTTCCATATCTTTTAAATACATATTTTGGGGAGATTTTTAAGTGAGATAAATTTCTTTGCAGATTACTTTCCTTGGAAATGATGTTGACAAACACTGGAGGTATTATCATACATCTGGCCTGTTTTCACTTGTGTAAGGGCAACTGCCTAATGTGTACTGTGAAAAGTATACTTTCAACATTTTCAGAAAATTAGGTTGTTAAAACATAAACCAGATTTTCAAGTCATAAAGACTGTTTTTAGAAGATAAGTTTAAGTGAGGTAGCTAGTTACAACATCTTCTGACCAGTCACTTTGTAAGTATGCAGTAATTAAGATTTGGGGACCTAGATATAAATATTAAATTTTTCTCTACACTGAGCACAAATATTAATGTGGAGTATACCCAGCATATGGGAGTTAACATGACAGTTTTTCAAAGGTGATGCATCATTTAAAATATTAGATTGTTTTATTTTTGTGTCTTAAAATAAAAAAGTATTGGTTGTAATGGATAGGAGTGCGAAAATAAAACAGAAGACTTCCTAATGAAGACTTTACAAAATTTTGATAAGATTGTATATTCTGAAAAAAAGATCAATTCACTTTTTACCCCTAAATCTCTATTCTGGTAAACAAGAAGATGGTTCTTCTAAGAGTCAAAACACTTTTCAGAATGATTCACTTCCTTAAATTTTTAAGACTATTTTGAGAAAAATCTTTCAGTGCATTATTCAAGCTCATGTCCTTTTGTGTACTGTTTTCTGGAGAGCCCATAAAGCGAATGTACTTGCTTTTTAGGCCTAGGAGAATAGAAAATATTTCTGATACCCAGGTGATTTTGTTTCCCTGCTTATGTGCCTCTCCCATTCCCCACAAAATCATTGCAAATTTTTTCTCACCCACAGCAATACATACTTTTCCCCCACTTTGAGCAAAGGACCCTCCTCCTTTCTCAGGGTACAACTGGTAGATGGGAACCACTTTGTTTCAGTCTCCCTCTAAGCTTTGTCAAAATGATCTAGTCTGTGCCTCTAGGCCGGTAGTTCTGAATCAGGAAGGTTTTGCTCCCTCCTTCCCCCAGGGGACATTTGGCGATGTCTGGAGACATTTTTGGTTGTCACAGCAGGGCTGCGGTTGGTATTACTACTGGTATTCAGTGAGTATGAGGGGCACGGGTGCTGCTGAAAGTCCCACAGTGCATAGGGCGGCACCCCGACCCCCTCTGGCGACAAAGAATTCTCCCTCCAAATTCAGAGGTGCTGGGACTAGAAACCTTACTCTCTAGTCTTAGGACGAAGTGTCACTCCTTAGGTCCAAAGCGAATTTCTTGGTATTCTCTTCATCCTCTTTTACTTAGGACACCACTTCGTCAAGTATCATCTCTTTCCTGTGTTTTTAAACCTTCTCTCTTCATTGACCCCAAGTTTTCCTGTTTAATATGCTCAGGTGTCTCACATTTATTAAAAAAATGAAAACTTGCCCTTGACTTTTTGTCCTTTTCCAGTTACTGGTCTCTTTATTTGCTTTAGAGCAACATCTTTGGAAAGAGTTTTCATTTGTCTCAATTTCTTCTTCCTTTTATTCTCAGTGCACTGTCGTCTGCTGTGACCTCCCCAGTCCACTAAAGTTGCTTTTCCTAAAGTCACCAGTGGCATGTTGGACTCCATGATCTAATAACTCTGTTTACCTTTCCCCAGTTACCTATCTGTTCTCTACCACAAACACCATGTGTCCGGCGTTCTGATGTAATCTGCAGTTCCTCCAGTGCTTTACTGCCTGTCTTGCTGTTTCTTCTGCCTGAGATGGGATCCTCCTCTGCTTCACTCTGTGGACTCCTCTTTATCTCCAGGACTCAGTGCGAGAGCCACACCTTTAGCCTTTTCTGCTCCCCCTAGGAAAGTGGCCATTCTCGTCCTTGAGGGCTGAGATCAGACCTTATTTATGCTCCTAGGGAAATGCCTGCCTCATAATATACCTTCAGTAAAAACTTGTGGAAAGAATAAGTGAACATTAAAAAGAAATTAGAAGAGTCAAAAAAAAGTCACAGGTTTGGAGAAATTAGTTCTTAGCCACACAAAGCCTTAGACCAGCAATTTCAGCATCACACCTGGCAGCTTGATAGAAACTCAGAATCCCAGGCTCCATCCCAGACCTGCTGAGTCAGTATCTGCATTTTAAAAAGATGCTCGGGTGATTTGTAGGAATGATAAAACTTGAGAAATAGGATTCTACTTCATTTCTTCCCCAACAAATGTGGGTTTTTGTATGTTCAAATGGAATATATATGTATATGTTTATACACACGTATATCCATATAGCCACACACACATATATATATACACACACATATATATACACACACACATACACACACGTGTATATATATATACACACACATATATATACACACACATATATATACACACACACACATTTTTGATGTTTTTAAGGACTAGGATAGCTACTTTTATAAATAGGTTTAATGGTAAGAAAAAAAAGTAAAATGGAAATTTAAGGCAAGGGTAAATTTGATGATGTGTTGCATATTCTTTAAAATTATATTTCTCATAAGACAACAGCAGAGGCTCTGTGTGATACTCGTTTCTGAAAAGAAAGAGATCATTTTTTAACTAGAAGGGCTTGGTGTATTTAAAGAGTTTTATTTGATACCATCTCTGATAATGTTTCTAAACAAGAGCCTTGAGTACATTTCTCATGTGACTATTCCTGTTTTGTCTATAAGTTGAATTTCATTAATTCTTGGGATGGGGGTGGGGCTATGGATTTGGATTGAGGGCAGGAATTCCTAGATTTCTTTTGGCCTTCTGATTGGGGAGGGGGAGGTCCCAAAGGTTATCTTGGCCTCACTTTACCCCGTAGATACTAGCAGTGTGCCCATAAAGAGTGAATATAATTTAATAAAGTATGAAAGGCTAAAAACAAGTCATTGGTAAATGAGATGAAAAGATTGGGAACTCTCAGGGCTTTATTATTTAAAGTTACTTTAAGCAGTATGACTCAGCTCTGCTTTAAGATGAACATGTAAGGGTGAATGGTATTATATGACACAACTTTTGTGTAAGGTAGGATTTCAGTTGTAGTACTAAAATTTTTATAACATAATTTCCAGAAGCATGGGAAATCTGATTTTTTGATTGAGTCTGAAAAAACAAGACAGCTCAAAGTTACATGTTTTGATCAGACATTTAAACTTCCAAGTTCCTTGCCAGATTCTTTGAAACTATTTACAAACCTTTATTTTTAATGCTAAGATTTAAATTTGATTCTAAAACTCAAATAAAAATGCTTGAGGTGTAAGAGTTGGAAAAAGCATGTTACCACATGGCTTTATCATTGGAATAGAGAAATTCATAGTGAATTCAGCAAATACTTATTGAAGAGTATATATATTTCAAGTGCTTTGATACATAAAAGTTGGTGGGAGCAGGTGGCTGAGAATGATGGTAAGGAGTTGACAGAACACAGTCCCTGCCTTCAAGGAGTTTACCTTTTAAGTGGGAAACAGCCAGTAAACTACATTTCAGTATGATGTGTGAATTGCAGTAACAGAAGTATATACAGGATGCAGCTGAATCATAGAGGAAGGGCACTTGTTGCTAGATTTCAGTTAGAAGATGCATTTTTATTTCAGCAACTTAACTCCCTAAGTCCCAGTATCCTTATCCATAAAATGAAGAAAATAAATCTATCTATCTGGAAGACTTGCTTTGAGGATTAAGTGAACATACATGTATGGTGCTCAGTACAATATCTAAAACGGACTGATTGCTTAATAAATGTTAGCTATTATGACGAAGTGGCAGTTCCTGTGTAACCATAGAGAATCTTTCCTTCTGGCTTTGTGGGTTCTGCTTCCCTCCTTCTTCCTTTCTTTTTATATTCAGAGCCCTCGTGCATGGATTTGAAGGAGGCTCTCTAAAATCTTGGAAGTCAAATTTAGATTTCTTTGGAAGTTTATTTTCCCTCATTGTCATTCTCCTCCTTCAGTATGAATAACCCCCGTCTCTCTCACTTTTTAAAGTTTCCAGAACATGAGTGGTGTGGCTCTTGTACGGCATGTTGCCTCTCATTCAACATCTGCACTGTTCAGTAAGGAACTGCTTAGTCACGTGTGGCTATTTAAATTGTTAAAAATTCAAAAGTCTGTTCGTCAGTCACACCACCCCCACTTAAAAATGCTCAGTAGCCACGTGTGTTTGTGGCTCCCCAGTTGGACAGTGCAGATGCAGAACACTTCCTAAAAGCTCTGTTTTGTAGCGCTATTCTAGAATAGCGACTGCTGGTCTTATAGGACCCAGAAAGTGCGCTGTTTACCTGAGCAATTTTATGATTCAAAATCCTTTCTCCACCACTATGTTAAAGCAAAAAAGCCTATCACCTTTGGTTATTGGTTATTTGATTAGATTAAATATATTCAACACTGCTTTAATCCCTTTCTTCAATCTTTTATAACTTGTATTTGCCATTTGTTTTTTCTGAGCAACTCAGCATGTATCTTCCATATACAGACAGTGTTCATTTAGGGTTTTCATACTGCAACTGCCATTTACATCTACATTATTACTGTGGCAGACACACCAGCAAATATGCTGACAGATAATTTTGAATAAATCAAAAAAACAAAAAAGGCTAAAAAGTTTCTCTACTGACTGCTCCTGACAAATTTACAGTGAGTAGAAGTGTTCAGTTGTACAAACATTCCATACTGGTTTGCCAAGAACCCACCTATAATTCATCCCATAAAAGTCAACATGTGTGCCTATCAGGATTTTTCCAGAGTGACCTTTTTAAAAAAAATTCTATAGTCCCCAAAACTGATGTTCCTTATTTTCTGACTTGTTGCAGTAAAAACAGATTGGATTAACAGATATGTAAGTAAATGCTGAGTTTATTTTTATAATATGAAATATTAATATTGTTGCCCTGTTCCTTTTACTGTATGCTTTATTACATGAAGCAGTATTCTCTACAATATAGAGAGATGTCTATTATAGTAAGTGTAATTGTAGGAATTATTTTGAAAGAGTATGAATCAGATAAAGAGTTGAAGAGAAAGTAACTAAACCCTTAATGTTTTTGAGAACAACTTGAATTTAGAGTTTGAAAGCATCACAGAGATCATTGTATTAAACAGACAGAATTTAGAGAGATTATGACTTTTACTCATGGTAACCGACGTAGGTGGCAGTTTTTAAAAAAATATGTGCGGTTGACCCTTGAACAAGAGGGGGGTTCCATAGAGTCAAAAATTTGCGTGTAACTTATAGTCGGTCCTCCGTATCCAAAGTCCCACATCCGTGGATTCAGCGAACCTTGGATCACTTAGTACTGTAGTGTCTACTACTGTAAAAAAAATTCGAGTATAAGTAGACCCGTGCAGCGCAAGGGTCAACTCTTGTTTATTCTATATAATAAGTTTGTATGTAATTTATATAGTGTTTATACTTTCTACATCTCCGTGGAAGTGCAGTGAACTAATTTGAGTTCAGAGAGACTCAAAGAGGGCAAGTTACTTCATCTCTCAATCTTAGGATTTTTATGTAGAGCCAATTATCGTGTCTAGCTCACGTGTTTACTTTGAGGTCTTAAAAAGTAATGCATGGTACCAATACAGGCTACAGCGCTGTTGAACCTGGAAAATATTATGGTTAAGTAAAAGAAGCCAGACACAAAAGACCACATAGTATATGATTTATTTAGATGAAGTGACCAGAATAGGCAAATCAATGGAAACAAAGTGGATTAATGGTTGCCAGTGGCTGAGAGGGAAGGGGGAATGGAGGGTGCTAACAGGTACACAGTTTCTTTTTGGGATGATGAAAATGTTCTCAAATTAGATAGTAGTGATGGTTGCACAACTTTGTGAATACGCTTGACTACTGAACTGTACACTTGAAGAGGGTGAATTTTATGGTATGTGAATTATACCTCAGTAAGAAAACAAAAACCTGTGATGCATATAAAGCACTTATTAGCAGGTACCTGAAACATAAACTCTCAATAAAGATTATCTGCTACCGTTATTAGAAACCATTTGTGAACTTGAAGAAAATGCAGGAAATCTATGAAGTATAATATTTCGTATCTTATTTTACTACCTGAAATATAGGTGACTTAACCATTAATAGCATATTTTAATTTTTTTTTTTTTTTTTTTTTTTTTTTTTTTTTTTTCGGTACACGGCCCTCTCACTGTTGTGGCCTCTCCCGTTGCGGAGCACAGGCTCCGGATGCGCAGGCTCAGCGGCCATGGCTCACGGGCCCAGCCACTCCGCGGCATGTGGGATCTTCCCGGACCGGGGCACGAACCTGTGTCCCCTGCATCGGCAGGCGGACTCTCAACCACTGCGCCACCAGGGAAGCCCTATTTTAATTTTTTTGTCAGCAGTAGCAGTACGTATAATGTGCAAAAGGTATTTGGTAACATTAGTTTCCAAATTCAGATGTTAACTATAGCAGTTTTCTTTTGCAGGAAAGAATCCCATGTTTTAGTCAATATTAACAGTATCATTTAAACAATTTTCTTAATATAAAAATAAATACCATTAAAGTGGTAAAATTTTATGTTGTGTATATTTTACCCCATTTGAAAGATGATAAATAAATACCAAGTCTAATGAGAGTTGTTCATCCATAGGTAGTCTCTACTTGCCGTATAGACCTATTCTTTTTTTTTTTTTTTTTGCTGTTCGCGGGAAAATGATGCCTCAGCTTCTCATCTTAGTTGTAATACCAATGTCAGTAACTTATAAAAGTAGAGAACTCTAACTTTCAGAGTCTATAATAAAGAGGTTTTAGGGCTTCATGTAATGCTATAATGCTGGTAGCAAGGGGGAAAAAAAATCGGTTGTTTTTGTTTTAAGGACTCACATGAGAGAGAATTGAAGACAAAGACAGTTTACTAAGTGAAGCCCTGGTGCCTAGGAATAGTGCTTGATGTATAATGATTACCCAGACGTTTGTCTAATAAATTAATTTGCAGGTATTCGATATAATTTGATAAATAAATACAGAAATTGTGGCAGCTGTTATCAAGCTGATTCTATATGACGTGTTTTGAGTGGGAGTTGATGGGGTTGGCATGGAGATAGCGAGAAATTCTTTCAGTGTTACTGCCTTCAAGGGTCTTGGAAGGTTCATAGGGGAGGGAAGGGTGTGGAATACTACAGAACAGTTGTGATAAAGCATGAGGCTGAATATACTCAAGCGCTTCCGTATTTGGTGAAGGTGTGAGATGCTGCAGCTAATCAGAAAAGGGATGCTGTGGAGACTGCAGTTAACGGAGGTTGACCCTTTAGAGGGGTTGATAAGATGTAAAACCCATCTGACCAGAGCTGGCAAGATCACTCTAGTAATAAGGTGACATATGGTTTGGTCGGTTAAGTGAGACTGGGTTACACAGAATCTTAAGCATCAGGAGCTGAGAGGTTCATATTTCATCATTTAAGTTGTGAGGAACCACTTAGAATAGGTTCTCAAACTGAAAAATGGTTTGGTGAATTGGTGTTTTAGGAGAGGTTAATTTGGTAGTTTTATGTATCATAGGTGAATGGTTGTGGAGAGACCATTGGGGTAGTGTACACTTTTATGTGACATATAAGTCCGGTCCTAGGCAGAATTTTAAGTAGGTTGTTAACCTTTCTTTTTTTCACTTTTTCCTTTCATGGCAGTTAGATGTTATTCATGAAGTCAGTGATTTTTTTTAAAAACTCACTTTAATAAGTGAATTTTGTAAACAGAACTTTCCTTGTCAAATTTTCATTGGAGGTTGATGATAAAAATGGTAGAGAATTCATACTTTTGGACAGGGCACACTGCCCAGTAGAATCACAGTATAGAAGGGTCCACCTATAAGGATATCTCACTTTTTAAGATCAGTGTTTCTCAAAGTGTGGACCAAGGGTAACCTGAATTAGAATACTCAAAGGGTTTGTTTAAAATGCAGATTGAGCCCCTCCCAAGACCTAGTGGAGCCAAAAGCTTTGGGAGTAAGTGGGGGAAACCTGCCTCTTCAACCAGCAATCCAAGTATACTAAAGGTATAACTAAATTTTGAGAACCACTGATTAAGGAACTGTAATTTTCTATGAAATTATTCTAGCAGGTAGTCTTAGATTTCATTTCCTTCATATTAGTTTCTTTCTTAGTGGAACATTTCTCAGTAGACCAAGTTATATGTAGCATCTTATTCTCAGGTGGAACCTAAAAGAACATTAAATAATCTACTGGTGTTTGGGGCCTAGTTTTGCAGTTTTTCCTGGAGTGCAGGCAATTTCTTGTTGCATATAGTAAAGCAAACAGTTCCCCCTTGGACGGGTTGACTACTAGCAGCCCATCCAGTGTTTGGTTTGGTTTGGTTTGTCAAATCTCATTAAATTCCTTTTCTATAATAATGTCGACGTTACCAGTGTCTGGAGTTGAATGATTCCTGTTCTACCTGTTGGACTGTTTACTTCAAATCCTCTATAATTATTAGGCTCCGACTTAGAGTGTCATATTAATCATTGAACATGTATTTTTAAATTTTAGTAATTTAACTTGCCAGAGTTTAAAAAAAAAAACAACGTTAAAACAGGAGTTCCAAAACACTGTCTCAGAAGTTAGAGAAGTAAACTGAAGTTCGCCTGTTGGGGGAGGTGGACAGAGGGAGTTTGCTGGGTAAAAATTCAAACAATTGACCTTATAGCTGCCTTTTTGTTGCACCTGGCTCCCCTTTACCTTTATCGACCTTTGTTCTGGATAAACATGAGTAAATTTAAACTGTTGCCATTTTGTTACTTGACTGAGAAGCAAATTAAATACTTAAGAAATACTAAGATAAATGGATTTCTTTATGTTATTCATTTTTAGGTGAGTTTAGGTATGGAACCGGAAATGTTGGTTCCCCATGACTGTACCGTATAGCATAATACTTTTTATTTTTCTTTCTTTCTTTATTTTTGCGGTACGCGGGCCCCTCACTATTGTGGCCTCTCCCGTTGCGGAGCACAGGCTCCGGACGCGCAGACTCAGCGGCCATGGCTCACGGGCCCAGCCACTCCACGGCATGTGGGATCTTCCCGGACCGGGGCACGAACCCATGTCCCCTGCATCGGCAGGCGGACTCTCAACCACTGCGCCACCGGGGAAGCCCAGCATGCTACTTTTTAATCTACTTGTTTCCTGGTAACATTGAAACTAAAATATTTCTTTCTAATGTGTCCAGGCTGATAGTCATCCTTATACTACTAGGACCTCTTATTTGTAGTGTGAGAAGAGCAACAGCAAGAAGGAAGCAATGTATTGATCTCTATTCTAATTAGCCTGTAAAGCGGAAGAGCAGTATTTAAGAAGATACATATAAACAGCAATAATGCACTTTGCATTTTGGGTGAATAAGTTATCATCTAAGATGCACGTGTGCATTCTATCTTTTTTTCCTAAGGAAAAGATTTTAACAAGGCACATTTGTCCCTGACCTCCCCCCACCCCTTTTTTTCCTATATATCTCCTGTGTTAATTTTTAATTTAGAGTGTTTTCTACTAGGCTAAAAATGTTTCTTTAAAGGCAAGAAAAAGGATTTTTGTAGGTAACAGTATTTCAGGAGTCCATCATAGTGTAGATTCACTGTAAATCAAACTGTATAGTATAGTTAGTTTGATGTAGACTGTACAGCATTTTGGTTTGCAGCTTCGTTGCGTATTTAAATGAGGAATAAGTAGCTAACTAGATTCATCAAGGTGAGTGTGAGAGCCTCTCCATTAAAGGCCTGATCAGTCGGTTTCCAACCAGAAAAGTAGGATTTTGAAATTCCAATTAGTGGTCAACAAAATAAAGTGCTCATGACACAGCATTACTATACAGTAAAAAAAAGTCATTTAGCCATAACAAATTAATTTTCAGTTTTTCCAAAGATCTTTTGATTTTTATATCTGCTGTAAGGTTACATTGTGCTGTTAGTTATTAAAATAGAGGACCTGGAGTCTCTGCTATGAAACTCAGAAATGAAGGTGTTTCTAGTTCAATTTGGTCTTAGAAGCATGAAAGCTTTTAGCTGAATATAAAATATTTTATATTATTTTAAAGGATAAATCTTCATTTCTTCAAGATTGTCACTTCATTTTACCATTCATGTGGTACTGGGTGTTGTACTCCCTTTGGAGTATACTATAGTTTTTAAAGTCTGTGTTTTTTTTTTTTTTAATTTTAAAGGACTTAGTTTGGAGAGTTATTAACATTCCTCTCATTTTGTAAGCTCCAACAGAATTTTGCCATTGCCAGATGGCTTAACTGGTATAGGATTTTGACTCTAATAAATACTCATGAGGGGCAGATTTTTAAAATCATTTGACAATCAGCTTTGCCAGAAGATGAAGAACGTTACTGTTTTAGTCTCCCAAAATAATAAATCTGAAAGTGGACAAGTGAATTGACTCTAAAAATTATAGCCACAAAAACACCTGCCTTATCAAATTATTCTCATGGCTGATAAAATTGATTATTTTTTTTAAGGTCAGTCGGGACTCAGTGAGAGGTTTGCTTTTGCTTTCTTTACACGCATTATTTTCATACAACTTGTAAGGTGCATACACACACGTACACACACAGACACTTTGGGAGTTTAATCTGTAAAATACATAGTTAGCCTCAGGTGATATTGTAAAATAAGTGAAGCTTGCCTTTTCCTAGCTTTCTTTTTTTGCTTTCCTCTGTTGAGCTTTAATCTAGCCCTGAACCTTTCAGGAATTAAAAAAAAAGTTATTCTTCACACCCCACCCCAACCCCCAGTGAACTGTCCCTGTCACAACACACATTTTTCTATAGAGCAAGTCTCCCCTTAACGGAAATGAAAAGCCAATAAATGATTGGCAGTTCACAAGTCCAAACTGCATTCCTGATGTTCCGTGACAGACCTGCTTCGTTTCTCCCTCCCCACTCAGGCCCCAATTCCACCCCGGTTTTGTTTTCTTCCTCCTGATTGCTTTTTCCAATTAATCTCTACCTGTACTAGTTAGTAAATTGAAAATTTATAATGTGGAATTTCATACTAGATAACATAGTTGCTTTTGTTGTTGTTTGGGGTTTTTTCCCTACATTATTTTCAAAAAATGAAGGAGAAAAGGATCTCTCAATTACAGCATTTCAGTGCCTTAAAATCTGATCTACATTTAAAAGCAGTGTTACGTGTTTCTGAATTGTGGTTATTTTCAAAACAATTTTTACTGCCTGTAGCCCCCACAGAGAATCCTGTCCTAGGCACAGAACTTGTCATCCGACTATCGCGAGGATTTGTACACATCCTGCACGCTGTGTACTGCATTGCATATGCTTTTGAGGTGTGTGCAGCAAAAGCTTCCACTGGAAGGAGAATGGAGGGTTGCTCACAGCTAATTCTTGGAGTATTAACATTTGGAGCAAAGCATTGAATGAAGCAAACAAATAAGAAAACTTGTGAGGATAACAGTGGAAATAGAAAATATTTTATAAAAGATGATAATACTCCCACATTGAGTAACTCTCATGTAAAGGTTTATTTCCTTTTAAGAATACTGGCCTTTTACCCAATTCGGTCATTGTTTATTTTTTTTCAAATTGACAGTAGTTTATTTTGACAAATGAATTTATCAGAGTATTCATTTGACAAAAAAAATTGATGTATGTCGTTTATTTTTTTCTTGTGAAAATCTCTCACACTCCTGCTTTCATTCCACTCTCCACAGAGCAGTGGTTGGGTTTTTGTCATTCAAAATAGTATTTATTTTATGATTATTTTTCTGTTTTATTTTTTAAACACTACGTTTATCATGAAAAATTCAACAAGTACTAAAGAATGTGAAATAAAAAATTCAAAGTTAACCAGCCCGCCAGTGGTCCTGCAGAGGCAACCACTGTCATCAGTTCTCCATGCATTTATCCTTCCAGACACTTCAGTGCATAAAAGCATATCATTTTTTATAATACATCCATAATATTCCAGTTTAGTTACCCGTAATTTAGTTAACCAGTCTTCTGAGGGACGTTGCAGCCGTCTCCTGTTTTTCTATTTATACTTAGTCTCCGCAGAGTTTTAAATGATGTTTCAGTCCTCTACTGAGGAATATTTCAGTTGTTTCCTGTTTTTCTCTGTTACACCCAGTCTTGGTAGAGTTTTAAATGATGTTATTGCTTTTTTGGACATGCTATTTTAGAGTACTGTCAAGACTTCAGTGTTTACATAGAATTTTGTGACTTACTGTTCATAATTTTGAAAACCATTAATTCTTTCAGTGAATTAGAGATAACTTTTAGGAAATTGCTGTTGTCATGTCTTATGTTATCCTAGGCTGACGGTAGAGACTCTGATGGGCTCACGATGGGTTTTCACTTCTCATTTAGGCTTTCTCTCCTAAAAACTACGTGTCCATTCGGTCTGTGATTCCAGGCGTCCATTCAGTAGTTGATTCCAGAGCATATTTTATGGATATGATTGGTTGAAAAGGAGGAGGTTTATGTGGTGGTAATTGCTTTAACAGCTGTGTATATGGATAGATCTTGTGCCGGAAGCATAATTTCCCCACCCCATCCCCGATAAAAGAGAGGAGAGAGAAGATACTGTCTGGTCTGCAGAAGCAGGCCTTTCACGCGGCTACAGATATGTATGTGGTGGGGTAAGGAGTTGCACAAACTCTTAGATAGCTTTTTAGGGAAAACTTCGTATTTTAAGGCTAAGTTATTTAAAATATGTCCTTGTAGTTATTTGTATGGCAATCCTATTTTCCCTACTGGCTGCTACTTCCTCAGGAGCAAGAATAATGCCTTATTCACCCTTTTTTTCCTGATTGTGCCTTACATGTAGTACAACAAATACTGACTGATAAATTAATAAGTGGAAATAATGAAAAGGAAATATAGTATAGAAATAGTTAAATCCTAGTTATCAAAGTTAAATAGAAATGTCTTCATTTTTCCTAACCCATTACTCTTATTTAAGCAATAAATAACATTTCTGGAAAAATAACTGCATTTAATCTGAGTATATATTCTGTGCAAAACCCAACTAACTCACCAATCCTCAACTATTTTTATTATGCTTGGTTAAAAAAAATAGAGCAAGATTAGAGAAGCTATATTTCCCCACCATTGGAACAAAATCTGGTTTGAGTATTCATCACTGAAAAGTATCATTTTGAATTTTTTCGTACTCGTTTTCTGCAATGGAAATTTATGGAAATGAAGTTTCAAGGAAATTATTTCAGCCTGCAAGAATTAAAAATAGTCCTGTCAGTTTTTTAAAACTCATACTTTCCTGTGAAATTGTGTACAGTATTTCCATCATAGTTGCATGTGTGTGGCTATCATGTAACAAAGCACATTAAGGCTGTCTTTAAGGTCAAGTACAATTGACCCTTGAACAGCGTTGGGGTCAGGAGTGCCTACCCTCCCCACATGTAACGTGCAGCTGTTTCTAGTTGGCCTCCATATACTAGGTTCCTTGGTAGCTGCGGTTCCAAATCCAGGGACTCAACCTACCTTAGATCGTGTAGTACTACTGTAGTATTCACTCCTGTAAATAATCTGTGAAAATTCTGTGAATAAGTGGACCTGCTCAGTTCAAACCTGTGTTGTTCAAGGGTCAACTGTATTATTTGACATTTTTTTCACATGTATTGAATAGTAAAATTTGTTCATTGCAAGTTTTAGAAACTTAATAAACCTATCTATAATTATTTTATTTCTGATAACCTTTGAGATTTGAAAGAAAAAAACCAAAGCTCTAAGTATTATTTTGGAAACAAGAAAGCAAAATATTCATGAGAACGTGAGCCACATAATATTTGACAGCTGAAAGTTTTGAATTCTTGTTCTGTAGTTGGTGCCTTTGATAACTTTTGGGGTGTATTAGAGGTATTTCCAAAAGGTTATTTTTTTAATAACAGCTTTGATACCATGACACTTAACTGTATTATTGCTATCACTGGCAGGATTAATTTTTTAATGAAAATGCTGTTTAGTTCTTTCCATTCTGTGATATTATTTATGTGGTCTGTTTTAATTGGAATGTTTAATACTAGTAGAGGAGGAAATTTATTTTTTAATCAAAAACTTTAAAAGGTTCCCAAAGAATAAATATTCTTTTTTTTTTTTTTTTTTTTTTGGCTGCGTCAGGTCTTCATTGCTGCGCGCGGGCTTTCTCTAGTTGCGGCGAGCAGGGGCTACCCTTCGTTGTGGTGCCCAGGCTTCTCATTGCGGTGGCTTCTCTTGTTACAGAGCACGGGCTCTAGGCGCGTGAGCTTCAGTAGTTGTGGCACGCGGGCTCAGTAGTTGTGGCTCGCTGGCTCAGTAGTTGTGGCTCGCTGGTTCTAGAATGCAGGCTCAGTAGTTGTGGCGCATGGGCTTAGTTGCTCCGCAGCATGTGGGATATTCCTGGACCAGGGCTCGAAGCCGTGTCCCCTGAATTGGCAGGCGGATTCTTAACCACTGCGCCACCGGGGAAGCCCCTGAATAAATATTCTTAATTGTACCTCTGAAAATTCACTTATGGAGAAAGTTGCATTTCAGGATTCCATATTTACACCAGTAGAGGTCACTGTGCACTGCACCTAGGAAAGGAAACCCAGTGGTATCTTCTGGTGATGAGCTGGTTATCCTAGAACTAAGATTCATCATTGGTGTTTCTGGGAACCTAATAAGCACATTCCTCCTCTCCCCTTAAAGTCACTTGCCTGTTATTTAAGAGATAGTCACTTGTTTTTCCACATAAAGGGAGCATATCCTGATGATGTTTAGCGGAGTCATGACACACCTTCCCATCCGATGCTTAGGTGCATCCACTAAAGCACCAGAAATTATGATTTCACAAAATCATAGAATCTCTGAATTTGAAGGAACTTTAATATTCATCAGACTCAGCATCTATTTTAACATTTAATTTGCTAGCTGAAAATAGTCTCAAAGTAATTATTTTCAGTACAGTCATCTGCTAGTTAGTAGTATAGAATTTTACTTATTAAAACTGCTTGTGTCTTTATACCATTATGGTGTGTTCGTATTACATAGTGTTTCATTCTCTGAGTATATAAGCAGATTATTTCATAGGAGAATATTGTTTTTAAAGTAATCTCCACAGATGTGTCTCCTCTTAATCACAGAGGAGTATTCAAGAATTAAACAAATGCTGGTTACCAGATAGTCAAAATCTGCAGCCTGTATAGTGGTCCAAGCCCCTGTTAAGCTGGTTGTGAAAGGTGATAAGGAATGCTGTGAGAAGAGCAGTTGGGAATCAAGGACGACTTCTGTAGGCCAGTGTAATGGGGCCTCAGTTTATAGGATGTGAGAACATTGTTCTAGATGCTTTTACAGGTCCCTTTGGTGCTAACATTCTGGTTGTCCGTGGTCACTGTATACTGCAGGGGCTAACAGCACGGATCCTGGAAGGCGATTACCTTACCTGGATTTGAATCCTGGCCCTGCCACTTGCTAGTTCTCAGGTTATCTTGTGGTTACCCTCCCTGCACCTCAGTTTCCTCATCTGTAAAGTGGGGTTGATAATAACACCTGCGGTAGTATTAAGTTAATAGATGTAAAGTACTTAGAATAGTATGTTCCCAGAACATAGTAAACATTCAAGTGCTGTTATTACAGACCCTCATTTTTTCCTAGTAGAACCCATGCTGTGATATGATAGCTGAATTCTTAGACCTTATTCTGTTCTTGACTGCTCCCTAAGGATCAAAGTAGAGTTTATTCTGTGTTTAATTAACCCTCAATTAATGACATGTGTATCAAGGAACCAGATGTGTATATAATTTTTAATGATTTAAGGTTTCTCCTTTCTTTTCTTTAAAGTTGTTCTCACATTAATCCAATGAGTTTCCTTCTTTTGATCCAATATTTTGCTCTGGAATTTTTCTTGTGGAGTATATAATCACATTTCAGTTGCTGTTTTAATGATTCATATCGACACTTTTTTAATGTTTAAATGTCCTAGGTTCCTGAAAATCACATGACACAAGTTTTTTTAACAGGATTTCTCTGTAACATTCCAATTTTTACAGAATGTTTTTTTAATCGAAATCCATTATGTCATTTATAAAGTATTTTATTCAGTCAGCTCATTCAAAAATTTAGAACAGTGACCTGACCATTTATCTAAAAGGTCTCTATTAACTTTCAAATTCTATACAATAAAAATGTAACACCCACATAATCAGTTCCAAGTGAGGAAACCAATACCTGGCACGTAAATATATAGACACTTTTTTTTTTTTTTTTTGCAGTACGCGGGCCTCTCACTGCTGTGGCCTCTTCCCGTCGCGGAGCACAGGCTCTGGACGCGCAGGTCAAGCAGCCACGGCTCACGGACCCAGCCACTCCACGGCATGTGGGATCTTCCCGGACCGGGGCACGAACCCGTGTCCCCTGCATCGGCAGGCGGACTCTCAACCACTGCGCCACCAGGGAAGCCCCTAGACACATTTTTATAGGTGTGGATTTTTGGTCTTGAAAGTTGAGACCAGTAAATACTTTCAATTTTTAAATAAACATCTTTATTTCTGTAGGGGAGGAACGGAAGGAATTCCCCAGAATAAATGGAAGGCCATAACTAGACTGTCCTCTCCATTAGCCTAAGAGCGATGCATTTCTTAGGTAAAGGGTGTTAAAAATCATGCTGACTGAGATAGTCCCTGAAAGAACGCACCTCATTAACACTCAGATATCTGCACTCAGAATTTTAAATGAGTCACGTATGTGGATACCCCTTCCCTGTGCAGACACCCCCCACATGGGAAACATCCTGGTATAGAACATTACATGAGACAGTATGGTACCAGCTATCTCTTACATGCAACTGTATTTTAACTGTTCTGTAAGTCAGCCATCAGAGAAGGAGGCAGCCTTCTTTCTCTACATTTCTCCCAGTGATATTAGCATCTGTTATGTGTTGAATTCAGCATGTTGAATTAATTTAATTTATCCAGAAAGCGTAATGACTAGGAGACAGAGGGAACTTTTACTGGAAGATTCTTTGATCTATTTCAGAAGTCTAAGTTACAAGCCTTTTTTTTTTTTTTAAGTAAAAGTAATCGTTACTTTTCAATGTTTTCCATGCATTTTATGAAGTTTAATAAATAAGTTAAACTTATTTATTATAAGTTTAATTATTATAGTTAAAATTTCGGTTTCCTAACTTAGTTTTCCAGAATGACAATGTGTCGAGATATGTTTTGTGAATACGCTGTAATTCTTTTGTGGAAACTCAGGAAATAGCCAAGAATACTATTTAGGTCACTTTTCAGTATTTTTTTTCTCACCATACCCTCTTCCTTCTACCCAGATCTATTCTCCAAGTAAAATTTTAGCTAAAGAATTTTAAATTAAGGCATCAGGACAATGTGTGGGTAAAGAACATAACTTGGGAGCAAACTTCTCTGTCTCTGCAGAGTCATATGACATTGGGCAAGTTAGTTTGTTGCTCTGTTTCTTCATCTGTGTCAGAGGGTTTATCATGGCACTTAATAGTGCATATGGCATTTAGAATAGGACTGGCACATGGTGAGCACTTAATTCATGGTAGTTATTACTATTTTCATTGTAATCTAGATTCTAGAGAAAAAGATTTTAAGACTGCAGACATTAGGAGTACCAGGCCCTCTGTTAATATTCATTCTTAAGAGAAAGTTTCCTGTAAAATGTATGGAAATGGAATGGGGATATCTTCAAAGTCTCCCTCTCTTTTTAGCAATGCTTGGCTTTCAGAAAGCATACATTTTACAAGACATGTGTGTGATAATGTGCTGGATGTGGGATAAAGCCAATAAAAGCTACAGCTCTGCCATCTTGTCTTATTTATTCAAAAATAGATAGCATTATTGTTCATAAACATGTAGGAGAGTAGAAAGATGAAGGCAGCCATTCAAGAAATAGCAACCAGAACTAGAGGGACAGAGCGTATTATCCTCACAGTTTGTACACTCTTTTTACTGCACCTGAAAAGGCAGAGGTAGAGACAAGTGTCTGCAGAGGAAAGGAAGGGTGCTTTGTGCAGAGGAAAAGCCAAATGGCCTTCAAAGAACTGGCTCTAGTGAGGCAGGCGACGGGGAGGGAAGTGATGGGCCAGCGCTCCACCTGCCCACACAGGTAACCTGGAGTCTGACGCTGACTGCAGTGAGGTATTACAGGTGACAGGCTGTGTAGTTGTAGTAACAGGCTTTGACAAACTCCATAGGACCCACGTTCCTTTAGTGTAGAGCAGAGTTGGTCTTGCAGGGTGAAGTGCTAGAAATAACAGGCTGCAAGGCTGCAGCGTCTGGAGGTACAAGTTCTGTTTGAGATTGTTGAACAAATGGGCCTTGGGACTTAGCAACATCATGGGTCATAGTTCAGAGAAAATTAGAGCCCGAAAGCACTTGAGAGATTATCTAGTCCGTGAATAAGAATTTGGATATGTCAAATTGGGGAGGATAGGAGGGAGTTTGAAAAGTATGTTTAACACGCTTTGTTTCATAATGCGAAATAAAACGTTTTCAAATCCCCTGGGTTGAAGGAAGCTGTGTGGAATCTGGTCACGTGCAAAGGATGGCAGTGGGCTTGAGTTAGCAGCAGCTGTGCAGCCATCGCTCTGCCGTGGTTTCCTCATCTGTAAAGCAGGAGCGCAGGTACCGGCTGTTTAGAATGAGCATCAAATGACGTCACAGTAAAACTTCCTTGGAAGTTTCGGGAAAGTTAGAAAACCTTGTATAAATGAATGATGCTGTGCTGTTTGTTGCACTGGTAGATACCACGTTATCAGTCTCAGAATTGAAGATAAAGTGGAATTCCCTGAGGCTCCCTTTAAGTGAATTAAGAGAAAAGAGGCAGTAGAAATAGAGTTGCCAGGTTTCACAAATAAAAATACAGGAAACCCAGTTGAATTTGAATTTCAGATAAACAATGAATGATTTTTTTTTTTTTATTTTTCGGTACGCAGGCCTTTCACTGCTGCTGCCTCTCCCGTTGTGGAGCACAGGCTCCGGATGCGCAGGCTCAGTGGCCATGGCTCACGGGCCCAGCCGCCCCGCGGCATGTGGTGTCTTCCCAGACCGGGGCACGAACCCGTGTCCCCTGCATCGGCAGGTAGACTCTCAACCACAGCGCCACCAGGGAAACCCCCAATGAATGATTTTTTAAGTATAGGTACAGGATGTCTGAAACTCAAACTTAACTGGGCATCCTGTATTTTATCTTGCACCCCTAATTAATTAGAAACCTAGAATCACAGTAGAGCCAAGACGTTGGCTGAAGGATTGATGTCCTGGAATGTGTAGGGATTTCACCGGTGGCCTTGGTCTCCTTGGACTTTTCTAGATACCTAGAAACAATGTCTCACTCCCTTTCTTCTTCCTCATTCCTCCTCATCCCCAGAACTGGAGAGTGTTGGAATCAACACTTTGACCTCATTATTGAGCCATGTGTGGTTGTCGGTGTTATTGTAGAATAATAGTAGTGATTATTCTATAGTGAAAACCTGCTATTCTAGACCTTTAACAAGTTATTTTTTCTGTGAGAATATTATTTCACTTCACAGATCAAACAAGCAGTTTAGCCCAAATTATACAGCTAATTTGGGCAAAAGGTGGGTTCTAACCCAGGGGCGTCTGATGATAAATCCTGTGTTCTTAATATCCACTCTGCGTGTTTTGGGACAGGACGATTTGTAGCCAAATCTATGACAGAAAATTACTGAGAGCTTTTCCTCTCTTCCTTCACTGTCTGTTAGGTGAATTTCTCTTCAGAAGCGTGTCCTGTGTGTTCAAATTTCATGCTCTGTCATTTTTCTTTTCAGATTTTGACTTTGTTCACTTTGCTTAAAATAATATTTTATCTTGTTAATTAAAATAGCACACTTTGATCCCTGCAGAAATATTTAGTTTCTTTCCTCACATTTGTAGAGATCGGCATGAGATAAATGAATTCATGGCAGGCATTGCATGTGACAGCCCGGAGAAAGGCATGCAAGGGTTCTGTAGAATCATGTGGGTCTGTGGTCAGCATTTATCTATTCACTGTACACAGCTTTTAAATGAGTTACATCCAGTTAAAGAATGGAAATCCACTGTCGAAAAATATTTTATCAATCAAATTATGTTTAAAGTTATTTTTATTTTCTTTCAGCTCTTACAGCTCTCTTCTCCATCTGATTTCACTTCTGCCATGTTCTTAGCTACAGAGATTTTAGAAAGATGACAGTTGGCTATGAAATGTAGAATCTGTTCTTACTCAAGATCACTGATTTAAGTTTGACAGACTAAAGGAACGTCATGTTCTATTCATTTATACGATTAGTACCTGCCCAGTGAGTTCTTCTGGTCTAGAATATGTTCCCATTTTTCTAGTGATTAAAGATTAAGTTTTGGCTTAAGTGAATCTGTAAGGAGATTTTAGTTAAAAATAAAACTCACATGCGCCCTGACCAGCTTTCACCATGTGGGCCCACTTTCTGCTGGATATTTTTTCTCTTTGGCCCAGTTAAAAGCTCCTGAGGGCTTATGTGTGTGCTGTGTCCTGTAAGGCCTTGGCTTTGTCGTCTTATTTTTTTTAAGCTGTTTTTAACAGCTGCATGTGACATTTGGGAAATTGCTTTCCTAATTGCATTTGGGTGTTATTAGCTTATTGAACTGTATAAGAAAACCACATCTTTAAAAATTTTTGAGTTGAAGGCATTTACATTCGGTATCTTTTAAATAAGGAATTAAGTGAACGAACAACGATAAAAAAGGGTCCAATTTTGTTAAGTGTCTTTCGATAGCATTTTGGGCTAAGGGGCATGGAAAATAATCAAATGCAATTCAGTACAGCACTCCAGCATAAACTCAAACTATAGGGAATTCCCTGTCTGTCCAGTAGTTAGGACTCCGTGCTTCTACTGCTGGGGGGCCCGGGTTCGATTCCTGGTCAGGGAACTAAGATCCTGCAAGACAAGTGGCACAACCAAAAAAAAAAAGAAAAAACCTTCAAATTATAACCATTAATAGCTGTAGATTTGAATTTGCTCAATATTGAAATCTAGTTAAGAAATTAAAGTCAACATATATATTTGATGTCAGTTTTGCAGAACCCATTTATATGTGGGTTCTTAAGCAGAATTATGTTAAGTAGTAATCATTCACGACAGAAACGATCAAGAGAGAGATTTTGCAAAAACTGCCAGTAGAGCAAGTGTAGAAATTCCACCACGTGAATATGTTGACAATTTTTAGTCATAGTGTTTGTCATAGTCAGAGGTATTTGCTCGTAATTACTTTGCTAGGTAATTCTATCCACTGATTATTTGATCGGTAATTTCCACTGCTTACTGTATTATCAGTCTGGGAAACTATGGAGCCAACTTTTTTTCCAGTTTGGTTATTGATATCCATGAGCTAATTTTATTTAAACATAAGATATTACTGGTATGCAGCTTTTTATCTCTGCTGCTTAGCAAAATGCCAGACCATGCCTAGCTCTCAGTAAATATTTGTTGAATTAAAATCAAATGGCCTGGTTGGGGTATTCATATTTATTTATTTTTAAGAATTTTTTTTTTTTTTTGATGTGGACTATTCTTTTTTTTTTTCAGTCTTTATTGAATTTGTTACAGTATTGCTTCTATTCTATGTTTTGGTTTTTGGGCCGTGAGCCATGTGGGATCTTAACTCCCCGACCAGGGATCGAACCCGCACCTCCCGACACGCACATTGGAAGGCGAAGTCTCAACCACCAGACTGCCAGGGAAGTCCCGATATTTATTATTTTTAACAGGGAAATAAAAAGATCCTTTGTCCTTTGTTCATTTCACTTTACGTGTTCCCCTTATTGTTAAGGAATATGGGAACAGAAAATTTGAGGTTCTAAAATATTTCAGTGAACAACCAAGACAGGTAACATTTTTAGACATATTAATAAAATTATTTGTAAGTAAAGAGGTTTTTTCTCAAAAAGCATAGAAATATACTCACCTCTTCATACATATACACCTATAAAAGTGAGAAAATGATACAAGGGACATTGATAAAATAGACGTTTATGAAGATGTCGTATGTATTTATACACGTTTATTTTTATCAGCATCTTTTGCATTGTTTACCCATTTTTTTCTGGTTTCCCAAAACAAGTATGATAGAATTCTCCAGGTAGTTTTATATGGTATAATGATAAACATTCTGCCCAGAAGCCAAAACTTCCTGTCATTAAAAGTTTGCTCTTGGGCTTCCCTGGTGGCGCAGTGGTTGAGAGTCCGCCTGCCGATGCAGGGGACACGGGTTCGTGCCCCGGTCCGGGAAGATCCCACATGCCGTGGAGCGTCTGGGCCCGTGAGCCATGGCCGCTGAGCCTGCGCGTCCTGAGCCTGTGCCCCGCAACGGGAGAGGCCACAACAGTGAGAGGCCCGCGTACTGCCAAAAAAAAAAAAAAAAAAAGTTTGCTCTTGTGTATCAACTGTATCTCAGTTTTAAAAAATTTGCTCTTAAAAGCAAGAATCATAGAATAGCATTGGCTTTGTATTCAAACTTTCCTTCAGGTGTTATTTTTGGATACCGTGACAGTTAACATCTCTATTCTGGGGCACATAAGTTGCACCCTGTGCCCAGTGACATAACAGTAAAACTTCGTGACAGTAACAGTATAACTTTGTTCATCCAAATATTAGATAAAAGTCATCTTGCAGAGTTGTCCACTGTATTCCAGTTGTTTCACTATATTTTTCCAATAGGAGAAATCCCACTTTTATAATTGAAATAAGTGAGTAAAAAAATAAGTAAAAATTTGAGGCCTAATGGTTTTTGCTAGAATTTATTCTCCTAAGTAAGAGTTATGCCTATAGAGCAAAGTAACTGACTAAAAGAAGAGGCCCACTGAGTATAAATAGAAAAGCATTTCAGAAAATGTGTTTCTACTCAAAACGTTTATATAGTAACTAACAGTGTTGAGTCCAGTTTGCCTGATTTTTTTATCTTCCTAATAATTTAACTTCAACGACGAACAGTATAGGGAAATTTGGGGCTAAAAGGTTCTGGCCCAGGAATATTGCCTGGTTACTGAGAAAAGTATAAAGTTATAGGGGGGAAAAACATTTTGTAATTTAATTCTCTAAAAAATATTTTATACTTCCAGTCAATGCAAATTGTTTTATTTTAAGCAATCTTGTAGTTAGTTGCTTTAGAATTTGCCAGTCTTCCTACCTTGTAGCATTTTTGCCTCTGATGGTATAACCTGAGATAGAACAGGGCCACCACTGTGGCCTTAAAGTCACATTTAACTTTTCCTCAAAATTGCTCCAGTCTTATTTGTTTTAGGTCCAAGATATGTAGTTGGGATTCATTTTGGCCAGGTTGAGATTCTTTGTCACCTTACTTAAAATTAGCGTGACCGTATGTCCAGGTTTGCTCCAGAGGACCTCAGTGTATGCCTGTTGTCCCCGTGTAATTATTAATAGTGCTTCTTTTCACTTTTCCATGGACAATAAATTATAAGTTCATCATACTTTTAACTGTGATTTCAGATGAATACAAAACGGTCATCACAGGTCACACAGCCACACGTGAAATCTGAGTGATTTAGAAAGGCGAGTGGGACTTGTCAGAATTTGGCAGGTTAATCTACTGACTCTGCAGTGGAAGAAATAGCAACTTTCTGATATATTTGAGGAGGACAGAGGCTAGACAGCCGATGCCTCAGAATGACTTCTAATCTTGAGTTAGACATTTATCTCAACAAACATTCGTTGCATCCCTACTGTGTGCCCGGTGCCACAGGGAGGCACGGGGAACGACAGACCTGGCCTTATCCTCAAGATGCTGCCCCGAATTGCCCCATTAGGCCCTGTGCAGCCCAGTGACATAAACAGGTCCCTGCAGAACTTCTCTTTCATTTTGTAAACCAAAGACGTAGGCTGTATGTTTATAGTCTGCAGACTAAGTGATATTCCAACCTCATGGCCTTAATATGCTCCTTTATTGGATCACAGATTCAATGTGGTGTTTCTGTGTGAAGAAACCCCTGTAAGGACGTGGGGTTCTCTGCATCAGTTATGCGCCTGCAGTGCCTGATACCCATTGTACTAGCATCATAGCAATTCCTTCAGAGAGACTGTCAGAATGTCCATTGTGATAAACGCTTGAGAACAAAACAAACTGATGATTTTCTTCCAAAACCATTCAAATCAAGTACTTCTAAAAAACTTCTGACTTACTTAAAGTTACTTATGCAGGACCTTCCACTGTTCCTAAACACAGCTGCTTAAAAACCAGGAAGTGAGGACCAGGGGCTCCTGAGCAGCAGCCCAGGCCATTGTGATGAGGTCTGTTTTGGAGGATTATGTAGAACTGGAAGGGCTAGGCGACTACCTGTGGCTTGGGAAGGCCAGGAGGCGTGGCCAGGGCAGGTGGTCAAGGTGTGGTCAAGCAAGTCTTACTGTCAGGGGGCATCAGGCCACCCGCAAGCTGGTGGGGTGTGTATGTGTTTGTAGGCAGGTTGAAGGGCGGGGCCTGTGTGTCCAGACCGCCCCTGGCCTGCTTGAGTGCAGACAGGTTTCCTGTGAGGCCCATGTGTGGCATCAGAGAATGAATTCAGGTTCATATCTCATAAATGGCTCTAAGAATCTTTTGATCATCTGGTTTTCTGTGCCACAATAATTACAGAGATGGGGCTGACAGGTGTCCTGATAGATCAAGAAATTCCATCATAGTCTAGCAACGAGATTAGCCTCTAGTGTGGAGCTGACGGCAGCAGGCAGTGACAGCTAGCAGCTTTACACTGTGAGATAAGACAGGAAACGCTTAATAAAGAGCAGACACCAGCCAAAGGCCATGCACTGTGTCCAAATACGCCACTGCAGACGGAGTTGAATTTACGTTCCGCGTGCAGTTATAGTTCTGGAAAAATATCTCGTGTGGAATATCTCATTTTTCAACATTATAGATAGCTGAGATTAAGCGTTTATTGTAGACAAGTCATCTGTTTTCTCTCCCAGTTAGTTCTTATGTCTAAACACAACCAGAAATTCACATTTAACTCTGAAGTCTGGGGGGGGTTGGGGTTTGTTTTGTTGTTGTTGTCGATTGTTTTATTTTTTCTGGTTGATTTTCAAGGGACCAACTTTTGCTTTTTAATTTTAGGCTTTGACTTTTTCTTGCATATGTAGGATATTGAGGACCATTCTTTTTCCTCTCAACACCAAATGGCTTTCTTGAATGTACGCTGCTTAGTTGTCTTTTTCATTTGAAAACACTTTGAAGTTCTTCCAGTGTAATGAAGAAAGTTTAATTTTGTTGAATAAAAACAGTAGCGAGTCTGTTTTACTTGCTAAGTAAACTAAGTGCAAAGATTGTTCCATGTAAAACTTGCAGTGTTATGTCATGTTGAAAGCATGGGCCTTTGAGGTGGACCTGATTGAAATCCAGTATCTCCCGTAGGGAACAGCGCTGAGATGGTGGGGAAGACACTTTAATCGTCCAAGCCTCAGTTCTCTCGTGTGCTAGTGCACAGGTGTGCTAGTAACGGTGCGTTCTTCAGAGAGCTCTTTGGGTACTGCAGGAGATAACGTAGGTCAAGTGCCTGGTACGTACTCGAGTACTCATGACTGTTATTATTCTGTTTACATGTTTCTTTCGAAGGCTCCTGTACACTTACGTAGACTTAAAAATCCCTTTAAATAGCAGGCAGTGTGTGTTGCTGAGCCACGAGCTGGCCCTGACTTGAGGGAGGACAGGAGGCAGAGAATCACTGTGATGCCCTGGGACTTGGGGGATCTGGCCCACAGGGAAAGGAATATTAGGGAGAGATCAGTGGGTGATGGGGAAAATGTACGTTTGACATTCCCTACTAAAGGAAAAGAGCTTGGTGTTTACTCTGAAGGATAATAAACACCACAGCAGACTTTCATTTTCCGTAAAGAATCCCTTTGGACCTTTGGTAACCCTGTCTGGAAGCAGTCATTCCCCCCCCCCCAACCCGCCGCCTTAGGTCTTACATAGCTATTGACGAACAATGACTTGGGTGGGTATTTCATTTTCTGTCAGCCTTACAGTATGTATGCGTACGTTGTGTGTATTTCTGTCTGAGGAGTGAACAGAAGGTATCTTGTATTTATTGGATTTGATGGTTCTTCAAGAATCTAAACGGGAAACGGGTGTGGGTTGCGCGCTGACTTGTTTCCAAAGTCCAAGTATCTCTGGTCCCCCCAGCAGGCTCTTGGTGATTAGCACTGCCCTGCCGTGCAGCTGAGCTGCTTCCCCTTTAGTGGGGAAACTCTTGGCAGAAAGCAGTTTATAAAAGACACTATTTTGGAAAGCCCTGAACAACATTCCTTATGTTCTCCAAGGAAGTTCTATTTAAAATGACCACTCTTCATTATACTCAGCTGAAACTGTTCCTCGTGTATCGTCATAAGTGCTCAATCGGGTTGACCATTTATACACATTAAAACTTAGCCTTGACCGTAGTTATGAAGTGTAAGGGGCACTAAGTAAACACACTCCTCCCTTCCACTCGACTGTGGAAAAGCAACGCTGGTCAGACTGTGCACGTTTGTGTTTGGGGTGGGAATGCTCTCTCTCCTACGTGGTGTTGCGCCTCCCTTGTGGAATGCAAACGTAGGGCTCGGAGGAGCGGGGAAGCAAGGTGCAGCTGGAGGTGATGAGAGCGAGGGAACCCGGGCAGGTGATGTAGGCGGCGCCGGGAGAGTGTCCAGGGAGAGCTGCTGCTGGAAGACACAGCCCAGTGGCTCCCAGCCCCCCTCGGGAAAGGCGGTGTGAGGGCCGACCGCCAGTGGGCAGCTGTGTCCATCAGGAGGTCATTGGGAGCACACAGTACAGTAAGCCTTGAGAGAAAGGGCTTGAAGAATGAGGGGGCACAAGCTGTAGATTTGTTTAATGTCAGCCGACAGATTTATGTGTAGCAGTATTACCTTCCTGCTCTTGTAGAGGGAAGGAGCCACTCAGCGGCGGGGTCTTATTCCTCTGCCTGCTTTTCCGATGATAGTGCTTTAGCCACGATCCCTCGTGGGTTTGGAGCAAGGAGATCGTGTGTAATTTTAATCAATAGTTTCCTACCAATCGAAGGTGGGGAGGTGTGCTTTCACAGGTAGCTGGGATAGAGTGCAAAGAGCGTTGGAAGCTGGGGCTCGAATCCTGGCTCTGACACCTTCCTTACGCAATCATCACACCTGAGACCGTGCTCATCCACGAGGCAGCCCTAACACCTGTCTTGTAAAAATGTGAGGCTAACAGGAGGCCTTGCTCTGGAGACAGGCCTAGCACATGCTCTGCAGACGTTCTGTCAGTGACGTCACCTGTGATGAGACCATCATCACCCAGGTTTTTCCATGTAGCCAGCGTGTCAGCATTAAACCCGTGCTTTGTATAATCAGTGTTACAGGGACAGAGCATCTGTGGCCGCAGAGTGTAAGAAAACTTCCACCACGGCCACCTGCAGTCGCCCTAGAGCATCCTCAGCGTTAAGGACTTATTACGAAACCATTCACTGAGCACATAGATACTCGGTCCCCGTCGCGTGTTGCAGGCATTTCAGTGGACACAGGTTCTGGTCTCCTCTAATGGTAAAAATGCACATCCCAACTTGGAGTTCAAAAAAAGTGAATGTGACCGCATGCCTGTTCTGTGCTGCTGTGGATGGTGTTAGAAAACAACTTCAGCAGCAAAATTGACAAAAATGATTATAGTTTTTTACTGCTTGTGTATATTTGGCAGTTAGATACTCTGAGAGCAGTAGGTATCTGACTGTCGATTGTCCCAAAGACCAGATGACCAGTTACTTAAAACGTCCCCGCTGCCCACTGCTCTCTAAAGCTACTGTGCTGTCCATGGTGGCCTATGTGGGCCTGGATCAGCATGTAGAAAAGACACTTCACTTCCTGCTTTTCCTTTCCAAGAGGTTAATACACACACCACGCTCCCCATTTCCTCTGTATTTCACTGCTTGTACTTGTGGATTCTAAGTAATAGTCTCTCGTGTATACACATACTCTCTTTATCTGCTTCTTTGTTCTCTCTTTCCCATCCAAGGAAAGCAAAGAACGTCCTGCCCAGCCTTCTAGGCATTCCCCCAAATAATTATTGGGACCTGGTGCATGACACTGTACTGACTCTATAGTTGATACGAGGTTGAATGAGACATTAGCGCCATATCCGCAAAACTCACCGTCTCGTAGAGCTCATGGCTTCTAAACCGAAAGCTATGGGACAAGGTAGAATGTCAGTGCCAGAGTGCGAGGCTTCTTCTCCCATATTTTCAGTTTTCAAATGAAAAAAATGTATCAGTATAGATTTTCAGATGTTCTATGTCATTGTTCGAGATAGTATAGAAAAAGGAAACGTTAACTATAAAGAATGAGTACATGTTGGTCATTAGTTTGGCTTTAGGCTTTGTTTACTTTAGGCACTGTCGTCTCTTTAGCAGCTCTGAGTATAGTAGTAGCAGAAGGCAGGAGAGGATAGAAACCAAATATGTACGCATTGTGTAGCATGTGACTCCACGGGACCCAGGTCTGGTGGCTAAGAGGGACTTACCTGAAAGGACAGTTCGTCTCGTGAGTTCTGAAGGTGGGAGCGGCTGTGATTTTATAGACAGATGGATGGCTGGGGGGCAGGGAAGCCAGCCTAAGAGAACCAAACGAACCTCTGTGGGAGGGTGAATGTTTGTAAAGTCTGATTCCAAGTTTGCTAAGGGCAGAACACAAGGGAAATTGCATAATGCTGAGAAAGGGAGTGATGTAAATATAATGGGATGTGGTTTTAAGTGTTTTTATGACTTAATCCAATAGGTTGGCAAAGATTAAAGGCAGGTCACCTATGAAAGAATGTCGGTTAAGCTTTTTTAGAAAGGCAAACAAAACATTTTTCAAGACATTCTGCCTATTAAGCTTAGATGTGAAAGATTTATAAAAGGCAAAAACTACAATGATGCTTCATATAACCACGTCCCAGAAAATCTTGGCTCTGGTTCCAAAAATCTTGAAATAAAATGTTTTCTGGAACATTAATTGGAAGACAGCTTGCTATCACCAAATTGTTAGTCTGCGGTAGAAACGCAAAACTGCTAACAGATGCACCCTACAGATTTTTAAAATATGGAATTATTTCAGCCAGCTGCCAAACCATTGATCTATATAACTTTCTTAAACTATGAAATATGCATATAAATCTCCGTAACTGTTCAACTGAGAAAAAGTGTTCCTTTTTATACCATATACTGTAAACATCTGATTTCCAAACAGCCTTGCCTCACTAGAATTAAGCTATTTAAATTAACTCAAGAGTTTATCTAAAAATAACTTAGATTAAATTCAGTTTTTACAAATCAGAATTTAGGTTGTAGTCCTTGACTCTGTCAGTAACTGTGTAACCTTGGGTAGGTTTCTTAGCGTGCCTAAGAAATTTCCAGATTCCTTTAAGTCCAGGTTTCCAGTTTGTGCACTTAAGGTTAGTATAATGCACATACAATCGATATATGTTGTTAGACTATACTTAGGAAAACTCCCCAAGTATTCACATTAGTTAGTTAATGAGGTTACTAGCGCACTGGGACTCAGGTCCACTCTGTGCCCATTTACGTTAGTCATGTTTGCTCCCATGTAGAAGTTGAAGAGGGTGGGGAAAGTAAACAGAGGGTCTTTGGGAGTTAGACTCCACTTCTGGGCACATCTGCCAGTCAGCTCAAAGTGGGAGCATCCGCATAGACCTGCTGGACCAGCAGTGGTGGAGGGAAGCTCCGGCCTCTGCAGCAGAAGAATGCTGTTCAGGCTGAGACGCGTGATGACCCTGGATGGTGTCATCCTGTCCCAGACAAATCTCATCACATCTGAGGTTTTCAATTCAGTTCCAGTTTCCATACATTGAGGGACACATTTTGAGTGAGGGCTAATGTGATCATCTTGGAGAACATTTGAGCGGTTTTCTGGCCACTGGCTTAAGTGAAGCACAGTTGAAAGATTGAGTATCCCTTGTAACACCAGAGGGCACAGATCTGGGCTTCCTACCCTTGGAGATGTCCAAGTAGAAGTGGAAACCTCAGGAGACAGGCCCAGCCACTAGAGAGGCTGCTGGACACAGGCCACTTTCAGGGAAGTCAGACAACTCAGAGATCCAAGTAGGCATCCGTCTGATGACATGTAAGCCCCTATGGGCTTGAGATTCTGTGCTTCTAGTTCTTTTCTACTTTCCTGTAGCTGTGGTTACCCAGTGCCTCACGTGCCAGTTCCGCATTGTTTCTGTGAAATGTGCTCTTTGGGGTGGTCTCCTTCTTGTGAGTTGTATGACTCAAAACTGAAAAGTTGGGGTAATCTTGTTTGAAAAGGGCATCAATTTCAACCTGGTTCATTTCATGAGACCCATTATTATCCTTCAGGGAGGAATTTGACTGAAAGGTAGAGGGAGACGCAATGAAACTGCAGGTCCTAATCTGCACATCTACGCTTCTCTGTGCCAAAGAGCGGAGCAATTCTTACAGGTTAAAGTGAGCTGCTGTGCCTCCTTAACTCTTGAAAAAAAAAATCATATAGGCAAGTTGTTAAGGAGAGACATTTTAATATATTTTGAATTTTTTAAAAAATTAGTTCATTTATTATCAATGTAAAAGGAAAGTCCTTCCTTAGAACTTTGGGTGCAAGCCAAAAGCCCAGTGTCATTAACTGTAACTGATAAATGATGGCTAGGTTCCTGGTTCTGGTCGGTGCTGCAGTGACCTAAGATCAGATGTTTGTCCTTGTCCTTTTGAACAGGGGAAGGGATTCAGAAGCCATGGGAACATTGTTTCCAGCATGTTCCCAGGTGGAGACAACGATCCACCAGTTGCTCAGCTGGGGAGTGATGGTCCCCTTAGCATCCACACTTGCTTCCTGGTCACAAATTCAGAAGCCGCAAAATGGACAACATGCCCTTAGGAAATGAGGGAGTTGTTTTCCTGGTCACGGATGTACCTTCTTATTGCAGTTTGTAAACAGTGTTAGCTGTCGACTTCCCCCCTAGTAGATGGTCGGGTGTTCTTAAATGCAGACGCTTTCTCCATCACTTAGGATGCTGGTTTCAGGTGCTGTAGGATTGGCCTGAAGGCTCTTGCTTTTCTACACTAAGCCGCTGCAGAGTGCTTTGCTCTGGGAATGTCAGGTGACCACTCCTCTGTCTTCCTCCCCTTCTCTGCCCGCCACACACCCTCTCATTTTTCCACACTGCTCACCCTCTGTCTCTCACGTTGTCTCTGTCCTACTTTAGAGAAAGCCTAAAGAGCACGCAGTAGGAAGCAGTGCCCAACCCCCCCCCCAGTCCCTGTGACTCTCTTTTTTCCCACCCGGTTTTCTTTAACAGCACACTTCCGTTCACTTGTCAGTTTAATTCTCTGTCTCCGGGCATGCAGGCAGCCTGAAGACAGAGATGGTGCTTTATTCAACGCCTTGTCTCCCACTCCTAGAACAGCATGTTGGGAAGCTCGTAGTAATTATCCGAGGGAGACAAAGGAGAGAACTTGTAACGGGAGTATTCTCACAGCCCGACAGACATCTTCAGTTCTAGACTGCCCGCCTTGCCGTGGACATGAACAGGCTCAGAGCTCTTATGCCAGCTCAGTGTCTCTGAGGCACCCACCCACTCCACTCCCTGGTAGGATGCTAGGTAAGGTACAGGATGCCCAGTTAAACTGAACTTCAGGTACACAAGAAAGTTTAGTATGACTATGTCCCACGTGGTATTTGGGACGTACTCATACTAAAAATTACTTCTTGGGTATTTTCATCTGCTAAGTTTGACAACCCTACCCCCTAGGTCCCTGATATATATTGATTTGCCATAAGTTAGGATGTTTACGTGTTCTTTACAGTTTTCCTAAAAGAAATCAGCTCTAAGTCAGCCTTGCCCCCAGTGTATAGCACCACTGATGGAGCCATGGTTCATTCAGAACCTTCCTTTGAGTGAAATACGTATGAAGAGCGATACTTACGTATGCAACCTACCCCCACCAACCTCTGCTCTTTTTCTCCCACTCAACAAAACATACTGAATATGAGTGATAAGGACTGCTAGAGGGATAACCTTGAATCCTTTCTGACTGATTATTTAAAACAGGTCATTTGCAGATCTGGACTTCATTACTGTAACTAAACCTAAGAAATGACTTGAGACGCCTCTCTTAGCTGAGTGCAGATTTACTTTGAGGTTGAGGATGGGTGGGCTAGATTTAGTGTTAAAAAAGGAGGATTGTGGACTTTATTTTACTTCTTTGAAAGAGAAAAAAATACCTTGGACTCAAAGAGGACCTTTCTGAGGAGCTAGGGATGGCTCAGTAAAACCTCACCTAACTGCCAGGACGGGTGTCGTAGATAGTGAGTTGACAGTGTCATTTTTACATGTGACAAGACAAAATGGGAATCCATCTAACTCCACTGGCAGGACCATTGAAATAGATGAATGAAACGCTTTTTGACAACACAGAGGATCACATAAATGAGAAATGAGAATATCTTTTTCAGTTTCTAGTCACCACCAAATGTTTACTTGTTACTTAACTGTAAAAATTGCTTAGGCAGTTTAAGAAACATCATATCAGAGGCCTGAGGCACAGTTGGAATAAACCAAAAATAAATAATATACCACAGTACCCACCGAGATAATTTTTAAATTATGACTTTGAAATGCAATTGAGTATTGGTAGAAATTTTTTTAAAGACAAACCCTAATACACTACCAAATTATAACTTGAGTTTCATTTCTTTTTCTTAAATAAGAAGTAAGTGAATAGACATATTTATTTGGGTCTGTTGGTTGCAGTCAAGTATCTATCTATCTATGGTTAGCACTTTTGAGATCCCTGAAGCATGGTTATTTTGAGTATAATGCAAACAAAAGATTGGCACGTGAATGCCCATCTTCCTGTTGCCTGGGACCTTCTAGTTTTCTGTTATTAAAACCACTAGTCATGGGCTGCCTTCTCCCCAGTGTCATGACTCTGTGCCCTGTTCCGATGTGTTAGTGTAAGTCCAGCTACTACTATGTAAACCTTGGACCACTTCTCTAGAGTGACACTCTATTAAGCATCCTGGGAGATGTTCCAAAGAGTGAGCTATAGAAAGTTAAAAAAAAAAAAAAATTATAGTTTGTCATAATTCCAGAGAGAAAGAAAGCCAGAAATTTTAACAAAATTTTTGGCGAATAGATCTTCTCAAGATGATTTGCTCACATGCGCTTCGCTGGCATCGCAAACTCAGCTGTGGGTCATCGATGCAGAGAAGCACTTTGTCGGGCTGGGTTCAGCTTACAGGCAGAAGTTTCCTGGCATTTGACCTGCACCTAAAGCATCAATCACCACACAGCTGGAGCCCCCTGTTGGGTTGAAATGCAGTCCTCTGTGGAGGCAACATCACGGGGAAGAGGATGGACTTTGGTTTCAGGTGGGGGCTCCGCCTTGCAGTAGCAGCACAAGCTGAGGAGGTGACAGCCTCAGCTGCCCGTCAGGGTCGCGACAGCTGCTTGAAGGAGGGGAGAAGGACCAAGGTCCAGGCCCGCCTCACACCTGGCACCTAGCACAGGTGACACAGACCCTCATTTCCCCTTCTCCCCGCTGCAATGAGACGGGTTGACAAGCCCATTTAGGCTCTCTTGCCAGGGTTTACAAAGGTTCGCTGAGTTCAAGCAGTCATTGAAGGAAAAGGGTAACTAGTTCAGCGCGAGGTTGTCCAAAGAGGCCGGAGTATTTTCCCAGAAATTGCCAGGGAGGACACAGGCTTTTGGATGTGTTTAGTGGCAGGTGGCTTGAAAAGTAAGTAGCAGTTTCTTTGGAAGATGTAAAGAGACAACTGAGTTGCAAACTTGTAAAATTGGCTGTCTCAAAATGGACATCATTTTCTTGTTGTGTAATACTTTCCTGTAAATAGTTGATAGTCGGGGCTCTGCTCAGGCTGTCCTGGGGCCTGTTAGAAGTTTGTTTTTAGTTCTCCTGTCTCCCAGCCAAGCCACTTATGCCAAGAACACCTAGCTCTGTCCTAACTTTCGATCAGATTTACCCTGCTTTGTACCCGTCATTGTAAACGGTGCTGGGTAAGGGCCGTTCTTTGGGGGCCTCAGGGAGTTCATTTACTTTAATAGTTTCCTTACCAATTGTATACAAATGATAAAAGTACCTACCACTTGGAAGTTTTCTGTGGCCTGTTTTTCAGTGTATATGTGATTGGGGGAAAGGAGGGAGAGACTTAAAGAAAAAGAGACTATTTAGGATCAGCTTGTATTTCTGATGTTTGTATAACAACTAAATGGAAGAGGTTATTTCGTCTTGAATTATTATTTGTAAAGTGGATCGAGCTTTCCTTCAATACCCATTGTAATTGTAGGGAGGGATTCATTCCCAGGGAAACGTTTCAATTTTCCAAAATGTGATGCTTGACTTTGACAAGGATCTGGCTCCTAAAAGGCCTAAAGAAACCTCGCAGGGCCTTAGAAGATGTCAGTCAAGACGCTGGCCCCTGAGTTGACAGGAAGAGAGATCCCTCCTAGGGAGTCCTCAGGCGTTCTCGTGTGGATCGGGGCAGGTGGTATTTGGAGCGCCCCTAATTTGGACCTGATTCGTGGGTAGTGCCTAAAATCGTTTCAGAACAAAGCTTTCCAAACCAAAGTTGTAAACGTTAGGTCTGTGGCTTTTCAGACTCTGTCTGTGGGGCAGGGGCCTGCAGGGTCCCCTCAGGGATGGGGAAAAGCCGGCTTCTACTCGGCATTCCCGTGTCTCACACGATGGACTCGCACAGCTTGAGAAACAGGAGGCGGGTTACGAGCTAATACCGGGGTTCCTTGGCATCTGTGGCTCTAACGTGTCTGCTTTTAGCTGTTCCAAGCCGACTCAGACGTGTAATAATCTGTAGTTTTACTGAGGCACAGATGTGAACAGCCTTGCCTGCAGGACGCATGCGGGGCAGTGTGTCTCACGTGGTGAGTGGACCCTGGGCACTGCGGTCATCTGTGTCTCCACTCGGCCTTTTTCTACTCATCGCTGCATACCTGCTTTAGGGGGAAATTACAGACTACAATGGGGTTTGTACTTTGGGGGCTTGCGGATAGCTGAGAGGTGCCCTCACAAATGTCTAAGGTCTTCTGTGTAAAGGCCTAGGACGCTGGACAGCTGGATGAATGGGGGTGCCGTGGGCCAGGGATTACGAGACGGGTCCTGGGAGGGTCTATGTCACACCCCCTCCTGAGCGCGTGTGGGGTGCAGATGCGGTGCACGTCAGCTCTCAAACACTGCACAGGAAGGGACTTCCTTATCCCACATCCTGGACTTCCGAGGAGCATGACTGTGGAAAGCCACCCATTACAAAAACTCACCTCCCTTTCTATTCAGTGCCTTCAGATCTGCCCAAGCCAAGACAGATGTTCCTGAGACTGTGTTGTGTTTGTAGAAGAATGTCTATTAGTGGTTCATTAACTAGGATCATGTTTGGAAATCTCTGTGAGCTTGTTAAAAGAAGACATTGTGCCTTCCTGAAAGCTGCTATTCTGTTTAAAAAAAAAAAATGCAATTCAAGTGTAGTGTTTCTCTCTCATACCAGAGTTACTGCTTGAGGCGCTGAGGGGACCTCAGGCACAAGCTGATGTCGATGAGGTATGGAATAGCTGGCAGGAGTCTTAGCGTGTCCTCTCTGCTCTGTGGTTTTTAGTGTAAATATGACCCCAGTTGTTGCGTTTGCTGAGCCTGCCTCCCTGATGGATGTGGAGTCGCACTTCCTGTCTTAGTCATTTTAAGAGCTCATGAGAGAGAGACTAAAATGAAGACAGAGGGACATAACTCAGACAACTTCTCCAAACAGGCATGAAAGCATTTTCCAGCTATGCCCCGTCAAATGCCCTTGAGGAGTAATAGTCTGTCTTTTTTTTTTTCTTTCTTTCATTTCGTTCACCTACCTTCCTGGTGATTCTTTGAAACAGCCAATTCCCGATTTGAAATGCTTATTCTGGGTAAGGAGATACAGTGTATGCATACCAAGTAAGCGTGGAGGCACTGCTGAGCCCGCTCAGAGGGGCAGCGTGTGCCGAAGGCCAGGCGTGGGCCCGGGTGTGTTCTTCCTGGCTGCCTGGCCCCTGCAGCCCCAGGGCCTTGCTCCGCCCAGGGCTTGCTGTCCCTCGGAGCTGGGCGTGGGTGTCCCTGTCCTGAGAATTCCCATGGTCATCTTTCCTGGGGGTCGTATGTTCTGGCATCTAAGAAAAGTGAGTGCCTCGTCATCTCCTTGACTAAGTCCCGTCAATTCTCTGCCACTAATCCAGTTTGCAAATTGAAAAAAAAAAAAGAAAAGAAAAGCATCTGCTCAACTGGGTGGCCATCCAGTCTGTCCAATTGGGAAGACAGCTGAGGACACCAGATTGAATTTGCTTTAAGCAAACTGGGTATATGAAAATTGAAAAAGGGGATGATTGTTCACTTTTCAAAAGTTCCTTTACCGTACAAAAGAGAGGAACAGGAGGATTTCTTTAAACAGCAAGTTCTTCCAGTACTCTAAAAATAAGATGTAATTAAGGTCCTTTGTTTCTAGAGCATACTTGATGCATAAAGGTGGTGTGGCAGTAAAAAATACTGAAAGTCTTTTCAAATTAACTTTTTAAATTACTAAAAATTTTTATCTGATGGGCTCCATTTTACTGGATACATACATGTTAATAGTTTGTGCTCCAGATGGGGGGAGGGGAAGAACGCATCCTACTCTGGACAGCTTGAACATAACAATTTTAAAACTGAGGGCAGTGCGTCATGTGACCTGCCACTCATTAATCTTCCAGTATCTGTTCTTGGAAACCCAAAGTCAAACCTTTTAACCTTTAAGCCAGAAGGAGAGCTGTCTCGAGCAAGCTCTCATGTAAAATTCATGAGCTCTTAGCCTCAGCCCCCAGCCTAAGGACCTCCAAGAGTTGAGGTGATTCCACTGCCTGCAGAATGAATGTCATAGGCTTTTATACAAGTTGTCTGGGAGGATTGAGGGTTTAGCTGGGTAGACTTTATACTTCCAGGATGGCTGTGTGGGGTTATTCCTCTTCCGTTCATGCAGACCTTCATTCAGCGTTGACTGTCCGTTGAGAAGCCCGTGCCAAGCAGGAAAGACAGGCCTTGGCCTCGCTCTCCTGGAGCGCAGGCTGGTCTTCCGGCCCTCACAGCCGCAGCCCGCTTTAAGGTCCCAGAACGGCCCCTTTGATAACCCGTTCTTTTCCTCTTTCTCTTTCTGCTACTTGTCACCTCTCCTACCCGCCTGCCCCAAAGTTCAGGGTGTCAGGGTGTCAGCGTCCAGACTTGTCAGGCCACTGTGAGTTGTTAACAGAAACTGGTTTTGTTTTTCTTGTACCTCAACAAGGGCATAAGCTTTGACTTTAAAAAATATAAAGCACCGATTCCTTGTTGCTCGTGGCGATTCTCTAATCCGAATAGGAGTGGCCCAGAGAGAGACAGAGAGAGAAGTGTTGGCAGGTGGAACAAGAAGGGGGAGGCTCGTTGGGCTTTTGGGAGCAGAGTGGAGAAAGGAAGGGTCCTGACTCTGTAACGGCCAGAGTGGCGTGGAGCGTGTAGTCCATAGAGTCACTGACGCCTCCATGAGCGAGGCGAGGGGTTGTGGGCATATTTCATTCGCTTTTTCAATCCGTCATGGAGGCGCTCATATTCCAGGAAAGGAGGGAGAAGATGAGGATGAAAAGAAGGCCCTCCTGGGGGTGTGGACCAAGGGGGGCCTGGGGACAGGGCCTCAACTAATGCAGGAGGCCTTGCAAGGAGGCCGCCATCAAGTAGAGCGTTTTCAGTGGCTGACTGAGCACCGTCAGGTAGAGAAGGGAGCGTTCCACGCAGAGGGAACGGCAAACGTCAGCCTCGCTCCTAAAGCCTAAGTATCAGCCAGCATCTCTGCTCTCCCCTTGCGTCGCCAGGGCCCCTGAGAACACGGCTGGCAAAGGGGAGCCTCCAGACCTCCTGCCTCCTCTGTAATGGCCACTTCCCACGCAGCCCCTCCCACACTCCCCACGGGTAGCCTTGGTGGTGGGTAGTAATCTCCATTTTACAGTTGAGGAAACTCACAGTAGCTAAGGAACTTGGCCAGGGATCGCATATCCAGTAAAGAGCAACTCCAGAGCCGCAAGGCCACCGATGGGTCTGGTTCCAAAGGGCACACTTTTACCCAGAATGCCTTGCCCTAAATGAGCTCGCTGGAGGGCTCTGCCGGACCCTGAGACCCTGTGCCTCCCGCCCACCAGCGCCCATGAGGTTGGATCTCAGCACCTCTGGCGACAGCTCAGTCCATCATGGACCAGAAATCTCTTATATTTGGATCGTTCAAAAGTCTATATTATATTTGGATCATTCATGCCTAGCGGCATAGTTTTCCAGGATTTAGTATCTGAGAGATTTGAATTAAATGAATAAAGGACACTGTAGGGCATACGGTGCATGGTAGGACAAGAAATTTGAGCATTAGCTAGGTTCCCAGTCTTTGTGCACCCGTGGGCAAGCCTGAAACCTCTGAGCTTCAGATTTCTAATGTTTAAGAGGAGAATTTTGTGCCCTGTAATCCCCAAGGTCTGTTTTAGCACTAATGTATATGACCCTGCTTTCTATTATGTTGGAATTACGTAGCTTCTTTGGGGAATCCAAAAAAGGGTATGCACCGTACACGTGTAGGCGTGACGCAGGAAACAAAACGTGATCTCCGTTTAATAGAGGAGCCCTGGGTGTCCCCCATCGTAGAAAGGAACTTCCGTAATAGGAAATCGTTCCCTTTCTTTTATTTTAATTACTCTTACACCTGATTCTTGGGAAGACCTGACTTCATACTGTTCTAATCTAATGGGACATGGCTGCACACATTTTAAGTAGGTTTTTGTAGAACAATAAAACATTTAGCAAATTATGTTAGAACGCGTCTGCACACGCTGCTACTTTTAGATCTGTGCCAGCCATACTACTCCCATATGGGCTGACCGAGTGGGTCAGCTGGACGAGGCAGATGGGGGTCTGGCATCCAGGAATAACTCTGGCACCTTCCCTTCAGCGTGGCAAGGCAGGCTGGCTGAGGCTTGGATCTGAAAGTCTTTTGAAAGGACCTGGTGGTTAATCCAATAGCATCAGTGCCGGGACAGACCATACCCAGGGTAGGTTTCCTTTCCCCTGGCTTCGCAATCACACGCCTCCTCCTTTTGTGGAGGACAGGAGACAGGATGGTGAATTCCAGTCGGTCAGCATGGACGATCACTGGCTACTCTGGTGAGACTTTTACTGGGGCAAGAAATGAAGATCAATTATCAAGGGGTCAGAGCCTCTCTGTAGACTTTGTCTCTTTCTCAACTGTAATTTAGGAGTGATTCTTTAGGCTGTAGGTAATTTTCAGTCTGCTAATAGGTTATTTGGAAATCAGATCACATTTACTTAAGGAGGAAGAACGGGAAAGAGACCACAGAAGTCTCTACGCTGTGACTGACGTTAACCTAATACCTGTTTCTCCCTGCTGTTGGTTCACCTGTGGTCATTCCTGCCTGTCCTTATTCCCTCCTCCTTCTGCGGCCCTGCGTTCATGGAAGCCTGGCCGCTGGTTCTGGAGCCAGGTTTCCACGGGTAAGAAGGGTGTGGCTGCTTTGGAAGCAGCTGGACCTCCCCTGCGGTGCTGTCCCCTGCCGGCCCCTCGGCAGCCGTGGGGCCCACGGGGCCCGGTACGGGGTGACCATTCTTGTGTGTGTAGCCCAGGGATGTGCGAGGAAAGGCAGATAATTTGGGTGTGAGGCACACTTAACCGGAAAGCCAGTCTCAGCCACCTTCTAGCTGTGTCGTCTTTCCCAGGTTATTTAACCTGTTTGAACCTCATTTTCTCATGTGCAACGTGAAGTTAATGAATCTGTCTACTTGGCAGGGCTGTTTGCGTAGGTTAAGTGAGACGTGTACGTCAGTGACCTGGAACCAGTGGGACCCCCCCCAGTGAGTTACAGTTGGATGCGGCGCCCCCCCAAGTCAATTCGCCTTCATTGTGCCCATTTTATAAAAGAATAACTGCATTTCAAAATTAAGAAGAGTTGCAGCAAATACTTCATTCAGGTGTTACTTCTACCTCCGGGCACTGCTACCTCTCAGTTTACTTAAAAAAATTCTTTTCGTACCATGTTCTCGTTGACAAATGCCGTGTTTGGCCTCCTACTCCTCATTTACTATGAAATTATAGCCCATATTGTGGGCAGCCGCGCAGCGCGCTGATCACTGCTAACAGAGTGATCCCTGAAGAAGCGGGAATGCTCTTCACAAAACCTCTCTATTTAAGGAGTTTGGAACAAGCTGTCCTGCCCACAGCGCCACTCGGTGGCAAGTCTCGGGATGGCGGGGGGGGAGCGGCGATGTCTGTCTTTGTGACCAGGCTGTAGACGCAGAAGCTCGTTTTGGATTCGCCATGTAAAGATGGGACTCCACAGCACGCGTAGACGCTTCTGCCCCGTGGCCCAGCGCGTACCGCGGTGAGCTGGAGCTGGGGAACCGCAGCTGCTGCGGCTTTGAGTCCTGGCTCTGCTCTTTGCTGGGTGCCTTGTAACACGGGGCAAGGCGTTTCCCCCAACCCAGCTTCTTTGTGGAGGAGGTTAGGTCTAGTTTGCAGGGTGTTCTTTATAAGACACTCAATCTATGAGGGGTAAGAGTAAGAACAAGAACAAAACAATGCAGAAGAGATGCATTATAGTAAGTAGTGAATTCATCGATATTCAGTGTTACCAGCCAGGGGTGGCACATAGAGGAGAAGGGGCTGGTCTTTCTCCTGCCCAGTGACTCGGTGACCCGCATACCCATGTAACGCCAGGTAGGTCCCCTAACCCTCAAACCTTAGCCGCCTCTCATGGCAGCAGGGTCCCCATTGTAAGTTCATGCTAGAGAGTTCATACGTGTGAAGGGGCTTTGAAAACTAAAGCGCTGTCCAAACGTGAGCTGTGTGACTGTCATCTCCAGCCCTCTGTACTGTTACTTGCACGAGAACTTGATGTTTTCGTCTTAACGTCCCCCTTCTCCAGTGACGGAGCGGTTTACCGTACGTGCTCGTGTAGTGATTCCGTCAGGCACTTAGGATATACGCTATCACAGCCCAGAAAGCCACGGCCGTAAAAATACTTGCCAGAATTCCATAATAAATTTTACTTACTGTTTGTTTATTTCGAGTTCATTTGTCAAGACAGCAATCTTTATTTCTCTTACTTGGCAACGAAGAAACCCAGAAATTTAGTCTGTGTTGATAAACGTGCATGTGTTACTAGATCATTCTCATGGACCCCCACCACTCGATTTGAGTAAACTTGTGTCTTTTCCCTGTTGTCCCCCGTTGTGGTCTCTGTGCCTTTTATCTCATGAATGCTGGTTTACTCTGGACAGCAACCCTCCTGTGTTACAGCAGATCTTATCCAGATTTAAGAAAATGGCTCTGTCCCTTTAGCATTGTAGCTTATTTTCATTGTCGTTTTCTTTCTTGAGTAGCTTTTGTGTCAGCATTTGAAGGATAAACTCATCAGCAAAGCACTTAGAATCATCCAAGTAATAGATGGTATCTTGGTGCCAGTTTCGTTTTGTGTGAATCTTTCACACATTTCACAAAGTTGTGTCTCCCCTTATGCCAAAGCCACAGTAGAAAGATGAAAAAAAATAAGCTTTTTTTGCCACACATGACAGCCATGATGCCTTAATATATTTGTATACATATATAATATAATAATGGCACAATATAGTAGTGTGATATGATATAAAGAATAAACGGTTGTTTCAGCATCATCAAAGTTTTACCAGCCTCCGAAGCATAAAGATCAAATCAGAATCGCTAAAGTTTTTCAATTGTTGAAGCTTATCATTTTGTGACTAATGGGAACTGATGGCCCGAAATTTCCAAATATTGAACCAAATTCCTGGTTGTACCTGTGACAGCCGTGAACTTTACAGTCCCAATTCTTGATCATTTTAACAAGGCATGGCGAGGTAGTTTGCATAGTGGTTAAACGCCTCAGTTTGAGGGTCACACTTCCTGTGCCTAGGTCCTGTCTCTGCTTACCAGTTTGTGTGTCTTTGTAAAGTTATTTGAAGTAATTACTTAAACTAGTCCGACTAGTTGGATCTTGGGGCTAGGTACTGTGCTCTTACAGATTGCATCCATGCTGTTATACTTACTAATGGATCTTTCAACTTTTACATAATTATTTCTTAATTTAAGGAAACCAGTAGCTACCCCAAATAAAGAGACAATTCTTAGATCTTAAGACACCGAAAGATGTGGAAAGGTGTATTTTCAGAATTTTACACCCATAGAGCTTAATCACATCATCATTTAAGAAGATTTTTATTGACTTCAGATGCTAATAGATATGTTGCGACTTCTCTGGTAGTTCAGCTGGTTCTCATCACCAATCTAAACTAGGATGGAAGGCACCCCAGGCGCAGGGATTTTGTAAGCCTAACCATTGCCACAGTCAGAAATGGTTCTACCTGGTTGCGTTCTCTAAGGAGCTACGAAGGCTACATGGACCCATTAAAAGTTAGTCGGTGGCTTTCTTTTTAGACCTCATCCACTGAAGTCCTCAGTGTATACGTGGAGGAACCAAGGCCCAGCAAGGTTAGGTGACGTGTGAGTTACTGGCGGAATCTCGCCTGGAGCCTAGGCATGCTGACCTCCAAGACAGGGGTCTCTCCTGACCCATTCCCCCACGAGGAGAGCGATGAACACTCCGGTTCTTCCTGTTCCACTGGAGGAAGACATGGCATTTTTTTTTTTTTTTTTTTTTGCGGTACGCGGGCCTCTCACTGCTGTGGCCTCTCCCGTTGCAGAGCACAGGCTCCGGACACGCAGGCCCAGCGGCCATGGCTCATGGGCCCAGCCGCTCCGCGGCATGTGGGATCTTCCCAGACCGGGGCACGAACCCGCGTCCCCTGCACCGGCAGGCGGACTCTCAACCACTGCACCACCAGGGAAGCCCAGACATGGCATTTTAGAGCACAGAAATTCATCAAACATTGAAACATTTGCTGTTGTATTCACACCGTCTCTTCTTTAGGAATTATCTTGGAAAAAAAAACTAGGAAAAGTTATTCCATTGACCAGTGATGACCAGTTATTGTTCCTTTTGTCAACAGGCAAGATGATGAATGAAGTTCTGGCAGCTTCCTGTGTCCCAGGCCTTGTAGACATAGATGAGACGTGCTTCAAAGTTCCAATGTGCATCACATCGGATCTTGTTTAAGGAAGCGTTAAAAGGAACCCGCCGTTACCTATTGAAGGCTCTGTGCTCTCAGACATTGTTTCTGATTGAATCCAGAGGTTGCAAGCATGCCTCCCTGTATTACCTGTTGGAGCAGGTTTAATTTTATAAATTTTAAACACGAACTCTATGAGTTTCTAGTCCATAATTGTTCTTTTTGAGGATCCACTCAGACGAACAGTATTGCATCTGTAAGAGATACACACTTCCACAGGACCAGAATTTTTTTTGGAATATAAATGGCAACAGACTCCAGCTGTAGCATCATCCTGTACCAGTGATGAAAAGGACAGATTGCAAGGAAACCGTTCGGGGGGAAATGTCATGTTGTGTTGGAACTACAGATTCCTAGAACCATAGCTTTAGCAAATCGAGGCTTTTTTCCTTGAACGTGACATGCATAAACTGTAGTTCTTGACTGGTGGCTTCAATCCATCATTATTAGTCATCTCCCTGGACAATCTCAAATGTTGAAAGCCTTCACCTTTCATTAAAAAAAAAAGAAATGCAGCTTTGAGAAAATCCAGGTTCAATGCAGTCTTCCAAGTATCTCACTTCAGCCTTCGTGTCCTGGTCGTACAAACAGCGGGTACCTGGTGGCAGATGAGAAGCCTAGTGGGAGAGGAAGGAAGGGACAATAAGTGGGCATATCACATTGTATCGTCAACATACTTTATAAGTACGTTTCTTATTCCTTCTTATTCAGGCAGAGATTAGAAGAGTTTGTTGCAAGTATCCAGACCAGGATTTGTGTTTCAGAAATTAGTGTTCACGATACCTGCAGGGAAAAGAAACCAAACTCAAATATGAGCACTCTTTACACTTAAAAGAATATTTTTATCATTCTTTTATTTGTTTCGGCTCTGTCACTAATTAAAGTGCTTGGAATGCTGTAGTCTGTGGTCTCTTGACATTTAATCAATGAGAACCTAACACTGTCACAGTATGCTGCCACTTGGGACATTCATAATAAACATTGAAACGAATTTTGGTTGATAGTCATTTATTTTGCTTTGTAGCTTAGCGCATCTTTTGTGCTTCACCTTTGCCTGTCAGCCAAGCGATTTGTATGGCCATATGTCTAGACATAGAGATATATACATAGTTAAGGCCTTTCACAGTCTCTCATCGAATCACTGTCGTTTTCTCGATTTTAACAACTACGCGTTATCTGTTGAATGCATTTCGATTATGCATTCTACAACACGGATTAAAAATGGTCCTTGAGGATTCTGCCTTGGCTTTCTTCAGTTTCTGATCATACCATATTTTCTATTAGATTCATTATAATATCATTATAATATATTTTGATATTTTCTATTAAATAAGTAGAAAATTGAAGAAGGCTATGGGCAATCTGGTTCCAGCTCTGGGCCTTTCAATCACATCTTTCTTGTTTGATTCCGCCCCGTGTGTTGTGTGTTGGAGTATATTTTTATGCATTCCACAGTATTGTCCTAAGAAATTAAAAAACTCCAAAGAAACCCAACACGTGAGCCTGTGTAGAAAACGTAGACCTTGCTTGACACTTTTACTGCATTTGATATGGAAATAAGAAAAGAGCCCTTTCCCTCTATTCTTTTGTAACTAAACCTGCAATTGGCAGATACACCACTCATCCAGCTCCCAGCTCCCACCCCACTGGCATCCCCCCAAAAAAGGAACAGCATGGATTTGGGGATCAACATAGACATCCTAGTACATCTATGAGCAAATGGCTTTGGAACTCTTCAATTAGGGGAAAGAAAACCTAATAGGAGGTTCTGGGTTCTTTTCAGTGGGCGGGTGGCAGGAGAAAGAATAGAATAGTGAACAAACTTAACAATAGGATCACCCCTTTAGACTGAGCTGTGTACAGTGTTAGCACTTAGCCGGAGGTGCATTTCTGTGATCAGGTGTACATCCAGGGCCCATCTGTTAGAAGAGTAGTCTTTTTAAAGTCCCAAGGCACCATAATAAGGGCAGAGGTTGATGCTTCTGTCTCCTGGACGAATTCCCTTTTCCGAAGCCTCTGCTCCCTTCTCTCTGCCTGAGCATCTGGACAAGCTCTCTTTGTGAATCAGCATGAATATTTAACAGTGCACACTCCATCCCTGCCTTCAGTCTGTGGCAAAGGAAAGCTTTCAAAAGTCACCATTCTCTAGGGACTTAAAACATTTTGAGCTGGTTTTAAAGACAGTATTAGGTGACTTTGACAAACTGAAGCCATTTGGTGTTTACACAATTAGAAAGAATCCTTGATGTGGGTTGTTTGGTTTTATACTTGAATTCTAATACTGAGATGTCATTTAAATGAGATGGGTGGTCTTAAGCAATGTCTTTGTGGTTGATAAATTCTTCAGAGAGGAAAAAGAAAACAACCTAAACATCTGTTTCAGAATGGTCCCCGCGTAGGAATTACACATAGATGATTACTTATATTCAAAGCAATTTGTGTTTGAAATGATTGAAGAACATAAGTAGTTAAAATGGTTGAGTTTGATTGTTTAGAAGAAAGTCTCTCTCCATTCATTTTAGTAATTTTCCTAAATTTGCTATTTCTGCGTCCATTTGTTAAAATTGGGGAATATTCCACACTTCCGTGGATGGCATCAAATCCCATCCTTTTTACGGCTGGGCTTTCATTCAGGGGACTGCTTCAAGATTACCAGGAAAGGAACCTGGCACAGTATCTGGACTGGGGCATATTTACTGTTTCATAGATACTGACTTCACCCTTTAGCATCTGTGAGAAATGTTATGTTTACTTCTCTTATTTCTTCTGAGTTATACATCTCTTTCAAAACATGTTTTTAAATATCATAGAAAAAGACTCTACCCATGGGCTATCAGGAAATGAGATGGAATTCCCTGGCAGTCCAATGGTTAGGACTCTGGGCTCTCACTGCTGAGGGCTCAGGTTCGATCCCTGGTGGGGGAACTAAGATCCCACAAGCCGTGCAGTGCAGCCAAAAAAAAAAAAAAAAAAGGAAATAAAATGAAGCTCATTTTCACATTCTTGTGTTATTGCAAAAATAAATTATTTTTTAATCCAAAAATATACAAACAAATCAAATACAGACAGTTTAGCAAAGAAAATTGTAAACTAGAAAAAAATATATATATATGTTATTATCTAAACTCTATATACAGGCCCAAGTACAATACTCAGTTATATTTTTCTAAAAAGATGTAACACTCATAATATTTTTTATAAGAATAAATTTTTATAGTAAAATATATGTAATAAGACAAGTGAACTCAAAAGAAATTGAATAAAAAATTATTTTACAATAAAGACTAAATTATAACATGACTAAATTATAACATGACCATTAAAATTTTATTTTAATGATAAAATAAAAAACCTATTAAACGTATTTGATTAAAAGTAAGGAAACACTAGAGTAGTTCTCACTAAGAAGGCAAGTATTTTCACTGCCATAACATTCATAATATTAATACAAATTTTAATATCCAGCAAAGGATCTGCAGCCTAGAAATAAATGTGGCTTTCAGCTGGCTGAGACTAACAGCTTGCATGGCTGGGAAGGAACCTAATACACCTTTTCTAATTTTGCCTGGATGATCATGGGTGAGAAAACTATTCTTGAGTAGAAGCAATTGCTATTCCAAAGATTTAAAAAAAAACTAGATGAAGACCAAGCCAAGTTCTCATTTTATATCACCTTAAAGGATCCCCCTGAAAGAGTTGCATTAGTATTTAAAAGTCCCCTGCACAACGTCCAGCAAACAAAGGGCCACAACAAACACACTCAGTGGGCACCTCCCTCCTTCTCACTGCATCATCCCTGTCCTTTCACTACTGACAGGAAAAAGAAAAAAGCTAAGGAGGAAAGAAAGTCAGTTTTGCCAGAAATGTGCATGTCATCAAGAGTTTTACTTTGCCTGTGTGGACGTAAGCACATGTACACGCTTTGCGGGCCTGGAGGCCATGGCAGAGCGACCCGGATCCACCGAGGTCACAGAGAAGCAAAACTTCCCAAGACGAGGCCTGGCCGGGGACTCCCAGGAGACCCCGGGCAAGGAGAGGACATGCTGGGGTCCTGCCGCTAGAGCTGGTGGGGAGATGCCTCCCCAGAACGTGACCACCAGCACTAGAGATGGAGGCCCTCACCTGTGTGCCTAGGCCGGACCCCAGTGAGGCCCTGACTCCTTCACACTATGTGACTCCAACCCCAAAGTTTGGCTTTTTACTAGAATGTTATACCTTTGTCTCCAAATACCAACACTCCTTTGTGCGTCCAACGCATATGTATTTAGTGCTTACTAAGTGCGCAGGACTGGTTTGAGATCAGAGGTAAAGCAGTGAATGAAAACGATGCTTGTGCACATCACTCAGAGCTGCACGTTAGAAAGGAAGAAGGTGTGCCTTGTGTATTAAACAGTAGCTGGATGCAAAAGAGGCTCACGTGGGCAGGTATCAACCAAGTTTCCCTAAAAATGACTAGCTTTTTATTAGCTCAAGTTTCCACTGTAGGAAAAAGAAGACAGTTCTTACAGTTTATCTTTTTGCTGTTTTCTAGCCAGTGATCAGTTTATTGTTTATTTGGTTTTAAGAATCTTGGCATTATATTTACTTACAACAGCGAACCATCCCTATAGTCAAAAGTATAATATTTCTAAGGACTTATCTAATTTCCGTGGCCTGGCAGCAAAGTTCCCTGGAGAGAGATTTTTGCAAATAGGTCCTCTGATTGGACCTTCCTCGCCACAGATCCTAAACAGGACGCCTCTTTTTTGAAATCCCTAAACTTTAGCAAAGAAACAAGTACCACCGTCCATGAATATGGTCGTTAAATTTGACACAAGAAGTGACAGGTTTCAGCTGTAAGTGGATGGAGGGAAAAACTCAAACGACTCTCAGGCACGGTGACTTTGGCTTTACAAAATGACTTTGGAAAACCATAAATAGAACAGGAGAAGCTATGTCTACTATTAAACCATTCGAATTCAGAGTTTCTTAAGAGATCTCTCATTTCCAAAATATATGTGTATTTAATGGAAGAAGGACAGACTAAAATGAGAGGGTGGATGGAATACATGGAAAGTTACTCTTCGCCCTCATTTTTCCTGGAGTCTGATTTTCCTGGAGCCATCTCAGCAGCACACAAACAACAAGGCTGGTTTTCCCAGATCCTTGTCACAGTAAACAGAGGCATAGAAGTAGGTTGACTCAATGTTTTCAGTCTAGTTATAGCATGCTTAGGAAGATACTACTATTAAACACAAAAGAGGAAAATAAAAACAATAGAAAACCAGTGAATTGTGGATTTCATTATCAGTAGCTCCTGTCTTTATCTGAGGTAGAAGGGTGCATCAGATCTAAGTACAAGAATTTACCTAACTGGACTGTAAGATGTGTGATGTGTAGGTTTGCTTTGGAAATCCAAGGATTTCCATTCAGTGACGAACACTGTAGACCCATGCAGGCAATACATGTTACTTAAAACAAAGTATTAACTCTAATAAGTATAAACATGACCACCACCAAATCATTTGCTAATTATCCTTTCTTGGACTTCAGCCAAGACATAAGCAGTAACGTTTCATTCAACTAAAATTCTATTTACAGTCAAACTAAAAGCAGTAATTCCTCAGGGTGCTTAACTGGACCATCAAATTTTTCAAACAGGTTCTGCAAGATGGCATCAAAATAAACTCTTATTTCCTAGCATAGTAGGGGGTTGAGGCTTTTCCAATGAACTATTTTTAAGGAATTTGAATATATTTCTTATATGCACTAACACAAATGCCCTACTGGCTGTAATCCTACTGTCTTTGCTGTTGCAAAAGGCCGTCAGAAGGCTCCTTACCACTCTGGAGGCCATGGCAGTGCCAGCCACAGAGCCTGCTGTACTAAAGGCTAGCTTCTATCATGAATAAACATGAACTAAAGAGTCACTTGCCTCCCGAGAACGAAGCAAAAAGGAACCCCAATTAAAAGAAGAGATTTACGTAGTGCATTTTTGTTCAGCCCTTAACCATGGAGTCACTAAAAACCAGCATCCTATTGCAATCCTTGGTGCTTGCATTAAGTAAGTTTCTTCTCTTATCAAATTTCTTCCATTGCCTTTAGAGAAGACAGATTCCCTTATTCTGGTGTGTCTCCTCAGCGACGCTCAGCTCAGTCTTCAGTTTGCTCCATTTTATTCTTTGCTTGAGTTGTACTTGGCTTGTTTGGCAAATACTTGCAGCTGAAGATGCTTCCAGGCGCTAACACGGTCGTTCCCAACCTTGTCTGCACATGAAAATCACCTGGGCAGCTTCAAAAAATACCTATGCCTGCATCTTTCCCAAGAGATTGTGATTTCTAGGGTGTGCCCTGGGTGTTGGGAGTTTTAAAAGCTCTCCAGGGGATCCTGCTATGCAGAAGGTTGGGAACTGCTGGGCTAGAGGGAAGAAGGGAAAGGTTTGGTGAGCCTGAGCCTGAATCCTAGCCCTGCCTCCTGTTTGTTGTGTGATTTGGGGTAAGTTACTTCACCTCGAGGAGCCCTGATTTCCTGTCTGTAGAGCGGAGATAATCATGCAGGCAATTTTCTCAACTCTGTAGTGAAATATCATGTACGTTACATGATCGGTGACAGCGGAGGGTGATGTGTTTGGCACAGGAAGTGGTGGCTGCCGTGATTCATCCCGAGGGTAAAATAACGTTTAATCCGTTCCAAAGAAAAGGAAATGCACTGTGATGATTACGTGATGGGCTTAATGAAAGTGAAAATAGGTAGGGTGACAACCAGACTTGCTGCCGCGTGGGATGCCTTTTTTACCCCCTGACAATTGAATTGTTCATCCGTTGCTAGCTTGTTGGAGAGAATGATACAATGTTATACTCAGAGATAAGGCTATTGTGTTTATCTGTTTTCCCAGGGTGGGGTGAATCTACCCAGTTCTTTGTGAACAGGATCTGGTTGGCAGGTCAATCTGAAACACTGGGAAGTGGATGCTTTCGAAAAGGCCAGTTTGACTCCATGGGTTTGGTGGGCACGTTGGCTGATCACAGCTGACCCCGGCCAGGGACATCCCTGGGGACAGATGTGACAGGAAGTAACAGGGTGGGGCTGTCATTGTCTCCCCACACCATGCCTGTCACCTCTTAGGTCCTGGTCACATTAGAATCTGACCCCTGATTGTATTTTTTAATCTAAGAAATCTCTCTTCCACTCCCCAATCTTTATTTCTTGTTTTGTGTTCATCTCAAATAAACAAAAATTAACTTCATTAAGAAAGAAAGGAAGAACTATAAACACAATGTCTATCGGGATGAGTGTGGTTCCTGCATGCAGACTCAGGGACCAGGGTGGGGTGGGGATAGACTTTATCTCATTTTGCCCCATGTAGCTCTGGGGAGGTGGTCTTTAGTGGAGTGAAGAGGGGAGGTGAGCGGTGTACATTCCCTCCTGATAGAATCAGAGGAAGATCGAGTGTCAGAGCCCAAAGGAACCTGAACAATCACTTGAACCCCAGGGATTCCTAACTGGGAACCCTCTGAAAGTGTATGCAACAACTTAGGTAGATGGAAATGTTTCTTTGGTGGAGGCCATGGCCTTTTCGGCAGATTTGCAAAGAGCTTGGTAACCCTCCAGTACGAACCAATTTTACTAATAAGGGAACTGAAACAAAGGAACCTGTTCATAAGCACATAGGCAGTCACAGTGGGGCAGAACTCAGGTGGCCGCATTTTTCTCCCAGCTCCACTCCCCAGGTTTCACAGCAAGTTTGAAGCATCATCGGTGGGTGGGGGACGCTTAAGCCGCAGGTTCTGCTAATTCCCCATTTATCACAGCCTGAGTCAGCGCTAATGTGATACAGAATGAGGTTTCCACTTTTCCTCTAACCAGGGCCGTTTCATCCCAAAGGCACTAGGAAGAAGGCAGGGCTGTTGTAGCTGCCGAAAATCCTCCTTATTTTAACCTGCAGTGAAGATTCAGTCTGGCTCAGAGTTTTAGCAGGAATCGGGCCGTAAATTGGGGAAAGTAGGTGTCTTAGTCCGTCAGGCTGCTGTAAATAGAACAGGAGAAGCTGTTCTAAGCTTCTAAGAAGGGCACTTACTTCTCGCCGTCCGGGAGGCTGGGAAGCCCAAGATCAAGGCGCTGGCAGATTTGGTGTCTGGTGAGGGCCATCTCTCTGAGCCCTCATGTGGAGGAAGGTGGGGGCAGCTCCCTGGGGTCTCTTGTATAATCTCATTCCTACGGACTCCGCTCTCACAACCTAATCACCTCCCAAAGGCCTCCATCACACTGGGATTAGGTTTTTAATTTTCTGAATTTTGGGGGAACACAAACACATGGTAAATAGCAGTAGGCAAAGGCCTCTAAGAAAAAGGATGCTTTGTATTTCCTTTTTCTTTCTTTAGCATAGTTTCGTTTTCACGAGGGCTCGCCCCCCAGGAGAGAGTGCAATCTGGTGGTTAGCAATTCAGGCTCTGGAGTCGATTTGGCCCGGATTGGAAAACCCCAGCTCCAACACGCGCTAAGTGTTTAACCTCATCTCCCTCTAAGCCTTCACTTCCCGTCTGTCACATGGAGACAACTGTGCCTACTTAACGGGACTGTTTCGAGGACAAATGGGAAAATGATTGAAAGTGGATTCTGGGTCTGACAGATCCCATCTGTTTACTCTCTTGAATGTATTCTGCATTGTGAAATTATATTGTCACTTTCATATTATTTTAAAAATGAATGTTTTAACTGCATTGGGAAGGACTCAGTCCTGATCGTTCAAGTTTTAAGTTGATGATGAAAATAAGGGACTCTTGAATGACCACCTCCTGTTTACCTTTTATTTCGGCTGCTGTGTCATATGACCGACCTCAAACTTTTCCTGATTTGTTTTTTATATTTCCAAGTCAGAAAAGGTTACATTCTTGTTATAAATGATTCTCACAAGCGTAGAAATTTATAGAGTCAAAGATGACTAGTCCATATTTTTCTAAAACAGCTGCTAATAAACTTTCTAGGTAGATTGGTCTGGTTGAGCCCTCCATGTGGAAAAGCCTAGAAAATGTCTTTGATGTGCATTATTTTTACACACGCCTACTGACCTAGCCTCATCCTGGTTTTCTTGTGACAAACGTTTGAGGAGTTTTGCACTCCAGGAAGTAGTATTTTGACAGGATTATTTCCTGCTTTAGAAAGTTTCATAGCTGCTCTAGTGGTGTTGAGCACAGGAGGCGGAGTTTGGTGGGAAAGGAAGACCCGCGTCCTGTGTGGGGATGTGGAAGGAAGGAGAGGAGAGATGCAGACTCTTCTGGGGGACAGAGAGTCCTCATGGAGGCAGAGAATTTGGTACTGTGTTGCTGGAGACCAGTAGGTGCCCACTGATGCTATGGTGCTGGGGACTAAGACCAGGCTGACCCCAGGGAGGGCAGGGCTGCTGCCAGCATGGCCTGTGCCTTGTGCAGATTGCAGAAGGGGCCCCCTTTGCCCCGAGGGTACACAGCACAGAGAGAGGAACAGAGCTGGATTTCAGCCCTCGTGCACCCCTTCACAGATGCTCTTGTGCAGTACGCAACGTGTGCAACTGTGCTCAGCAGCTCAGTGACAGATGCAGGAGTTCAGTCATCCCCCACCAGCCAGGAAGAACAAAGGTAGTACTGAAGAGCAGGACCCTGCTCACTTAGACCCAGGTTTTGGAGGGATGTGGATGGTGGAGACCGTCCTGGGGAGATGGAGAGGTTAAGGATCTTCCTTTTCAGAATCTGGAGAGCATCTCCATCAAGCTTCTCCATGGCTTTGTGGACATTCGCAGCCTCTGTCCCCTCCCTACCGGCTGCCCTCTCACATTCTTCCCGCAGCCAGGCTCTGTTCCCCTCCTCATTCTAAGGCCCCTCACTCCCTTGCCTGGCCCCTAGGATTGTGACCTTGGCTGCGAACAGCCATAGCTGTTGTACAAACACACACACATCGCACACGGAGACACCCCCGACACACACCTGTTCCCATTGCTCTTAAGAATAAAACCCGGATCCCTAATGTGCCCTGCACTGGCCTGCAGTGACCTGCCTGTACCCTGCCTACCTCCCAGCCTCCCCCGGCCCTGAGCTCGAGCTGCGCTGGTGTCCTCCATCCTGCCAAGATGCCGTGCCCTGAGGGCTGTGTCAAGGCTTTCTTTTGAAGGCTCCCAGCTCATATATCAAACACTCAAACGTGCCCACATGCCACATTAGATATTTTTTGGTGCAAATAATATTTTAAAGGTTTCCGTATTTCAAATAATTTTGAGATGATTGAACTATGCGTGACTCCTTTCATTCGAATGCCTGTGATCTCTCAGCCATCTTGCACGTGCTTGAGGATCTGATCAAGTGAGAGTGTCTAAAGCCGCACATTTTCCCCAAACACAGTGAAAGGTTTATGACTCCTAGGCCCTGAGACAGCTGAGAGCGTGTTTTGTTTTATTTGCATTTTATTAAGCAGTAATGTCAACTTTGTAGTTTTCCTTTCATATTCGGGGGACAATGTCTTTTTTCAGGCCTCACACCTTTCTCTAACGTCCCCCCACCTCTCCCCACCTTGTCTGGCCAACTTCTGCTTCATCCTCAGATCTTGCCTCCATGTAAACTCCCCCTGGGGAGCCTTCCTGACCCTCCTTCTGGGTCAGCGCCTCCTGTCACGTCATCTCACAGCACTGAGTCACTTTCCTGCCGAGCACATCCTCTGACTTTCACTTCAGGACCATCTGTGTGACCTGCCCTTCAGGATTTCTTTCTAGCACCGCACAGACTATCCGTGCCACTTTCATGTGGACGTAAGCGGCCCTTACTCACAGTCTTGGGATAATCAGAGTTGGCCGTGTGAGCAGCAGCCAGGCTGCGTGGCATCTTCTTTTCACATTCACTGGGCTGCCATGCATTTACCTCCCGGCAGCTTTAAGAAGTCCCGCCATCTTTACAGAATCAACATGCTGGTGTGGGGAAGATGGGTGCAGTTTCCAGTAACAGAATGTAAATAAAGACCCTTGGCAGTTCAATGGTAGTGTTGTTATGGAACCAGACTGCTCGAGAGGTCGCGCAAGCAAATCTGTTCCAAGCCCCCCCACCCCGTCCTCTTCCATATCTTTCCCAATGGTCTGGGGACAGTGCGTAAGGCACACTGATCAAATTCACGGGGACTCTGACTCAGTGAGATCCTTCAGAAGATCTCAGTGAAAATCCAAATGACCTCAACGAGTTTATAAAATGTCCCCATAACACCGGCATGAAATTCCGTGGGATTAATGCCAGGTGGCTGGTCCCGCTGAAACCATTCTCCTTCCCCTCCTCCCAAAGGAAGAGGACAGGCAAGTGGCCGGCCAGAGGGGGTTGTGGGACCCCCTGGAGTGACTGACCCCCCCCCCATAGAGACTAGCCTCCTACCGACATGGGCTCGGCTCACCAGTGTTGGGGGCCGTCCTGTGAAAGGATGCGCCCACACCCCTCTGCCCCTCACACACACCTGGCTAGTGACACACACACAAGGAACAGCTCGTTTGTGGAATACTTCCTATGTACCAGGCTCCACACCAGGCCCTTTAGACACGTTTTCTTCCTTAATTCTCATAGCACATCTAGCATGTATTCTGTGCATGATGGCATTTAGAAAGGTAGGGTAACTCGAGTGCTTAATATCACAGCTGGTGGGGCTGCAGCTGAACCCCGTTTCTGTCTCCCTAGCTATCGACCTACCCAGCCAAGCACCAGGATCACCCAGACAGAGACTGAGAGAAGGACAGTAAACCTGTGGAGGTGTTTGGTTCCCCGCGCAGAGCCCGAGCAGGGCTTTCATGCACTCGGGCGGGTTCCCAGCCAGGATTAACCTGCTTCCTCTCCTGAGATATTTTGGCCTTATATTTCAGCAGACTGGTAAAGAAAATGAAGAATGTGTTGCTGGTAAAAGAAAACAATGTCCAAACCCAGTGAATCGTAGGAAGCCCCTTATCACTCTGGGGCCTCCTATTTCAGGATTGCTTGTAACGTGTCTTGCATCTCGAAGCTGCCTTGGCCAGACAGGGATGTAGCCCAGGAATTCCACCTGTGACTTTAGGCGCAGCAGTTCTTGAGGAAGATGTTCAGGGAGGTGGGAACCAAGAACCAGAGGTCTCCAGTGCGACGTCTGATCTCCTTCCTCTGGCGGGAAGGCAGGCTATTGGGGAGAGCATTTCACTAAAACCAAGAGAGCTGAAAAGTGGAGAGTTGAATGAGGTAGGTGGGGTGGAGGGAAGGGGAAGGACAAAATCCAAGTACCCGATGGGTCGTTTATTCAACCTTTAACAAATATTTATCAGGGCCTTGGGATACAGTCGTGAATAAACAAGCACCCTTCCTACATAGGACGTAGGTTCTGACGTATGAGCTACGTGCATGGTCTGTATGTTCTAAGGCAGAAAGCCACAAAGATGTGGCTAAAATAATTTCAGTTGTAATAAGTGCAATGATGAAAGTCAGAGTCTGAGGGAGAGAATTGGGGGCAGGGGAGGAGAGGAGATAAAAAGTACCGCCAAGGAAAACTCTTAAGAGGTGACATTTCGGCTGTGACTATAGTTCAGATTCGTTTCCAGGTGTGCCGGGCAGGCCCCGAGGAGATTAAGTGGGAGAATGTTATCATTCTAATCACATCACTTCTGCTGCCCTTCGAGGAAAAGATGGAAGAGGGCCCAGTGGGAGAGCAGCCCCAGGGCTCTCCTGAGGTCAAGGGGGCTACACAAAGATGAGAGAAGGAGAAGTGAGAGAAGAGGGTGCATGTTTTTGGAGACAGCCTCAGTAGGACTTCCCGGTGGGCTGGGAATAAGGGTGTGTGTGTGGGAGGGGGCGTGGTCAAAAGATTTCCGGCTGCATAGACAGGGAGCCGTTTTTTCTAGGTGGAGAAAGTAGCTGTCTAAGCAGAGGGGCCCTGGGGTGGCCGTATGGGGTCTTGGAGAGCCGGGGGGATGAGAGGGCAGGGAGCATGGTGGGTCCGCTGGTCAGGGGTGACGTCGGTGAGCAGCAGAGATGGAAATTGGTGTGAGGATTAATCAAATGCGGAGCGTGCGGTAAAGCCATCCGCACAGCGCTGGGAGCGTCGTGATGAGTCAGTAAACGGGAGCTGTCGTTCGTTTCACTAGGAACGGTCCAGATCCCTTGTAGGAGCCGGAACAGGATGGGCAGGATGGGAAAGGACAGGAGTGAGACCTGCAGGGCAAGGCTGGAGACACCCTATAAACGCCGTATGTCCTCTTGGGGTCACCAAGGGAAACCCAGAGAGCGGTGTCAGAAGGGAGTGGGTTTCCGCCCTGATAACCTGCGGGCGGGACGGGCACAGCCATCAGTCAGCCCTGGGAGGGTCGTGGGTCCTCAAGGTCAAGGGGTGGGCGAAGCCTCTGCTGTCTGACTTCTGACCGCAGAGCCTGGCCGGCTCCTGATACCCTTGGGTATGTGGCCCTGGCAGCAGCAAATCCCCTCCCTTGTGCTTATCCTCCTTCCCGTGGAGAAGGTCCCCTCCAGCCCCCATTGTTTCTGCTGTTCCCCTTTCCATCTGGTCCCCCCTTCACCTCCCCACGGGGTCCGGTCTGGCCCATCCACTCAGTCACGACGTGCTGAGAACACAACTCGGTGACGTGATGAGCAGATGAGAACCCGGGACCAAATGTTTTCCCGCCATCCCGATTCTTTCTGTGCCAAAACAAATACACTCAATTTTTAATTGTTCCCTGTTTCAAACTTATAAATGGAAAGGGGACCTCGATCTCAAGTCTGCTCTCTCAAACTAAGTCTCCACTGCCTTGAAGCAGGTGTCTGACCTGAATAGCTCTGTGGACTCAGACCTCGTAGGGAAGAACACTGATATTAGGAATCCATAGCGCCCGTCTTCTTATCAGAAAATGGGGGGAATTCTGTTGATCTATTTCATAGGATCTGAGCTGTAAGTATTGAGAGCTAATGTTTTTAAAAACTGGAACTTGGGATTTCCCAGGGGATGCTTTTAAACTCAGGCTGATTTAACGCAGACCCACATGTCCACACACACACACTCTCATTCCTTCATTTCAGACCACGCACATCTCCGCAAGGTTCACTGACCATCCTAACGAAAACAGCTCACGGTGGCCGTGACCTTGCAGAAACAAAGGTCAGAGCCGCAAGCTTTAAGTAGTGTGTTCCTGATTTTAAAAGCTGCCTGCTTATGACCTTCCTTTCTAAGTTTTCCATCGAGGACAAGTCAAGATTTGAAAAGATGTCACGGTGGGGCAGTTGGGAAATGCGATGCGTGGCTTCTGTTTTCACTGTGAGGACCTTCCCAGGCCTTCCTGGGTCCCAAGAGGCGGGTGGGAAAGGACACAGCCTGCCCCTGTCACAGCCCATCCTTCACAGGACAGGAAGCCCAGCCTGCCCCTGGGTCCCTGCTTCCCTGACACAACTGGAAGTCTCTCACCTTTAAAGCCTGGGGAACCAGGTGGGCCCAGGGGGTTTTGGTACCTGCTCTGAAGGGAGGGACATCGGGGGAGTCAGGGTGCCCCATATGGGCAACATCTCGTGCCCCTGGAAGGTTCTGAGCATCCTTCTTGCACGCCCGCTCCCCAAGTGAAGACTTCCGTGTTGAAGGCGCTTTGAAAGGCCAGCAGGTGAAACTAAAAAGAGGTTTTACAAAACCGTACCCGGGATGGGGGCATTTTCCTGATGTCCTTAGGGCGGCACGTCACACTTTTTTCCCATCTACTTAATGGCAAAGGGGAAAAAGTAAATCCCCATCCTCTGGAGGCCAAGGGCACAGCTGTGGTCATCACACACGTTGAAATAGCTTGTTTTATCCCAAAACTCCTGTGATCGTGAAAACATGTGCAAACTTTGCACTTTATTCCAGCAAGTAGGTTTGATTCAGTACACAAGTCATGGGTTGTACTGTGTCAAACTACCTAACTCTCCGACTACACCTCCCCTTGGTCTTTCACTTTAATCTGTTGGAAACCGATCATTATCCTCCTGCCTCTTGTTCCTTCTTGTTTTCCCCAGACGGTTCAAATCTTGCAGACTTCCCTGCTAGTTTCCCAGCTTTGTTTGCTGTTTGAGTATATGCGCAGAGGTGGAGACCAAAAACAGACAGACAAACGAAAATAAATAGGAGACTGACGAAGAAGTTCCCAACAGTGTCCCATTGGCAAGTTGCATCTGCAGAAGAGTGTGTGTCACCTCTGTTCTAATACCAGGCTGGGAGGTGGAGGGAGTTAAAGGAACTACAGCAGAAATTCCGGACAGAGTCTGTTCCTTCTACTTCTCAAGGATCACGTCAGAAAGCTCGTAAGAGCTTCGGGAGGAGACCCAGCGTAATACCCTTGTCAGTAAGTTTAGTTGAACCGTGAAAATCAGGCAGGTGACTTAACTGACTCTTCCGCTGAACTGACTGTGCTTGTCCAAGTATCCTCTGTACACTACCTTAAAGAAGTTCATTCATTGCTGTGTGAATTTAGCAGATGATGCCCCAAAGGAAGATGAAAAACCTAGGGAGAACATTAGTTTTCTTAGCTAGAGTAGGAAGTGTGCAGTAATCAGGAATGCAAGAAGCATCCTGGTGATTTCTTTTTTAAATGGTGTCCTGCCCTTCATCTAAGAGTCTTATAATAATGGAAGTAATGGGCCACTTAGCACCCAAGCACTTCCCGTGCCTTGCTAACGGTCCCCCTGCAGCCTGACACTTCATTCCCTTCACACCCCCTGAGGTGGACTCTCTTCTCACCCCCATTCGCAGATGGCTTAAGGGGATTTAAAGACTCCCCCGGACTCACACAGCTGCAGAGTGGCAGAGCCAGTCTCCATACCCTGGTCCCTCTGACTCAGGAGACGCACCTAAACCCACACCCGCCATCTCTCTCTCTGGAGAAAACTTGCCTTTCTGCAAGATAACGAACAGTATCTAAAACCAGAACTCTAGGACCACATTTATCTTTCTGGTTGTTAGTGTCTTTTATATTTAGGGCATGCATTTAGTGAGGCACTGTGTTTATTTTTCTGCCGGAGGTTATATGGTCTTCTGGGAATTAGAATTACTTATAATAAGAAGATATTTACTTCCATAATTTAGCCAACGTAGCTTTTGGATTAATTTTATTAGCTCCTGAAGCTGGAACTGTAACAACCAATTCATACAAACACAAAGTTTTCAGCATCTTTATAAAGGCTACCTCAAGAGGGAGCTCCTTGCAAGCCTTAGATTTATTCAGTTCTCTCAGTCCTGAAGCTTGATTATAAAACGTATTTTCAGAGAATGGATTGCAATCCTGTATGAGTGGAGAGGAAGTTCGCGGAAGAGGCTCAAGGGAACAAAACAGAAGTTTAGGAATTTGAATCCTTAGGTGGGTGGCCATGAAGATCCAGGGATTTAAATTTTATAAAAATTACTATCAAGAGAACTTAAAGAAGAACTTCTACAGTCTTTTAGTGTGTGGAATCGTAGCACTAGAGGGGCTCTTAAGAAGACAGGGAGAATTGTCGGGACTTCCCTGGCGGTCCAGTGGTTAAGACTCTGTGCTTCCACTGCAGGAGGTGTGGGTTCGATCCCTGGTCAGGAAGCTAAGATCCCACGTGCTGTGCGGCCAAAAAAAAGAAGAAGAAGAAGAAGAATTGTCTTTCCCTATTGATAAGGACTTTGGGGCGGGGGTGGGGGGTGGAGGTGCAGGATTCTCAACTCTGCTCAGTAACTGGTTGCGTAGTTTTCTGTACTGATACAGTATCGTGAAGCAAAGGGCACCAGGGCATTTGTTTTTGTTCTCTATGAAGTATTAGCTCTTCTGAAGAAAATACAGTGAGGCACAGTTAAAAGACAGAAAGGAAATGAGAATGGAAGTCTATTTAACCCAGAAAGAAATAAGAAAGGAGGCGCATCGGAATTTTTAAAAATCCAGGTGGGACCGACAGAAAACAAATCAGAGTAGCAGACTTAAATCCAACCACATCAGTAACTAACAGTAAATGGACATAAACGGAGTAAACGCTCTAATTTAAAGGCAGAGATTATTATTAAACTGGAGAAAAAGAAAGACCCAATGACATGCTGCCTTTAAATATAAATACAGGTAGATCAAAAGTAAAAAGATGGAGTAAATATGTCTTACAAACAGTATGCTTTAGAAAGCTGGAATAGCCAAATGAATGCAAGATAGAATAGATTTCAGGATGATGCATATTATCTGAGATAAAAGGGTCAATTCTCCAGGAACACATAACAACCATAAATCTGTAAATATCTGGTAACAGAGCTTAAAATATGCGAAGCAAATATCGACAGAATTTAAGGGAGTAACAGACAAATCTACAATCACAGGTAGAGGTTTTAACATCCCTCTGTCAGTAATTGATAGAACAACTAGAGAAAAAAGCATTTCCTTTCATCTAGATTGGCCATCCACCAGGGACTGAGCTGGCATCAGCCAGTGCGTGCTCTGCTCACGATGGGCTTTTATTTAATTTCCTTGGCTAATGAAGGAGCAGCTGTCTCTGTATCCTCTGTTGCCCAAAGGATGTCTCGAGATTGATTATAATTGCTGTGAGAGTGAACCTGAGGTCTTTACCTTGGCAAGTGAACTGGAGAGGTTTCCTCATCTCTTGTAGGTACCCTTGAGATCAACCCTGTAGTCTAGACAGGATGAGTTTCTAGCGCACAGAGTAAACTGCTTCTGCCCAAATAAGGTGAGGCCCCTTTCTCCAAGGAGCATTTTGTAACTGCTACAACACAAGACTCTCAGGGAAGTGGGGCTCCTTCAAGGGTCCTCATGTTCAATGTTTGCTGATGAGCCCTGCAGTTTGGGACTGGAGTTTTACCTCTACAGCTAAGTGACACTTAAAGACTCGTTCATTATCTTACAGCCACTTCAAGCCCAGACTGTGTTGTGCCGGGAACCACTTAACGGGATTATTGCAGGACGAGGAGCAATCTCACTCTCTGGGCTCCAGTCAGATCCCCCTCTCATCCTGCCACTTACCAATTCTCAGCCTAACCGTCTCCTAAGAAGAGAATTTTTCAATTTCCTGCAGTGATCGGAACTAACAGTTTTCCCAGCCTGCAGAAAGAATGGATTGAAAATTGTGGACGTGCAATTAGGATAATACAGAGCCGTTATTTAGGTTAAAACACCTTATGCTCCTGGATCACTTCAGATACGTGTGGTTGTAGAGCCTCGACTCCCTGGCCTGGCCTGAAAGTAATTCTTATTTTGAATTGAATTTTTTTTTAGTTCAGTTTAAGCTTTATTTTCTAAATTAAGGGCAGTTAGAAAGTAGAAGATCTGCTCTTATCCAACTCTGTGGTGACAATAAGTGCATTCAACCTCAAGTTGAACCAAGAAGCCAAATTAAAGAAATTGCACATGTTTGGTGGTAGGGAGAGAATATCCTAGATCAAAATTTTGTCAGGCAAAGGGAAATAGTCCTAAAGTGTATTTACTAAATAGGGAGCTGGTTTCCAATGGGTTTTCATCTATAGACCAATAACATACATTACGTAAAATCCTACCCAGAGCAGGAGAAAGTCAGAAAAACATTAGGGACTAATCCATGGAAAAGAGATGGGACTGAGTATTCAGGCTAGTCTATGAATCATTCAATCCCCTCTGCCCTGAGACACTCAGGTTCCCAAGTCACTTCTTTTATTTTTAGAATCAAGATTGTGATAAATGCGATATTTGTTTCTTTTGTACAGTACATTTTGCATCTATTGTTCTTTCTATCTGGTTTCCTCAGATAGGTGAGTAACTCTGCCTGATGCCAAAGAAAGCCTTTGTGTGCCCCTTCAATCCTTGCTGGTCCCATTGGTGGGTCCCCAAATGGAACATGGCATTTTTCCATTTTGTCTTTAGTGAAAGTAACAGACCATGAAAGACTTTTTGCTCCAGCCTCCTAAAAGGCCCTACCATTTTACCCTAACTTTTATTACTATTTAGATAATAAGGGGGAAGGGGGTGTTCATGGTATTGTTTCAGAAATATTCTGATAAATCATCTAAATTAGTTACTTTTCTTCTAATGGTTTAATGACATCTTCCAAAGGGGAGAAAGACATTCGGAGCCCATTTATTTTCATGTAATTGATGTAGGAAAGGGGGAAAAGGTGACACACTCTTTCTACTTTTTCCTTTGAGCACTTTAATCAAAAAAGAGCATAGGACTCAAGTCAAGTAGGTCACCAGTTATTAATTTTGTGCGCTTGGGCATGCAAGTCTCTTCTGAGCCTGTCCCCTTGTCTATAGACTGGGGGGCTCTGTTCTTTCCTGTTTGCCTCATGAAGCAGTGTGAGGAGAACACACTGCAGGGGAGAGGCTAAAACAGTGAGAGACCTCATGGACGATCCTTATTTACAAGTTTTCATTATAATTTGGAACTTTTCTTTTCACTTAATTATCCCTTCTCATTGCTAGTTTGTGCCCTAATCTCAGGCTGTTATTCCTACTGTGACATCTTCCTACTTTCCTTTTTTCTATTTGCTCATTCACTTGGCAGATCAGCTGTCGTGTTTTCCTCATTTACCATGTAACCCAGCTTCATTTTTTATTATTATTTTTTTAAATGGAAGTATAGTGGATTTACAATATTATATAAGTTTCAGGTGTAAAACATGGTGATTCACAATTTTTAAAGGTTATACTCCAGTTATAGTTATTATAAAATATTGGCCATATTCCCTGTGCTGTACAATATATCCTTGTAGCTTATTTGTTTTATTTTTTAATAGATATTTATTGGAGTATAATTGCTTCACAATACTGTGTTAGTTTCTGTTGCACAACAAAGAGAATCAGCCATATGCATACACATGTCCCCACATCCCCTCCCTCTTGAGCCTCCCTCCCACCCTCCCTATCCCACCCCTCTAGGTCATCGCAAAACACCGAGCTGATCTCCCTGTGCTATGCCGCTGCTTCCCACCAGCCAACTATGTTACATTTGGTAGTGTATATATGTCGATGCTACTCTCACTTTGCCCTAGCTTTGCCCTCCCACCCCATGTCCTCAAGTCCATTTTCTTTGTCTACTTCTTTATTCCCACCCTGCAACTAGGTTCATCAGTACCCTTTTTTTTTAGAGTCCATATATATGCGTTAGCATACGGTATTTGTTTTTCTCTTTCTGACTTACTTCACACTGTATGACAGACTCTAGGTCCATCCACCTCACTACAAATAACTCAATTTTGTTTCTTTCTGTGGCTGAGTAGTATTCCACTGTATATATGTGCCACATCTTTATCCATTCATCTGTCGATGGACATTTAGGTTGCTTCCATGTGCTGGCGATTGTAAACAGTGCTGCAGTGAACATTTTGGTACATGACTCTTTTTGAATTATGGTGTTCTCAGGGTATATGACCAGTAGTGAGATTGCTGGATCGTATGGTAGTTCTATTTTTAGTTTTTTAAGGAACCTCCATACTGTTTTCCATAGTGGTAGTATCAATTTACATTCCCACCAACAGGGCAGGAGGGTTCCCTTTTCACCACACCCTTTCCAGCATTTATTGTTTCTAGATTTTTTGATAATGGCCATTCTGACCGGTGTAAGTTGATACCTCATAGTAGTTTTGATTTGTATTTCTCTCATAATTAGTGATGTTGAGCATCTTTTCACGTGCCTCGTGGCCATAGGTATGTCTTCCTTGGTGAAATGTCTATTTAGGTCTGCCGCCCATTTTTTAATTGGATTGTTTGTTTTTTTGATATTGAGCTCCAAAATATACAATTTTGGAGATTAATCTTTTGTCTGTTGTTTCATTTGCAAATATTTTCTCCCATTCTGAGGGTTGTCTTTTTGATGGTTTCCTTTGCTGTGCAAAAGCTCTTAAGTTTCATTAGGTCCCATTTGTTTATTTTTGGTTTTATTTCCTTTACTCTAGGAGGTAGGTCATAAAGGATCTTGCTGTGGTTTATGTCAAAGAGTATTTTTCCTATGTTTTCCTCTAAGAGTTTTATAGTGTCTGGTCTTAAGTCTTAATCCATTTTGAGTTTATTTTTGTGTATGGTGTTAGGTAGTGTTCTAATTTCATTCTTTTACATGTGGCTGTCCAGTTTTCCCAGCACCACTTATTGAAGAGGCTATCTTTTCTCCATTGTATATTCTTGCCTCCTTTATCAAAGATAAGGTGACCATACATGTGTGGGTTTATCTCTGGACATTCTATCTTGTACCACTGATCTATATTTCTGTTTTTGTACCAGTACCATACTGTCTTGATTACTGTAGCTTTGTGGTATAGTTTGAAGTCAGGGAGCCTGATTCCTCCAACTCTGTTTTTCTTTCTCAAGATTGCTTTGGCTATTCGGGGTCTTTTGTGTTTCCATATGAATTGTAAAAATTTTTGCTCTAATTTTGTGAAAAATGCCATTGGTAATTTGATAGGGATTTTATTGAATCTGTAGATTGCTTTGGGTAGTATAGTCATTATCACAATATTGATTCTTCCAATCCAAGAACATGGTATATTTCTCCATCTGTTTATGTCATCTTTGATTTCTTTCTTCAGTGTTTTATAGTTTTCTGAGTACAAGTCTTTCACCTCCTTAGGCAGGTTTATTCCTAGGTATTTTATCCTTTTTGTTGCAATGGTAAATAGGAGTGTTTCCTTAATTTCTCTTTCTGATTTTTTGTTGGTGGTGTATAGGAATGCCAGAGATTTCTGTGCCTTAATTTTGTATCCTGCAACCTTACCAAATTCATTGATTAGTTCTAGTAGTTTTCTGGTGGCATCTTTAGGATTTTCCATGTATAGTATCATGTCATCTGCAAAGAGTGACAGCTTTACTCCTTCTTTTCCAATTTGTATTCTTTTTATTTCTTTTTCTTCTCTGATTGCTGTGGCTAGAACTTCCAAAACTATGTTGAATAAGAGTGGCAAGAGTGGACATCCTTGTCTTGTTCCTGATCTTAGCAGAAATGCTTTCAGTTTTTCACCATTGAATATTATGCTTGCTGTGGGTTTGTCATATATGGTCTGTATTATGTTGTCAGAGGTTCCGTCTCTGCCCATTTTCTGGAGAGTTTTTATGATAAATGGGTATTGAATTATGTCAAAAGCTTTTTCTACATCTATTGAGAAAATCATGTGGTTTTTATTCCTTAATTTGTTAATGTGGTGTATCACACTTATTGGTTTGCGTATATTGAAGAATCGTTGCATCTGTGGGATAAATCCCACTTGATCATGGTGTATGATCCTTTTAATGTGCTCTTGGATTCTGTTTGCTAGAATTTTGTTGAGGATTTTTGCATCTATGTTCATCAGTGATATTGGTCTATAATTTTCTTTTTTTGTGATATCTTTTTCTGGTTTTGGTATCAGGGTGATGGTGGCTTCGTAGAATGAATTTGGGAGTGTTTCTCCCTCTGCAATTTTTTGGAAGAGTTTGCGAAGGATTGGTGTTAGCTCTTGTCTAAAAGTTTGGTAGAATTTGCCTGTGAAGCCATGTCATCCTGGACTTTTGTTTGTTGGAAGATTTTTAATTATGGTTTCAATTTCATTACTTGTGATAGGTGTGTTTATATTTTCTAATTCTTCCTGGTTCAGTCTTGGAAAATTGTACCTTTCCAAGAATTTGTCCATTTCTTCATGGTTGTCCATTTTATTGGCATATAGTTGTTTGTAGTAGTCTCTTATCCTTTGTATTTCTGCAGTGTCAGTTGTGATTTCTCCTTTTTCATTTCTAATTTTATTGATTTGTGTCCTCTCCCTTGTAGTTTGTACCTCATAATCCCTTACCCCTATTCTACCCCTCCCCCTTCCCTATCCCCACTGGTAACCACTAGATTGTTCTTTACATCTGTTAGTCCGTTTCTTTTTTGTTATATTCACTAGTTTGTTTTGCTTTTTACATCCCACATATAAGTGATATCATACCATATTTGTCTTTCTCTGTCTGACTTATTTCACTTAGCATAATGCCCCCAAATCCATCCATGTTGTTGCAAATGGCAAAATGTCATTCTCTTTTTAAGGCTGAGTAGTATTCCATTTTGTGTGTGTGTGTGTGTGTGTGTGTGTGTCTCGCATCTTCTTTATTCATCCATCTATTGATGGACACTTAGACGCTTCCATCTATTCATCCATCTATTGATGGACACTTGGACGCTTCCATATCTTGGCCATTGTAAATAATGTTGCTATGAACATTGGGATGCATATATGTTTTAAATTAGTGTTTTAGTGTAACTAAGCTTTAAATACAAAATTTTTGTCTCCAAAACCATCTTTAAACATTTCACAATAACCTTCCTATCGGCTTCCTGTTTTAAGAGATGAGTTTTTGGGAATTCCCTGATGGTCCAGTGGTTAGGACTCCATGCTTCCACTGCAGGGGACCTGTGTTCAATCCCTGGTGGGGGAACTAAGATCCTGCAAGCCTCACGGTGTGGCCAAAGTAAAAAAGAAAAGGATGAATTCTCCACGTTTATTCTACAGTTTTGTAATCTTAACATTCTGTAGGTTTGCATCTGGTACTGAGTACCCAGGATGTACTCTCTGGTTGGGGACTTGACTGACTCATGACTTGAGAATGTTTCTTTCCCTGCTCCCTTTCCTGGGGGTGTTGGCTACCTCTGGCCTCACTCCATCCTCAGAGCTGCTTAGCAAGACTTCTGTCTTCAGCAAGCAACTAGCACCCACTGGGTTCCAAAGCTCCTTTTTTAAAAAATAAATTTATTTTATTTATTTATTTTTGGCTGCATTGGGTCTTCATTGCTGTGCGTGGGCTTTCTCTAGTTGCAGTGAGCAGGGGCTACTCTTTGTTGTGGTGTGCAGGCTTCTCATTGCGGTGGCTTCTCTTGTTGCAGAGCACGGGATCTAGGCGTGCGGGCTTCAGTAGTTGTGGCATGTGGGCTTCAGTAGTTGTGGCTCACGGGCTCCAGAGCACAGGCTCAGTAGTTGTGGCGCACAGGCTTAGTTGCTCCACAGCATGTGGGATCTTCCCGGACCAGGACTCAAGCCCATGTCCCCTTCATTGGCAGGCGGATTCTCAACCACTGCGCCACCAGGGAAGCCCCAAATGCAACTTCTTCTGTTGCTTTTTGTTTTGTTTTGTTCTTAGCTTCAGATGAAGGTCCCTTTGCAAAGAAGTTAACGCTTGATCTGTTGTAAGACATTGTGGAAAGTAGTATTATCCTACACTGCTCTTATACTCTAGTGTTTGAGGGTTGGTGGCCTGATTCTTCTTTTGAGGCTATGTCTCATTGATGTAATTCGAAAACAATTTTAAACCCACAGATTAAGAACATGTGTTTCTTCACGTCACATGTTAAGAGAGACTTTAATTCATTCTGAAATCTATACTGAAGAATATCTTAAAGCAAAATTGCAACTTTGCAGCTATACTAACTACAAATTAGATCGAGTAGGAGTACAGTGACCTGGAGAATCAGACCAGAGGCCCATCCAGCTAGAATTCTTCCTCCACAAAGACCTCCAGTTTTTTTATGGTTGTGCAGGAGGGTGGGTAGAATGGGGCATGTGATAAGGTGGAAAGATAGGTTTTCCTTCTCTGGTCTCCGTCTCAGAATGTCTGGAATGTTCTTCAAAGGTGGATCTGTCAGCATGACCTTTGCTAACTCCTTCTTGAATCCCTTTATATTTTATCTGCTCCCTCACGGGACATAAGTTTCATATTTTTATTATCTACAGTAGCACAGTACTTCCTCTTTTTGTCCTAAAATTACCTCTTTCAAGCTTTAAGGAGTGCCCTCTGCCTTTAGGATTTGGGAGCGATGATTCCATCTGCGTTTTCTCCCTTCAGTTCCACCCTATCCCAGAGGCTTTGATGGTATCTGCTCAGCCTTTGTTGTCAAGACTGAGAAAGCTAATTTGGGTTCAGAAAGTGGAAAATATTCAAAGGAGCCAAATAATTTTTGAGTCAGCGTTCAGTGGTCCTCATTGTTGCAATGCAGGAGCACATTGTGGCAACCGTTGACAAAGGGTTAAGCATCACAGACAGCCTTAATAGAAGTAAAAAAACAGGACCGATCCAAAACATATAACGTATACTCCAAAATAAGCCAGGCTCGCCCCTCTTAATGGGATAACTGCAGACATGCCAAATTCTACAGCTAGTCAGTTGTATACATATGGTAAAACTTTTCATACCATTCAACGTTTGCCTCAATATGATTTTAATTACGTACAGATTGGGTAGCTGGAAGAAAGCGCTGGAATTGAATAAAGTTAAACACAAGCCCTTTTATAAATGGCCCCAGTTTAGGTTAGAACGTATGCAAATGACTGCCGAGGACAGGGAGAGGAATGTGTGGTTTGGGGGAAACTCTGGGGGTGGGAGGTGTCTCATCCTCAACCTGGGGACCCTGTTGATCTGGAAGGAGAGAGTTTCCGGAAATGGTGATTATACTTCTTTTGAAGTTGGGACTTATGCTGATGCTTGTGCTTTTTTACTCAAATTCTTCCTGCCCCAGGACAGGGTTGTCTCTGCAAGATGAAATTGCTCTCTGGGCAAACGCCGCCTTCAGTTTGGAAGACCGTGGGGTTGCATACGGCAGATCGGTAGTTTTGAAACTTTTTTCCCCTAATGGTGCTTTCTTGGGCTGTGTTCCTCGTTTCTCTGAAGTTAATTTGACATAATGAATTCAAAGGTGGTGTTGTTTACTTCATTCAAGAAAAGAAATGGAAGCAAATTGTGCTTTATCTGGCCCTTGGCCGTGCCCGAGGAGAAAACCACGGCTCTGGAATGTGCGTTTCTCAAACTTTAACAACATAGCTTTGGTTTTCCTCATAACTTACCAGAATGGCTTTGACTTACTGAATATCTTTTGGGTCAGCCACTCTGAATTCCAGCTTCTCTTCTGTGAAATGAAGATACACCCCACAAAGCCAATTTACGGAGGCTTCAGGACCCGAAAGCTGGCCCATCACAGACCCTGCACACAGGGCTGCTGTGACCCCCAGAGGAGAAAAGATGGAGTTAGTATAATAAGGAGTAGAAATAACACCCGGATTTTTGGAGCCTCTTAGGATCACGTCAAACCATTTCAAGGAGGCGGCAAGCCTGTATTCTGTGCCTTTGCTGGTGAGATGGGAGGACCAGGAATTGAACCTGTTGCAGGAAGGGCCCGAGAGTGGGCTCCTGTCTAACACTCAGAAATGAATTGTCCAAGAAGACACAAGTACTGACCAAGCAAAAGACTTTATTGGGAAGGGGCGCCCGTGTGGAGGGCAGCAGGGTAGGGAACCCAGGGGAACCGCTCTGCCACGTGGCTCGCAGTCGCAGGTTGTATGGTAATGGTGTTAGTTTCCGGGTTGTCTCTGGCCAATCATCTTGCTTGGCCCATATTTGGTCTGAATCAGGGTACTTCCTGGTGGCTCATGCAATTCTCAGCCAAGATGGAGTCCAGCGGGAAGGGTCCTGGGCTGTTGGCAGGAGAGTATTATGGGCTGGCGTCTCCTCCCTCTTCTGGACCCCTCCCGATTTCTCCTGGTTGGTATTCGGCTGCAGCACCATGTTCCTTATCGGGATCTCCTGTTGTGAGACAGCTCATGCAAGCGGTTATCATGGTGCCTGGCCAAGGAGGGTGGTTTCAGTCAGCGGTTCCCTAACGAACCTATTAAAGGAGCAGGTTGAGGTCTGGATCAGGCATGGCAGGTTCTTCTCCCCCGGTATCCATGGAGAAGGAGGCAGAGTGAAGGGTCACGGGGAGGATGAGCTGCAGGACCCCAGTTGCTGGGGGGGAAACCACTGCCTTTGGCCAGGTGAGCAGCCGCGACTCCCACCTGCCCCCTGGCCCCCTGCTGATCTGGATGGCGGCCATGGCAGTGGGGAATGTCAGTGTCATGTTCAGCCCCCTGGCTTTGTATTTATGAATATTTGTATGCAGACGCTAATCTGCAGACATACACACTCTAGTCTAGTTTTCTATCGTTTGAGCTTCAGTTCAGTAACTTTTCTTGGAAAAGTCACCAGTTAGCCTAGTTGTGGGCTAATTAATTAATCAATTAATTAAAGTTCCTCTATAAGAACTATCTATGGAGTGAAATGTCTCACTCTGGGGGAAAAGGCAGGGCTATCAGTGAACTAAATGTGGCCTCCAGACTGTGAATTTCTTGAGGGCAACTTTCACATCTTACCCTCTTTTGTGGGATAAATGAAGACCAAATGAAAGACTCTATAATTAATTAATTTCACTTGGTGGAAATGGATTTTTTAATGGACTCTTTAATAATGTGTTCAGATATATAAAAATGACATCTACCAGTACTATGAGTTAGTTTTTCCACGTTTAGGAAGGAACAAAAGGAGGGAGAGAGGGAGGGACGGAGGGAGGGAAGAAGGAAGGTCATTTGTACTTAATTTCAAATATGGATTCCTCATTTCTTCTCGCATAGTTACTTCAGTAGCCTTAATATATTGGTTCCAGGCAAACTTTACCACTTCTAGAAGCCACTTCCATGGAGCCCAGATTCTTGGTTACCAAAATCAAAAGAGGCAAAAGATACTGGAGTTGGCTGCTGTACACAGCAGAGATCCACTGCAGCCCAAAGAATCAACCTGGTCCAGAGTGATGCAGTCCTTTCCCCATTGCTACCCCACTCCGTCCCCTGTTGAGACTGCAGCCCTTTGTGGCCTAGGATGAGCTCAGACACAAAGCAACCATCCTCCCCCACGCTAGGAAGCAGACAGGAGTGAGGCAGGGGCTTGGACAGCACACAAGGGGTGACTGATTTAAGTGGGGTTTGCCTCAGGCCCTTCGCTCTGAGGTGAGGGCCAGTTTTCCCTGGCTGACCTTGGCCGCTCTGCATTTAGTTCCTAATCCACTTGTGTGCCAAGTGGTAGTTGAGGAGCTAGAAAAGCCACAAGTCCTTATAACATAGGGGCTGCCCTCCAAGTAGTAGAAAGCACAGACATTTAAACAACGATTGCAGCACAATGTAAGAATTTGCTAGAGTAGAGGTATAAACCGAGAAGAGGCAGCCCTAAAAAAGAAGCTAATAGTTATGCCTGGGAGTATCAGGGAAGGCCTTACAGAGGTGGGGATATTGGGCAAAGTCTTGAAGGATGAATAGCGATTCACTGGGCAGAGGCTCAGGGAGGGCATTCCAAACACTGGAGATGAAGTAAAGATATGCAGGTATGAAAGAACCTGGCACATTTCTAAATAGCAAAAAATTCAACATAGTTGGAAAACAGGAAAAATGGGTGAGTGGGAATTCACTGAATATGAGACTGGTGCACCGGAGTGGGGCCACATTACAGTTATGATGGTTGATTATAATTATTTCTTTATACGTCTGTATCTCCTGCCCAGGTGTCTGCACCCCGAGGTCAGGGAATGGGTTTTACTGACTTTCTTCAGTCTTCCTGAATCCCACTGTGTTTTTAAGAGGGCCCAATGAATTTTCATTGAATGGATGCCTGAGTGGATGTTGGGCGGTATTGGAAGTTATTTTAGCCCAGGCTGATGAGCTGATTGGATTATAAACTGGTCCTACATCACAGCAATTTGTTTGGACTTTACCTCTTGGGGAATATAGAGCCATTAAACAAGAATGATCTAAAGCTATCTGTGTTTGAGGAGGTAAATCTGGCTATAATGTGACAGATTCATTGGGAGAGACTGGAAGTTGGAAGGCCAGTTAGAAGACTACTGTAATGATCTGGAGGAAATGTTAGAAGGCCTGAGAGTGTGGAGACTTGAGAAATATTTATAAAGCAGCGTTAACATCTAGCCCAATTTTTGGTGACCAGTGGAATGGGAGGGGGAAATCAAAGATCACTTTTGACTCAAGTGAAACTAAGTCTGACTTTCAAGTGGATTTATATTCAGAGATGAAAAGGAAAGGAGTTCCTAACACTTGGGCACTAAGCATAATTAACTTATTGATGTTGGTTTAGAACAATGAAACTAAGAGTTGACTAACCAATAAGATTTATGTGGACATAGGATAGAAGCAACTGATTTATATAGAATATGTAATGTACATATTCATTTTGTAATATAAATAATATGCAAATACACAAGGAAAGAGTGTGTTCTGACATCACAAGTATAATCAGGGCTGCCACGTGTGGCCTCACAGGTTGTGCACTGCACAAATCTAAGAAGCAGCACTTGTAATAGCAACAGGTCACCCTGTAAAGCTACTGTATGTCCCTCTTGGCCTTCAGCTCGAAGCATTCACGGACTGTTGCTTTTAGCCACAAAGGAAGGTGTTTAGGATGGGAACTTGATAGACTTGCAAGGTTAAATCATCTGACGGGAGCCCTCCTATAGCCAGGTCATTAGTATTAGATGTATGTTGGGTAGGGGGTGTCTTTTCATGTTAAAAATGAGAGAAGTTTTTCTCCCTTTAAAGGACTTAGATTATGCTCTTATCCTGCCTTCTGACAGCAACGGGAGAATCCAGCGTTTCGTTAGTGGTGATGTTTTAAGGCCTCCTAGTGTGTAATGTGTCCCTTGCCGTGGTGCTGGGCGTTTCTGCATCTTGTTCAGAGTGAGTAATGCAGAAAGCCACGTAAATTCAGCCTTTAGAAGGAACGGACTCACGGAAGCAGATGAAGAGAATATAGTTCCATATATTCTTTCACAACAATCACATGTTGCTTTAAAATTGGTGTGGATTTTGCTCACATGCTTCAGGGGAAATAGCTTCCAAAGGCAACAGACCACAGTGTAGCTTAGGCTTGCTCTCCGCTGTGGCATGGCCTGCCATGGCTGGGGTAAACCGTCACAGAGCTTCTCAGCAGACAGAGACTCAGTCCGGGGGATGCAGGAGGCTCTGCAGAACGTGTCAGAGAAGAGCATCTTCTTACATGTCAGACTGCCAAGGGCTCACGGAAGGGAAGGCAGCCCAGACGACTGCATTGTAGACAATCTCCAGATACTCAGGCACTGGGGACCCAGTTGCCGAACTGTGGCCTGGCCTGGGGCCTGGGCACAGCGCAGGTAGTGTACAAGGATCTGTGCTTCCTCACACTTATTCATCTCGTGGAAGCATGTCAGGCTGGCTCCTCCAGGGCCCTGCATTTATTTTAAAGAATGTTAGAAAGGAAATAGATCGCTTACCATCTTCCTCCCTCTTTGGGCGTGTTTATTGTGATTGGAAATCATTCTCGGCCACGTGGTTGTAGCTCTCACCCCACTCTCTGTGCTCCTAGGTTAAACAGCCCTCTGTGCAAATAAACAGAAAAGGGAGAACTGTTTTATTCAGCTACAGAAAAAGGAGCGAAGTGAGAGCCTGGAGAGCTGGGAGGGTTCAGCATGGCTTGTGTCCTCTGCTTGTGCTTTTCCCCCCGCCCGCAGAGCCAGGACAAGAGGCACAGAACAGGCCTTCGCCAGCGCTGGCTGGGAGCCCGGACCCAGGTGTTCGGCAGTGAACGGGACGCCGGCCCCGGATTGGTGTTTGCTAGAATTTACCTGGGGATTATCTTGACTATTCCTGGTGGGGGAGGAGATCGGGCGCTGCTCCGAACTTGATTAAAACCTGAAAGCAAGAAATAAAGCTGAAGATACTTTTGGATACCATCTATTTAAAAATTTCGTTCCAAAGCCAATAAAACCTCCAGCTGTTGGTACAATCGATTAGACTTACTTGCCATCGAAATCATTTTGAACACACTCTTAGAAGGAGCCCGATACTACCTAAGACCCCTCAGTGACTGACACAGGTACTCTGCACCAGAGCCCCTCAAAACGCGGCATTTGTATAACAAAGGAAGGGAAGTAGGCTTAAATTGTCATCCTTTTCGTCTTACCAGGCCTGGAAATAACAGTTGATTATTATATTGTTAGTTCCCTATTTCAAGCAAATGATTTCGTTATGGAAATCCCCCTTTAGTTTAAAAGAGAAAAAAGGGAATTCTCTGGTGCTCCAGTGATTAGGACTTCATGCTCTCATTCCAGGGGCCTGGGTTCAATCCCTGGGCGGGGAATTAAGATCCCATAAGCCGTGGCCCCCCCAAAAAAGGACTTTCTCCCCATGGATGGGGCTGGTACCATCAGAGTCCTCTTCCTGCCCCCACCCCCTGAAAAACCCTCCACAGATACAGAAAACCACACAAATCGAGTGTGTGGCTTAATGAATCACCAAAGCCCAGAAATAGAACTGAACTGCTGCATCCCCCCAGCCCCTCCTGTGGTGACCACGTTCCTGTGTTTAACTTTTAATAGTTTTATCACTCAGCTGTGCTTCATCTCTAGATTCAAAAGTTTAATTTGCCTGTCTAAAAATATTTAATATACCTTTTAATACTCTTAAAAACTGTAGATACTTCCTCTAACTCCTTATAATTTACCTACTGCATGACCTTTAAGTAGGACTTAAAGTATCTAAGTTAAATTCTACCAGCCACACACTCGCTCACAAGTTACCTTGTGTTAGATATAATTTTGAGACTTTTTTTTTTTTTGCAAACATAGTGATAACACCTAATTTTAATTGAAACATGGTAAAACCTAAAGCTAGAAATAATTTAAAAGGCTAAGAAGCCAAAAAACTTCTTTTGAATCTAGACGAGCAATGGAAAGGTTGAAGCTGTCTGGCTGATGTTCAAGGAGAGCTTTTCATTCTCTGATACCATTTTGTGATGTGTGTGCTTATATATAATCATTACATTACATATGATCATCTCTCTTCTGGACAAAGAAGGGAAATCAGCTATGGCTCTGTAAGAAAAAGCAAACCCAAAACCAAAATCACGAGCAAGCTGAGAAGTTAAAGTGCAAGGGCTCTGGTGTGCCAGGGGTCTGCCTTTCTGTTCTGGTTCTGCCATCACGTGATGCTGGCAAGGCATCCGCTTCTCCGTCTGTACGGTGAAGATCATATTTATTAATCAGAGTCCATCCAGGGCCTTCCCTGGTGGTCCAGTAGTAAAGAATCTGCCTTCCAGTGCAGGGGACGCGGGTTCGATCCCTGGTCGGGGAACTAAGATCCCACATGCCGTGGGGCAACTAAGCCTGCGTGCCACAACTACTGAGCTTGCGTGCCTCAACTAGAGAGACCGCATGCCACAAATTACAGAGCCCAGGCGCCCTGGAGCCCACACGCCACAACTAGAGAGAGAAAAAAAAAACCAAAAATGCATGCCACAACTAGAGAGAAGCCCACACGCCGCAACTAAGACCAGACACAGCCAAAAAAATAAAGAAAAATAAATAAATAAAACTTAAAAAGTCCATCCATACTTCTGTTATGAAGGATGATTACTTATTAAACTCTCTGCCTTATTATTATTATTATTATTATTATTTTTTTTTGCGGTATGTGGGCCTCTCACTGTTGTGGCCTCTCCCGTTGCAGAGCACAGGCTCCGGACGTGCAGGCTCGGCGGCCATGGCTCACGGGCCCTGCCGCTCCACGGCATGTGGGATCTCCCTGGACCGGGGCATGAACCCGTGTCCCCTGCATCGGCAGGCGGACTCTCAACCACTGCACCACCAGGGAAGCCCTCTGCCTTATTATTAATCTTGATTCTTGAAAATGTTAAACCTGAGTCCTTGGTGTAAAAATAAAAAGGTGTGAAAAACAGCATACTCAGGATCCATCAGATATGATTTCATTTACTTGTGGGTACTAATACTTTATATTTTTTACCTGATAATAGCTTATTAGCATTGATAATAATAATGATAATAATAACTAAAATGGCGAATACTTGCAGAATAACATTTAGTTCATGCAGTGCTTTCATATGAACTATCTCTGTTTTAATAGAATAAAAAAATCCTACCCTAATTATTTCTCCTGCTTTCAACATGTGCTAGTATTCTCTCCTCAGCCAGTAGTGAAGAGGAACTTATTAAAGACGCAGGTGATGGGTGAAGAAACATAAAACATAAACATCTATTCATTGCTCTTCTATACATTTCTGGGGCTGTTTATTTTGTATAGTACCCAGTGCTTGTCATCATCACGTAAGTCTGTGCCACAAAAAAATATGGGTTAAATAATGGATAAGATAATTAATTTGACATTATCTCATGTCATTGCTTGTTAAAAAATAACTATGCAATAACCAAGTCACCAAAATGACACAGTGAACTTAGCTGCCGCCCTGAGCTAGGTCTTACTGCATAGTCTCTTAAACCCACATCAGAGAGGCTTACAGCATGAGTCACTCAGGTTACTCTACAGGAAGATCTTTTTTCTCTCACCTTGAGTCCATACTCAGACACCTGAGAAAGTATCTCCGCGTGGCCATCCAGTGGACTGCCACAAATCCTCAACCTGTAAGCATGGTATCTAGAATATGTCCGAAGGAAGTTGTGTTCAAAGAAAAGAAAACTGAGTTAACTGTTTTATCCTGCTAAGGAAGGTCGCAGTAACCTGTCATCCCAAAGGAGGCGCTGTTCTTGAGATTAAGATCATTTAAAGGAGCCCACATCTGGCTCCCTGGCTTCCACCTTCCGCACTCCGGAGGCTCTCCTACACTCTCTTCACAGTGGGATGCTGGGAATTGAGAGGCCTTCCAGCAGCTTCCACAGTTCTAGCAATTCGGGCTAGATTGGGGTTCCATCTCCTTGAGGTTTAATCCCCTCTTCTTGAGTCTGACTCCATTGGTGTCATTGTGCCTTTTGTGGCTTCATGGCTGCCACCTTTCCCAGACTGGGGGAGAAGGGCCCCTACTCTGTTTTCCTCTCTAGTCCTGGAAATTTCACCCCAGCCCTTCTCAAGCTCTTCCTAGCTTTGAGCATTAGATGTGGGCATCCCATCCTTAAGAGGTTTGTCTTTGGTGAGGAACCAAAATTGTCCCCAGCTTCCTCTGGAGCTAAGTGCAAATTCATCTGCAGGCGGACGCTCCCTCCTGTGCGCGCTTACCATTACGCATGACCTCCTAACACAGCGCTTGTCACTTTGCTCTATAACTTGACGGCTTTCACAATTTTTTCCACCATCACCTACAAAAGGAAATATATTTTCCATTGCAAATCAATGCACACAGACGTATATATATGATTGATGCAGAGATATAGACATATATCCATGTGAGTTGCCTCACCTTTACGCCATGCTCTCTGATATTTTCCATTCTGTGCTGTTCTGTTCTACTTTGTTCATTTATTTATTCTGAGTGCTGTTCAAGACCCACTAAACTGGCTTCATGATCTTCTATCTAACTGGGCTACAAGCCGCTGTTGGAACAACATAGCTCTGATTAACTTGCTTGACTCCCCGCTGCCCCATCCCTGCTAGACTGTGACCTCACTGTGGGCAGGAGGCGGGGCTTATCCATTTCTCCTTTGTAGACTGACCACCCGCCTTGGTGCCTGGCAGGTAGCAGATGCTCAGGTAAATACTAGTTGAACCAAGGAACCCAGCCTCGTTTGTAAAATGTGTGAAATGGAGAGGTGCCCAGGCATACCTGTGGGACAGTTGTGAGAACAGAATGAGATCATGTATTTAAAGCAGAGAACACAGGGCCTAGTGCCAACAGATGTTCAATTAACACATGTTTCTTTCTGGTTTTCTCCAACTGGCTCACCCTTTAATTGATGAGCTGAACTGCGCTGCACTTTCTTTAACTAATGAAAGGTTTGAAGTCCATCAGCCTGAGGCCTCCAGACACTCAGCACTCTGAGATTTTCCAAGTGCCGTGGAGCCAGGGACAGAGAGCCCTTCAGGGAGAGCAATTTCTTCTAGGGTTTAGCCCAGGCCAGCCTCTGGCTGTACATAGGGGAAGGTCATGGGGCGAATTGGTTTTGTCATACCCTAGTAGGACTCATTTCTCCATGAAAGGTGGAGACGAGCTCATTATTAGAATTTCTTTGCAAAAATGAAAATGACTTGCGCATTTTAAAAGACTACAAAATGAGTTTAAAATCAGCGTGAAATTTAAAGTGTTTTGTGACTCAGAAGTCTTCGTGATAAGAGGTATTGTTTCAGAACGCCGACACCTAAATGAAGTCTGATGTAGCAGAAAGAGCAGTGGTTCGATCAGTAACCGGTCACTAGACTGTGGGTAGGACAGCTTCTCTGGATCTTATTTCTTCATCTTTGAAGGAGAATCCTACCCGTTCCCAAGACTTTGTGATCACAAATATGAACTTTAAACCCCTTCATTTTACATTTGCTGGATCGTATTAACCGGCAAGGAGATAACATTTCACTGAAAACGTTATCTCAGCTGCAGAGTCTGAATCAAATACAGGACCTGCAACCTTTTCTCTTTATAACCATTTCTTGCTACTGTCGCGCAGCAATACTAAATGACGCTTTAGCTGACCTGATCACCAAAATGAAGAGTCAGGTTATCTGTCATCTGCATAAATGAAACTTCAAAAATCAGGCTTTAAAAAAAAAAAAATCAGGCTTTTGCATGCATCGTCACAGTAGTAATTCGTTCTGAACTGTACTTCATCTTGTCCATGAAATGTCAGCTCTTCGTTTAATGCAGTGTGAATCGATCATTCACATATGAGTAATTTAACGAGCCCACTTGCTGTTTTCTTCCAGGACAGAATGACTCGGAAGATAATGGAGCTTCGAAGCCTAGCAGAATATGAAGTCCTTCCTCTGCATGGATCTCGTTTAAATTTAAGGTCAGTAGTGAATTCCATTTGCTACCAGCTGGTACCTGCCCTCTTCCCAGGCTCCTAACGAGCAGGCTGTCCTGAAATTAGCAGAGCGGTTAGAAATGCCTCGCCTGCATTGGTATGAAAGTCAAGATTTTTTCAGATGTCTAGGAGAAGTAAAATGCTTGGTGTGGGGAGGTTAGCAGCGCAGTTCTGTGGCCCCAGCTCCCTCATACAGAAGCTTCTCATTCGCTCCTTCTCGGCACTGCCCCTCCCCCCCACAAAGATTCTGATTGGAAAAGAAAATCGGATAATAAGTGGTTCAGCTTGAAAGGTTAAGCTCCCCGCCAAAAATGTCAAGCAGGACTCCCTTCCCTTTGTTGTTTTCAAAATGAACATAGAGTCAGCTTCCACGGGGCACAGAGGGTGGTGTCACATGGCTTCTTGTATAGAGAGACAAAGAAGTTGGTGTCAAAAATGGTCTTCTGGGCTTCCCTGGTGGCACAGTGGTTGAGAGTCCGCCTGCCGATGCAGGGGACGCGGGTTCGTGCCCTGGTCCGGGAAGATCCCACATGCCGCGGAGCGGCTGGGCCCGTGAGCCATGGCCGCTGAGCCTGCGCGTCCGGAGCCTGTGCTCCGCGGTGGGAGAGGCCGCAGCAGTGAGAGGCCCGCGTACCGCAAAAAAAAAAAGGTCTTCTGCTGACTCATTTGCTGTCTGTTGCTCGTGTTTTGCTGACTATGTTAACCTCCTGGTCAATCTACCTGCCCTGCTGTAGTTTTGCCACCTTCCGCCTAAAATTAGATGCATGTCCAACCACGTCACTCCCCGGGAAGGCCCCTGTCTCCCCCAGGATTAAATCCAGCCTCCCAGCCTGGCTTCCAAGGGCTTTGTGGCCCATCCCTGCCCGCATCCTCAGCCACATCTCGTGATGCCCCTTCCTCACTTCTGGACCCATCGTCTGTTGGGTCCCTCTGTGCCTTTGCTCTCGCTGTTCTCTGTCTGGCACGATCTCTAGCCCCCTCCACCCCTGCCTGCATTGCAAGACTCACTCACGTGTCAGCCCCTCTGGGCAGCCTTTCTGGGGCCCCCGGCACTGGGCAGCAGCCTTCTCCATTGTCCCTGCACACACACCTTCGTTCCTACACCCACGACATCATGTCCATATGACAGTTTTACTTTTCTCTTGAAACATGACATCAACCATTTGTTAGCAATGGATCCAACCAATTTTGTGAAACCACATCAGATTATTTCAAATAATTTTTTTGAGTAGAAAAAATATAACTCCTTCCCCCCAAACAGGATGATCTTTGAGGCTGCCTGAGAAGAGTGTGCCTCCTTTTCACCCATGTGGGGAGTAGTATTTTGCCTGAGTTCCTATCTTTGAAAGCGCTCTTAAAATTTGTTATTGGTAAATATCCCATTGAACTGTTATATGAGCATTAACGTTAAATTCGTGGCTGATGTGAAAATGGTCTTCTTAGAGAGTTAGCTCCTTTAGCTCCTTTTGTCAAATACATGAAAAAGGCCTGGGTTCAGATGAGCTGAGATGCCTGGTCAGTTCTGCACTCTTTCTGGGAAGAGCTTGAATTTCAAGAGCTCCCCTCAGCCGCTCCCTCCACAAATAAACGTGGGGTGAAAACCTCAGTGAACTGAGGATCCCATGTGGAGAGAATTCCAGTTTTGTGGAATTTCACAGCCTGTGCTCACCGAATGGCATTCCTGAGACTGTTGCGTTTGGATAAGAAGAAAAATTCTCTGTGACCTTGAAACTTCCGTTTTGGATAATTCCTCCTCTATAACTTCCTCATTGTATTCATGGCTGCCCGCGGATCCAAGGTCAACCGTTTCTTCCTGCCTGCTGAGAGACCGGCAGCTTCAACATTTACTGTTTTGTTGCCACATTATTAGGAGCTGCCTCCTGGTTTGCACCATAAAATTCTAGAGTGTAAACACTTGGGCATCTATTTTCATGTGTGGCAGACTCACACTGTGGGCACACACAACCCTTTTGTTACCTCTTTGAACTCTGAATGAGATTTCAGGAGTGTGCACCTCAGGGGTAGATCCCTACCTTTGCAATGGGTACATACCCTACTCCACCCTACCTGTACTTTTCCCCCTACCTGAACCTCTGAGCCAAAGGGCAATAAACCGGCACATGCCAGCCCCACCATGGCCTACAGACAGCCCTCCCTTCCAGACAGATACGCATGTGCACACGTGCACATTCTTGCCTGCAATCTCCCCGCCCCGCAGGCATAATACACATACCTAAAGGTTTAAGGCTGTCCTTAAACATGCACTGGATGGGGACTTCCCTGGTGATCCAGTGGTTAAGACTTCACGCTCCTAATGCAGGGGGCCCAGATTCGATCCCTGGTCAGGGAACTAGATCCCACATGGTGCAACTAAGAGTCCGCATGCCACAACTAAAAATCCCACGTGCCACAACGAAGATCCCGCATGTGGCAACGACGGTCCCACGTGCTACGACTAAGACCCAGAGCAACCAAATAAATGAATAAATATTAAAAAAAAAAAAAAGCACACCCTGGATGTCCACCTGGGGGTCCAAATATGGGATGAGACTGCAAAGGCACACCTGGAGTAATTTCTGAATATTCCTCCCATCTTTCTTTGTATATCACCCCTCTTCCCCTCCCTTAGCTAAGACGTAGTTCCATGAGGCCATATTTCTCCTGGCTCCTGTCTTTCTTTCTGTCATTGTCTTTTCTTCCTGGCAGAGCGCCAGCCTGAGGTCTCCCTGTGTGGACGCTACTGTGATCTGTTTTTCTAGAGGCCCATGCAGTGATCGTTCTGAGCCACTCACGCTCTGCCTTACCCTGTCATGACGGAGGGTGCTGGCAGGAGGCCTTGGGTCTGGATGGGAAGCCAGTCCCGAGTCCCATCATTCCTTTATGCAAACCAGTTATGCTCTCTGGTACAAAGAGTTCATTGTTGGCTTGAGCCAGGGACTGAGACTGTAACATCAGTTCCACTGATCTCAAGAAGACCTCTTCAGCCTAACGCGAAGTGACCTGCTAAACCACTCTCTGAGAATTTATATGAATCATATTGACCCTGCAGTCATGTCAGGTTTTATTTTTTGCGTTTAGGCAAGTCACTGTGCACAAAAAACCATTGGGTGAGTGTGTGCACATTTGCACAAAGAATTTTAAGTCATTATTGCAGAAAATTTGGGGCCTCGCCAGTGGGATCAGAATTTTGAAAGATGTGCAAAAACATAGAGAAGAGTGAACAACCAAGGATGAACATGAGAAGGAATTTGGGACAGCAGAAGCCTTAAATGAACCTTGGCTTGCGAAGATGGTAAAAAGGACTTTTAAAACTGTCTTTAGACAGAAGAAAGTGAGAATGGGGGCTAATCAGTGCCCAACTGGAGAAATTGAGCATGGGGTGGGCTGCCATTTTTTTTTACAGATATCACAGAGGGCGTTTAATGAGCAAAGGGGTGTCAGGATCAGCTGACCCCTCCAGACCTGAGAGTCAATGATTCTATGAAACAGATGTTGAAATTCTGTATGAGGTCCACAAACATCCCAGGATGTGAAGTAGTAAGATAATTCTAGAATTGGAAAGATTGCCTGCTGAAGAGTTATCAGTAGTTATGGCTTTTCACCTAAAATGTTTAACGCATTTTCCACAGTTACTGAATTTATTCCCAGGACATAGTTTATTCTCTGGGAGAATCCTATTCATTCAGTGTGCTCCACCGTTAGCTGATAATACTCTGTACTTAAACAATCCCTTTCATCTGTGGGTCTCAAAGAATTTTATAAGGATTCATTAGTTCTCACGTGTGACTTTCAATTTGTCTGCACACTTGTGAAATGGATAGTAAACAATTTTACACCCAGGCAAAGGCAGAATACTGAGGTGGTGTCTTCTGGGTGTCCGATTGCTGGTGGCCGAGATGCCCAAATGAACTCCAGCCTCTTCCTGCCATTTATTCCCGCCCTTTATATCAGATCTTCTGACATTCAACTATCAAATAAGGTATGAAATTTGGGAGAACTTTCCAGACTTCTAATCAGCATATGGGTTTGAGAATTATGTATCCCGTCTGGCTTTGTCGTGTATTCTGTCCCACACAAAAACTCACACACAAAGCCAGAGCTGTCTGGAAGGCTCTGGGACAGGACTGAGCACTTTATTGTTGCCTTACCATCCCCCCCCTCACCCCCATGTCCCACCTTTCCAGCCCCCGTTACCACTTAACACTGTTTAACTAGTAACAGGGAATTCCTCAGGGGTCGGAGATGAAGGGAACGCTCACCTCCCACCCCCTGCAGTTCTGACTTTGACACATTTTAATAGTTAAAATCTAAACATAACCTGATGCCTTCATTTCCTCCCCATCTGTCCCTTCTTAACCCCCTACAGTCCAGCTTGCATCCTCTCCCCTCTACCGGAGTCACTTTTTAAATGTCTTCAATGACCTCCTTGTGGAATTCCACAAGACATTTCTTGGGGTCGTTCCACTTGACCTCCTTGATACTGTTGCCCACCCTGCCCTCCTCCAAACTCTCTTTTCCCTTGACCTCTGTGGCCCTGAAATCCCTGTTTTCCTTTCCCCTCTCTGGCCATATCTCTTTCTCATTCGGAGGACATCCAGTGCTGTGGTCCTTGAGCTTCTCTGATCCTCCCGTGGGATCAACTCTTGCCATCCTTATCTCCCACGGGCTAGAGATAGCTCTCCCCCGCTCCCAGACTGAAAATCCCAGAGATCACGTTCATACTTCTCTTCCTCTCATTTCCTATATCCAGTGGCTCACGGAGTTCCTATTTTTCCCCTGAAGAAGCTCTTAGCACTCACTGCCTTCTCGACTCAGAACCCTAGCACCCAGAGCACCGTCCCCCAAACTGTTTCGATCATGTGCATTAACAAAATCTGTACAATTCACGCTTCCAGTTCTTGACTGTTTACATATTATGTGCTGTATTAGTCTGCTAGGGCTGCCACGGACTGGGCGGCTTAAAGAACAGAATTTTATTTTCTCACAGTTCTGGAGGCCAGAAGTCCAAGATCAAGTTGCCATCAGGGTCGGTTTCTGATGAGACTCTTCTTGCTTGTAGACGGCCACCTCCTTGTATCCTCACATGGCCTCTTCTCTGTGTGTGTGCAGAAAGAGAGAGAGAGAGAGAGTCCTGGTGTCTCTTCCTCTTTTCGTAAGGGTCCTGTCAAAATAAGGCTGCAGGGGCTTCCCTGGTGGCGCAGTGGTTGAGAGTCTGCCTGCCGATGCAGGGGACGCGGGTTCGTGCCCTGGTCCGGGAGGATCCCACATGCCGTGGAGCGGCTGGGCCCGTGAGCCATGGCCCCTGAGCCTGCACGTCTGGAGCCTGTGCTCTGCAACGGGAGAGGCCACAGTGGTGAGAGGCCCGTGTACCGCAAAAAAAAAAAATAAGGCTGCACACTTATGACCCTATTTAACCTTTAATACCTCCTTAAGGCCCCATCTCCAAATACTGTCTCATTGGGGGTTAGGGCTTCAACATGTGAATTTGGGCACAAGTCAGTCTATAATATACATATTTTCTATTCAGTGGGTATGTTCATTTAAAATACATAAAATAGACTCAAAAAAGATGAAAAATTTAAAAGTATGTACACGTAAGAATTCTGATATTTTCTCCCCACATCCCAGGGCATCACCTCAGCGTACCCGGGATACACACCCAGCATTCAAAACCACGGGCCTGAGCAATGACCGCAGTGTCCTAACAGATCTGTCCACCGCTGGGCTTTCATGTCGTCTTCCCATCCAGCTCAACCTGTGTATTAGCCTTTGTAAAATGGTGGTTTCTTCTTCCCCCTTCCTCAGAAGACATTGGTGCTCTGGGTTGCCCAGGAGAGGCCAGGGCACCTGCCAGCTTGACCTTCAGGGCCCTCCATGTCCCAACACGACCGCTGCTTCAAGCCATTGTCCCTCCCGCTGCCTCCCTCAGTGCCCCCTTCCTCCTCTGCAGGTCCCGAGCTTGTAATTCACATCCTCACCACCTTCCCTCTTCACTCCCACACGTTTGTCTCTCCCTCCTTGAAGCTCTGTCCCATCCTTTGGTTCAGGCTCACCTGCCGTTCAGCAGTGTTACTTCCACTTTCATGGGTGCCGTCTTTCCCCCTCAACTGGGTTACGGTCTCCAAAAGCTCATGGTCCAGGTTTCTTCTTCCTTTTACATCCTCCCCTGAGCACAGACTCCGAGCCTGTCCTCTGTCCTCCTTCTGGTGGTTGTGGCTGGATCGAGACCACCATGGGGGCGCTGGAAGCAGTGACACCATCTGACTTGCTGTGCACGCACGGCCTGGGTGTGTTCAGAGAAGGCAGCTTAACACGGCTGAGTTCCTAAACCTACTCCAGCTCAGCTTCTTGCCGATGCTATTTCCCAGAATTTGCTAATATATTCTCCTAAAAATTTAATAGAAGGAAAGTTGGCTGCTCATTGAAAAGTGTACGCTTGACCGCAGACTCAGATCACCTTAATTAATGTTGACGAATGCAAGATTTATTAGCAAAGCAGCCATCTCTTTAGTGCCCAGTGGGGCTCAGGACATGCGTGTAAATCATTCCGATAGCCATTTCCTGGATTGAGCACTTGGCATTCACCGACCACAAGGTGCACCTATTCCCAGATAGCAGAGCTGGGATGCTGAGGGTGATTTGAGATGATGAACACTCAGGAAAAGAATGACTTTGCACACTGGAAAGGCAGCAAGTCTGGAGCTGTTTCCAAACCATGAATTCTCCTTTAAAACTCACCAGCTAATGCTGGCCTGAGAATTTCAAAATGAAGGTACCAACTCACTTCCTGAATTATTGTATCTTTATGGCCCTGTGGCTGCAGTCCAGCCATCCAGTTCCCAGAGGCGTGCATGGGGACCATGCCATTCCTGGGATGAAGGCCTTGGAGACCTGTTAGCTGAAACCCGCTCTTCTCTGTGAAATGAATGTGTGCAGCTGCAAATTAGTTTCCTGGTGCACCTTTAGGAGGGGATTGTCCCCCCAGTTGAATTGTTTAATATTTAAACTATGTATTCTTTCCTTATCTACGTGGTAAACTTGGCAGACTCAGCGAATGTTATAATTGTGCTGAGTCCAAAAGTCATTTCATAGTATATGTTTCAAGTATAATGTGGTTCAGTGTCCTGAACCAAGATTATCTCACCAACCTCTTTGAGTGTTACACAGTGGCCAGGGATACTAACTGGCCCTGTGGGTGACACCCACGTAATCTGCAGAGACCATGCAGGTAACCCTCAGGCCATGTTTGTCAGATTAAAGTATAATTGCAACAATCCTGTAACGGCTAGTTGTTGATTTTGTCTTGGTTTCTTCATACTTTTGCATAAGAGCTACCTGTATCTCTTACATGGGAAGCAAAGGGCTGAGTTGGAGAGAGGGACGGACCTGGGAAAGGCCAGGGGACACATAGAAATGTCTCCTAGTTGAATAGTTCTTTGAGATTTTTGTTGTTTTCATTTTCACAAGAGACCCACAGAGAGGGAATTCCCTGGTGGTCCAGTGGTTAGGACTCCACGCTTCCACGGCTGAGGGCCCAGGTTTGATCCCTGGTTGGGGAACTAAGATCCCGCAAGCCACACAGTGAGGCCAAAAAAAAAATAAAAAAAAAAGAGAGAGAGAGAGAGAGAGAGAACTACAGAGAAAGAAGGAAAGAAGGAGGGCGGGGGAGAGGAGAGAGGGAGGGAAAGATCAAGAAAAGGAGAAACGAAAGAAAAAGAATGAAAAGAAAGGAAGGGAGGAAGAAGAGAAAGAAAGAAAGAAAGAAAGAAAGAAAGAAAAAGTAAGAAAGTCTCCGCATGGATCCCATGCGGTTTTGTGAGGCCACCTCTTGGAGGAGAGTTTAACTCAGGACACAGCTTCCCCTCGCAGCCTCCCTCCACCGTGGCTGTTGGCAGGGGCCGCAGGGACATTACAGACGCCACCAGCGAGGGCTGCGGGGCCAGCCTCCTTGCTTCTCCGGGCCCTCGGCTGAGGCCCGTGTGGGGAATAGCCACGTGGGTTGCCAAGTCAAGCATTTTCACGGCCTGAGTCACACAGACAGAGCTTTAACTCTGTGAACACAAACCAGGCAAATAAAGAACAAAATGCCCATCCCAGGAGGCGAGGGAATGATCGTTAAGTGCCCCTACAGGCCCTCAGGGTAATTCCCTGCACCGTTCCCTTCTGCGCGAGGGTAACGCAAACTCCTAAGGCCTTGTTGAGTATCAGGCCTCCTCGCTGTCGTCTTTAAAGCCTGCTTGGAAGCAGAAGGGCGCAAACCAGGACGGAGTTCGGAAAGTCTGCGTTCATCGTTGGGGTTTAATTAAAACACACTGAGCCTTGCAGAAGCTTGTGCTTTAGAGTAATGGAAAATTTAGGGAATCAGAAACAGAGATGGATCTGAGGAAGAAAGGTCTGATTTTCTCCTCAAGCCTCTGGATTTCTTGCCTTCCATTTCCTCCCAGACTTGTAGTTGACACCTTCTTAAACATGTGAATTATTTTTCTAATAAAGGATTACTCAATTTTATAATCGCAAGTATTTGGTATTTACTTATACAGAGGCATTATCCAAATGTTCATGCTATTTCATATTCCCTTCTATTAGGTTAATTTATAAACATATATTTATCATACACCTCCCACGTGCAAAGCAAATGAAGGGTGCAAGGGGTACAATTGTGAGCAAAACTGCTTTCTCTAATTGCAGCGAGCGGGGGCTACTCTTCGTTGTGGTGCATGGGCTTCTCATTGCGGTGGCTTCTCTTGTGGAGCACGGGCTCTAGGCATGCAGGCTTCAGCAGTTGTGGCATGTGGGCTCAGTAGTTGTGTCTCGCGGGCTCTAGAGCACAGGCTCAGTAGTTGTGGCATATGGGCTTAGTTGCTCCGCCGCATGTGGGATCTTCCCGGACCAGGGCTCGAACCCATGTCCCCTGAATTGGCAGGCGGATTCTTAACCACTGCGCCACCAGGGAAGCCTGCAAAGTAAGATTTTAAGAACATTATTTTCCGGGCATTCTTGTCAAAATCAATGTACAAACAATCAATCAATTGGTCAAACCAAACAAACTCGATACTGTGTTGGGGGTTAGGGGCTAATATCAGGCAGGTCTATGAGAAGCTTTATTCGTCATCATAGCCGCTCCTCCCCAGAGCAATAAATAATGATACAATACTCCTTGCGCTCAGCTGGCTGTGTCAGTGACCTTAATCGAGTCATTTGATTTCTTACTTTCCGTATCTGTGAAGTGAGGGTTTGGGCTTAATGATCTTTAAGCACCTTTTTTATTTAAACTTTTTTTTTTTTTTAATATTTATTTATTTATTTGGCTGCACCAGGTCTTAGTTTTGGTATGCGGTATCTTTAGTTGTGGCATATGGGATCCAGCTCCCTGACCAGGGATCGAACCCGGGCCCCCTGCATTGGGAGTGCGGAGTTCCAGCCACTGGACCATCAGGGAAGCCCCTAAGCACCTTTTTTATTACTATCAACACACTAAGCAGGTACCTGCAGCGGTGGCCAGTGCTTTTACACTTTCCTGTCCATGCCGCCCTCCCACATACGACACAAACATTGGCCATCAGGAGATTGAAGGCAGAGAAAAGGAAGAAATAGGATAAGCACAGAAGAAACATGTCAAGTAAATTATGCCTTCAGACTCGAATTCTAATTATTTCCTCTTGTCTTCCTTCTTCTACTAAATCATGTTCTTCTTTGTTATGTAGTGATTGAGTTCATCATCTTTAAGTCATGCATTCATTTGTGGAACACTTCAGGGTGTCCAGAATATTCCAGGACAGGGCTGTGTGTTGAGGATGTGGACATGAACAGTTTGACCTCATATGGTTTTCCCTCTACTAAAATCAGTACATTTTACCCAAAATAGTCCGTTGACACCCTTTTCAATTCTAGGCTCCCCCTCCTGAAAGGCTAGTGTGGAAAATATTTTGCAAACATAATGACCAAAAAAAAGACTAGTCTTTTTTTTTTCTTTGAGCTATATCTAATTGCTTAAATTTCAAACCTAAATGTTTGAAAGACAGACCCTACACAATCATCCATTACTCTTGTCCACATGCATAAACAAATAAAACTCATAGTTGCGTCGTCATATGTGCCTTTCCTGTCGTCCGTAATAATGTTCCCTGGGAAGAAGTAAGACAGGTGGAATTTTTAAAGTTTTTTGAATCTCTAGTGACAGAGAAGCTTATGCTCATTTTATAACACCTACTGTATACCAGATAATAAGTGTATACTGATTCATTTTCTATTTTGGTAAATAACTTTCAGAGAATGGCAGTATATCTTCAGAGGATGATAGATGAAGGACCTCCCTTTAAAAAGAATATTTCAAACTAATTTTCCCCTAATTATATTGGAAGGTTTTTAACGACAAAGTTCATGAAAGGGTCATTGGATTTCAAAAACTCTCCTTGCTCTGTCGATATGACTTAAATGTTTTAAACTAAGAGGGTATCTGGATTTATGAGCTTCCACCTACGTCTTGGATTTAAGGGGAAAAATAGGTGTTTGGATTTATCTTCATGATCGATTTTATATTCAGGAAAGAACTCTGTCATGAGGTTGCTTTCGTCAACTATTGTTCATTTCACACAATTTGAACAGATTTTTAATTTATTTTTAAATTTGTTTAAAATTTAAATTAAAAAAAATTTTTTGGCCGAGCCGCGTGGCATGCAGGACCTTTGTTCCCCAACCAGGGGTCTAACCTGTGCCCCCTGCAGTTGAAGCGTGGTGCCCTAACCAGTGGACCACTAGGGAATTCCCACGAACAGATTTTTTTTAACTATTTTATTCAAGTAGAGTTGATTGACCATGTTGCATTATGAACAGGTTTTTAATTAAGGTTTACAGGTGAGTCACCATAAAAATGATGCCAACTCTTCTCCCCCCACCCCCACCCCGTGAAGCCATCAAAGGACCCTGCCCTTGTTTTGTGTGAAGGGGCCGTGAGTGAGTGTTGGAAGGTCCCCTCCCATAACCCCACGTCTGAGAGGGGCATTGCCTGCCGTTTCTCCTTCTCAGTTTAAAAAGATCCTTCTGGACTTCCCCATCACCAAGACACTCATCTATCATGATGACTAAATTAAAGCAACTCGAAGAATTGTTTTTACTTTATTGTCTGCATAAACTAACACCCCCAAGAACTTGCAGGGCGAGTTTAAGGGTGGGCAAACCACACACGTGACCGTGAGAGGGACGGAAAGTCTCCTGTAGCATTTTCCCCAGAAGGTCGGCAGAAATGTGAACCAGTAATTACTTCAGAAGACAAACTGCTGTGTCTGTGGGGAAGGAAGAGTGCAGCATTCAGCCTCCCTGGGCCTCGAGACACTGGGCGGGCAGCACACGGGCCCACGGTGCTCATGGCGCCCACTATTACACAGACTTCCTGTTTCTGATTTCAGGCCTTTCAGAAAATTTCCTGTGAAATGGAAATCCTGACTGGTCTTTTCTGGTGCATTCTTACTACATGGTAGAGAGCTAATTTCACATCATTGAGGAAGCTTTTCCCAAAGGGACTAAAACTGGGCTACTGGAGAAAGTATAGAAACACACATGCAGGAGACAGGTTAGCGTTCAGGCCCAGCTGCACTGGATGACTGTGAACGCTTCACACTCCACAGAGGAGCTCCGCAGCCCCGGCACTCAGCCCTGTGCAGGGCAGCTTTCAAAAGCTGCAGCAGACCAGTTTCTTTGTGCGTTGAAGAATCACCTCCTTCAGAACCCTTGGGAATTCTCAAACTTCCATATCTACATCATGAATTGCATACAACACCAGTTCTCCTTTTGGAAAATTTGATATTTAAACACTAATGATGTTAATATTTTTTTAAAAATGTGTACATGTCACAGGCAGGGAACGTGCCAAACACCACCCACACGACTCTTCACAACAACCTCACGAAGTAGGAATAGCCCCACTTTACCCGTGAGGAAACTGAGGCCAGAGGAAGAGGAAGTAATTAACCCAAAGCCAAACAGCTAAGAAGCAACGGAAGCAGGATTGAGATCAGCTCCATTTGACTCCAGAGCTCATGATCTCAGTGAGTTTCTGCTGTATTGCCTCGGTGTAAGTGATACGAACAGCTGCTCTAGTTAATGATTGACTTAGGCAAGTGAGGACAGCTTGCGTGTACTTATTCTGACGAGCGTTTATGGTACCATATCCAAATGCGTCTGCATTTCCTTAGCAAGGATGGGAGCAGAGAAGCTAAGTGCAGACGGTTTGCTTGTCCTCTTCTTATCTGGAATATCCTCTACTCCAAATATCTAATTTTCTTGTCCCTGTCTTTTCATGACCACTGAATCAACAGCCACGTTTGTCCCTGTCCTTTAAATAGTGTGTGTGTTTTGGAGTAATCAGAAAACAAAGCTACATAAAGAAAACACGAAGAATGTTTTCTGGTGGAGATTGTATTGCAGAATCAAGCTTGGAAATGTGACATAATTTCCAGTTTCCCCATTGATTGAGGCTCTGATGTAAGGGGATTTTTTTTTTTTTTTTTTTTACTTAATTTGTTTATTTTTGGCCGCGTTGGGTCTTCGTTGCTGTGCACGGGCTTTCTCTAGTTGCAGTGAGCGGGGGCCACTCTTTCGTTGTGGTGCTCAGGCTTCTCACTGCGGTGGCTTCTCTTGTTGCGGAGCACGGGCTCTAGGCGCACGGGCTCCAGTAGTTGTGGCACGCAGGCTCAGTAGTTGTGGCGCATGGGCTTAGTTGCTCTGCGGCATGTGGGATCTTCCCGGACCAGGGCTCGAACTTGTGTCCTCTGCATTGGCAGGTGGATTCCCAACCACTGCACCACCCGGGAAGCCCTAAGGGGACGTTTTACAAAGTCCTTTTTAGTGGCAACTCAGACACACCTTCAGATAGAGACATGCCACTTGGGCATCAAGCAGAGGCTTAGCTGTCTGAAAGCCACCAGCCTGATGGAGAAGGAATGACTCCGAACCCCCAGGCTGGGCTTGTTTGCTTTCCTCCTGGAGGATAATAGGATGCTAAGTATTGGGTTTAGCTGCCCCTCTCCCCCGGCCCCCAGAATGGTCTGGAACAGGATTAGCCTCACACCATCATACTCTGGACTGGAACTTCCTCTAAGGCAGGAGCCACGTCGTTACATTCCCAAGGACTTACACTGTGCCTGGAGCAGCTGATGGATGAAGGCGTAGCTAAATGAGTGGGGCTGTTTGAGCAGATGGAAGATTCGGTGGCTTCTGGCTCTCAACATCACCCTATTTTTGTGAAGATGTTTCCATAGAAGAAGGTTTCAGTTTGTATGTTGGAAACTCATGGGCCAGACTTTCAAACAATGAAAGAATTCAATAAAAGGATTGGAAGTTAAGAAGATTCCCAAGAAAGATTTCTCTGCACAAATAAATTGACAGTGTTGCTTGAATAAGAGTCTTCCTCGTGTTTCCCCCATTACCAAATTCTTGGTACTTTAAGCTGGCCCTAAGTCTATAGCCCTTGCTCTAGAATTTAGAGCCCCAAACAAAAGCCATGCTGGGGTATATGCCAAATTAAGTAAGCCACTGTGCCTAAATATAAATGTAAATGCCTGAATGTACATATCAAAGTTTATTAGGACGACCTGTAGCAGCTTCAACAAAGGGTGTATGACAGTAAACATATGGTAATAACATTGAAACCATTTTTTGTTTAGAAATAAAATGACTATTTTCTATAGATGATAACACACCCCATAATCATATATCAAAGTCGTTTTTCCCATGTTGCTTTTCTTTCAAACAGGTAAGTGGTGCGATGGATCGTTACACGTTGGACACTGTCTACATTGTGATAAACACTCATGAAAACACCGTGGTCTGTGGGGTATTTTCAGAGCACCAACAGCGCTGTGCCTACCAGGGGCCCTGGTGGTCTTTTCCAGATCTTGCCCACGGTGCCTGGAGGGGTCAGGCCGAGGCGTGTCCATGCGGGGGCTTCCTAGAGCCAGCTCCGACTTTTAGATTTTATCCCATTGATATCTAGATCCAAGATCTTTCCTCTCCAAGGAGGAATTCTGAAAGTGTCTGCTCTCAGCCTAGCTCTACCATGTCATTACGGAAGAAGCTTCAATCTGACTTTCATAATATTGCAACGTGGAGGTAAAATTTCCCCACTCACCTTGGTGGAATCTCCTGCAGCCAGAAACGATCATTACCCTTTGCTCGTTCTCTTCCCCTGGCACTTACCACAGTCTGTCTGGTAAGATAGATATTTGTGTGCACGTCTTATTACCTCTTCGACTCCTTTAACTACCTATCAGTTCTTTATGTACCTGTTTTCCTTAGACCCTGCTTCGGAGGTCAGGAGACTTGGATTTGAATGCTGGCTTTATTATTTCTACTGCCATGAAAACGTGGACAAGCTACTTTCCCTCCCTTAGCTTTAGTTGTCTCTTCTGCAAAATAGGAAGAATGACGTTTGTACCTCTGTGAGTTGCTCTGCAGATTAGATAGCATATGTGAAATGCTTCTGTAGATGCCTGGCACATTGGAACAACCAGTAACTGTCATCTGTCATTCGTAATGATATTCTGGAGTAGAACCAGGACTTGGTCTGGGAGCTTTGCTCATCAGGGAGGAACTCTGAGTGTCTGTGCTCAGCCCATCTCTGCCGGTGCCGCTGGTGCCTGGTATCCTCCTCCCAGCGCCGCACCTGCTTTGGGACTGCTGCCCCGCAGCAGTGTCGCCCCACAGCAGTGTCACCCCGCTCTGCCACTTTTCCTTGTCAGGGAGTCGGGGCATCAGGTTTGTGTCATGAAACCTGGAGTCACTTGAGTATGACAAGTTCTTTTCTTTGTTTGTTTTAACTTTTATTTATTTATCTTGGCCGTGCTCCGCTCGGCATGGCGTGTAGGATCTTAGTTCCCCGACCAGGGATTGAACCTGTGCCCCCTGCAGTGGAAGCATGGAGTCTTAACCACTGGACTGCCAGGGAAGTCCCTATTTATTTATTTGTTTATTTAATTGAAGTATAGTTGATTTACTATATTCTGTTAGTTTCAGGTGTCCAGCAAAGTGATTCAGTTATACATATACATCTATTCATTCTTTCTTAGATTCTTTTCTCATATAGGTTATTGCAGAATATTAAGTAGAGCTCCTTGTGCTATACAGTAGGTCCTTGTTGGTTCTATTCTTTTTTTTTTTTTTGCGGTACACGGGCCTCTCACTGTTGTGGCCTCTCCCGTTGCGGAGCACAGGCTCCAGACACGCAGGCTCAGCAGCCATGGCTCACGGGCCCAGCCGCTCCGCAGCATATGGGATCTTCCCGGACCGGGGCGCGAACCCGTGTCCCCTGCATCGGCAGGCGGACTGTCAACCGCTGTGCCACCAGGGAAGCCCTGGTTCTCTATTTTATATATAGTATGTGTATGTTAATCCCAAGCTCCGAATTTATCCCTCCCCCTCATTTCCCCTTTGATATCCATAAGTTTGTTTTCAAAATCTGTGAGTCTGTTTCTGTTTTGTAAATAAGTTCATTTATATCATTTTTTAGTTAGATTCCACATATAAGTGATATCATATGGTATTTGTCTTTGTCTGATTTACTTCACTTAGTGTGATCATCTCTAGGTCCATCCGTGTTGTTGCAAATGGCATTATTTCATTCTTTTTTATAGCTGAGTAATATTTTATTGTGTGTGTGTATATATATGAACCACATCTTCTTTATCCATTCATCTGTTGATGGGCACTTAGGTCACTTCCATGCAGTGTGGCAAGTTCTTATATTAAAAATATTCAGCTAACCTAAGGCTGTTCCTGTGCTTCCTTCCTCACCCCTCCAGAGATCAGGGAGGAAAAATGGCTTGTTATCCATCTGACAGCTAATAATTCTAGGCAGTGACTGCACAAGATACCACCAAGGCCGGTGGCATTTAAAAAGTAGTGTGACGTGGACTTCCCTGGTGGCGCAGTGGTTAAGAATCCGCCTGCCAATGCAGGGGACATGGGTTCAAGCCCTGGTCTGGGAAGATCCCACCTGCCGCAGAGCAACTAAGCCCGTGCGCCACAACTACTGAGCCCACGCGCCTAGAGCCCATGCTCCACAACAAGAGAAGCCACTACAATGAGAAGCCCGCGCACCGCAACGAAGAGTAGCCCCTGATTGCCGCAACTAGAGAAAGCCCGTTCACGGCAATGAAGGCCCACTGCAGCCAAAAATAAAAAGATAAATTTATATATAAAAAAAAAAGTGGTGTGAGGTGCGCTCTGCCTTTCAGGCTGCTACAGTCCCTGTGGCCAAGATGGGATACAGTATTAAAAGGCAACTGACAATGCCAGGAGGGTTCTAAGTGGCAAAGGAGTGAGTGGTACAAAGGAAAGTAAGTTTATGAGACAAGAAAGATCTGGGTGTCTGGAGGAGAAGTGATGATCCTCGACCTCGAGCAAGACCCTGAATAAAAATGTGCTGTCGGGGGCTTCCCTGGTGGCCCAGTGGGTGAGAGTCTGCCTGCCGATGCAGGGGACACGGGTTCGTGCCCCAGTCCGGGAAGATCCCACGTGCCGCGGAGCGGCTGGGCCCGTGAGCTGTGGCCGCTGAGCCTGCGCGTCCGGAGCCTGTGCTCCGCAACGGGAGAGGCCACAGCAGTGAGAGGCCCGCGTACCGCAAAAAAAAAAAAAAAAAAAAAAAAGTGCTGTCTTTGTATTCTCCAAACTGAAAAACAAAAACAAAAAAACACTGCGAGGGCAAGTCTGTTTTTCACGGAAGAATAATTCCTTTGTTGATTGACTCTAGGAGGAATTAAAGAACATTCATACCTAATTAAAACAAGTAAAGTCTGGAGGTGAGCTCAAGAAGGTGGGTTGATTTATGAATCCCACTTCAAGACTTTCAACTTGAAGGTGATCAACCTGAGCAGGACTTGCCTGAAGGCAAGTATTACCCGGTCTAATTATTAGACCTAAAAAGCAATGTTCATCTTTTTTAAAATTATTATTTATTTATTTATTTTTGGCTGCGTTGGGTCTTTGTTGCTGTGCACGGCTTCCTCTAGTTGCGGTGAGCAGGGGCTACTCTTAGTTGCGGTGCGTGGGCTCTAGGCACACAAACTTCAGTGGTTGTGGCACACGGGCTCAGTAGTTGTGGCTCACGGGCTCTAGAGCGCAGGCTCAGTCGTTGTGATGCACGGGCTTAGTTGCTCCGCGGCATGTGGGATCTTCCCGGACTAGGGCTCAAACCCGTGTCTCCTGCATTGGCAGGTGGATTCTTAACCACTGCGCTACGAGGGAAGCCCCACAATTTCAGTCTTAATGATGCTTATATCCTGTTTTACACAAAGACGAGATGTACTAGGAGCGATAGCTCTAAATTTCAATCTTAAGAGTCTATGTGAGAAATGTTTGTTTAAACAATATTTTTATTACAGTTTCATAAATACAGAAAATGCACTGGACATAAGTTACAGTTTTGTGGGTTTACTCAAATAAACACACCTGTGGAACCACAGTCCAGTTCAAGAAATAGAACATTCCCAGAACTCCTCCCTTCTCTCTGCCCTTCACAGTCACCAAGGTAACCACTCTCCTGACTCCTACACGGTAAATTAGTTTCACCTATTTTTGAACTTTGTATAATTGGAACCACCTAGTACCTATTAATTTATGTCTGCCTTCTTTCTCTCAACATCACGTTTGTAAGATTCATACATGAGTTGATTAATTTACTATGCTGTACAGTATTCCATAATATAAATATACCACACTTGATTTATCCATTCTACTGTTGAGGGACATTTGAATTGTTTCTCATTTGGCCTATTTCATACAAGTAATGATGCTACATTCTTACACCCACACTGTGCACACTCTAAGTGCATTTCTGTTAGGTGTATAGACTGGGGGAAAATTGCTGGGTCATTGCAGCTATTGTTTTTGTGGTTATTGTCAAAAAGTTTTTCCAAAGTGTTTGTATGAATTTATGCTCCCACCGGCAATTTATGAGACTCACGCATGTCCTTGCTGACACTTGATATTATCGGGGGTTTTTTGTTGTTGTTTTTTTTGCGGTACGCGGGGCTCTCGCTGCTGTGACCACTCCCGTTGCGGAGCACAGGCTCCGGACGCGCAGGCTCAGAGGCCATGGCTCACGGGCCCAGCCGCTCCGCAGCAGGTGGGATCTTCCCGGACTGGGGCACAAACCCGTGTCCCCTGCATCGGTAGGCAGACTCTCAACCACTGCGCCACCAGGGAAGCCCGATATTATCGTCTTTTTAATTTTAGCCATTTGGAGGGTACGTAATGGGGTCTCTTTGTGGCCTTATGCGTGAGGTGGAGCATCTTTTCGAGTGCTTATTAGCTATTTAAATATCTTCTATTGTGTAGTAAACATCCAATCTTTTGCGTATTTTTTAATTGCAATGAATTTTTAATATAAATTTATTTTTTCATTTATTTATTTTTGGCTGTGTTGGGTCTTCGCTGCTGCCCGTGGGCTTTCTCTAGTTGCAGCGAGCAGGGGCTACTTTTCGTTGTGGGGCGCGGGCTTCTCATTTCGGTGGCTTCTCTTGTTGCGTAGCACGGGCTCTAGAGCGCAGGCTCAGTAGTTGTGGCTTGTGGGCTCTAGAGCGTAGGCTCAGTAGTTGTGGCGCACGGGCTTAGTTGCTCCGCGGCGCGTGCAATCTTCCCAGACCAGGAATCGAACCCCTGTTCCTTACATTGGCAGGCAGATTTTTAACTACTGCGCCACCAGGGAAGTCCGACTTTTACTTTTTTTTTTAATTAATTGAATCATCAATGTTTATATATATTCTGGATAGCAGACCTTTATGGGATCCTTATCACAACAGATACCTTCTCTCTGGCTGTCCTGGCAACTAAGTGAGTGGAAAATGCCTCAAGGGGAAAAGGAATCCAGACGTTGTGCTCCTCCCTCCAAAATTCCCTTTTCTCAGGGATTTTGGTCTAAGACTTCAGTGTTTGGGCAGCTCTTTGATGACTCCCAAGCACGTGAGTGTGTGCTCATCTGGATTTCCTGCTAGCTGTTTGCATCAGAAGGGTTAGTCTAATATAAGCTGTTCCTTTATCTCCAGAAGCAAAACGTCAAGAATGAGACTGTTGGTTTAAAAAAAAAAAAAAGGTGTGGGGGGGACCTCCCTGGCGGTCCAGTGGTTAAGACTCCACGCTTCCACTGCAGGGGGCATGGGTTCAATCCCTGGTCAGGGAAGTAAGATCCCACACGCTGCAGGGTATGGCCAAGAAATTAAAAAAAAAAAAAGAGACTGTTGGTTTGGGGCATTTCCAAGGAAAACTGTAGACTAGAGAAGCATGTCTGATATCTTAAGGCCCATCTGCACACACAGAGCAGAGAAACACCTTTCCTGGGCTGGGGCTGAGCTGGTGTGGAGCTGGGATAAAGGCAGGATGAGAAATGCTGTGTGGGGTTCTGCCCTCTGACCCTTGGGCCTTGTCCCTGGGGATGGGCAAAAAATAAACCAGAGAAAAGCTTGGGGATCCCCAAGCGTGTCCCTCCGGTTTAGCCCACAGAAACTTTGGGAAGCCCCCATCTAGTGGAGCAGTGAACTGAAAAAGAAAAATAAAAAGCTAGACTGATAGCCAGAGGACAGCTCTCAAGTCCTGTGTGCCCAAGGGCCCCAAGTGCGGTGGAAGGGGACTTCCAAAACCTGTCTATTCCTCAAAGCAAAGCACAGAGCTGGGATGAAAATAGCCCGGCAGACGGGGGGAGGCCTCCCAGTTGAGAGAAGGAGGACACAGTCTGTGGAGTCCTATTGATGGAAGTCCATGGTGAGACGGGTGATGGCAGTGTTTGCTACGAAGACCAAGGTCGATGCCCAGGTCCAGGCAAGACAGACTCGGAGAGGACTGGGGCAAGTCTGCCAAGCGCATCCCTCACCCAGGCCGGCTTGGCCCTGCTTCTCGAGAGCACTGGCCTGACCCACACCCAGCCTCCTCCTGGAACTTACTTACGTCTAGAGAGAAGAAGAAAAGAGATCAGGAACTGAGGAAAACTAAATATCAGAAAGAGATTAGATTTTTAAGCCGGAAGGGACTGAAATTCTTTGGGGGTGAGATTTCTTTTTCCACAACTGTTCTGGATTGAATCATGTCTCCTCAAAAGATATGTTGAAGGCCTGGTACCTGTAAATGTGACCTTATTGGAAAGATGGTCTTTGCAGAGGTAATCAGGCTGAGATGAAGTCATCAGGGTAGACCCTAATCCAATATGACTGGTGTCCCCTTTTTTTTTTTTTTTTTGCGGTATGCGGGCCTTTCACTGCTGTGGCCTCTCCCGTCGCGGAGCACAGGCTCCAGATGCGCAGGCTCAGCGGCCATGGCTCACAGGCCCAGCCACTCTGCGGTACGTGGGATCTTCCTGGACCGGGGCATGAACCCGCGTCCCCTGCCTTGGCAGGCGGACTCTTAACCACTGCACCACCAGGGAAGCCCTGGTGTCCCTTTAAGAAGAGGAGAAGAGGGCTTCCCTGGTGGCACAGTGGTTAAGAATCCGCCTGCCAATGCAGAGGACACGGGTTTGAGCCCCGGTCCAGGAAGAGCCCACATGCCGCGAAGCAACTAAGCCCGTGCGCCACAACTACTGAGCCTGTGCTCTAGAGCCCGTGAGCCACAACTTCTGAACCCGCGTGCCACAACTACTGAAGTCCACACACCTAGAGCCTGTGCTCTGCAATAAGAGAAGCCACCACAACGAGAAGCCCGTGCACTGCAACAAAGAGTAGTCCCCGCTCGTTGCAACTAGAGAAAGCCCGTGCGCAGCAACAAAGACCCAACGCATAAAGAAATAAATTAAAAAAAAAAAAAAAAAAAAGAAGAGGAGAAGAGGGAATTCCCTGGTGGTGCAGTTGTTAGCACTCTGTGCTCTCATAGCCAAGGGTCCAGGTTCAATCCCTGATCCTGGAACTAAGGTCCCACAAGCTGTGTTGTGCGGCCAAAAAAAAAAAAAAAAGAAAAGAAAACCGAAAAACAAACAAAAAAACCAAATCATTAAAAACAAGAAGAAAAAGAAGAGAGAGAGCCAATGGGAGATTCCACGTTGACGACAGAGGCAGAGATGGGAGTGATGTTCCTACAAGCCCAGGAAGTCCGAGGATTACAGGCAACCACCAGAAGCTACGAGAGAGGCATGGAACAGATTCTCCCCTCGAGCCTTCGCAGAGACCATGGTCCTGCAGATGCTCTGATTTCAGACTTCTGGCCTCCAGGACTACGAGACAATAAGTTTCTGTTGTTTAAAGCCACCCAGTTTGTGGACATTTTTTAGGGCAGCCTTAGCAAACGAGTACAACTACAAACTGGAAATGGGGGCTGATGAACTTAAGTTGAGACCAATGATGGAAAAGGAAAGACAATTAGATTTCTGTACCTGTCCCCACATTTTATGTTAACTCAGGCATTGAGCTCGTATTATATTCCTTACAAGGGTAACCTTTCATGTCACCTTTGCATCTGGGCGACCCTGATGTGCTTCTCTCCATGTAGCAGTTCCCCAGGTTTATCTGCTCTCCTGGTTCTTGTGTCATGAAGCTAGCCTGAACTGGCTCAAGTCAGAATTCGCACCAACTGAGGAAACAGATACAGTTTACAGCCAAGTATACTTTGCAGTAAAACAAACCAACAAAAGCAACAACCACAACAAACAGGTCAAGGTCTCACCAGGAAGGGAATTAGTGACAAGTACAGTGTTTTCTCATACAAACGTGTACCATCAGGGTCAATCTGTTGGGGTGACTGAAGGGCTCCGGGGAGGCCTCCTCGGTCAGATTGCTTGTACAGGTGTCTGAGATCCATCGTGTGGCATCACTCCTTTGCTTCTTGAAGGCGTCATCCGTTTCACAATTAAAGCACAAATATCTCCCAAGAAAGTTCAGCTCACAGCTTAAGCTCTTAGCAACAGCTGGCAGATTTTTGTTGTGTGATTTCTGTCCCGGGCCTAGGGGAGAGGTGAGGAAGGAACAGGGAAGACCGTGGCCAGCTTCCCAGTGTGGCTGAGTGCAAGGTCATCATAATCATCAACAGGCAATATTTGATGAGCGTCCATGTTGCTATGATGACAATTAACTTAGAAAGCATGAACTATATCTTCAAAATAGAAAGGAGTTCATTAGTAAAACAAAGAGTCCTGTTTTCCCCCATATGATTGGTGGTGAGGCCCATCTACTCTGGGTCAGCTGACCACTAGCTCTGTGACCATGGCAGGCTGCTTCTCCTTTTTAAACCCCAAGTTATGGCTCATCTGTGAAATGGGCTAATAGTGTTACCTACCTCATTAGGTGGTTACAAGATGCAAGTGAAGTCAATTATCTAAAGCCCTGATGCTATTGCTTGGCGCAGAGCGAGTGCTCAAGAAACGTTAGTATATCATCAATCTGTGACTTTTCTCCCATCAGGTTAGTGCGTGGTTGGGTTTCTTCATGCAGTGCTGGTTTCGTGCTAAAATCATCTGTGTTGTTCCATAGCGTGGCCAGGGCTGTATTAATATGAATTCAGACATCGGTGCGTCAAAGAGCAGTCAAGACCCCCAACGCTGGGCAGCGCCCACACTGTGCCACTTATTGTGTACTTTTCCTGTTTGAAAATATACTGAAGTAAAAGAAAGCGTCAGGGTAAGAGAAATCCCGCAGCTGTTTTTAGCTTGTAAAACACTTAGATAGAGCTTACTGTGTGCTTTACAAATACAGACTCGTTCGATCCCCCTACGATTCCGTCAGGTAAAACCTATTATTATCCTCATTTTACACAGGAGGTGACAGCGACGCGGAGGGGTAAGTCATTTCCTGGGGTCGCCAGGCTAGTGTAAGAAGGGGCCGCTTCTCCTCCCATTATGTCTCTATCCACTTTCCTTGAAAATGTCTGCCAGTCAGAGCTTGGTGGACATTTTCGGTGTGACCACATCTGGGATGATGGAGGGCGATCTGGCCAAAAAAGGAAGTGGATTGAATTTTTAGGGAAGGGGAGCCTCTGTGGACCATGTACCATCTTCTGGCAGGCAGAGGGTGAGGGCAAGAGTTGGCCTCCCTGAAGAGTTCTGACAGCCTTCTTTATCTCCAACCGCAGGGGAAGAAGCCGAGCAGCCTGAGACAGTGAGGCGGTTATCAGTCACCAGCTCCCGGATGACGGAGGAGAGGAGAAAGGAGATTTTCAGAACCCAGTTATGTTAGACATATTAACAGAGGAATCTGACGTGACAGAAGGAAAAAAAAAGAGGAGATTCTTGCCCCCGAGGGCAAAGCATTTAGTTGCCACATCACTGAACTGGGCTTTGCAAAAGGTGTGTACGCAGCGAGAGTTGAACACAGCTCCGTGGAGGAAACAGATATCCCCCTGTGGAGCGAGGGCCCGTAGTGCCTGGGATGTTCCAAGTCCCTGGCCACTGACCAGGACACCTCTGACCGGCCCTCCCCAACCAAGGTCCACTGTCCCATTGGGGAGGGGGCAAGGGTGAGGGAACAAGAGGTCTAATGCTTGGGAAGCATAGAGCTGGTTCCACCCAGACGGCTGCTAGATGATGCTCAGACAGATGCCATTTCTGCCGGGTCCTGAAGCGTGAGAGCATTACTGGGAGTTGGCTGCAACTCTTTGGGCAGCACTGCTGGGTGTGGTGGTGGACAGGAAGAGAGGATTGGAAACTGTCTAGGAGGTAACAACGTGAAGACTGGAGACCAGATGGTTGTGGGAGTGAAGGTCAGGAGAGGTCAAAGGCGGCTCCCAGCAGCTTGGGAAATAGGGATGCTACTGACTGAGGCAGGAGGCGGGATAGAGGAGTTCATCTGGGGAGGCATCACAGTGGCGAGGTGGGTGGTTAAAGGCCACACCTCCAGGGCCGGGAGTCAGGGTAGCGTGGCATCATCCTCTGAATTTTTTTTTGGGGGGGCGGGAGGGGTGTTGCCCCCCTAGTAAGTTTTTTTTTAATGGAATCGTGTTGGATTGGAAATGAAATAGGGACAAAATGGAACTTTCTTTGGGGGTAGCAGGCAGGGAAGGGGCCGAGGGTGGGGGGCCGTGAGGCTGTGAAGCACTTGAGTGACTCTTAGACTTATTGCTTGTCCCTGGGCTCATTTTCACAGGAGCTGGTAGACGGAGGCGCTAACAGCAGGTCTCCACCGCTGCCTGTCAATCACCCCTCTGTTCAGCTTGCCCCTGGAATGATGCTGGGGAGACACAGAAGTACCTCGAGCACTTCCTCGGGATGGCTTGTTTCTCATGACCTCATCACAGTGAAAAGAAGATGGATTTCTCAACCACTTCCTCCTGCAGTAGGTAAACCTGGAGTGCCTTCGGGTTTCTGTGCAAGCAGGTAGCAACGGGAGCACTACTGGTTAATGAGAGTCATCAGGGGAGGGTCCCTTTCTCAGTTGAATTTCAGGTCCAGGTAGGACTCTGCACAAATTGATAATATCCTCTTGCTGTAGGAAATTGTATCAATACTTGAACAAAGAAATTGTCAAAAGCTTGTGACAAATTGGGTCCCTTTATTTCAAAGGATCCAAAATTGCTTTATAAATTCTCTTACGGCCCTGCGGGCTAAGAGCATATGATGAAAAAGGCAATCTGTGAGGCTAGAGGTAAAAAGCAAAGCAGCTCCCTGCACCCAGCTTCTGCTTGTCTCCTATTCTCGGGGCTGCTTGTTTAAAACTGGCTGTCTGTTTTTATTAGTGAATTCCACAAGGGAAAGTATGCTCGCTGAGACTCTCATTACAATGACATGGAATAAGAAGAAAATATGCAAACAGAGTTCCCCATCCCTCGTTGGGAGAAGGGGATGGAAGGTGGAGGTGAGGAAGAACGCAGATTATTCCAGAGGCATAAAGAGTAGACAACAATTATGTTTCTTTTCTTTCTTTCTTTTCCTTTAAAAAATGGTAAAATAGAAATATTTTCAAAACTCTTGACACAATAGCAGGGAAAAGTTGTGGGCAGAAAGATTTCATTAATCCTGTAACTTTGGGGAACGACTACAGATGTTGATGGTAGTTTTAAAATCTAGAAGAGAACATTTCAAAGCCAAAGTGATTTTAAAAATTTTTTTATGGAAACTTGCTCTTTACAGTGTAAAGATACAAACCTAACCTCTTATAGAAAGGTTATATATAGTCCTATTGAAAACTGTATCAATTTAAAAGCCTGGAGTGTGGATTTTAAAGCTTGTGGCTTATTTAAAGCTTCTAATGAGAAAGTGAGGGTGAAAAAGCAAACAGTAACCACGAGGTCAAGGTATTATTACCCTAACTTAAGACAATAAAGAGTTATTAATTTACATATCTGTTAATTCACTAAGTATTTATATAATGTGCAAGATACAGAGTTTAAAAAGCAGGGTTTTTTTTCTGCATGACACGATTTCCCCATTCTATCACCCAAGTTTGTAAATTTCTTTTTAAAAATGCAATAGAATGAAGCTGTTAAAAGAATCAAGTAAGTCTATAGGTACTGACATGCAAATATGTTTATTTCATATATATGTAAGTTTGTGATGTATAGTATGTATTTGATGAATATTTACTATAATTGTTATAGGTCATCCTAAGACTTTCTTTTCCTTTCTTTTGAGATGTATCGGACCAAGGAGATATCCGAGCTCAAGGTCAGGTTTCAGCTCATTTAATCCCCCAGCTTTGAAACTGAAATCCACAAATTACATATCATCACCAAATTATAACCTTTAGAGGATGTACATAACAGTTAATGTGATTTATTCCCACTACACACTGGTATGCCTAAATGGATTTCATAGCTCTACTTACGAGGAGAAAGCTGCTAGTTCTAATATCCTAGTGGAAGTCCATTCTCTGAGTCATTTAAGTTCAAAACTCACTTCCCTTGGAAGGATCTTGTCCATACATCAGATGGCTCCACGCCAACCACCCTGAGCTTCAGATGTGGTTTAAATTATCTTTGCCCACGAGCAGAAGTTGATCTGTTTTTCCTCCTTTCCGACCCACTTAGAACTGTCACATGCAAATCCCAAACCCCAATACTTTCAATAATAATAAGCAGCAGCAGTGATAGAACAGAGAGTGAGGAAGACTGTGACGTTGAGGGGGGAGGGGAAATGACCCAACAGAGTGAACAGGGCTGGGAGGAAGTACAAGGAATTCAGGAAGAGTCCAACCAGAGAACCTGCAACAAAGACCAAGAACAAGTTTAATGGCACAAGGGAATTGAAACAGTGGAACTCAGGGCCATAAAGGGAAACTTGAGAGAAAAGACTTGCTCCTATTGTGTACGTTTTGCATTTCATGGAAAGTTTATGGGTTCAGTAAACACATTTCCTAGGCTGAGGGCTCCAGTGAAACGTAAGGCTGGCTGTGGAACCAGCTGGCTAGCAAGAACTGACTGGACATCTTTAAAGTATTATAAGCATTATAATTGGTACTTTATTTTGATTCAGAAAATATTAACTTTTACATGTTCAGATATGTTTATCAGACTTAGTTTATTTATAAATTATGAAAAATGAAACAAACTTAAAATCACATGAGTTTTAGCAACTTAGAACAATCAATGTCACGGGCATTTTTTTTCAAGGATATGCCTTTTGAGAGTGAAGCCCAAGGTTAAAAGTCTTTCACTGGGTGTTGGAGGGTGTCTGCGTATGGGTTACGCAGGAGCCAGACCAGTGCATTGGTAACTTGGGCTGATGCACTCAAAGTTCACTCACAAATATGCGTAGCATACTTCCCAGGGAGCACTGAGGACCTCTGTTTCCTTTTGGGAGATGTGGGGAGATGCTTTCCAGCTCAGGGATGGAGTAGAGACAGGATCAGCCCTGGCCAAGAGAGAGTCTCTGTGGGATTAAATGAGATTTTTAGACTTGGAATCGTGAGCAATCTTCTAAACAAACATAGACCTTTTATCATGGGGTAGTAATCCTATCAGGCGACCTTTTTTTTTTTTTTTTTTTTTTCCCAGTACACGCGGGCCTCTCACTGTTTTGGCCTCTCCCATTGTGGAGCACAGGCTCCGGACACGCAGGCTCAGCGGCCATGGCTCACGGGCCCAGCCGCTCTGCGGCATGTGGGATCTTCCCAGACCGGGGCACGAACCCGTGTCCCCTCCATCGACAGGCGGACTCTCAACCACTGCGCCACCGGGGAAGCCCAGGCGACCTTTTGTTTTTCATTTTTCTTTCAAGAATATATCAGTTAGCTTCTAGTAACTTGTCAGCAGAAAGGAAAAATGGGTCAAAGGAATCCAAGAGAAAGACCCATCACCCCTGCGAGCAGGTGTACCGCCTGGCCTCCCACTATACATCATACACACGTGCAAATGGTTTGCAGGCAGTGCAGGGTGCATCCAGACTGTTGGGTTAAACGCAGCTTTTTGGAATTGTAATCAGGCCCACTGCCTTCTTTCTTTCAGGAGTTTGAAAAGTGCCGTGAAGTAGATCGAGCAAGCTCCTGAAACAGCCGCTAAAAGAACCGTTTGTTTTCCGCCAATGATCTTCAGAAAGGAGAGATGCAGCCTCCCTTGAAAAGGCTATCCTCTGACTTCTCCAAAGTTAGCCTGACCCACTGGCAGAGATGCCTGCCTACACTGGGGAGACGCTGGGCTGGAGTCAGTGTGGTCTTTGTCTGTTTACTGGATCCTGGGGCACTGGGAGGGAGGCCGCATGGAGCCTGTTAGTTCGGGGCCTGAAGTAATAGGAAAGCACTTAGTGGAAGTAACCAGCGCTGAGATCCTCCTTCTTGCCCCCAAACAAGCTGTAAAAGTGAATTTGAGCTCCGTGGAGACAGGTATTAAACGCAGTCATTTTTTTTTTAACATCTTTATTGGAGTATAATTGCTTTACAATGGTGTGTTAGTTTCTGCTTTATAACAAAGTGAATCAGTTATACATATACCTATGTTCCCATATCTCTTCCCTCTTGCGTCTCCCTCCCACCCTCCCTATCCCACCCCTCCAGGCGGTCACAAAGCACCGAGCTGATCTCCCTGTGCTATGCGGCTGCTTCCCGCTAGCTATCTATTTTACGTTTGGTAGTGTATATATGTCCATGCCACTCTCTCACTTGTCACAGCTTACCCTTCCCCCTCCCCGTATCCTCAAGTCCATTCTCTAGTGGGTCTGTGTCTTTATTCCCGTCTTACCCCTAGGTTCTTCATGACATTTTTTTTTTCTTAAATTCCATATATATGTGTTAGCATATGGTATTTGTCTTTCTCTTTCTGACTTACTTCACTCTGTATGACAGACTCTAGGTCCATCCACCTTACTACAAATAACTCAATTTCGTTTCCTTTTAAATGCAGTCATTCTTGACTGGTATTCCACTGTGTGTGTGTGTGTGTGTGTGTGTGTGTGTGTGTGTGTTCTAATGTCATTTCTGGCGGGGCCCGGGCTGAGGCAGAGAGTTTACTTGGCAAGAAGATTCTCTTTCCTTAGGTTTTGGGAAAGAGAAAAGAGAACAAAACCCCCCACAACTTCCAAAACAAACAAAAAACTTCCAAAAACTAGAAAGGTGTTTTAAGAAAACTCTTTCTGACATAGTACAGAGGAAGGATGGCTTGTTTTTTGAAGTGTCCTACTACCAGAAAGTCCAACGAAATCCTGCCCAGTACTGGAAGGATTTTGGAAATGAATTTCAATTCTGCTAACATTGCTAGATACCCTCTAGGTGCCAGAAAATGTACGAAGTTACTGGGGATAAACGGATGGATTGGGCTGATCCCTTACTGCAAGGAATTTAGATCTGAGTAATTTAAGTATGAAGAGTCTGCAAGAGAATATGACAGAATGGTTATTTCTAGGGACTGGGGTTACAGCTAATATTTAACTTTTTGGTGAATAGTAGGATACTGTAGCTAAAGAGTTTTGGTGGCTGTGAAGTGAGTGGATGGGGAGGACCCTGGGGCCGCCTCTTTTAAAAACAGGCTGTTCTGGTCTTTGCCAGGGGTGGAGATTTGAGTTTACCTTTGAGAGTAGGTTTGCTTTAATTGGGCCTTTGGTTATTCTACAGGGAAGCGATCCTGCTTTATAATGAAGATGACCCAGCATAACTTCCTGACGGTCCCCCAGCTCCCTAGCTCTTCCCCCTCAGCTTTCTTTGCTGATTCGACCCCATCTCGCGAGAGTTCTGTCTCTTTCCCAGTCTTTCTCGCAGGCATCTCAGCCAGGCCCTGGGTTAGACTGGATTCCTCCGGGCTGGTTATTTCTCTGTCTTCATCTCCAGGTTCAAACTCTGTTCTGAACACTAGTCTTGTATATTCTCTGCATACCTCTCCCAAATATACCCTCCAGTCTCTTCTCCAGCCCCCAGCCCCCCAGCTACACTGGTGCTTAAAACCTTTCAGAAGGTTCTTATTGTTCAAAGGATAATATCGAAAATTCTTAACATGCCAACAAAAGCATGCGTGACTGACTCTTCTCTGCTTCTTTGGCCTCATCTCTGGCTGCTCTATCCTTACTCCCTTCCTTTCCAATGGGCCCAGCTCTGTCGCACCTCAGAGCTTCAAATTCACCATTTCCTTTACTTGGAATGATCGATCCAACTCAATCATCCTTCAGAGCTCAGCTGGGCCCCCTCTAATCCCTTAGAGCTAGCTTAACTCTCATTATATGCTCTGCATCTTTAGCAGAGACACAAACAGAACTACTTGTAAAATGATTTGTTTATCTGTCTCCCTCAGATTGTAACGGTGACACAGCTTATATCCCTACTGCCTGGTACAGTGCCAGGTGCCGAGTAAAGGCTCCGTAAATGGATTAATAACTGAACGAGTTTCAGTATTGGGGGCTAATTTCACTTCCTAATCATGCGAATGTTCACCTTGACTGTAGACAGAGCTTCATCTCCGCAGGTTATTTTTATTTAATGGAGCGGCACTAAGATTATGGAGACACTCCATATTTATTTTTTATTTTATTATTTAGCGGCACTAAAAGTGTGGAGACACTTTTTCTCTCCCTCGCTAGGCCCGGATGGCACTGCGGCCTGGACTCTGGTCGGGGGTACACACTGGCGCCCTGGATGGGGCTTGGACTAAGGAGAGAGAGGCTCTGGATGGTTTCGTCTCTTTGGGACCATTACTTGGTTTTTGCTTTTTTCTTTTCCCCTCCTGTAATTCCCTTCCGTTTCCCCGTCTGTTCAATCCGATGTGAACTGTGACCTCACAACTTGGTCTTAGCCTGCTGTGAGAAGCGAGGCAAGGAAGAGGCCACGCCTCCCCCTTGGGGCAAAACTGGAGGAGAAAATGCTAAGAGGCAGCTTGCAGCCGGGGGAGTGGGAGTCAGGAACAGAAAGGCCAGCAGAGGGAAGAAGGGCCAGCAGGGCGAGATTTGGAGAGAAGACCGTAAGTACCGGGCAGGCATATTTGGGGAGGGGAAACTGGACAACGCCTGGACTCTTCTGAGGTTGCACAGCATGCCTGTCACTGACTCACTGCCTGTCAGCTCCAAATTCATCCTTTTTGCCATCTCTGTAAAAAGGGATCTCGGCCTTTTATGTAATTTCCCTTGCCAGCTGCCTCGTCGTTAGCTTTGTCAGTACAGGGTGTGGGGAGAACTTGCAGGAGGGCAGAACTCTGCCTGCCAGTTGCCTCGCTTGCCTGTGGCTCCTGCATGTTGAGGGGTTTCTCCAGCACCAGGATCCCGCAGTGCAGGGCAGCACCCAGTGGCCACCGGCTTCTCCTGGCGCCTCTCTTTCTGGGTGGTTTTGCAGCGAACTGCTTCCATGAGACATCTCCCTCTATACCACTTTCCCCACACCCTAGAGGGTAGATTTCCAGCAAGTTCCACTGGTGTGATACCACAGTGACTTCCCTGGCACTTAGTGAACCATAGCCATGCTCTCCCCAACAAGGTCTGGGTCTGAGCCTGGGGTAGGGGAGGGATAAGGGAGCACCCTTACCCTTGGGTGCTCTATCTCGGCCCCAGGGGTAGTGGCTGCTTTAAAAGTCTTTGTATCTGCTGTTCCTATTTTCTTTTGCATTCTCTTTACTTCTAACCAGTCAATCCCTCATTGCTCCAAATCCTGTCGTAGTTAATAATTCTTTCTATTACACTTTTACCACTTAATTGCTGTGTGGTTTCTCTCTTCTGATTGGATGCAGACTGATACACATGGGTGGGGCTCAGAGTCTGATTACTTATCTATCAAGGGAAGGTATCCCTTGAAGACTGGAGGAATTGGAGACATTTGGATTATATGTCCCAAGTTGTGCAATGAACGTGTTACTTGTATAATCAGAAAAAACAAAAACAAAAACATAACGTTGTGAAACAGCATGAAAAAACATGATACAAGAAGCAAGGGTGAAAAACATATAAAGAAGATCCTAGGGTGGTAGCTCTGTGCTAAGGGGAAAAAGCTCCTTAGAGGAGGTGATACTTGAATTGGGAACTGCAGGGTGAGTGGAGTGGGAGGCATTCCCCGAGGCACCGCCACGTGTGCCCGAGTGGAGACAGGACCAGGGAGAGCCTATGTAGTGGAGAGGCGTCAGTGTGGCCAGAGCCTGTGGCAGTAGAAAGTGGAGAGCCAGGTCTGTCTGAACACAGCAAACGCTTGGGGCTTCATTTAACAATTGTAGGTGTGTGTGGGAAAGTTGATTCCATGTGTCTTGTAGACTGGGGAATCGCCAGCTGTGGGAATCTTCCTGGAAGATCTCCAACCATCTCCAGCTTTCTGGGAGTTTAACTGAGGAAGGGCCCTGGCTGTTGTGCTCTGAAATTCACCTCTGGGTTTGTGCCCAAGGCCACACTTCTCATCTGGCTGCTCCCAGCTCAGGGCTGGTAGAGACACGGATGCTCAGGCAGGTGGGTACCGAGGAGAACTGGGCCCTCTGTGATGGGTAACTCTGGGTGTAGGACTCACCCATGATCTTCCTGAGGCTGCAGGGAGGTTGGGATGTTGCTTCGCTCTCTCCTTCACTGGGATCAGACTCGCGCGAAGCCTGGCTCTCTGGAAGCCCCTGGCGTTTAATCCCACAGCCATTTCCCCTGAGAAAATTCTTCCGTATCTAGTCCTGTCTTGGCGCCTCCTCCTTGCGGGACCCACACCAGCACACGAACTCTTCCCCCTTCCAGCTCCTCTCTACGCGAGAGCCTTTGTAAAGGCAGGGACAGCGAGGGTGGGAACACAGCCCTCACTCCCGCTTCTCCCGAGCGTCCTCCCCTCCCCATCATCCGGGCCCTCTGGATTCCCCAGGTTTCTCTAATAAACCCTGCAGCTTCCACCTGGGAAGTCCGAATTCTCCCGGACTCTCCGGCTCCTCCCTCTCTCCCTTCTCAGGAAGGTTAGGGGGCGAACAGTCTCTCCTGCCTGCACGAGGCTTCAGATTCCGCCTGCTTCTGTCCTTAGTGGTACCCGAGTAAGCGTCTTCCCACTCTCAGATCTTTGGGGAAGGCACTGGACCTTACGCACCGCATCCACGATGGCAGGCAGAGCGCCGAGCTCATGGTAGGCGCTTACTCGAAGCTCGTGGAGTTCTCGGTGTTGGTTAGTTGGGAAGTCCTAGAAAGAAAGCGCAGGAGGCTACGGCGGGGGACGCGGGCGGGAGCGCGGGCCGCCCCGGGAGCCGGCTGCGGGGTCCGGGTCCTGGCGCGGTGGGCGCCGCGGGGGATGGGCGCGGGCCGGCGCGGAGCCGGGGGGGCGGGGGGGACTTCTGGTGGGGGGATGGGAGGACGGGGGATGGCGGGGGTGGGCTGGGCTGGGCTGGGCGGCGGGGGCGGGGAGGAGGCGGGCCCAGCGGCCGGGGAGGAAGGTGCGGCCGCTCTCGCCGCCACAGGCGCTGCGTGCGAGGCGAGGGGTAGCGGCGGCGGCTGGAGGCTCAGCGCCCGCGCGGGACGGAGTGACCCTGGCAACTTCTCCAAGTCGGCCGGCGCCGCCCCGCGTGACCCCGGGACCCCGCGGGAACGGCCGTGTCGCCGGTTCGGGCCCGGGCGGGTGCCGGGCGCTCCACCCAGGTAAGGGGGGAGGCGGGGGCCGAGGCCGGACCCCGGCTCGGGGCGGGCGGCCCACCTCCTCTGCTTTGTTCGCCGCGCCCTCCGGCGCCTGCCCCGGGCGGTGAGCCGAGGGTTGCGGCTGCGGTCGCCGAGCCGGCACAACCCGGCGCATGGTGGCAGCTCCCTGGCGCGTCCCGGAACCCCGCGCAGCCTGGCCGGGCGGAGGAAACGCTTTCCAGATCACCGGCCCTCGCGGTGCCCCTGGGCCCGCCCGACCCCCGCGTTCGGGCTTCCGCGCCCCGAGCCCGGTCTCGTGGGTGCGGTGGCCCAGCGCCCTGGAAGGTCCTGGGGGAGCGGACCCTGCGCCCGCGGCTCAGGTCGCCGAGCCCAGGGGTCCCCCAAGCCCGGGGCCACCGGGCGGGAGGGGCAGGAGTCCCGCCGCTGCCCCCGCCCGGCCCTGCTCCGAGGGGCCCAGGTGCCAAGTTTCTGGGAAAGCCGACACGTCGTGTCGCAAACGGATCATATTTACCAAAAACAGTTTAGAAAGAAAAGAGGCCATTCTTCCAACAATTGACGGCCGGCAGCCGCTGTAAAGGTCCGGGCGCGGGGGTGGGGTACGATTGCACGGCGTCGTTTCTCTTTAAGAAACGGTGAAACTTACCATGATGAGCTTCCATGCGTCTTCATACTTTTTAAAATAGCAAAATAGGGTAACTTTACTTAATTGGGGGGAGGGGAGGCTGCTTGGTCCTGAAGATATTTCCCTTCGCGTTGCCTCTGCGGGGGCCCTGTGAGAGGCTGCCTGGTGACAGTTGTAATCTAGGCAGCCTTGCGTCGCGGTAAGACCTTTATTCACTGTGTGGCCAAGGTCTTGGGGTTCTCTTCTCATGCTTATTCACCCGTTCTACCACCCGTCCCTCAAATGCCGCTGACATAATTATTGTAACGGACGGCACCTGGTAATCTCCAGTCCCTCTCCGGTAGATTTAAGCTGGAGGGTCTCTAATAAAAGTTTTTAGTCTTCCAAGTTTCTTACAGGTGCAGACCATATGCTATAAATATTTCAGACCTAAGCTCAATGAAAAGCGTCAATTTCTGGTCTTATCATTTGAGCATAACCAATAGAACCTGTGTATGTACACACTTCAGAACATCTTCTGGTATTCTTTAAGGTTTTTATATTCTAAAAATGTAGTATCAAGATTGGTGCTGTGCTGAAAGCAAAATTCTTTTCCATTGGAGTTTACCTGCTCAGCTTACAGGGTAAGACTTGTTGCTTTAGGGAGTCAGAGCCCCTAATTACCTTGTGATTGGTAAATGTGAAAAAACAGGGCAAGGTATAATCCAAGAAGAGTTTATTATTTACAGCGGCAAAACGAGCCCCTAATGATCTCCGAATCCGGTTTTGACACCTTAATTTGCCATATAAAATGCTTCATCATCTGGCCCCTGCCTGCCTTTACAGCCTCCTCTCCTGACTCTTCCCCAGGTCTCGCCTCCCCCCTCCCCCTTACACACACACAAACACACGCACACACACACAGCCAGCCTCATCAGACTCCTTCCAGGTCTCGCCTCCCCCCTCCTCCTTACACACACACAAACACACGCACACACACACAGCCAGCCTCATCAGACTCCTTCCAGGTCTCGCCTCCCCCCTCCCCCTTACACACACATGCACACACACGCACAGCCAGCCTCATCAGACTCCTTCCAGGTCTCGCCTCCCCCCTCCCCTTACACACACACACGCACGCACACACACACGCCCAGCCTCATCAGACTCCTTCCAAGTTGTCATTTCCAGACCACTGTCTGGAATGAATGAGCATTCTGTTTAGACTCTTCTCGCTCCACTTGTCCATCTGTTGGTTACTCACACGTCCTTCATGTGTCAGTCAGATGCATTCTCTAGTAAGCTCTCCTTCCTCATTATCGCTCGGCAGTTAAGCTCTTTCTTCTCTAGTAGTCCTCGTCTCTACTACAACGTGATTTTTTTTTAAACACCTCTGGCCAAGCCACCTTGTAAAATTGTGAGTTGTTGACTGCACAGGGTTATCCTGTCCAGTGGGCAAGTGGAGGCTGAAATCCAATTTACACTCCACTCACCAAGCCCCTGGTGCCCTCCTCTCTGTTGGAAGGGGCCGCCTTTTCTAATTTACCCAACTCGGCACCCATCACAGAGACTGATGGAGCAGAAGCTCAGTTAAGATTCCTTGAATGAGAGAAAAGAAAGCACCGTCTCTACAGACGTCTAGAAAGAAGCCGAAGTTTAGGGGCAGATTCCTCACGTAAGTCAGGATATAGGAATGTGCTTTGGTTTGCTCTTATGTCGGGCTGGTTCAAGTGATTCTTGAACCAGCCAGACATAAGAGGTGTCTTATCCTTGATTACAGGGAAGAATCTGGGGCTGTAAATTCACAGGTGGGCATCCGAGATGTGTGCCAGCACGTGGTGGGCCTCCTCAGCTGACTGCCTTTCAAGGCTCTAAGGTTTATGCATCTAATCATGATTTGATGCGAGAGATAAGGGTATAAGACTCTTAAAAGTAAGGCCATAAAGAGCTTTGCTTCCATGAACATGTGTTACTACATTGGTGGAGGTGCCATTTTGTACACAAGCCCCAGTCATCCTAAAGTGACATCACAGAATTAAAAGAAGAATCAGAAAAGAAGGCATTGAATCTAATTTATTTAGATTCTTCAAATGAGAGCGGCATTTAAGATTGCAGTTTACACATTACAGAAAATGCAGTTTTTATGTGAGGCAGTTTGCAAGCTCAGTTGGCTGTAAGGTTCTTAAAAATGCTCCAAATTTGTATGTAGTTTCAAACTTCTAACAATTTGTGGGCAATCTAGAGATATTTGTCAAGCTAAAGTCTATATGTGGATCATCTCAGCAAAATTTATAACACGGTGGTATAAAATCGTATACCATGGGCTTCCCTGGTGGCGCAGTGGTTGAGAGTCCGCCTGCTGATGCAGGGGACACGGGTTCGTGCCCTGGTCTGGGAAGATCCCACATGCCGCGGAGCGGCTGGGCCCGTGAGCCACGGCTGCTGAGCCTGCGTGTCCGGAGCCTGTGCTCCGCAACAGGAGAGGCCACAGCAGTGAGAGGCCCACGTGCCGCAAAAAAAAAAAAAAAAAATCGTATACCATTAAACATCAAAAGAACTTGACAGTTGTATGGAATCCTGGACTCTCTAGAATTCATAGCATAGAATAACTTTAAAGATAATATAGACCAATTTTCCCATTTTATAGGTAAGGAAAAGTAGTACCAGGGACCTGTCCAAGGTCACAGAGCTTAGGTAGGAGCTCAGCCAAGGTGAGCACTCAGATTCCCTGGCTCTTAGTTCATTGCTTTATTTATTCAAGTGCTTTTATGTATTCAAGCTTCTGTATGTTCCATTGTTGGCTTCAGTTGGGAAATCTTGAAGGTATAGACTAATTATATCTCAGGGAAAGGGAAGATTCCCAGCACCAAACACAATGCCTTGTGTGAAGTAGCCAGGTGATAAATATTTGCTGAGTGAAGGAATGAATGAACGAGCCAGTTGAAAGCTTACTTATTTAAAGTACTTATTTGATATAGCACAAACCAAAGTCCTTTGGAGTCCATTATAGTGGAATTTGGCCTATGTGTTTGTATTCCTTAAATGCAATAAAAATGTTAGATAAACTTGATGGAAGAGATGGGTAAGAGGGCTTCCCTGGTGGCGCAGTGGTTGAGAGTCCGCCTGCCGATGCAGGGGACGCGGGTTCGTGTCCCGTTCCGGGAGGATCCCACATGCCGCGGAGCGGCTGGGCCCGTGAGCCATGGCCTCTGAGCCTGCGCATCCGGAGCCTGTGCTCCGCAATGGGAGAGGCCACAGCAGTGAGAGGCCCGCGTACCGCAAAAAAAAAAAAAAAAAAAAAAGGGTAAGAAATGTTTTCTGTAAAAGAAGCCAGAACTCCTGACAGAGAGGCATCAGTAGAAAAACTCAGGATATGGAATCAGTAGGTTTGTCCACAGACCAGCCTTGATTCTGCAAGCCTTGGATATCACTATCCTCAGTTTCTTCCTGTAACCTCCTGAGTCACAGAGTCGTTAGAGGGATCGAACGAGCTCACACGTGTGAAAGCACTTTGCAAACTTTAGAACACTGAAGGGTTAGACTGTGTGGCGGGAAGTGCTCTCCAGGCACTGTGCTGGCTTTCTGTATGCATCACCCATTTATTCCTCTGAGTAGAGCAGCAAGGCTCTCGTGGAATGAGGAGGAAACCGAAGCCTAAACAACTGTCCCTCCACATGGAACAGGCATTTGGTGACCCCTGAAGTGAATTAAGTATCTTGAGTCTCTGGACTTGAATAAAGGACTTTCTTCAAGTGGAGAAGAAAGACAAGTGACATAAAAGCAAGTCACTTTGGCTTTAGGCAGAGCAACGATTTGCACTTTCGACCAGTCCCTCTTTAGAGTGTGGTGAGTGGATTCAAGAAAACAAGACCGCCAGAAAGATGTTCAGTTGTAATCGTGCAGATGGTCAAAGGCAGCTGGACTGGGCAGTGGGAAAACACAAGGGGACGGAGTCCTGGGATCTGAAGGAGGTGGGATGGACTTGGCGAGGAAGAGTGTGGTGGGCAAGGGGCAGTGGATCCAGTTAAGGATGTTCACAGACCTCAGCAATGCAGAAGGAGAAGGCTGGGGACCTGCGGGGGCCCCTCACCCAAGTTCACACAGTTAGGAAGTCGCACGGCTGAGATTCACCCAGGTCTGTCTGACTGCGTGTTCCTTCCTCTCTCCCATTCTGTCTCAACTGTTAGCATGTCTCCAATCGTAAATGCATCGAGGATTTTAATTAAAAAAACTGTAGAATTTGAAAGCTTTTATGACTTAGTTCAGAATTTTAAGAAAGAACAAAAAGTGCCCCTTCCGAAGCCCTCCCACAGACTGAGGTCAGGAGACACAGGCTGGTGCTCGAGAAGTTTCCCTGCCAGGAGCGTGTAATGTATTTCCTATCTTGGATTCCGTCTGGCCTGGGATCCGGCCCACTCCTCTCCAGGCATTCCATCCAGCTGGAAATGGGTCTGCTTCGTTTCCATTTAGGAGGTTTGCAGATTGAGTAACAGAATCTGGACTGCAGCTTTCATTGTGTTTTTGTGGTGTTGGATTACAAGGTTTCTTTTAAATTCACGGTTAGATTTCTGAATGTGTCTCTTGGACATGGTTCTTTAAGAGTTCCCATTACTAAGTGATTCCTTTGCATTGGGAATAGGATGGAAAACTAGAATTTTGTCATCAGTAGTTTGGGAAATGGCATATAGAAAATAAGCTTGGAAATCTTCTCAAACTGGTAAAAGTTAAGGATTCCCCAAATCTTTTAGCCTTTAAAATATAGTGATGAATTTTTGTGCAGTATTTTGTTATCATTTTTTAAAAATTTTATTACTTAGTTTTTGCTACATTGGGTGTTTGTTGCTGCACGCGGGCTTTCTCTGGTTGCGGCGAGCGGGGGCTACTCTTCGTTGCGGTGCGCAGGCTTCTCCTTGCAGTGGCTTCTCTTGTTGCGGAGCACAAGGCACGCGGCTTCAGTAGTTGTGGCTCGCGGGCTTAGTTGCTCCGCGGTATGTGGGATCTTCCTGGACCAGGGCTCCACCCGTGTCCCCTGCATTGGCAGGCGGATTCTTAACCAGTGTGCCACCAGGGAAGCCCCTGTTATCATTTTTAAAATTCAAAATAGCTTTGTCTTGTAAAGAGTGTTCTGTGCCTCAGGATTTACATCTGAAAGGAGGGTGACAGCAGTGCTTTCCTCATAGAAGATTATTTGGAGAATTGAGAAATTAATGAACTAATTAACATAACGTGCTTAGAACCCTACCTGCCAGGATGAGAGTTCAGGAAGTGTTAGTTGTTCTTCCCTCCCTGTAGATCGGATCTGGCTGTATCAAATTATGTAAAATAAGGATGGTGAGCAGGATGGAGCTGGGAGTTGGGCTGGCAAAGTAGAGGCCATACTCCGTTCCTTTTCCGTTGCTTTGCACTGTTCTCTCTGTCCTTCCCTTTGATGGTTCTTCCCCGTTTGGTCAGCTGTTCATCATTTTTTATTGAGAGTCAGCGAAGCCTTTCCTCTGAGTGTGAAGCACTCTTTCTTGTGCTTCCAGGCACTTGGTCCTGTGTGGTCTGTATCAGTTGTGGCATTCATCGTGGGATATTTAGTTGTGGGCAGTTTCTCCATCACACAGGGAGTGCTTTGCTTATTTTCTTTTTGTACCTCTTCCAGGGCCAGCATGGTGCCTTCGTGGCTGTTCTTAAATGGTGGTCGATAGAATGCAGGAAGTGCTCATTGAAATTGTTTTTAAATTTCTACGTGTTTGAAATTGTTTGGTGATTATGAAGTTGAGTGATCCTTTGCCAAATATTTGACTCTTTATCAATAATAAAGTGCTAAAAAATAAAGGTTTCTCCATCTGAAGTGTGGAGTAGTAGCAATATCATACCGAGTATTAATCTAGACTCTGGTATAGAATACACCTTTTACTCATTTGGCAACTTGGCTAAACCTTTGAGGGCCTTAGATTCTTCAGGGAGAAAATAAAATTATTCTCTAATGAGTCCCAGTGTCTTCTGGCAGCTGAGGCATCAAATTCTTCTCATTAACCTTCCTCTTCAGGCCTCATGCCAGGGCTTGGTTGATAGAGTAACAGTCACATTTACCCTTACCACTCTGGATAACCATGAGGCTTGTTTTTTTTTTTTTTTTTTTGCGGTACGCGGGCCTCTCACTGTTGGGGCCCCTCCCACCGCGGAGCACAGGCTCCGGACGCACAGGCCCAGCGGCCATGGCTCATATGGCTCACGGCCGCAGCCGCTCCGCGGCATGTGGGATCTTCCCGGACCGGGGCTCGAACCCGTGTCCCCTGCATCGGCAGGCGGACTCTCAACCACTGCGCCACTGGGAAGCCCCATGAGGCTTGTTTAAAATGGATTTTATACATTCATAAGAGAGCATTTATACATATGAACATGAACCAAGGAAGAACACATTCGGAATACACTGAAATGAATTAAGTTATCCTGTGTGCCAGTGGCATTTGAAACTTGTGGAATCAGTACCTACCGTATGAAAACATGAAGCCTTGATGAATGTTAGCCAAATCAGAAACCAGAATATTTACCCATTGAACGGGTCCATTTTGAACTTGCCCTCTGGAAGATCCTAATCGTTCTATGAAACCATAGTCATCTGTAGTAACTCTCCCTTCACAACTGTCTGTTGAACTTCTCATTGGGAAGTGCACTGCATATCATGTGGGCAAATAACCTCATTTTACATAAGATGTAAAAGAAAATGAGAAATACCATGGACTGGATCCATTCATTATGTATACACCAACCCCTGCTAGCAGGTTACTTTTTAAAAAATCAGAATTTTATTATTATAACTGGAGAGCACTGGTTTCCTCAGCCTGCTAGGCTCATGTTAAATGTCATCCTTCTGAAACTCTCCCTGATCTTCTCCTAACCCCTCATTTTTTCTTGAAATGTAACGCTCTGTCCTCACCATTCTTGGGGTTCATCTTCTGAATGGCTGCATTGCCCACACAATGGCTGTATATGTGTTTGCATCCTCTCCCTGCCCCCAGTTGGATTCCTTATTAACTATATAAAAGTGATCATTCCATAAGGTTTGCTGTTTGTGGTGTTTTGGGACACGTATGACTTTTATCAGTGCCTCCACTTTTTTTCCATTCTGATAGGCAACAAGGAGTTAACTATTTGAAAGGTGTTTGTATGTGTTTGATTGAATTGTTCTTGGTATTTGTCTAGTCAGAGGTAATAATCCAAGTAGTCAAGATACTGTTTTGGAAGAAAACAAAACAAAACTAGAATTCTGGGTTTTGGGTAGATTTAAGAGCTCTGCATTTTGGGTAGTTTTGCCAAAAATAGCTGTGTGATCTTGAACAAAACATGACATTCTCTCTGGGTTTCCATTGCTTAATTTGAACTTTGGTGGTCAGGGGAGTCATATTGGACTCAGTGACTTTTAGGGATCCTTTCAGTTACAAAAGTCAATGATTCTGTGCAGCAGTAGGATATAAGAAAGCAAAAGAAAAATTTATAAAAATTTAAAAGTGGTGTATTTACAATATGCTATTAGCTCACTGGCATTTGAGCCTTACTGGATGACAGATAACCGTCGCCCAACACTAGTAAGGAGGGCAGTGCTGGTGAACACGTAGGGTCTTGGTAAATCCAGAATGTGTGATGAGACATTGCTGGGAGGTAATTATCTGTGATCTTGGGGGCTGTGGATAATATGGATTTCAAGGCCTCTGGAACTGGGTGGAGGGGAATTCAGTGTTGAAATAGAAGAATGCCTGGGGAAGAAACTGAGAGATCAGTGCTGTATTGGAGGTGGTGAAGGGAGAGCAGGGCAGGCAGAGAATATATGAAGCACAAAGTAGCCATGTAGTATATATATAAACAGAGTAGCCGTGTAGACTAGATGGAGAACAAAATAGCCATGTAGAGTATAGGTAAACAGAGTAGCCATGTGGAATATAGAACAAAGTAGCTCTGTAGAATATATGTTGAACAAAGTAGCCACGTAGAATATATATAAACAGTAGCCACGTAATAGACTATATGTAGAGCAGAGTAGCTCCATAGAATAGATACAAACAGTAGCCGCATAGATATATGTGGAACAGAGTAGCCATGTAGACTGTATAGAAGAAGGTGGCCACACTGGGTCCAAGGTAAAGCTGTATGAGAATGTTGGTAAAATGATGGCACTGCTGAGTCTTAATATGACAGACGGTGAAGAGGATCCAGAAGAGAATTTAGAGTTAATGGTCAAGTCTTGTTACCTTCACTTGTAGATGGAGAAAATGAAGCCAGTGATGGGAGTTCTCAACCTTGAATTTGTATAAATATCACTTTGGGAGCCTGCTAAAATGCAGGTTTCTGAAAGTCACCCTGAGATGATGATTCTGGAGGTCTAGGGTGCAGTTAGTCAGGCACACCAGGTGTGGCTGGTGGCTCTTTGATTGTACATGGAAAAACTCTGCCCTTCAGGTGAGACTGGCCCTCTTAGGACACTCAGCTTGGAGAGGAAGCGTGCAGAGCTGAACCCAGATCTTCTTTCCCACGTCTTTCTGCCGCAGGATCCCCGTCTGAAATGGCTCCTATAGGGCTGTGAGAACCTAACCATGTTAATTTTTGCCGGGGATGGGCAAGAGATTTGGAGGTTAGCCACAGAGAAATGCAATGCAGTTTCCCTTATTTCAGACTGATCCATGATTTGTGGTTTGACAGGCACTGTTTTTAAAAAGAAACATCAGGTCCCTAAAGAAAAAAATTGTTAAGTATAGTAATTATAAGCATATTAATAGTGAAAAGCAGCAGGGAAAATTTCCATCTACATAGAAACATCTACTTTGTAATGACTATGAATGAGGAAGCATTTCCATCTCTTTGGTAAGTCATTTCCTAAGAAATACTCACAGGCAGTGTTTTGCTTAGTTGTATTTCAGCTTTCCATGTAATAGGAATTTTAAAATGACTTGTCTTTAGAAATTCAACTGTAATAAGTTGCACCTCAGTCATTCGTGTAAATGTGTGAGGAAATTGAGTCCAGAAGGGTGGTTGACATTGCTGAAGTCTTGGTGTGTGTTGGGAGGAGAATGTCATTGTAGTATGGCATTTTCTGAAAACCTGTCTGTCACAGAAGCTAAATTTTGATGGCTTGATAAATCTCATTAGTTAGAAAATTCACTAAAACTTGAATGGTATATACAGAGTTGGCAGCCAGCATTTGGAATTTTCAGCAAATCAGTCAATGGGTAGTTCTGAAAATGGATGGGCACATCCACATTTTGTTAACATTAAATAACACCTCACATAATTGTCCTGTTGTCTAAAGGAGAACCTTTAAACATTTGTAGAGTGCATTAAAAATTCTTGAATAATTTCAAAATGTAAAAGTACATTTATATTTGTGTGCAGTAGAAGAGACGACAAACTTTAAAAAAAATTGTAAATAGTGGTGATACAGACATGAGGGTTTATAGTCATATGCATATTCAAAATGTTGTGGTCCCAAATCACAAACTGTGCTATATTCCTTTAATAGTTATATATCAATAAGCATTCTAGAACAGAATAAACTTTAGAAATCATCTAATTCAACCCATTTTTCAGAAGAGAAGCTTGATGTTTTGGGAAAGTTAAATGACCTGTTTTAATTCCCCATTGGAAGAAGTTAATGGTAAGCAGAGCGAGGCCTACATCCCAGAATTCTTTACTCTAGAATTTTTCTCTGTGCTTAAAAATTTAGGAGGACATGTTAGGAGGACTGCATCAAAAAACCATGAAATGTTGTAGATTTTCTATGGGAAAGGAAGCTAAACCTATGACATTTTGGAGTTAGCAAAGGCAATAACAACTTATTAGCTTGTGTACTTTAGAGCCTGCCCAAAGGAATGTACAACTTTACATGGAGAGAATGGCCTACAACTGGAGCTTATTATGTGGTTTACAACAGATGGTGTCATCTGTACAAAGATAAATAGACCTTTTCCTAATTAGGTGTGAGTGGGAGATTTGAGGGTACTGTATACATTATTTGAGCTGAAAGGAATCTTAGAAGCAATCTAGTTCACACCTTTATTTTGTGTAAGAGGAAACATAGCTTTGTCCTGCCTTGCTGTTATAAATAACTATGATGTTTTTGATAATAATTGTTTTAAAACAAAAAAACTGACATCTTTAAAGTGTATCATAAACAAAATAATGATAAAACAGATGTCCATGAAATTCAAAATTTTGGGCTTGATTATATCCAAACAATGGAAGAAGTTAGTAATGTGTCTACAAAGATGGTAGTTTGGGGCCTACGATTGACTTTCTATTGGAAGATAGTGGGCCATGCTTCCAAACGCACCCTCGATTATAAGGGCAGGTACCTGCAGCCTTGCAATGACAGCAACCAAGAGAAGAAAACTTACTGTTTAGTCAAATAGAAATCATGCTTAAATTGTGGTCTGAAGTCTGGTTCTCAAGTCTGTGTCTTCGCTGAATTAGTGTGTGGGTTTCTGCAAGTACATGCAAACAGGTAGGAGCTTGGGTGGTGTGGGCGTAGGGAGATGCTGCTAAGAGATGAAGAAAGCTCTACCTATCAAAGCATTGTTATTGCAAGGTATTCCGTTATCCCAAGTAAATGAGCAAAGCCCGTGGCAACGTTTATGTTCTTTGTTAGCCAATCACACTACTCACATTACTCAATTCAGGAAGTTAGCGAAAACGCTGCTTCTTCCTCGTGTACACCTTCCCCTTCCCCCATTCTGCCAGCCTCTCCACTTTAGTGTATCCTCACTTTTCAAGATGAAGGTTCATCTCGCGAGTGCTTAATAAAGACTAGTTGAAAAGATTTTACTTTATGAAGGAAAAGTGAGTAACAGGTTCAAATAGGTTGATTCTACAGTAATGCCTCATAGTTTGTGATGTTGAAGCTTCATGTAATTTCTCATTTGGCGTTCTCAAAAATTGTTAAAATCGCATGGAATTGAGATGTGGCTTATGACTGATAGCTAGCCTGTGTGGTGCCTCTTCCATGGTTGTTTTGCAGAAGGTCATCAAGTTCACCTGTGTAGATGGCTGACCTATGCCGCGAACTGCACAGAGTTCGAGGTACAGCGAAATCAATTATCAAAGGCTGGGCCGAGCAGTAGTCATGTTCCTACTTATTCTGAGGTATCCGAACCAGGTTTTCCTGGAAAGAGCTGTCTCATAGTTTAATAATCCTCCCGTGTTTCATCACATTGTCTCTTTGGTCCTCTTTTCAGTGGGTATTGGTCACTGACAGTCCAGAGTACCACGATCCTGGTTTTCTGGAAACAAGTTTCTTAGCATTGCTCAGCCCTTTTGAGGTTTAACCTCTAAAATACTAGTAAATTCTGCTCTCTTGAATTATTCTTTGAAACCATGGAAACTTTTTTTTTCACCTCTTTATTGGAGTATAAATGCTTTACAATGTTGTGTTAGTTTCTGCTGTACAACAAAGTGAATCAGCTATATGTATATATATCCCCATATCCCCTCCCTCTTGAGCCTCCCTCCCACCCTCCCTGTCCCATCCCTCTAGGTGGTCACAAAGCACCGAGCTGATCTCGCTCTTCTATGCGGTAGCTTCCCACTAGCTATTTTACATTTGGTAGTAGAGTCAGTGCTACTCTATCACTTCATCCCAGCTTGCCCTTACCCCTGCCCCGTGCCCTCAAGTCCATTCTCTATGTCTGCGTCTTTATTCCTGCCCTGCCACTAGGTTCATCAGTACCACTTTTTAAAATGCCATATATATGCATTACATACAGTCTTTGTTTTTCTCTTTCTGACTTACTTCACTCTGCATGAGACTCTGGGTCCATCTACCTCACTACAAATAACTCAGTTTTGTTCCTTTTTATAGCTGAGTAATAGTGCCTTGTATATATGTGCCACATCTTCTTTATCCATTCATCTTTTGATAGACACTTAGGTTGCTTCCATGTCCTGGCTATTGTAAATAGAGCTGCAATGAACATTGTGGTACATGTCTCTCTTTGAATTATGGTCTTCTCAGGGTATATGCCCAGTAGTGGGATTGCTGGGTCGTGTGGTAGTTCTATTTTTAGTTTTTTCAAGGAACCTCCATACTGTTCTCTCCATAGTGGCTGTGTCAGTCTACATTCCCACCAACAATTCTGGAGGGTTCCCTTTTCTCCACACCCTCTCCAGTGTTTATTTTTCTAGATTTTTTGATGATGGCCATTCTGACTGGTGTGAGGTGATACCTCATTGTGGTTTTGATTTGCATTTCTCTAATAATTAATGATGTTGAGTATCTTTTCATGTATTTGTTGGCCATCTGTATGTCTTCTTTGGAGAAATGTCTATTTAGGTCTTCCTCCCATTTTTGGGTTGGGTTTTTTTTGTGTGTGTGTGTGATATTGAGCTGCATGAGCTACTTGTATATTTTGGAGATTAATCCTTTGTCAGTTGCTTCGTTTGCAAATATTTTCTCCCATACTGAGGGTTGTCTTTTCGTCTTGTTTATGGTTTCCCTTGCTTTGCAAAAGCTTTTAAGTTTCATTAGGTACCATTTGTTTATTTGTGTTTTTATTTCCATTTCTCTAGGAGGTGGGTCAAAAAGGATCTTGCTGTGATTTATGTCATAGAGTGTTCTGCCTATGTTTTCCTCTTAAGAGTTTTATAGTGTCTGGCCTTCAATTTAGGTCTCTAATCCATTTTGAGTGTATTTTTGTGTATGGTGTTAGGGAGTGTTCTAATTTCATTCTTTTACATGTAGTTGTCCAGTTTTCCCAGCACCACTTATTGAAGAGGCTGTCTTTTCTCCATTGTATATTCTTTCCTGCTTTGTCAAAGATAGGTGACCATATGTGCGTGGGTTTATCTCTGGGCTTTCTATCCTGTTCCATTGATCTATATTTCTGTCTTTTTGCCAGTACAATACTATCTTGATTTCTGTAGCTTTGTATAGTCTGAAGTCAGGGAGCCTGATTCCTCCAGCTGTGTTTTCTTTCTTAAGATTACTTTGGCTATTAGGGGTCTTTTGTGTTTCCATACAAATTGTAAAATTTCTTGTTCTAATTCTGTGAAAAATGCCATTGGTAATTTGATAGGGATTGCATTGAACCTGTAGATTGCTTTGGGTGGTATAGTCATTTTCACAGTATTGATTCTTCTGATCCAGGAGCATGGTATATCTCTCCATCTGTTTATATTATCTTTGATTTCTTTCTTTAAAAAAATTTATTTATTTAATTTATTTATTTAATTAATTTATTTATTTTGGGCTGCATTGGGTCTTTGTTGCTGAGCGCAGGCTTTCTCTAGTTGTGGTGACCGGGGGCTACTCTTCATTGCGGTGCACAGGCTTCTCCTTGCGGTGGCTTCTCTTGTTGCACAGCATGGGGTCGAGGCACGTGGGCTTCAGTAGGTGTGGTGCACGGGCTCTAGAGTGCAGGCTCACTAGTTGTGGTGCACGGGCTTAGTTGCTTGTGGCATGTGGGATCTTCCCGGACCAGGGCTCGAACCCTTATCCCCTGCATTGGCAGGCGGATTCTTATCCACTGTGCCACCAGGGAAGCTCTTATCTTTGATCTCTTTCACCAGTGTTTTATAGTTTTCTGAGTACAGGTCTTTTGCCTCCTTAGGTAGGTTTCTTCCTAGGTATTTCATTCTTTTTGTTGTGTTGGTAAATGAGATTGTTTCCTCAGTTTCTCTTTCTGATCTTTGATTGTTAGTGTATGATAATGCCAGAGATTCCTGTGCATTAATTTTGTATCCTGCAACCTAACCAAATTCATTGATTAGTTTTAGTGGATTTCTGGTGACATCTTTAGGAATTTCTAGAAAACATTGATTGATACTTTGACTCTTTGGATGTGAGTCTTCTTATGGTGAGAAAAGAAAGAAATATATCGACTGCACTAGCAGTGACTAAATACCTTCTCATGATATCTTGGCTTTTTCAATGGGTGACTTTCCAGTTAGGTTCAGTATTTCTGGGGCAGTTGCTGAATGTGTACTGCAGTAGAGACGTGGGACTAACTAGAATAAGAAGAGGAAGAGAATAATGGAAAACATTGGGATTGCTCCAGAGCAGAGGTTCTCAAACTTTAGGGCATCAAATTCACCTGGAGGGCTTGTTAAAACACAAATTGCTGGGTACCCCTCTCACAGGTTCTGGTTCAGTAGGTCTGGGATCGGCTTGAGAATTTTCATTTCTGAGAAGTTTCCAGGGGATGGTGCTTTTGTTGATCCTGGACCACACTTGTAGAACTGCTGCCCTGGAGGTTCAGTGAATTGGGATATAGCTCCGTGTATACCAGTCCGCTTCCCAGGGGCTCTGTTTTTCTGTCTGTGAAATGGTACGATACTAGTGGTTTTCAAATGTTTGAAATCACAGGAATCTTTTGTTCCAAACTACATATTGTGTGAAACTCCAAAATACAAAAGAGAGAAACTGGAATTATGTTCACGGCAGCAGAGGTAGAGGATAAAAGGATTTGTGTCTCTTGTGTATCTTCTTTTAAAAAATTTATTTATTTATTTATTTACTTTTGGCTTCGTTGGGTCTTTGTTGCTGCGTGCGGGCTTTCGTTAGTTGCGGCGAGCTGGGGCTACTCTTCCTTGCAGTGTGCAGGCTTCTCTTTGTGGTGTCTTCTCTTGTTGTGGAGCACGGGCTCTAGGCACGCAGCATGCAGTCTCAGTAGTTGTGGCATGCAGGCCCTAGAGCGCATGGGCTCCAGTGGTTGTGGTGCACGGGCTTAGTTGCTCCACAGCATGTGGGATCTTCCTGGACCAGGGCTCGAAGCCTTGTCCCCTGCATTGGCAGGCAGTTCTTTACCACTGCGTCACCAGGGAGGTCCCTCTTGTGTATCTTTTTGTCTTGTTCCCCTGGAGTGGAGATGGAAGACATCCCTGGGGTCTCTCTGAAGAACCTAAAACAGTGACAAGTCCAATGGAAGAGATGATTTCTAAGGCTCCTGGCGTTTGTCATTTTCCCTTTGCTTCTGCATACTCTTGAAACCGTACACTATTACTTAAAGAGTTGGACAAGTCTAACCAAGAGACTTAACCGTAAGGTTGCGCTTTTTTTTAATATAGGAAACTGTGTTTAGGCTATATAGATAGGCAGGAAGTGAGTCTGAGACTTCCATGGTAATATAAAAGATTTACAGCTCATTTCAGGTGAGAAATGGGGAAATTCTAGTAAGAAAGGAAATGGGTGGAGGGTAGGGGGACGACTTGGGTAACAGGGATGTGCCTTACTGCCTTTGGGTTCAGCAGGTGTGTGTAATTGAATTGAAGGTGTTCGTGTAAGTCTGATGGTCATGCCTAAAATTGGATTTCAGAATCTTTACTGGAAAATAGATAAGAAGGAGACGTCTTAATGAATGTCTTAATGAAAAGAATGAAAGATCCCAGACGTCACAACTGTCCAGAGATGTCTGCCTATCGCTCTTCATTCCTTTTGTCAACCACTTTATGGAAACCCTAAAACCAGCTTTAAGGGAAACTGTGGATTAATTTTAACTTGACTTTGGTACTCAGTAAGTCTCTGTTCTGGGTTTCCTGAAACCTTTACTTTTACTCTTCTTCCTTGGCTCATTCTCCTTAGAAGAAAAGATCTAAATAGAAAGAAACTAAATATCCGTAAGAATGGAACAGTCTCTGCCGTCGATTAAGTGGGAAACCCAGGAGCAGACACTGCAGAAGTGCCCAGCCTTTTGAATAAGACAGTGTTTTTCAGACAAGTCACAGGTAGTGACATCAGTTTAGTAGTTAGTTCTGTTTTTAATTCTAGTGCTAGACTTTTTAAAAAATTCCAATAACTTTCTGACTTTTTTTTTTTGACTAAGACCCATATTAAGACACACATGAGATGGAATGACATAGCATAATATTGAATAGAAAGTCTCTAAATATATTTTAGGAATGTAATTACCACCCTGCTAACTGTGGGATTTAGCTTCAGAAATACATCACGTGCTTTCTGGATTATTTCTGTGCCTTCAACATAATATGTGCTTACTGTGAATTTATGGAGGATGCACTATTAAAATTTCTTTGTTAAATGTTAAGTGTTATAGTTAACATGATCAGAAGGCCTGGGGTAATCCTTGACAATGTACCAAACATGGATTTTATAGTATATCTTGTAAATAAAAGAAAGAAAAGTTTTAAAAAAAAGAAAGTATCTAAATATATTACATGTAGCAAGGATATTGTTTCTTGAAACTTTTGTTTTAGTTTAATATATATTTGTGTGTGTATATATATATATACATACACAAACATATGGATGTATATAGGGATGTATATATATGATATAGATAGGTAGGTAGATAGGGGAGATATATATATAGTATTAGTTGAAGTTCTTCAGAAAAACAGAATCAATAGGATGTGTCTATATACAGAAAGAATTATGTAATAAGGAATTGGCTGCATGTGATTATGGAGGCCAGCAAGTCCAAAATCTCAGTGTGGGCAGACAGCCTGGAGACTCAGCCTGGTTCAGATGAAGTTTGCAGGCAGTCTGCTGGAGAACTCCCTCTTGCTCGGGCTGGTCTTTTTGTTCTTAGTCAGGCCTTCAGCTGATGGGATGCGGCCCACCCACATTATGGAGAGCAATTTGTTTTATTGACAGTTCACCGACTTAAATGTTAATCTCATTCGCAAACACTGTCCAAGTTAACGAATAAAATGCATCATCACATATAGGTATACTAAGCCACAAGGCAAAACATGTCTTACCTGTCAAAGTTAAATACACACGTCCATCTATATATACAGGGATAAATATCCCTCAGTATATAGGGATCTCTCTACACACTCGCACAGGCATGTGTATCCATTCTAGGGATCTCTCTCTCTGTGTCTCTTTCTGTCTCTCTCGATATCTCTAGAAAGGTTGGTAGGTAGATTAGATGGATAGATGTGGATGGATGGATGGCTAATTAGCTAGATACCTCTAGAATATCTCTGAAGCAGAAACATTTAGCTAAAGCAGAGGTTTTCAGTCTGGGGAGAAGGGTCTTCTTAATCACCTGGGGAGCGTTTCTAAAATGTGTATGTATGTGCTGCAGCCCTTTCTTGTTTCTCCTTGAAGAATGAATCTTAAAAAGGGGTGAGGGGGAGGGGAGATAGGCAGTAGCAAACTGTTTTTTGAAAAACTTTGATGGACTGAAGTGAAGACAAGACTGGCGCTCTGAGAGCGGACTTTTAGGCATCAGCCCGCAGGTGGGAAGTCATGTGCTCTCGGGGGCTCTGGGCTGAGGTCCCTGAGATCTCAGGAGCTTGGATAGCCAGACATGGTACCTGGTGCTTCCGGAAGTTGACAGACACTCTGATATTTGCTTCGCTCTTAACCATATAGAAACAAGTGCCACTTTACCAGCCCTCCACACGTTACCTAGATGTTAGTGTTCCTGCCAAGTGACTGAAAATACAGTTGACCCTTGAATAACCTGGGTTTGAACTGCGCAGGTCCATTTCTATGCAGATTTTTTTTCAATCAATGTGCACTGCAGTACTGCACTCTCCGCGGTTGGTTGAATCCGTGGATGTGGGACCACAGATGGAGGGCTGATTGTAAAGTTATACAGGGAGTTTTGACTGCGTGGGGTTGGCGCCCCTACCCCTTGGGTTGTTCAAGGGTCAAATGTGTATGTGACGATCATACCTATGGTTTCTCTCAGCCTGTGCCCTCTACTCCTGGGATACCCATGACCATCTTTAAAATTTTACAGTTGTGTTGTTATAATCTTTTGTGGACTTCCCTGGTGGTGCAGTGGTAAAGAATCTGCCCGCCAGTGCAGGGGACACAGGTTCGATCTCTGGTCCGGGAAGATCCCACATGCCGCAGAGCAGCTAAGCCTACGAGCCGCAACTACTGAAGCCCGCGCGCCTAGAGCCCGTGCTCCGCCACAAGAGAAGCCTGCGCACTGCAACGAAGAGTAGCCCCTGTTCGCCGCAACTAGAGAAAGCCCACGCACAGCAACGAAGACCCAACACAGCCCTAAATAAATAGATAGATAAATAAATAAATAAATAAATAAATAAAATCTTTTGAAATGTTAAAACATACCCTTTGAATCACAGATGACCAGCTTTGTTCTGGGTGGAGTTTCCCTAGAGATGGGGCCTGGAGGATCTGGGAGATACTGTTATATACATAAATCAACACGTTTTTCATTTTTCTAAGCCTGGGAAGGAGGTTAAAAAAATTAATTAAATTTGGAAGCAGTTATTTTCAGGCCATATTTATGTTGGGTGAGCACTTCATGACCTCCTTAGGTATTGCAGGTAGCCGCTCAGTTTGTAAGATGTAGTTGTCATAAAGGGGTGGGAGTGTCACTGTGGAACTGACATTAGTTAGAAAACCTTTGGACAGGTGATCATTTAGTCTATGCCTCATCTGTTGAATTAAAAGGTCTCTCTCGGCCCTGACCATAGACCTGCTGCATTCTGAGTGTCTCAACTTAAGATTCAAATGAACTGAATTGAGACGGTGTGGCTTTTCAGATTTTCTTATATTAAAATGATTGGGTGTGAAATATTTATTTTGAAAAATGTAGGTAGTCATCAGTCACTCCCAGAGCTGGACTGAAATGGCCTATCTTCAGAGCATACTTCCTTGGGTCAGTTTGATCCATCTTTCTCCTCAGAGGTGTGTCTGACAGTGGTCTGCCTTATGAGTAGTACATAATTTAAACATGTGCTAAGCATAATTTTAGTTCCTTTGGGATCACCCTCAGTTTTTATACCTTATCTGTCTCTCTGAAATCCATTTAATTACAACTGTTTTGATATTCGGCCAAGTCACTAAAACCAGTGAACTCTCCCTGGGGAGACAGTAAATTTTTGATTGGCATACCAGTAAAAATGGAATTCTTCTGCAAACAGACACTTTTTCAGGATTATTCTTATATATGCATGGGGAAATTGGCAGCCTTGTGATACTTTTGGAGGGGTTCTGGTGGGTAGCAAATGGTGCATAGCTACTGTGTGCTTGGAAAATGTTAACAAGAGGCTCAGCTTTTCTGAATGTGTGTTTTGGCTTTTTGAGATAGCTTCTATGCAGGAAGAAACTTCTTTTAAAACCAAATGTAGACTCTGGACTTGCTCCAAGTGGAGTATTGTAAATATATCAAAGCTGATACTGTACTGAATTTCTTTATAGAAAGAAAAAAAAGGAGTGGTTAATAAATAACATACAGTGTTTGAGTAGAGCCTGCGAATTCAAGGAGATCATCTTCTGGCCAGTTTAACAAATGTTTTATGTTCGTCCTTTCCCCTGCTCCCCACCAACCCACCCCCTGTATCATCCTGTTCACTTTCTACTGTACAGATCTTCACGTGAGGGCCACAGTTCTCATCCTGTTCTTTGGTGTGAGATTTCACTGAGGAAGAGGAAGAGAATCCTTACATATTTTGATTTTTTCCCTCCCTTTGAGCTTTAGATTGAATATAGACTTAAAAAAAAAAGTAATTTTTTCTGCCTCTGTGTTGGGTGGGTGGGATGTTAAAAACAAAAGCAGAGTCACAACCGAAGCCCTCTAAGTCATGATTCTGTAATATACATAATGATCTTTCACAGAAGTCACCGCAGGACAGCTTGTGATGCTGCCACAGAATAGTACACACATCCCCACATTAAAATCTCACACGGCTTTGGAGTCCCTGATCTGTTTGAATCTGAAAATCGCAGGAGAGACCTTCGAGTGAGCCCTGACTCACTTAACAGGACAGAGGGGAGGGAGGTTCAGCTGCTTGCCCAGCTTCTCCCACCTGGGGAGCGTGGACAGCTGCGAGGGCATCTGAGTTTCTGCTCATCTCTTCTCTCGCTCTTCACGCCTTGGTGCTGGCCCCGCCTCGGGCTCGAGGCCCCAGGCTTTCTCTGTGCGTAAGACACCCTCACATCCCCTGAGTGCAGCTGGGGTTTGGGGTCCGCAGCCAGTTGAGTTGGTCTGTGCCACTAAGGGGGTGTGTGCTATAGGTAATCCACAAAGCAGGTCATCAGATGCCTACAGACTCCCCCTGTTCAGAGTTTGGCAAAGAGTTTTATCTCTTTTGCTTTAAAATGTTTGCCTGAGAGAGCTCTGTTGTTGTTGGTTTTATTTTTTAGGTTTTTTTGTTTGTTTTTGCCATGCTGAAGGGCTTGCAGGTTCTTAGTTCCCTGGCCAGGGTTAGAACCTGTGCCCCCTGCAGTGGAAGCATGGAGTCCTAACCACTGGACTGCCAGGGAACTCCTAAGAGCTCTGTATTTTGCAAATGGCATGCTGTGAGAGGCTGAGGCACTAAGGGAGGAGAAGAAAAGCCTGGTTACTAACATGTGCTGCGTCTCTTGTGTCAGGCGCTGTGCTAGGGCTTTTAAAATTCATGCTGCCCACAAGTATGTGAAAAGGATATTGGAAATCCATATTGTAGATGAGGATACAGAGGCACAGAGCTGGGATTGGGTCGCAGTCCGGCTGACTTCATACCTTTTCTCCTGGTTCTTTCTTGAGAGGGGGCAGGGTGGAAAGCACACGTGCATTTTACAGGCCATATGGAATTCTGAAGCGCCGCTTGGCTCTGACAGCTGTTTCAATTATCTGCGACACTGCATCCAACGTTAGCATGTATGATTGATTGTTGACAGTTGCCATCAGAAGAGGCTGGAGTCCTGGTCGCTGGAGCGGCGCTCACAGTTTTTCCAAAGTGCTAAGTATGACTGAAACTTGGATTCTAATCGTTCTTGCTAGGCTGGAAAACATGGAAGACACTGTTAGGCAGGCTTTTTTTTTTTTTTTTTTTAAAAACAACTTAGGTGGAGCAGATCATTATTCTGTTTGCTTTGACACAAATAATGTGGGGACCTTTTCCACGTACCAGAGTTCAGAAAATCTGTTGGAACTAATCTCATGCTCTTCATCTTGCATTTCTATCCATTTTCTGCCCTTGACAATACATGTCTTCATCCTTGATTTCATTTCCTAGGTGTAAGTTTCATCTCCCTAGTTAGTATTTGTACTCCCTGAGGTCACTGAGCTTGTCTCTTTATTTTTTATTATATTTCCTCAATTACTCAGGACAAAGTTTAACTCATAGGCATCAACTGAAGGTTTATTAAGTAGTCATTTTCATTGTTTCCTTTTCAAATGACTTATTGAAACATAAATTATTATTACAAATAGTTTTTGAGTTTTGTCCCTTCAGGTTTCATTTAGTGAGTTTTGTTTAGTTCACACTAGTGGACTTTTCTTTTCCTACTCTAGTGTAATATAATAGAACTCCCGCTCTCTTGCTGAGTTTTATTGACAGTCATTTATGAATGTCTGATTCGTGAAACTCTATCATGAGACAGATGTGATTGTAAACTGACTCTCTGGTATCTGTGTAAATGTAGGATGCTCTTGACTGTGGCGGATGATTTTCCTGTTTTACTGTCTTTAGTTTTTGGGCATTTTGGAGTGTACACATACGTCTTATTGTAGTTTCTGTCAGTTTATATAATATGTTTCATTTACTTATCCAATTTCTTTTACCTAATATTTTTTCTATTTAATGTTAAGAGGGAGAAAGACATTTCCTTGGCAGTGCCAGGGAGGCAGAGGGAATTCCAGTCTGCATCTGTTTACTTTTTCTGTTCCTTCTCCACGAATTCTTCTCCTGTCTGAAAAGGATCTCCCTCAAGGCTACCGGACCTGCTCCTGTTGAGCTTGGAGCATAAGAGGTTGTCAGTGGAAAGGCTGGGCAGTAGATTGGAAGAGAGCTTAGAAGGTCGTGACAGTGTGGTTAGGTTGGGCTCAACTTGGCGAGCAGGTTGGATTGACAGGGTCGGGGGTGTGTGCTGGAGCTGGGGGGTGTGAGCCAGGCTGTTGCAGGCATCCTGGTGATCTGTGAGGAGAGTCTGCACCCACTGGATAAGAGAACAGAGAACTGCCAAGACTGGGCAACTGGCTGGATATGGGGGCAAAGTGTTGGGAAGAGTAAAGTATGATGTTCAGATCTGGATACCTGTGGTAAAGATGGTGCTGCTGAGAGCACAGGGGGAGGGATACGTTTGGAGCGAGTCAAGGAGAGTTTGGAGATGGTCCTCCTGATTTTTGAGGTATCAGTAGGCACTGTGTCATGAACAGTTAGCAATGTCCCCTGAAGAGTTAGAAATCTGGAGCTCGAGAGAGACGCCTTGGCTGGCTTTGTAGATCTGGATTCAGCCCCTAGAAATGATGGCTAAACCCTGTGCAAGAATGAGATTGTCAGAGAACAGCATGTGAAGAGGAGAGGAAAGGACAGAGAGGCAGCCTTGTTTTGTGTTTAATTTTTGGAGGTAAAATAAGACAGGAGTCAGAGGAGGTGGCTCAGAAGGGGCTGCCAGAGAAGGGAGTTAATTTCCTGAGTGACATGGAGCAGGGTGGGCAGTGAGGGAGAGCTTTTCAGCTTTGTGTATAGCAGATCATCAGACTGGCAAACGGTATTAAAGTGGCACTATCTCCTGCTGGCAGGAATGCTGGGGAAAGGCAGTCTTCCAGCGTCGCTGGTGGGAATAGCCACTCTGGAAAGAGTTCTGGCGGAGTCTATTAAAATTTAAAACGCACATAGCCTTTGACCCACCAATGCCCCCCCCCACCCCGGGACTCTATCCCATAGAAATAAAAGCAGCTGTATGTAATTTGTTTGTACAAGAATATTTATTACAGCATTGTTTGTAGTGGCAAAGAACTGGAAAGTAAGTGGATGCTTTCAACGGGAATGGTTGGATAAAATGTGGCACATCCATGCCTTGGGTTTCTGTACCACTTGACTTGGAAGGATTCCCATGAGAAAAGGAGAGGCAAGGAACCACGTCTAATAGGACCCTGATTGTGGAGGATATAAAATGATTTAAAATAATCTTGTATATATGTTAATGCCGCTTGGAAAGAGAGAAGTTGGTACTATGGGTGGAGGTGGGTGGGAGGTAAATAAAAAACAAGACGGCTTACAAAATGTCTAAGAAAAAACATTGTGAAAAATCACTTGTGTGTGTACGTATAGACAGATGGGAGAAGGATGGTCACCAGAATGTTACAGGTATCTCAGCGTGTGGAGATGTTGTTCTTTACTTTCTTCCTTATGAGTTCTCTGCGTTGGTTGCAAATCAGTGAGAAAAGGGCATTGAATTTAGAGTTTAGAAATCACTGGAAACTTTTCCAAGAGCAGTTGGGAATGGAAGCCCCATTTCTTGCTGTGAGGAGTAGTGACAAAGTGGAGATAGTGAAGGGGTGCTTTTTTTTTTTTTTTTTGCGGTACGCGGGCCTCTCACTGTTGTGGCCTCTCCCGTCGCGGAGCACAGACTCCGCACGCGCAGGCTCAGCGGCCGTGGCTCACGGGCCCAGCCGCTCCGCGGCATGTGGGATCTTCCCGGACCGGGGCACGAACCCGTGTCCCCTGCATCGGCAGGCGGACTCTCAACCACTGCGCCACCAGGGAAGCCCAGGGGTGCTTTTTTTACAAAGAAATTTTGAGGGAAAGATCTTTGGCGACAAAAAAGAAAAATGGTGGCTTGAGAGGGTGACAGGGCTGAGAGAGGCTTGTCCAGTGCAGGGGGAAATGCGGGCGAGTTTGGAAGCAGCCGCATTGGAAATGGAGGGGCTGAAGTGCAGGTGGCCACGGGGAGCGGACAGTGGTGCATCTGGGTCAGGAGCACAGGAGCGTGGCCTGGGCAGTGCCGGCATGGCTTTTGGGGCTGGCAGCAGGCAGGCCAGGTGAACAGACAGAGCTTTGGAGAAAGGAAGTTGAGGAAAGGTGTTTTTAAAATAATACAGGAGGCAGAGTTATGGTTGAGCATCAGGGGCTTTTAGGGTCGCTTTGGATACTTTGGTAGATGCAGAAGTTTGGGACAGCCTCTGTAGGAGATGCTAGAAAATTCATATCACGTCAGTAATCACAGTGGGAAGCGGCAGAGGGGCTGTAGGAAAGTTAGAGAACTAGACTTCCTAGACAGCTCCACCCCAAAGGCAGTAACACTTAAAGGCAGTCTGCAGGGCCACCGGCCAGGCCAGGAGCAGGGGTGGGAGATGGGCTTTGGAATTTACTTCCGTGGAGGGGAGAAATAAAGCATATCCAGGGAAATTAAGGGGCCAACGGGCTTCCAGTTGGTGATGATGTCATCATGGAAATGGCTGGGAATGAATAGTGCCCAAGTGATAGAGGGAGACGAGGTGGGTCAGCCGGGCCCCTCAGAAAGCGGCTGAAGGAGGAGGGACCCAGTGAGGGAGGTGAAGGGGCATTTGGAGGGGAATCCAGGGAGCGGCAGCCCCTGAGAGCCTGAGATCTCGGGGCTGGGGCAGTAGCGTCAGTGTTTGGTACAAAGACCTTACTTTATGTCATCTGTTCTAGAACATCACCGACTTCCTTTCATTCCTGAACAGATAAAGTCCAAACCCAGCCTGACTTTTTAAGCCCTCTCTTTAGGATTTCTCGAAGTCTTTGCTTTGACCTAATTGGTTTAGTCACTACCCTCCCAGAACAGAAAAACCCCAAACCCGCTCCTGGCTGATTTGCCTCTAGACTTGCCGTGTCTTCATCAGTAGCCACTAGTCACGTGTGGCCAGCGCAACTCAGGTGTGCTCTTAAGTGCAAAGTCCACACCCGCTGGGTTTTGAGAACTTTGTGGGGGAAAAAAAATGGACTACCTCATCAATAATTTTTTTAAATTTATTTTTATTTTATTTATTTTATTTTTGGCTGCGTTGGGTCTTCGTTGCTGCACACGGTCTTTTCTCTGGTTGCGGCGAGCAGGGGCTACTCTTCGTTGCGGTGCGTGGGCTTCTCATTGCGGTGGCTTCTCTTGTTGTGGAGCACGGGCTCTAGGCATGTGGGCTTCAGTAGTTGTGGCCCACGGGCTCTAGAGCGCAGGCTTAGTAGTTGTGCTGCACGGGCTTTGTTGCTCCACGGCATGTGGGATCTTCCCAGACCAGGGCTCGAACCCATGTCCCCTGCATTGGCAGGCGGATTCTTAACCACTGCGCCACCAGGGAAGCCCTCATTAATAATTTTTATGTTGTTTTCATGTTAACATGATAATAATTTGGATACATTGGATTCAAAGGGATTATTTAAATCAATCTCACCTGCGTCTTTTTGCTTTTTTCAAAATAGTTACTAGAAAATGCAGTTACATGCTCAGTTAACGTTTTACCTCTGTTGGGTCGCCCAGCTCTAGGCCTGGGCGGTGCGTTTTTCCTCTGCTGGGTGCCTTCCCAGTTACAGCCCACTTCTCCGTATTTCCGTGTCTCAAGCGCAACTTCATTCTTTCTTCTCCAGTCTGTGACTCTTTCTGTCCGGCCTCTTATCACTTACTCCTAGCTCAGGTTGGGAATGTCCCAGGTTCCTTGTTGTACCTTTATTTGAAATCTGCTTGCAAGCATTTCTCGTCTCGCTTCCTAGAAGATAAGACTGGCATTGCCTTTCCTAGATGGTAATATCCTTGCATGATAACATATGCGTAGTAGTTTTTTCTTGGCTTCTGCTATGTCTCTGTTTTGGGCTTTGTCCCCGTAGTTTGTTTGGATGAGTAAATAGATGATATATTTGCGTTTCCAGTCTTAACAAAATGCACTTTTTAAATCCAGATGAGTCACCTGTATGTGACCTGTAGACCTGAAATTGAGTCTAGAATGATCATTTGCTCTGTGACCTCGGCAAGTTATTGAATTCTTCGCACCTTCGCATCCTTTTTAATTGAGATACTGACACACTTACCTCACAGGCTTGCTTTGAGAAAAGCCCGCATGCTGTGTAAATGTCCAGTGGTTCCGGGGTCCCAGTTACTGGGAAAGTTTGTCTGGAATGTCGAGATTGTGAGTGAAAGCTGCTGCTGAATTGACATGGACTTTCTCCTCCTGAGCTGGGAAACTTTATCGTTGGTGCCATGCATTTTGGCTCTTGGCTGTGTTCTGATAGTATTTTTCTTTGACTGCTTTGTGACAGTTCTGAATAGTGGCAATGTTGAGGATCCTCTGTCTCTGCCGGAAAAGTCCTTGAAGAAACACACGTTGATAGCATCCAAATTAGTAGGTGACTAAATGAATATCTACTGATTGAGTAATGAATGGGTAGCTATAAGGGAGAATGTGTGTCCAGATGATTTTTTTTTTTTTTTTTTTTTTGCTGTACGCGGGCCTCTCACTGTTGTGGCCTCTCCCGTTGCGGAGCACAGGCTCCGGACGCGCCGGCTCAGCGGCCGTGGCTCACGGGCCCAGCCGCTCCGCGGCATGTGGGATCTTCCCGGACCGGGGCACGAACCCGTGTCCCCTGCATCGGCAGGCGGACTCTCAACCACTGCGCCACCAGGGCAGCCCCAGATGATATTTTTTTAAAGAAAAACTAAGTTCTTATAAATGATTTGTTGAATGAATGAGAGAACAAGAAAGGAAGTGACTTAAATGAATTTAAAAATTAAGTAAACAGAATTAAATGGCAAATGATTAAATGAAAGTCCTTCATGGGGAGAAGGTTGAAAATGGTGGAGGTGGACTGCCTTGGAAATAGCCATGGGACCCCAGAGGTACTTTTTCTCCCCAAATGTGGTTTTCTCTGGTATGTTGGAAAGAACAGTAGACTGGCAACTGGTTGACCTGACTTCCTTCCTTGAGCCTCCTGGCTCCATGTGGAACTTGGGGAAGTGACTTAACCTTTCTGAGCCTCTGCTTCCTCGTTTGCAGAGCAGGGCAGGCAGATTAGAAAAGGTAGCAAGGTGAGGGTAGGATGTGGCTGGGAGTCAGCCTGGGTCTTCCGTGCTGGCTGTACTAGTTCCCAGCTGAGCAGCCTTGCCCCAGTTCCTTAACTCCTTCCACACTTTTCACGGAGTGGAAGTGAAAGGGTGTTCCCTGTTCCTGCCAGAAGAGCCTCTGAAGAAGCCCATGCGTATCGGCTGCAGATCAGTGGGTGATTGGTAAACATTTGTTGACTTGAAGAATGAAAGGGTAACTGTCAGGGGAACTTTAAAACGTATTTTTATTTTAAAATCAGGCTTATTTAGGTATAATTTATGTGCCATAAACGTCATCCTTTTTTATAAATTTATTTATTTTACTTATTTATTTTTGGCTGCGTTGGGTCTTTGTTGCTGCACGCGGGCTTTCTTTAGTCGAGGCGAGCAGGGGCTACTCTTCGTTGTGGTGCGCGGGCTTCTCATTGTGGTGGCTTCTCTTGTTGCAGAGCATGGGCTCTAGGCGCATGGGCTTCAGTAGTTGTGGTGTGTGGGTTTCAGTAGTTGTGGCTCGCGGGCTTAGTAGTTGTGTGTGGGCTTCAGTAGTTGTGGCGTGTGGGATTCAGTCGTTGTGGCTCGTAGGCTTAGTAGTTGTGTCTCACAGGCTCTAGAGCGCGGGCTCAGTAGTTGTGGCGCACGGGCTTAGTTGCTCCGCGGCATGTGGGATCTTCCCGGACCAGGGATCAAACCCACGTCCCCTGCATTGGCAGGCGGATTCTCAACCACCGCGCCAGCAGGGAAGCCCCATGTCATCCTTTTTTTAACTTAAAAAATTTAATTTTGATAAAGTCTCTATCACATAAAATTTCCCATGTTAACCATTATTAGGTGCGCAGCTCAGTGGCCTTAAGCACATTGTTGTGTGACCGTCCGCACCAACCATCTCCAGAACTCATTTCATTTTACAAAATTGAAACTATGTACCCATCAGACAGTAACTCCTGTTCCTCCTCCCCTCCAACTTTGGCAACCGTCGATCTGTTTTCTGTCTCAATGAATTTGACTCCTCTAGGTCCCTCTTAGAAGTGGAGTCACACAGTATTTGGCCTTTTGTGACTGGCTCATTTCACTCAGCGTAATGTCCTCAAGGTTCATCCCTGCTGTACCGTGTGTCAGAATTTCCTTCCTTTTTAAGGCTGGATAGTATTCCATTGTATGTATATACCACATCTTGTTCATCCTTCATCCATTCGTGGACACTTGGATTTTTCCATCCTTTGTGTTTTTATGTTAAAAAATAATTTTAATATCATCAGATGAAGATGTATACATTCTACTGTATTTCCTGTTTTGTTTCAGAATAATTAGGTGATTATCTGCTAGATAAAACTTTGAAACTTTTCATTCATAAAAGACTGGAATACATATTCAGATAACGTATTCCACCCTCACAATTTGTTTACAGAAGAAGTTGGAATCTCTTCATGCCCACTTCAAATACCTGGGCCACTTGGGCCCTACAAATATATGGTATCTATCTGTCTATCTATATCTGTATCTATAGCTATATATATATATTTAAAATTAATTATGTTTGGCTGCATTGGGTCTTCGTTGCTGCACACAGGCTTTCTCTAGTTGCGGTGAGTGGGGGCCACTCTTCATTGTGGTGCGTGGCCTTCTCATTGCGGTGGCTTCTCCTGTTGCAGAGCACAAGCTTTAGGCACGCAGGCCTCAGCATGCGGGCTCAGTAGTTGTGGCTCGCGGGCTCTAGAGCACAGGCTCAGCAGCTGTGGCACGTGGGCTTAGTTGCTCCGCGGTATGTGGGATCTTCCTGGACCAGGGATCGAATCCATGTTCCCTGCATTGACAGATGGACTCTTAATCACTGCGCCACCAGGGAAGTCCCAATGTGTGTATATATATATACGTGTGTGTATATATATATATATATATATATACGTGTGTGTATATATATATATATATATTTTTTTTTTGCGGTACGCAGGCCTCTCACCACTGTGGCCTCTCCCGTTGCGGAGGACAGGCTCCAGATGCGCAAGCTCAGCGGCCATGGCTCACGGGCCCAGCCGCTCCATGGCATGTGAGATCTTCCCAGACCGGGGCACGAACCCGTGTCCCCTGCATCGGCAGGCGGACTCTCAACCACTGCACCACCAGGGAAGCCCCCAATGTATATTTTTTAAAATTAATTTTTATTGGAATGTAGCTGCTTTACAATGTTGTGTTTCTACTGTACAGCAAAATGAATCAGCTGTACATATACATATATCCCCTTTTTTGGATTTCCTTCCCATTTAGGTCAACACAGTGCATTAAGTAGAGTTCCTTGTGCTATACAGTATGTTCTCATTAGTTATCTATTTTATACATAGTGTCAACAGTGTATATGTGTTAATCCCAATCTCCCAATTCCTTCCGCCTCCCCCTTCCCTTCCCCCTTGGTATCCATACATTTGTTCTCTACGTCTGTGTGTCTATTTCTGCTTTGCAAATAAGATCATCTATACCATTTTTCTAGATTCCACATATATGCGTTAATATACAATATTTGTTTTTCTCTTTCTGACTTACTTTACTCTGTATGACACTCTCTAGGTCCATCCACACCTCTACACATGACCCAATTTCATTCCTTTTTATGGCTGAGTAATATTCCATTGTATATATGTACCACATCTTCTTTATCTATTCCTCTGTCGATGGACATTTAGGTTGCTTCCATGTCCTGGCTATTGTAAATAGAGCTGCTGTGAACATTGGGGTGCATGTGTCTTTTTGAATTACAGTTTTCTCTGGGTATATGCCCAGTAGTGGGATTGCTGTGTCATATGGTAGTTCTACTGTGAGTTTTTTAAGGAACCTCCATACTGTTTTCCATAGTGGCTGTATCCATTTACATTCCCACCAACAGTGCATGAGGGTTCCCTTTTCTCCACATTTATTGTTTGTAGATTTTTTGATGATGGCCATTCTGACCAGTGTGAGGTGATACCTCATTGTAGTTTTGATTTGCATTTCTCTAATAATTGGTGACGTTGAGTATCTTTTCATGTGTTCGTTGGCCATCTGTATGTCTTCTTTGGAGAAATGTCTATTTATCCATCCTTTGGCTATTGTGAATAATGTTGCTGTGAACATGGGTGTACATATCTCTTTGAGACACTGCTGTCAGAACTAGAATTGCTGGATCATATGGTGATTCTATTTTTAATTTTTTAAAGAGTCACCATATTGGTTTCCACAATGGCTGCACCATTTGACATTCCCACCAACAGTGCACAAGGGTTCCAACTTCTTCACAGCACTTATTATTTTCTTTCTTTTTTTTTTTTAATAGTAGCTATCCTAATAGATGTGAGGTGGTTATGTAACCAGACTTTAAATAATAAAAGTTTATAGGATCTAAGAACTATAAGGATCTCTTGATATCATCTGTCCAATTGCTTCATTGAAATAGATAAGGAAACAGTTCCTGAGAGGTTAAATGAGTTGACCACATCTCTTGTCGTACATCTTTTCACAGTCAAAGATAAGACTGAAATTCAAGTCTCCCCACTCTCGTTGTTGCTTGTACAGTGCAGTCTGGTCATTCACTTATTCCCTTATTGAACACACAGCACACAGGACACATATCAGTACTGTGTGAGGTGCAGGAGTTGACAAGGGTGGTTCAGATAAAGACTAGTTCCTGACCTCCCATCCCTGGCTGCTGCCGCTGCTGCAGCCCCCAGAGCTGCTCAGCGTGGCCTCGCTGTCATTTAAGGACCAGCTAATAGAATCTGCAGAATCACGAGTGAGAACTCTTGCTTTTACTTCCCTCCCCTATTGTATTATCGGTCCAAAGGAGCTTATGAAAAGGAACTCGCTAGTCTCGGTGTAGCTCTCAAAACTGGATAATTTGCCACAAAATCATTTGAGAAGGAAATATACATGAGATAAAAGGGAAAGGTGCGATGTGGTGAGCTGTCTACTAAGAGTTGTAGAAAGCTTACCGTGTTTAAAGGTGACCAAACAGCATTGGGTGTGCTGTGTGGACGTGTGTGCCTGGCCGGTTCTTGAAGAGCTCATTGACCTCATCTCTGATATGTTTAATGCTGAGGAGAGATATAAACGACCACGAAGCCTGAGCTGTGTTAGTGCAGCTCTCACCTCGCAGGGAAAACCACGGGGGGCTGTCTTGCAGAAGCAATACAGTGTCTTTCGTTGTCAAATTTCTGGAGTTTTGAGAAGTTAAAGCTTACTCTGACGGTAGAGTACTGCTTAAGTATAAGCTCCCTTAGTGACCGTTGGAACTGATGATGGTTTTTAGTAAGGCATTACTGGGCTTGCTTGTGTCATGTTCTGGGTTTGGCTTTGGCTTTGGCTTTGCCTCTGTGGATATGTATAAAGTGAACTCATTTTCATATCCAGCTTAGATTTCCTCATTTCTGGCTTCTGTTTTGAAGAAGTGGTTTTTCAAACAAGGGCATTGAAAGAGAAGGAGGAGCCCAGTTTTTGCTCTATTTTTTCCTGGCATATGATTTTATTTTATGATCTGCATTCTTTTCCTCTTTGTTCAAGATGTCTGAATTTGACTTGGATTTACTAGCAGCTACTTCAGGAAATGGACTTAGGAGGACAATCTGAGCTGGGGGTTGGGGGATCTCAGCTATAGATGCTATCTGTACCTGGCACCTGGCTCTCTTTAAGCCAGGTCTCAGCCTGGAGTGAGATCGGAGGTGCCACATTTGGCCAAGATGCAGATTGTTGAGGTGTCGGTGTGAGGGGCCTTTATGATTGGAAGTTTAAGAGTTCTTCTGAAAATTTTCAGTTGAGCAGCCGGGAGTTTGCCTCTCCATCATGAACCTCTGTCCTTTTCAGCTGCTTCCATGCAGGTCTGCCGGGTCTGTGCATGGGATCAAGTGCAGGTGGGAATCGTACCACGTCTGTGTGTCCTCTGCTGCTTGTGCAGCCGTGATGTGTTGGGCAGCTTACTGGCCCGAAACCAGCTGGAAGTGAATGGTCTTTAGTGGCCAAGCAAAGATGCAGAGATATTTGAAGTCGAATAAAGGCAGATGTTACCCATCACGCTTTGGGGGCCTTCTCTTGTGGGGAAAGTTCTCATTTCCTTACACGCTCAGCACTAGTGAGGTTTTGGCCAGCCTTCCTTGGAGGCAGAGCCCCTCATGAGCATGAGTAGTGTTGTGCTTTCGTTCATCACATCTAGAAGTCCTAACTGAAGCCTTAGACGCTCCTGCTTCATAAGCCACTTACTGAGATGTAGATTGTTGGTTTGTGCGGTAATTTCTCTGGTCCTCACTTATCTTCATCTGAAAAGTGAAGGGATTGGAGGAAGTATTTCCAAGACTCTGCTTCATCATCAGCAACGTCCTCATCTCGCTGACTTTGTAGGAGTCCACGATGCCATCGTCTCATTTAACTCCGCAGTTCCCCAGAGCGCTTTCCCTCCCAGCCCGCGGAGGAGGACCTGGGATTGGAGAGGGTGAGGGATTCAGCAGTGGGGCTGGGTTTTGACCCAGGCTGATTGCGGAGCACGTGTTCTTTGGACTGTGCCATGCTCTTGTTACCTACAGCTTCATGATTCTGGGAAAAAGAATTATTACCACTTTTCTCTGGTAAGAGATAAGTAATTGAAGAACAAAAGTGGATTCTATATCTGTTTTCCGAGAATTGAGAGCAGTCTAGAAAAGTCTACAGCTTTTCTAACTGTAAGATTTAAGTACCACTATCTGAACCAGAGAATATAAGAGCTCACAGACATGAGACAACATGATATAATTTTTTTAATCTCGTAGAATTTTCAGACCACAAATTTCCTGGAAGAGATTGTGCATTTTTTATTTTGAGAGTGTCATAAAAGCTGGGTTTAGGAATTGTCTTTAGGTAGCAGATGGACACATTATGTTTGATCGCTTTAATAATTTTGCTTTATAGGAAGAGATAATCCTATCCCTAAATTGCTGTTATAGTTACATCTTCAGGGGTGGGATCTTATGTATTTGCTATTATAGTAGACCAAAATCTATATATAGCGACACTCAAATTAAATGTGGTATAAATCCATGTCTTTAAAAAAAGAAAGCAATTACTACGTTTGAAAACCAAGCTATAAAAAGTAAGTGAAATCATAGGAGAGCCAAGACAGGATTTCATTTTACTAAGCCAATGGCCCTGACTTCCTTTTCCCTTTTGGGTCCTGCAGGGGCAGAGTGGGGAATACGAATATTTGAAAATTAGGATCTTAGACATTTATAGGTGACTGAAGTTTGGAGAGCTTCCTTGTTGGCACTTGTCCTATAGATTAAGAGATGGATCTGGAACGGTGAAGTGCTGATAGACTCAAACACTGTACTTTGCTGAATGTTATTTTAGTTATTGAGCATCCCATAGAACGTTTTTTTTTTTTAAGGTCATTTTTTATTTAATGTGTGCTCATACACATTGTACATTTTTTTCATCAAAGTTAAAATTAATTTCCTCGAAAGTATATGCATCTTGACCACTGAAGCTAGACTAGTACCTGCCAGTTTTGCCAAGCACATTTAAAAATCTATTTTCATTGCATGTACACAAATGCATGTGACCCCCTCCACTCCCCCTTTCTCACCCGCAAAGAAAAAAAAAAGGAAGAAGAAAAACCTTAGGAGCCTTCTGAAAAGTACTTGGAACTTTTGCTATTGAGTGTCTGGAAGGAAGCCTCTTTGGCAGTTCTGAGGACGAAGAACATTGAGCATTAACTGGTCTATACATTCTCAGTGATCCCATCTCGGAAATATAATTGGCTTCTTTTATAGTACTTTCCTGCTCAGAGTCGCCTTGCAGCCCTGCTGGAGCTCTGATAACGATAGCTTGGATTTCCATGTGGAAACATAAAATAGCTCATAAGCAGGCGTTTTGCTTTGTCCTCTGACAGTGCTGCGTGGATTTGGCTAGGTACTGGATAAAAAAGAGCCTCTATTGAGAGGAATATTTAAGACCTGGGTAAGCTGTCACATCTCATAATGCTAAACAGTCTTCCCCTCAGGGACATGTTCAGAATTTCAGATGATAAAAACTTTTATTTATTCCTCAGCAAATACAGATGATCTTGGAATCATTTCTGACCTGCTTTGCCCAAGTTCTTCCCAAGTTTCCCATTAAGAATCATCCTTTTGCAATGGGAATTGTTTCTCTTTTTTTTTTTTTCTCACTTCAGGAGTAGAATGTTACTTTTCTTTGCAGAATTCACTGTGGTTAACTGTCTCATTCTGAAGGGAACAGACCCCTGCTGGAGGAGGACTGGAAGTGTTTTTGTACCACGGAGGTTACACGTTGGAGGTGGAGACATCCAAGCAGGGGCTTTCAGGCTTGGTGGGACAGACCCAGCCATGACTCAGAGGGCAGCCTGTGTGGCCCCTTGGCCCGGGTGCCAGTCCCTGAAAGTGGAGAGGTGGTACCTTGGTTGCTCCCACGAGAACTTAAAGGTTAACATGTACGGCTTTGATTCTGGCTTGGTTCAAGCGTGGACTCACCCCTGGTTAGGGACTTGGTGAGAGGCTATAATAAGCTCCCACACACCTTTGGGCTTTGGTACCATATGTGATTTGGGAGAGACAGGTATGCTGCTGGTTTTACACACGGGTGAAACTGTACGACAGACAAAGGATTGGGAAGAAAAAACTTAGTTGTTCTAACTTTGGTTGTTTTAGCACCCATCTTTTCCTTTCTCTTTTTTTTTTTTTTTTGGCCACACCATGTGGGATCCAGGGATCGAATCCATGCCCCCTGCATTGGAAGCACAGAGTCTTAACTGCTGGACCGCCAGGGAGGTCCCCATCTTTCCTTTATGTACTTGAAATGCCACCTCTGTCATTTTCTAAATCTCCATATCACTTTGTGTCTATTTCTGGACTTTGAATATTTCTGTTTGGTAGTAAGCTATTAAAATTATTATAAATTTGTGGAATAATTTGCTATCTGATAGGGCAGATGCTCTCATGTTATTCTTGTTTTTTTTCCCTTCAAAATACTTTTCTTGGTATTTTCTACAAAGTTAGCCACACAGATGAACTTTAGAATCAGTCACATCATTTTAAAAATCTGTTTGCGACTGCACTGAATATATAGTAATTTAAGAGAATTGACCTCCTGTGATTTGAATCTTCCTACCAAGGAACATAGATTGTCTCAGAATTTTTTAAATCTTCTTTATGTCCTTTAGTAAAATTTTAGTAGGTTTTTATTATAGATATTATGCATTCTCACTAATTTCTAGTTATTTAATAATTTTTGCTGGTGACGGAAAAAGGATTTTTTTTTTTTTTGTGGTACGCGGGCCTCTCACTGTTGTGGCCTCTCCCTTTGCGGAGCACAGGCTCCGGACGTGCAGGCTCAGCGGCCATGGCTCACGGGCCCAGCCGCTCCGCGGCATGTGGGATCTTCGCGGACTGGGGCACGAACCCGCATCCCCTGCATCGGCAGGCGGACTCTCAACCACTGCGCCACCAGGGAAGCCCTTCCCTCACTTTTTAAGTGGTTATTACTCATATGTATTAGAAGCCTACTCATCTTGTCTATTCATTGTATGGTCCCCTTACTGAACTTGCTTAATAATTCCAACACATTTTCAGCTGACTATCTTTGATTTTCTAGGCTGACATCATATCATCCATTAAAGTAGGAATAATAATTGTTCCTCATTTCTCAGTTATTGCATTAGGGTTCATGAAAGGAATTGATAGCCTTTCCATCTTTTTCTGTACTCAGGAACTGTATGTAACATATGGATTTGCTGCTCTGTGGAAGCCTCATAGTTACCACCCATACAAGCAAGTGGGGGTGAAGTGATTTTTATATTACTCTACAATAACTTTCTAAAAGTTACACAGCTTGGGAAAGGAGGGAGAGCGATGGGGGTGCAGCTGGAGAGGGATAATGAAAGATCGGGGACGGGACATGAGGCAGGTCCTGATCAAGAGGGAGAAGCTGAGCAACTTGGAAAGAGATTAGCTGATAAAATCATGTTTCTAAGGAGCCTTTGGGAGATTGGCTGTGATACACAAGCAGAGAGATGGTCCAGGGGTAAGAGGACCCCCTCTTACCTCTCCCCTCCCATCTCCCCCTCCTCCCCCCACCCCCGCACCCCATCTGGTGCTAGAACTTCTTTGAATGTCATTATTTCATGTAGGGGAGAAAGTCCACAACATCCACTTTATCCCTCAGCTACTTCACAGCCAACTTGCAATGAATCTTAGGGTCTTTCTCCTAGAAAACAAGGAAGCAGATTAGGGTGTTAAAATGGAACCTCCTTCTGTTGGTAAGAACTTGATTTTCACAACTGTTGTGATGGCTGCTCACATTGTGTGACTAATCACATTTTGATTCCCTGAAGAGATTAAGGCGGCCAGCTGTAAGAAGGATTTAGTTGATGATCTCTGCTTTTATCCTGCGTCCGAGTCCCAGGTCTCCTGTACTGTCCATCCACTGCTCAGGTGGACACAGTGGGTACTACTGGGAACGCTCGCCAAGCCATGATTTCATCAGATGCATCACGTGATTGTGGATGAGTGTTTTAGCTAATTTGCCCTCCCTTCTGTGGAATAACGCTCATCTCTAAGTCTTGGAAGAAAGCTATTTTTCTATAAGGGTGGACATTAGATCTTGGATTCCGCTGTTTACTGTGAATGTTTTGGATAAGTGCAGCCCTGGGCTTATGTCTCAACCAGAGAGATTCCATGGTTCCAAGTAATGAGATCAGACCTCTCATTTCAGTGAGTTTACTGTGTTTAGATCAAGATCTGTGCTGCCTCTTGTTAGAAGACCTGGGAAATAATAAGTAAAGACGTCTCTGGCATGGTAATGATGTCTAATAGACCGCCATAAGTTTTAAAATTTGAGGATGCATTCATGGTTTTGGGAAAGTGAGTTCCCCTGAGGGTCTTTTTCCTCCCCGACTATTGTTATTTCCCTTTGTCATACATGGCTAAGAGTTTTCATGAAATGCCAAACAGTTGGTATTCACAGGACACCTTCTAACATATTTAACCCTTTGACAGTGTGCTGGAAATTCCAGTGTGAACCTGCACGTTTATAAATTCTTCCCGTTGTTAACTAAATTAGCTGATTAAAGTTGTTACTTAATTGTTCTGTTTGATTTCGTCATTTTAAAAAGACTAAATACATATGTGCATCTGCATGTGTTAGGTACATATTAGAATTAGTCAAGTCAGATCCTACTGTATCTTTGTAAATAATTCAGTCACTGTTGCTGATATTTTAAATAATTTTTTTCTATCTTATAGTTTGTCTCCAGTTGTTTTTTTTTTTTTTTAATTAGCTGTCTCAAATTACAGAAGAGTTTTTGTTTTCAAAAATGAAGCGAGGGCTTCCCTGGTGGCGCAGTGGTTGAGAGTCCGCCTGCCAATGCGATGTAGGGGACACGGGTTCGTGCCCCGGTCCGGGACGGTCCCACATGCCGCGGGGCGGCTGGGCCTGTGAGCCATGGCCACTGAGCCTGCGCGTCCGGAGCCTGTGCTCTGCAACGGTAGAGGCCACAACAGTGAGAGGCCCCGCGTACTGCAAAAAACAACAACAACAGCAACAACAAAAAAAATGAAGCGATCGTTCATCTGGATATTATCGTAGCTTTCTGGCCTCTTAAAATTAAGAAACTGCAGAGCATATATTTAAGTAAAAAGAACTAAATATCAGATTTCTGTGTCATAGACTTAGAAATTAAAACACAGTTTTGTTAATTTGAATTATCTTATTCACTTTTCTTACTTTTGGGTGGATTTGAGAGAAAGAAAATTTCTAGGAACAAATATCATATATTTAATTTGAAGGATCTATGAAAAGTTATTTTAACTTGTATTTTGAAGGTGTGTAGGTGGAGACCAGGGGCTATATTAATCGAGGTAGAAAATTCACTGCTTTTGTAAATACTGCAGAGGACAGAAGAGTCTCTAAAAATATAGAATATAGAATATACTTTATAGCCTATAGAATAGAAGATCTGTGGGGAAAATACCTGTGATTCAGTGAGGTTTCACTAATGTGAGAAAGGAAATTATGTTTAGGTAGAACAATTTAAGCCATTTTGCCAACATGTTTTCCTAACTGCCTCTGTGTGTTTTCTCCTTGTACACAATGTGTCTTAAGCGTGTGTGAACCTGCTTTTCTGTGGACAGGAATTAAAGCTTGGAAAGATTACGTTGTGATCCTTTCTCCACCACCCACTCACCATGTGGTCCATGAAACGGACCACTCAGTGAGTTTCCATTTGAAAAATGCAGATGCTCACAGTAATCCATGTCACGTGTGGCATTAATCTTTAAATCTCTGTTTACACACAAACGAGATTAAGTGGAGAATTGAGGCATCTGCCGAAATAATTTAGGGAGAATCCTTCGAGAATGAGGATTTTTTTCTTCATCTCTGCATTTCTTCACCTCCTTGGGACGCAGGAGATTTTATTTTTAATATTTGTGTTGTATATAGACTGAAGGAATTTTTGGCACATAAAGGAATCATTTTCCCTAATATTTTCCGTCTTTACATTTAAAGAAAGCTATATGTTAAGTTATTGTAGTTTGAAATTCCAGGACCATAGTTCATTTGCATTTCCTCTTTGTGTTGGCGGTGTTGGCACTCTTGCCAATGTGTGAGTGTTACATTGTATCTTAAACACACGTTTGTTTAAACCGGTTTTGATTTTCCTTGTTTCCAGGTCTTTCAGTTCCCTTATTGGACATTGGGAATAGGATAATACGGCTGGGTCCCATTTTTGAGTACACGTGTATTCACTGCCGCAACGGTGACCTCAGGATCTCTGCGGCACTGCCTAAGCCCTACTTGAATGCAGCCCCAAAAGACCAAGTATCGTGTTGTTACCCCGTACCACTTCTTTGGTCTTTCAGGAGCTGTGGCTAAGTTTTATACTACCTAATTCCCTCAGGGCAACTGGCTTCTCCCTCCAAGGCAATAGTTAAAAAGATAAAATATAGCCTTATGCTTTTGAGCAACATTATATGTGGCTTACAATACCCATTTTATCTTATGATATTCCCTAATCTTGTAAGTGGTGTAGCCCCTTGGTTCTGAAATCCAGAATAGAAGCCCAGCAAGTGTTTCAAGTTTAAAGATAACAAAGAAGTTACAGACTAGACTTCCCTGGTGGTGCAGTGGTTAAGAATCCGCCTGCCAACACAGGGGACACGGGTTCTATCCCTGGTCTGGGAAGATCCCACATGCCTCAGAGCAGCTAAGCCTGTGCGCCACAACTACTGAGCCTGCGCTCTAGAGCCCATGAGCCACAACTACTGAGCATGTGTGCCACAACTGCTGAAGCCCACATGCTTTAGCACCCGCATGCCACAACTACTGGATCCTGCACGCTCTAGGGTCTGTGTGCCACAACTGCTGAAGCCTGCGTGCTCTGGGACCCGCGTGCCACAACTACTGGATCCTGCATGCTCTAGGGCCTGCGTGCTGCAACTACTGAAGCCCGCGCGCCTAGAGCCCGTGCTCTGCAACAAGAGAAGCCACTGCAGTGAGAAGCCCACGCACCACCATGAAGACCCAGCATAGCCAAAAAAAAATCAAATAAAACTTAAAAATTTAAAAATAAATAAATAAATAAAAATAAAAAAAGAGTAGAAAGCCTTAGCTTCTTATTTAAAAAAAAGAACTGTGCCGGATATGAGTTATACTCAGAAGTTCTGTACAGGAGATGTTCTTGTGCATCTTTCTCAGAGCAGCTCCGTCTGCTTCCTTGAACACCCTTGTCTCTTGCCCCTTCTTGAAGCATCTTCTGCAGTTGACTTCTGGGCCAGCCCCTTTCTCTTGGCTTTCTTCTTTGCTCATCATTCCTTTCTTGCTTCCTTCAGATTCTCCTTCCTCTTCTCACTGTCAAATTGATGTGCTCCCTAGGGAGCCATCCCGGATCCCCTTCAGTGGGTAACCATATTTTTGCCCAACTTCAGCTACCATTTATACATGTCCATGCCCAGTTAATACACCTGTAGTTGGGACCTCTCTTCGGGGTCCAGTGGTTTTAGCTTCCAGCTGGATATCTTCATTTGGCTGTTTGCTACGCTCCTACAACTCAGTGCATCAGAAAAATGAAAAGAGCTGCTTTGCCTCAGAGTTCTTTTTTCATGGAGCTTCTGCTTCAGAGCATATGAGAGTCTCACTTTTCTGTAGAATGGGAACAATAAAATACATAATTCAAATTTAATCATGAGCCTTAAATGATATGAAGAGCTTGACACCATACCTGGCATGTATTGGGTCCTAAGTAAACTGAATATGGCTGTCTTTCCTTTTCCCATGGTCATAAAACTCAGCAATTGTCTTTTTCCAATGAGTAAGACTTTAACATTTCCCTGGGTTTCTATTGTCCTGAAAAAAAAAAAAAATTCCAGCCCACTTATGTTACCCACAACTAAATATTCTTTTCCCCTAATGTTGTAGGTCACCATGAATAGTTTTTTCTGTGTTCTTCAGCGTTTGTTTCTGAGTCCTTACTTCTTCTGTATCCATTACTGTTCTGCATCTTTATCTGAAGCTATGGTTGGCTGGGTCTTTGTTCTCTATCCTGTTTTTACAGTACCTAACTGGTCCTAAGGAATTCTTTGTTTCTTCATTTTTACTTTTAGGAAAAAAGAGGCAATCTTTTTCTCCAGTCATAGGAGAAAAGAGCTTGATCTGGAGAATTTTCTCTCGTGCTGAATTACGAAGTGAAGAGCACTTAAAAAACCTGTTCCTTAAAATATAGCGGGCACAAATCATAGTGGGGAGCCTGGTGAATTTTTCCGAAGTGAACATGCCCATGCAATATGGATCACAGTAAACTTAAGAAAAGTCTGACTGCTCCAAGCTTTGTTAAGCCTTCTTCCCCTCGTCATCCTTCAGATTACCGATTACCCACCTGTTGTGAGAAGCATTTCAGCCCCTGGTGCCCTCTGACCCACCAGCTGCCAGCTGGTTCTGTGTGGACCGGGTTTGGCCTGCCCTGCCCTCCCTCTCTTATCCCTGAGATGGGAAGTTTGGGGTTAAAGGGGCAGGCTCTTTGTTCTTCATGCTGTCTACCTTTGAGTAGATGGCAAAAAGGGAGAGACGTCCACTTTCCCTTCAACAGTCGTCCCCTGTGACCAGCTGGGGCTGGGATGCAAAGGCAGAGACAATGCTCAGTGAAACCCAGGCTGACTGCGTTTTCCCTCTGCTTTCTTCTCTGTTCAGCGTAGTATTGCAGATAATGAATGACACAGCAGTGCTAAAGTAAGACGCTAGTGTGAACCAATCATAAATAATCGTAATAGATTAAAAAACCTAGACTTAGGCTTTGGAAAATGAAGAGTAAATGGGAGCGCGATGAATGGTTAGAGGAGGGTTATATGGTCTATAGAGCAGAAGGAAATGGACTTAAATCAAGGCAGAGGGATTTCGGTTACATGATGGAGGACTTCCTGGGGGAGGGGGCTCTGTGAGGTGTGTGTTTCGTTGTCTCCTGGGTAGATGGGGGCTGTGTTTACAGCAGCCACCGTCAAGGGTTGCAGTTGACCTTCCTCTCGTTCTCATTCTTTCATTACTATGTAGTTTCCTAGATACGATCAAAGGTACCAGTACTTTCTACTGCCATTCATTTAATGAGGAGAAATGGAGTATTCAGGCATTCTGGTATGAGCTGGAGATTTTTCAGAAGTGATGTGCTAAGTATTGTCAGACTACAGGCATGAGTTTACATCCCAGCTTCACCACTTAGTAGTTGCAGGACCGACCGTGAAAAAGGATTGTTGGAAAGACTTAGGAGACAATGTAGATGAAGGACTTTATAAATTGCATAGTGTTGGAACTAGAGTGAGCTGTTAGACTTCCAGTAGAATGTACACTTGTGTGTTGATATCTTTTCTACCTTCTCTTTGGCTTCCAGACCTCCTTGTCTCTCGTGTTGCTTGGGGCACTGGGGTAGAAGGATCTTAGTAGTGTCCTGCTCTTTGTTCGAGTTTTCAGTGCTGTGCCCTGGAGGGTAATGCTGGTTGAGATGAAGGGGGAGCTCTGAGAGGTAGGCAGGTTTTACATTAGTGGAGGGTAAGGAAGTTTTTGAGAAACTGTAGATTCAGAAAAGGAGGCTAGAGGTGAAAAACAAATCTGGGAAACATAAACAGGCTGCAGGATCGTGTAGGCGTGGAGTGCCTCAATAAATCTTTTTCTGATTTAATGGATATGTGTTTATAAAGTTGTGTTCCGTTGTGTTTCTACTTGAAAAATGTACAAATGCTTCATCCGTACCTGGGTGTGAGCTGTATCCTTCACAGCAGCAGAGCGCGGGGAAATGCAGCTGCCAGTAGGTTGCTGGAAGGTGTTTAAGATAAAATTTCCTCTGGTTAGTTTTTCTCTTAATATAAGTGCTTGTTTGACTTGACCTGTCACTTTTGTTAAATAAAGTTTGTATGTTGCATTAAAAAAAAAAAAAATCGTGGATTCTCAAACTGCCCTGGGGCAGGGCAGTGGGTCAGACTGAGCGCGTGCCAGTTCTACAGCAAATGACACCCTGATTCCCTTACCAAAGGTAAGAAAGGCTACTAGCCTCTCGGTGTCTGCATGGCCAGGGCCCTGTCTTAGGACCAGCCAGCAGCATCCTTGTCTCCGCCGTGAGGGTAATGACTTCAGGGATGGGATGGCCAACTCCAGCTCCTGTGACCCTGGCTCACTTCCTGCTGTGAGTCAGGAGCGGTGGTGTGGGTCTCCATTCCCACCCTGGCCCCATCTTCAGGAGGCCTGACCCTGGTGCTGTGGGGCCTCCTTCATCAGTTTGTCCCTGGGCGGCATAGGTTGTAATCTTTGTCTTGATGCCAAAACAAGTTGCTTCTGCCTTGGAGAGATTATCAGATTTGTTTTCAGTGATCTTACCTCGTTTTGAATCTTAAAGTATGGCCTGCAGTAGAGTCATATTTTGTTTTGGTTGTTGGCCTTAACAACATAAATGTATTTTCTCTCTGTTCTGGAGGCTGGAAGTCCAAGATCAAGGTGCTGGTGGGGCTGGTTTCATCTGAGGCTCTCTCCTTGGCTTGCAGACGGCCTCCCTCTTGCCCCCTCCTCACATGGTCACCCCTCTATACAGGCGCAGCCTGGTGTCTCTCTGTGTGTCCTGAGCTCTTCTTTCTTTTCTTTGAATCACATTTTACTAAATTTAGTTCATTGTCTACAACAGTCATACAACATAATTAGCTATTCATTTCTGCGTAATAGAGTACTTCGGAGTCTGAAATGGAAATTTAGAAACGGAAAGAAATATAAGCATTTGTATCTTGATAAGATAATTTGTAAAAGGGTAACTATATTAGTTATCTGTTGCTGTGCAACCAATTACCAGTTATTCTCTCACAGTTTCTGTGGGTCTGGAATCGTGGCCAGCATTGCTGGGAGCCTCTGGTTGAAGTCTGTTGTCTAGAGATGCTGTCATCTCAGAGCGCAATTGGGGTAGGACCCGCTTCCAGGTTCACTCACATGGTTGCTGGCAATTAGAATCATATTTTAAGTGATGTAGGAAATTTGTCTCTATTTAGAAATTCTGATGTAAAGTGAGCACTCATTTATAATTTTATATAAGTCTGCAGTTTGATGTTGGGATTTGCTCAAAGATAGCTATACTTAAAAGAACCTTTATTGAGGTATATAGGTATACTTAAAAAAAAAGACATGATTTTAATTCTGATCTTATTGAAGCCAATGAGAAGGAAGAACTATGTTCCCGACTACTTACTCTCATGTAATTATAGCCTTCATTGTACCATAGCGTTTGTAAACTGAATAAATTAAGATATCTTGATTCCTAACTTTTTTTTTTGCTGAACCTCCCAGCTTGTGGGATCCTAGTTCCCAAACAGGGCTTGAACCTGGGCCCTCGGCAGTGAAAGTGCAGAGTCCTAACCACTGGACCGCCAGGGAACTCCCCCCTCAGCATTTTATATTTGTCATGTTAAATATTTGAAAAAATTGACCTTTTTTATTTTTTTGGCTGCACAGTGCAGCGTGTGGGATCTTAGTTCCCCAAGCAGAGATCGAACCCGTGTCCCCTGCATTAGGCATGCGGAGTCTTAACCACTGGACTGCCAGGGAAGTCCCCCAAAGTTGACTCATTTTGGAAGACAGAATTTAGAGTGTGGATTCTCAAACTGCTCTTCTCTGGAAAGATGGTGTCGGTCATGCAGATAAGGCCGTTTCTCCCCCCTTTTCTCATGCACTCACTATACAAGACCCAGTTGCACATACTATCATATTACACATTTACAGGTTTCATTTACAAAGATATATATAAAATCTTCTATTATATATGTAATATCTATAATCTATACAATCTTAACTATGTATTGACTATACATAACCCTCTACTATATATTACGTATATTACTTTCTTCAATTATATATAATATATAATCTTCCATTATATAATATATAATGTATCATATTGTCTATTTCTCCTGTATATATGTAATCTATTATATAGAATATAAAATCTATTGTATATAATCTTCTATTTATGTATGACGTTTATAATCTTCTATTATATATAACATATGTATAATCTTCCAATCTGAAATATAAGCTCATGAGAAGCAGATGTCATAAATCACTTTCATACCCTGTACCACCCTGAACAGTAAGTTAAGGTTCGTGGTTATTTCTCAGCAAACACTTGGAAATTTGATTGTAGTTGATCTGGGGGGATGAACATTGTATTTCTCAGCTGTAGGTAACTGGGGGAAATTGGATGCAGGCTCTCCTGGGCTTAGAGATGCTCAGGGGCAGTCAGGTCACCATGCACCGTGAGTTCCCACATCTGCAGATTCAGGGCCCCCACACATGGAGTCTCTGGGGGCGCTGCTCGCATTGGCTCCTCCTGCACCCCCCCCCGCCCCCAAACAGAAGGGTTAGAGTGCGTAAAGCGGGCATGCTACATAGGGTGACAGGAACGTTCTTTTCCGTGTTGTCACCTTCAGCTGCAGTTCCCTCCTGGGGGCTGGTTCTGGAGGTGAGGACCTCCTGCTGGGCTCTGTACGGTGCCCTTCACTTCACCTAGAGGTGCCTCTTTCCACGGACTGTAATGAGATTGGAACGGAGCAGCGTTCCTGGTGTTTCTGTTGTTTGTGTAGTTTTGTCCCTTTATGAAAAAGCCGTGGTTTGGGTGACTGAGCTGTCTTGCTTTATTATTTTGAAGTTTCCCTTCTATTTTCTGGAAAACCCTTCATGATGCTGCTCCTAAATGGGTCTGATGGTGATTCTTGGGCTCTTCCGGTGGTCTCTGAGCCCAGGAGGAAATCGTCCAGGCTGGGCGTGGAACTCAGGACAGTCCAGTTCATTAGAGAAACATCTGGAAAGAATGAGGCGAACAGCTATAGGGAACCATAGTAAGTGATGTCTTAGTTTGGGCTGTAACCAAAATACCATAACTGGGTGGCTTAAACAACATGTATTTTACACAGTTCTGAAGGCTGGGCAGTCCAGGGTCAAAGCACCAGCAGATTCTGAGTCTGGTGAGAGCCTGCTTCCTGGTCCCTAGACAGCCATCTTCTCACTGTGTCCTCACATGAGGGTGAGAGTTCTCTGGAACCTCTGTTATAAGAGTGCTAATTCCATTCGTGAGGGCTCCATCCTCATGACCTGTTCACCTGCCAAAGGCCCAGCCTCCTAATTCCATCACATTGGGGGCTGGGATTTCAACATATGAATTGGGGGGGCCCACAGATGTTCATTCATTCATAAATTTGCACTGGCTCCCCCAAATTCATGTCCTTCTTACCTGCATAATACATTCATTCATCTCAATAGTTCCCAAAGTTTTATCTCATTCCAGCATCAACTTTAAAATCTAAGTCCAAATCTCATCTAAATAGCATGTAAATCAGATATGAGTGAGACTCAAGGTACCATTCATGCTGAGGCAAATTCCTCTTCAGCTGTGAAACCAAATAACTTTTCTGCTTCCCAAACATAATGGTGGGACAGGCAATGGTAGACATTCCCATTCCAAAGGGAGAAATAGGAAAGGTGAAAGGGTAACAAGTCCCATGTCATACAACAGGGCAAACAACATTCAACCTTAAGGCTGGAGAATAATCCTTGATGCTCTGCCTTCCAGGTCACTGGGGTGGTAACGTCACCACGATGGCTTGGCAAGGTGGCTTTGCAGTGGCTCTCTGTTGGGGCCCTAAGGCTCTCCAGGCTGGGGTCTCTCGCCCACAGCTCTCCTGGGCTGAGATAGTGGCCCCCGGCTCCAGCCAGCCCTGTCCTTTGGTATGTAGGTGGAGGAGGCCATGTTTTCCTCTTTGACCCTGGGCCCCTGCTCTTAGGGCCTGTGCTGGGAGTGGCAGCCCTGATGACCTCTGAATTGCCTTTGAGAAAGTTCTCCCGCTATCTTGAAAGGGTTGATCCTAGAACCTCTTCATCAGAGGGTAACTTGGCCACTCTGTCAATACTCTCACTTTTTACAATGTGGATAGGCTGAGAATTTCCCATATCTCTAAGTTCTGCTTCCTTTCTGCTTAATGATTCCATATTTGTCATTTCTCTCTTCTTGCCTTCTACTGTAAGCTGTCGAAGGAGCCAAGATGCGTCTTCAACACTTTGCTTAGAAATTGCTTCAGCTAAGTGTCCAATTTTGTTGCTCGCAAGTTCAACCTTCCACAAAACACTGGAACACAAACATAATTCAGCCATTTTCTTTGTCATTTTATAATAAGGGTTGTCTTTTGCTCACTTCCATCTGAGACCACATCAGAATGACTTTTACTGTTCATATTTCTATCAGCATTCTGTTTGTGAAGATTTAAGTAGTCTGTCAGAAGACGGAAGCTTTCTGTCTTGGTCTTGGGGGGTGGCAGTGGGAGGGTGGGAGAGGGAGGTCCAAAATATTGAGCAAAAAACTGTCCCCCTGGACAAAGGACTTGAAGATGTGCAAATGGCCAACAAGCGCATAAAAAGATGCTCAACATCACTAGTCGTTAGGGAAATGCAGATCAAAACACAGTGAGATACCAGTTCACACTCATCAGGATGGCTGTTACCAAAACATTCCCCCCAAACCCAAAACAGAACACCAGAAAATAGCAAGTGTTGGCAAAGATGTGGAGAATTTGGAAACCTTGTACACTGTTGTTGGGAATGTAAAATGGTGCAGTTGCTGTGGAGTAGCATTACTACTGTGGAGTAGCATTACTGTGGAGTAGCATTACTACTGTGGAGTAGCATTACTGTGGAGTAGCATTACTACTGTGGAGTAGCATTACTGTGGAGTAGCATTACTGTATAATCCAGCAACTCCACTTCTGGGTATATACCCCAAAGAATTGAAAGCAGGGAGTCAAACAGGTATCTGTGTATCCACATTCATAGCAGTGCTGTTCACAACAGCCAAAAGGTAGAAGCAAACCAACTGTCCATGGACAGATAAATGGATAAACAAAATGTGCTCTATACATACAATGGAATTTCATGCAGCCTTAAAAAAGAAGGAAATTCTGACATTTGCTACAACATGGATGAACCTTGAAGACATTATGCTTGGTGAAATAAACCAGTCACAAGAAGACGAATACTGTATGAGTTCACTCACATGAGGTACCTAGAACAGTCAGGTTGGTAGGGACGGAAAGTAGGAGGATGGTTGATTGGTGCTGGGAGGAGTGGAAGTTACTGTCTAACGGGCAGAGCGTTTAGATGAAATGAGTTCTGGAGACGTTTGCTGGTGATGATTGCACGGCAGGGTGCGTGTGCTTAATGCCGCTGAGCTGTGTGCTTAATCATGGTTAAAATGGCAAGTTTTATGTATAATTTCCCACAGTTTAAAAAAATCATAAAAAAGAAGCCATGTCCCCCTGTGCACTGTTTACCGTGGGGAGTTCAGTTGACATATACTGAGGTTTCAATTTAAGAATAATGTTCTGGTCGGCCCTGTGAGAAAGTTGCAATCACCAGAATTGTGTTTTCATCCTCTTTGGCTATAATCAAGCTCCTCTCTTTTCTCTGCCCTCCCTCCCAACCTGAGAAGTAAGATAGTCCTTGAAGTCTTACCTGGGCCACGTCTGGAAGACAAATCCTGATGGCCATGGTGGTGTCCTGGGGCGTGTGCTACTTTTTCTGTCTCCCTTGAGACAAGGGAGCAGTTGCCTCCTTAGCAGGGTTAAACTGCAGGCAGGATCGCACTGGTCATCCTGTGTTAGCAGGGCACCTCAGGATGTCAGGGACCTTTTTAATCGACTCATCCCGAAGTTTCTTTAATTAGAGGGTTGTAATAGTCTCCCTCCCGCGTCTCATTTGCAGAAGCTGCTGGATAACGAGGTAAAGACTTTGAGGTCCGGGGAAATCCAGGTTTTGTTGGACCTCAAGCTCATACAATTTGAGGTTCTCCTTAAGAAAAAGCATACAAAAGAGATCTTTCTTCTGTAACTTCTGCGAGAATACTTGTGAGCATATCTGGGGCTCTTCCCAGGGTTTCAGAAGGAGCCCTGAAGCTTAAGCTTCATTAGTCTAACGTAACTGGTCTTTGTTCCAGGATACAGTAGGGAGTGCCCCGAGAAAACGGTTTACCTCCTCTGAGCTTTATTCTCGGAAGCAAAAAGATTTGGAAAGATGTGTTACATCCAGAAGATGGACGAGTAACTAGGAAGCCCCAAGGGATGGAAAACGTTTTACGCCGTTTAAACTCACTGCGGTCCACGTTTAATGTAACCATTTTCCCAAACTTCAATTTGACGACCATTTGTACTGTAATTTAGTATCACAAAGTAACCTTTGACCAAAACCAATTAACTTTGAATTTCTTGCCTAGACTGTTGCCTGATAAAATTTTAGAGGCACTTTCTGAGGAATTGTATAAAATTTCCACGATAATTATGACCTTGAGGTATTCTTGTGTCAAAGAAGATGCATACTCTTCTCTGTCTGGTAATTACTTTCCCATCTTTTCCCCACCCCCTCTGATTAGTCTTCATATCTGTTCTGTACTTAGATAAATACTTCATCAATCAGAGATTAGAATAATCTCATTACCTATGGGAATTCCTCACTGCCACTCAGGCCTTTAATGGAGCTGTTAGGGAGCCTTTGTCATTGAAAACTTGTCTTAGTGACCAGATGGACTCACTGGAGGCAACTTGCGCAAATGTCAGGCAAGAAGACATTTAATGAGGCTTAACACGTGCGGAGGAAGTGAGAGTGGGGTCCTGGGTTTCTTCTTGTTGCATTGTATTACCTTCAGTAATAGCATAATTTCTTCTTTTTTTTAAATAAGAGAAATGGAAAAAAAAATGAGAAATGGAACTTTCAGAAGTAAAACAATGTGTTTATTTCATACCATGAAAATGAAAATGAAGGCAAAATATCAAAGCATGCTCCACGCTCTTTTTCTGTGGCAGAATTCATTATCCTGAGGGAGCACAGGCCTTGTAATGCGGGACAGGGGGAGGCCAGCCGCCATTGAGGCTTCTCAACCCTGCCAGATCCCTCCTTTTTAAGATGTAGATTTCAGTGTCCAGATTGCCCATTGTTCAGATGCCAATTGGGCGCTGGGACATATTTGCCAAATTCATTTTCACTTCTTGGACAGAGCTGGAATTTGGATCCAAAATTAAAGGTGAAAACCAAATTGGTCTAAGCCAGTTAAACCCCATTATCATTCAAGTGGGTCTTTTATACTGTTTCTGGCCATTTGAATAATAGAAAATGGTTCAAAAAAATTGTCCCTCCGCCCATCCCCAGACTCGGGGGAAACTTTATAAAACTTGTTCATGTTTGTGGTGAATTGAAGGCTGCTTTAGTCTCTGGAAAAATGAAATGAAAAGGAGTTCAGAATCTGTGAAGAGTGGCCGTCCTTTCCGTGGGTCTGTATGTAGCCAGACGATTTTGGGCTTGATCCTGTATTCCAAAGAAAAGGGTGTGGTTGAAAAAATGATGTTGAGAGTTTGTAAAGCAGGGAGGATTTTGTATTGTTCTGAGTTTTAGTGTGATCCGTGGAAGAAGGAAGGATTTTAAAAAGGAATAATGCTGGCTAAAAAATAGTTTGCATATTCATTTCACAGCTTTGCTTTGGTCATGACTGTTTTCATATGAGTGTCTAAAATGTATAAACTTCATTACCAGCAAATACTTGGCATGTAGACATTCTGTCGTCTAAATGCTTGTAACACTTGGGTGAAAATACGAACAACAAGGTTTGTTACAATTAACTTCTTCACAATTTTCCCTTCTTCATCTGAGATATCCGTATTGCCTGTGTGATGGTAGTCCCAATTAGGGCAGCTTAGAGACTTTTATTTTTAGCATGAGAAGAAAATAAGTGGTGTGCTGGTACCAGCTTGCTTTCAAATAAATTAACAGATAGTCTCAGTTAAAACAGTTTTGTATGGGAATTTGTTCCCTCACCCTGGCAGATTGGCCAGAAGCCAGTGTTGCAGCCTTATTCTACTTTTTCATAGACGTTTTATCTACAGTGTTTGTTCCTTTAGGGAGAGGAAAGTCTTTTCCTGCGGCTTCCCAGTGGGTGTGGGCTCCCTGCACCCACCCTGTTGCAGGCAGCTGCCCTGCCCCCGCCTCCTGCCTGTCCAGGGCTTGGTCCACTCGGCAGGTGGGACTCCCCAGCTCCTCCCTTAGCAGCTGCCTCCTTAGCAGGGTTAACCTGCAGGCAGGATCCCATCGGTCATTCTGTGTTAGCAGGGAACCTCAGGATGTCAGTGACCTTTTTAGTTCACTCATCCCGTAGTTTCTTTAATTAGAGAGTTGTCCTAGTAATAATTACATTTTGTGATCCCCTGCTAAGTGCCAGTGGCTGTATCAGGGTTCTTCCCCTGCAGGATTTTATTTCCGCCTCATAATGTTACGGGGGAAGCATTGTTAGCTACATTATACAAGCGAGGAAGGCCCGACTCCAGGAGGAGAGAGAGACCTAATCAGAGTCACGTGGACGGGAAGGGGCAGACAGTGGCTTTAAAACCCGGTTTTGCTGACTGCTCTCCCCGCGCCCTCTGCTGCCTCCCGTAGAGCTAGAGGGGCTCCTAGAGACCTTCTCGTCTAGTGATCTCAGCACTGACTGCACATCAGAGTCACCTGGAGAGTTTAAAACGAAGACACCACTGGTCTCATCCCTGGCCCGCTAGTTGGAGTCTCGGGGGTGGGTCTCAGGAGCTCTCGGGGTGATTCCCTGTGCAGCCAGCAGGCTCTCGCTGGTCTAATCCGACTCCCTCAACTTTCAGAGGAATCTGAAGCCCAGCAATTTCTTCCAGGCCAGTCAGCTAGTTAGTTCCAAGCCGGGACTTGAGCCTAGATCTTCTGACCTCCTTGGTCTCTTCTTACTGTTCTCATTCCAAATCCTGAATAGAGTCTGCATACAGGAAACATCATATGAGAGGCTTCTTGGCCTAGAGGGTGCATGCCACTGTGTACTTGAGGGGCATGGCTCGGTTTTGAAGGATTACAGGAAATCAGATGGCTGTAATAGCATCTTGTGAATATCAGCTGAAATGCTAATATGTAACAATAAATGGGAAGCAGGCCTTAAATTTTATCTCTTAGTTCCACCTGCTATAACAGAATACCATAGACTGGGTGGTTTAATGACATTTATTTCGCACAGCTCTGAAGGCTGGAAGTCCAATAACAAGGTGCCAGCAGATCTGGTGTCTGGTGAGAGCCCACTTCCTGGTTCACAGATGGCTGCCTTCTTTCTGTGTCTTCACTTGGTAGAAAAGAGGGAGAACAAGGTCTCTGGTCTCTTCTTACAAGGTCACTGTACCCGTCATAGGGGCTCCATTCTCGTGACCTTATCTAAACCTAATCATCTCCCAGAGGCTCCACCTTATAATACCGTCACATTGGAGGGGGAGTAGGGGTTCAACATGAGTTTTTGGGGGGAGGGGGGCACAAACATTCAGTCCATAGCAGTCCCCATACATGCGCATACGTATGATGTTGCCAGGAACAGTTTAGGTTTGTATGACTCTTCCTGCTTGCTAAATTGTTTGCATTTATAGTATCAGCCACATAACCAGGGAGAGTTACGAGAAGGTGGGTCTGTGACTATCTCCGTTTTCTGGAGAAGCCATATAAGAGTTACAAGTCCTGTACAATCACACAAATCGTTCCTAGAGCCAAAACGGGAAGCGAGGTGTTCTCATTCATGGTTTGGTTCTCTTGCAGTTGAACCACACGGTCATCTTTGATTTCTAAAGTGCGTGGTACGGCCACGTTGCCGAGCCCCTTGGGTGCGAAGGGGCTCGTGGGTGTTGTTGCATTCACAGTTATGGCCTGTTTTTCATTCATCCACTGGGAATGCTCGGGGGCCCTTTCGGCGTGGTGGCTCATGTCTTTGATCAGCTGGGGGAGACTTTCTTCACACTCTCATCCCCCCTCCCCCCCCACCCCCGCCTTATCGTCTTGTTTAGCTGCTTCTGAAACTCATCTCGAATGGGTGTCGGACCTCAGGATGTATTATCCCTGTCTCTTAACTTTTCGTTTTGCTCTGTGATGTTTTTTGATATTATCTTCCAGCTCACAGCTTTGGTATTGCTGTGATTGGTTTTATTTCTCAAATCCATGAAGTTTCTTTATACCAATCATTTTACATTTATTTTTCTCTCTTTCTCTTCTGCAGAGTTCTTTTTCTCAGATGGCTGCTTCTTCATAGCAGCTGGTCGTGCTTTAGGACACAGTATTATTTCAAACCTGTCCTAAGATACTAATTAGAATTTTTTTAAAGTTTTCTTTTGTCCCACAAATTATGTTTTCTCTGGGGCCAGTCGTTCTGTGTGTTCGTTAGGACCCTTTTCTTTCATATGCGGAGTTTTCTTCAAATTCCTTGTGGCCCTCACTTGTTGGTTTGCTTTAAGGAATGAAGACCTCCATTGATAAGCTGGGAGGGTTGGCTTTGATCTTCTCTGCAGTTGTAGAGACAGCTTTCAAAGTAAGCCTTCCGTATAAGTAGCCTGCGACCCCCTCCTTCTCTACATAACTGTCAGAGAAGGGAGGGTGGTGCCTCTAAGCCCGTCTGACCCCTTTGGGGAGCTGCCTTTTCAGGTGTGGAGATGTCAAACCACCCTGAACTCCTCTTCAACATGCACACTGGGATTTTTCCCAGGTTTAGGGCCCAGTTTCTTGGTTTTAGCCAATGGGTCCAACCCTCTGCTGTGACTCCCAGCCTTAAAGGTTCTGTTTTTGTGGGAGAGAAGAGGGGAGGGAGATGGCTGGGGAAGGGCCTGGAGGGCTCAGGGCTTCTGCACTTTGTTCTTTACTCAGCTCCCCTGGGGCGCCCCATGCCCACCCCACTTCTGTCCCTTATCTTTGACTCCTCCGCCCCGTGCCCCCTCCCTCCCCACCCCACTGACTCCCGCGAAGGAAAGCTCTCACCTCCAGAAGCACAGCTGGCTCCTTTTCCTGTTTCCAGCTTTGCTGTTTCTAGTCTTTAAACGAATTTTCCCCGTTGTGGTTCTAGCGCTAGCCTGGGAGGGTGGCAACCTCTGTGCCCTGTCTGCAGTCTAGAGCTGCCAGGTGGACAGACCCGCAGGATGTGAGTGCACGGGATCTGCTCACACATTGTTCTCAAGTGTTTCTGCTTCTCTGGGAGCTTCCCCTGGATACCCCTGCGCCTCTGGGGGGGGGGCGGGGATGCGTGGACTGTGGCTCTCCGCAGGACAGTCCCCTCTTCTGTGTGGCAGTCACTCCCCCCCCCACCCCCATTGCCACTGCCACCAGCGTTTGGATTTGTTACTGTGGCTTATTCTTGTTGGAAACTCGAGGTGAGCTAGCGGTGGCAGTAGACTTGTAGGGGTCTGTGAAATGCATCTCGAAAGAGATTTTTTAGTCAGATCTGTGAAGATGTGAGTTTGGGGTAAGGAAGGGAGATGGAAAGAGTGGCGGTGATGCTGAGTTCCGATTTGGTCTGGGGTTGGGGTACACAGTATTTTCTCTCCTTTTTTTTTTTTTATTTTTATTTTTTGCGGTACACGGTCTCTCACTGCTGTGGCCTCTCCCGTTGCGGAGCACAGGCTCCGGACGTGCAGGCTCACGGGCCCAGCCGCTCCGCGGCATGTGGGATCTTCCCGGACCGGGGCACGAACCCGCGTCCCCTGCATCGGCAGGCGGACTCACAACCACTGCGCCACCGGGGAAGCCCCTCTTCTCTCTTTTTTAATCCATCCGCCTCTTTCCCATGCTATTTGTCCTTCTCAGCAATTCCTTGTCCCAGATTCGCCCCGGAGGCAGCAGGAGCTGGTTGTCCAGCCCCCAAAGATCTTTCTGCCCCACCCCCCAACCTGAGCTTAATGAGGGAAAAAAAAATCCTAACGCCATATCACCTCGTACTCCTCCTTTTCTTCTGTCTTTTCACAACCCCTGGAGAAGCCCATGAGATGGGGGAGCACATGGTATAAAGAGAGTGGTTAGTGAAGGAAAGTGCTTTCCCTTCCAAGGCAGAGGAGGAGAGCTGTGTAAGGACACAGATTCTCCCCTGGTGCTTTCTCTCCATTCGGTCAGCAAGGAAAATAAAAGCGACACACAGGTGAACATTGCAAGTCAATACAATCTCAGTGCTAATGACTGAGTCACGTAGAACTGAATGGCAAACACTGGCATTAGGCTGGTGAAGCCGGGATGATTCAAAAATTCTGATTTGGTGGTCTGCTGCTGTCCTCTGTAATGAGAGAGAATATTGAGAGCAGACCATACACAGAGAAGAAGAGAGCAAAGGAATGAACAAGGCTGCAAGGAGAAAAGCACGGCCCGGAAAGGAAGAGGAAGAAGTAAGAGAAGGGAGGATGCGAGGGCAGGTGTGTTTGGGATAAATGGACTCAGAAAACAGCCCAGCATGGCAGGGCTGGAGGCCGGAGGATGCAGGGGTTGGCACTGGCAAGGCAGGCTCGGAAGGCCCTGATGTCTCTGGGAAGGTAGCGTAAGGACTGTGAGAGAGTTTTGGCTGAATTGCTCTAGAATACTTTTATAGCGTGGTAAATGGCGCAACAAACAAACAAGCTCAGTGTGTGCTTGAGCAGAAACCGCCCTTGAAATCCTCCATCCACTCGTTGAAAGAGCCCGTGGCACCTTGTTTGAGCTCGGAACCAGAGGCTGCATGATTATGCTGACATGGTGCCGAATTCACCTGCGAAACTCGGAGAGCAAGGCCTTCCATCACCTTGAGGTTGCAGATTCCGGCCGTGGAGTCCAGGAGTGCATTCCTGACATCACTGTCCCGGGCGAGGGGACCTGGAGATGGTTTCCAGGGTAGAGCCTGGGAGGCAGTGTGTTTTCACAGAAGGCTGCTTCTACAAATAGTACATTTCATACCTTGACTTTGTTGAAATCTTAAAAAAAAATTTAGACAATGGAATATCACTTTGTTTAGTCTCCGTGTTTTCCTAATTTATGCCCACTTAGTTGCCCAGCGTGCTCATTAGCGATGCGTCATTAGTGCCGTAATTACTGTTAGGTTTGGCTGTGTCTGGAAAGTTCGTCTGACTTTACTTGCGGCTAAGTCTTGGCATGTCCGTCGCGTTAGCAGCAGCTGACCTTGTTCTGAGTGTATGTTTTAACCACCTATTGCAACCCCCAGTTTTACAACCGGTTCACTGATCAGAATAGTTCTAACTTGAAGTAATAGCAGTCCTTAAAAAGAGAGCAAGCATTTAAAAAAATCTGGTATAAACATTTGTTCGGAAAGGAAATTTGAATGATTGACTTCAGGGCAAACAAGATACTTTCGTTTCAAATTGTCTTTTAAAATTACCAAAAAAATCTGGTTTGTCAGAAAATTATGTGGTAGTTGTAGGAAAATACATGTTGTAAATATATATCATGATAAGAGAAAGAGCACTATGCTGAGTGTTTTATTTAGGTAAAAGCTGAGTCGTTTTTGGCCGTTTTCACACTTTCTCAACGTACTGCCTCACTGTCTGTAACTGAAGCAAGTGGTCTCCAGTGGAGAAGAAGAAGACTGGAGTTTCCGGATGCCAAAGACAGAGTCTGGAGGAAAGACCCCAACGAGGGTACAGGTCCACAGTGGAAAGGGAGAGCTTTCCAGAGGCCCGGCAACCCGGGCAGTAAGATCCCATTTGGACTTCTCCATTGGTGCTGGTGATGGAGCACATGTTACGTTGTTGGTTTGTTATTTTTAATCCTCTTACCAATTCAAGTTTGGTTTTATTCTCCACATTTATTTTACTTAGAGAAGGAAAGAATCTTAGTAACTTGCCCGAGGGCAGAAATGCACTATTAATAACAAGTAAGCCAGAAAACCCACCCCAAAAAACAAAAACCAAAAAAATACCCAAGCCAGGACGGAGACCTTAGTCTACCTGGTTCCAAAGCACGTGTTCTTTCTACCAAACCACTGTTTCCTGGATGTCTACTGGCAAGGTATTCTTGTCCTTAAATGCCCTCTTTTCACCTATGGGTCTTTTTTTTTTTAAAGCAATATTTATTTATTTATTTATGGCTGCGTTGGGTTTTTGTTGGCTGCGCGGAGGCTTTCTCTAGTTGTGGCGAGTGGGGGCTACTCTTCCTTTTGGTGCGCGGGCTTCTCATTGCGGTGGCTTCTCTTGTTGTAGAGCACGGGCTCTAGGCATGCGGGCTTCAGTAGTTGTGGCACATGGGCTCAGTAGTTGTGACTAGCGGGCTCTAGAGCTCAGGCTCAGTAGTTGTGGCGCACAGGCTTAGTTGCTCCGTGGCATGTGGGATCTTCCCGGACCAGGGCTTGAACCCGTGTCCCTTGCGTTGGCAGGCAGATTCTTAACTACGGCGCCACCAGGGAAGCCCTAAATACTCTATCTCCTGACTCTGCTTAAGAAGCACTAAATTTTTGAAGGATTATGGAATCGATGGTGTGATACACAACACAGGAATATCTTCATTCTCCACAATCTGACTAACCATAAATTCTCTGATAAAAGTAAGTCTTAGGAAATATTCTGTTAATTCCATGAATGCGGGATTACGTTTGTTTTGTTGACTGCTGTAAATTTAGCATCTAACAGAATATAGCAGAGTATATCCTGATATTACTGCAAATTCATCTCAATCTTCTGTACCTTTTATGGTATAATAGAATAAAAATGTGTTGTTACCATGACGTTGGGCATCCAAAGCATTGAAACATTAAGGAAATATTATTTACGTTTAGAAAGGAAATATTTAGTTCAGGTGATAAGAATACAATATATTTATCAAGATATTACTCTGAAGCTTGCACACAAAGAGGAAGAGAGAGCACAAATATGGTAAAATGGTGATGCTTGGAGAAAGTGGATATCCAGATGAGGGGCATGTGGGAGTTCTTTAAACTCTTTTTACAACTTTTATGTAGGCTTGAAACTATTTCAAAACAAATACTACAAAAACATATTATTATATATTTTGTCATTAGTGAAACACAAGTTTGACAGTGTTTACAGATAAAAAATGATTATCCTTTTTCTCAGTGATTTAGAAACAAGGGGAATTCCTTTCTCTTTGAGAGTTAACTAGGAAACGGTTCATGCACGATCAGAGCAGAGACGTGCAGAGTCACCTGATAGAGAGGCCTGCAAGATCTGGGTATATAACCTAACACTGTTCATACATCTGATGAACTTTGAACATTTCTGTTTGCTTGACCAGGAATTATTGGGGAGGTTGAATATATCAACTCTTTTAGCCTGATGGCATTATATTTTCATTTTATCCAGCTAACCCCACTTCTCTTGTGTTCAAGTTCAACAAACCCTCCTGATGGTGATTTGCCATCCTGTGTTTATCTGCTGGGTGAGTCCCGCTGGTGCAGATGCCCTGGAGTGCTGGAGAGTTACGTTTTCCATCATCAGAAGAGCGGTCCCCAACCTGTTTGGCACCCGGGACCGGTTTTGTGGAAGACAGTTTTTCCATGGATGGGGCAGGGGGATGGATGGTTCAGGTCATAAAGTGAGCAGTGGGGAGCGGCAGATGAAGCTTTGCTCGCTAGCCCGCGGCTCACCTCCTGCTGTGCGGCCCGGTTCCTAACAGGCTGCGGACTGCTACCGGTCCGTGGCCCAGCGGTTGGGGATCCCTGAGTTAGAAGGCTGACTCTCTCCGTGAGCTTGGTTATGAGGTTCCTCCCCTGGGCTGCACTCCCACTCTGCATGTATTGCGGCCATTTGTCCTCTGCTCCTTCTCTCCTTCTAAGCTACAGCCATCCTCTGGTCTATGGGGAATTCACTAAGATGATGGGATCCAGGGAGGCCTCTGGGTGAAAGCCAGTTGACCTTTCCTGATGATATTCTGATATTATTGCATGTCTATTCCGTTTGACTTACACAGCCAAGACCTAACGTTCAAGGGGAAAAAAAAAAGAATGAGAAGCTGAGTAATGAAGGGAGATAATATTCAGATACACCGGTTTCTCTCTTCATCAGCTGCCGTGCTGTCTGGATAGTAGGAAGCTAATAAATTAACTTAAAAACTGGCCTTTGACAGGTGAAGTCACAGGGACAGACAACATGAGATTCACAGAAAAACAATTTTCTCCGAAGAGTAGCTCATAGTCATAAATTACAAACAATGTGAAGAAAGAATCCACTCTGAAGAGGCAGAAGAAACAACCATTAATAGTATTTGTATGGGAAGAACTTAGGATACTAAAAACGTCTGAAAGGAATTATGAAATAAGTACATGAAAATTAAGGTTGAGAATAAAAGTAATAGTACACCATGAAATGAGCATGGATTTATTTGAAAAGCAACCAGATGGAACTCGTAGAAATACAATGAACTTATTGCAATTAAAAACTCAGTAGAGTGCTTCCCTGGTGGCGCAGTGGTTAAGAATCCGCCTGCCAATACAGGGGTTCGAGCCGTGGTCCGCGAAGATCCCACATGCAGCGGAGCAAATAAGCCTGGGCTCCACAACTACTGAGCCAGCATGCCACAACTACTGAAGCCCGTGTGCCTAGAGCCCATGCTCCGCAACAAGAGAAGGCACTGCAGTGAGAAGCCCATGCAGCGCAACGTAGAGTAGCAACGAAGACCCAACGCAGCCAGAAATAATAAATAAAAAAAAAAAACAAAAAAACCCAAAAAACTCAGTAGACAGTTAGTAGCAGAGTAGGCAAAGCTAAAGAGAGAACTAGGAAATGCAAAGAGAGATTGGAGCTCATTACCCCAAACGTAGCACAGAGCAATAAAGAGATTGAAAACATGCAAGATATTGAGAGACATGCAGGATAGAATAAGGTCTAATGCAGCTAACAGGAGTCTAGAAGAAGAGAATAAAATTGGAAAGAGCCAGTATTCAAAAAGATAATAGCAGATAAACTTTTCAGAACCAACAAAAGAGACATTGTTATATTGGGAGAATCACACTGAATCATGGGCAGGAAATACAAAATCGAATTTATGTGTAAGTTATATGAAACTTTAGAACTCCAGAGTTGAAGAGAAACATCTTAAGAGAATCAGGTAGAAAAGATGGATTATCTACAAAGACAAGGCCGTTCTACTGACTACAGATTCCTCATTAGCAATAAGAGAGGGCAGAAGATCACGTGGCTATCTGTACCCATTTAAATTGTCACTTAAGAGTTGAGGGCAAAACATTTACAGACTCACAGAGGAGGAGATTACCACCCACAGACCTAAAGGAAAAAATTGAAATTGAAAGAAAGGAAGAAATGGAATGTCAGAAGCCATGATGAACAAAGACTTCGGGAAACATGAATACATTTTTATAAGCATCAGATTGTAAAAAAAGAAAAAAAATTTACTAATCTTGGGGTGATTAAAACAGTTTGATGAAAAAAAAAAAAAAAACAGTTTGATGTAAAATACCAGACAACAACATGGAAGATGGGAATGAAGGTATTGGAGCTAAAGTGTTTTAAAATCTGTGTATGGTTTAGAGGAGGATAAACCTACTGATTGTTTTCAGACATTAAATAAATGTGTGAAAACTTTGAAAATACTGCCTTTCTAAGTTCTTTTTCTGCTGAATAGTAGGTATAACAGTTATACTAAGTGAATTTGTTGTATATGGCCTTAAGGTAGTTTTTGTAAATCAGTATTAAAAGCAAGTATCATTTAAAATATATCACCCAATGAAAATTTGTTGTTTTAAAGTACTGTATACATTCAGCTGTAATGTGAATAATCACCCTAATTTAGCTTATGTTTGGGTGTGGATTTTTACATCAGATTTACGTACATTGGCAATTAGTAGTTTAGAATACTATAAAGTGGGAAAGAATCATAACTGATTATTGATGTCTACCTGGGCATAAGATGGGATACTTCTTACCTGCCAATCCTGGACTGGAAGGTCTCAAGAGCCCCTTTCAGCTCTAACAGTCTACAAATCGTTTTTATGTTTTGCATTTTTTAAAAAATAAATTTATTTTTCTTTCTTTATTTTTGGCTGTGTTGGGTCTTCGTTGCTGCGCACGGGCTTTCTCTAGTTGCGGCGAGTGGGGGCTACTCTTCGTTGCAGTGCGCGGGCTTCTCATTGCGGTGGCTTCTCTTGTTGCAGAGCACGGACTCTAGGTGCGCGGGCTCAGTAGTTGTGGCTCGCAGGCTCTAGAGTGCATGCTCAGTGGTTGTGGGGCACAGGCTTAGTTGCTCCGCGGCATGTGGGATCTTCCTGGACCAGGGTTCGAAGCCATGTCCCCTGCATTGGCAGGTGGATTCTTAACTGCTGAGCTACCCAGGGAAGTCCCTATGTTTTGCATTTTAAAAAAAGCTATTATTGTCACTTGATGCTAAATAGTGCCTAGAGACCGTCTCAGAAATAGAAGTTAGGTGAGGGGCAAAAAGGAACTTGAGAAATCATTTGGTAGTGGGATACCATAAGTATTCATAGGCATAAAAGTGATTTCTATTCTATATAAGAAAAACGTTTAAAAAATATACTATTGGAATTGTGATACAAAAGATCTGCTGTGGTGTTATATCTGTTGTAAAGTGCCGCTTCATGTTAGCATTCATGACATTTGTGGAAGAGAAGGCAGGGAGGTACATCTTCAAGCCTAGAATTTAGTTAGAGACATTGGTTTAATGGCTGTGGTCTGTGTACACATGGAGGAAATAATTTAGAATGTTACTTTTTGTAGTTTGTGTGTGAGGTGGACGAGAACATTCTGCGGTTGCAGGAAGCAGTGGAACGTATTGTTGGCTGTGGAATTACCCTGTGAAGCCATTCCCTCCACCCAGGGAGCCATTGTTTGGGTGTGTTTTGTGTTAGAAGAGGTTTGTCTGGCTCGCTGACCATTCCAGAACGTATTTCATTAGAATAAGAAAGTGTATCTTTCTGGTCTGTGTATATTTTTGAAGCTTTGACTCCTTTTGTGACCAAGTCCTGGAGTTTAACAGCAGCATAAAGAGTCCAAATTCCTCTCATGTGTCAGAAGTACTGTCATATTTCTGTGCAAAAGTTTTCCAAAGAAAACTAATAAGGACATGCTGATTATCTGCGAAATCCCCAAGGGATCAGCTGTAGGAAGCAAGGTTAAATAAGATGGAATTAATATGTTTTAGTACCATTTTATATCTTCAGTGATGAAAACAAAATCAGTAAAATACTTTTCAATTCAAGTTTGGGGGTCCATCTTCTGGAATCTGAAAACAGCTTTGGATTCCATACATGAGATATTCTTGCCCACTCTCTTAATACACATTTAATTTGAAAAAAATCTTTTATTGTATAAGGAGAGAGAAAATTTGGGGTTGTTACTGAATGAACATGTTAGAGAGAGAATGCTAGAGAATTGAACCTCTATGGCCTTAAAAATCAGTCAAAATTAACTACGTTCTTCCAGTGTCTTTTTATTTCACAAGTTGTTTGTTCAGACAATCTTTTAGTTTTTTTCCTGTATGCTCTGTGCTCCTGCCAGACTGGTTCTGATGTCTCCTTGCTATTGGTTTCTTGGGTCCTGGGACTTCAGAGATTTTATTAACACCTGCCTTTTCCCTAAATCTCAGTCTACCTCTTTTCTGACAGTTTTCATGACTCTTCAGCAGTTTCTTTGCACTGTGACCAACCACAGTGTAAAGACACCATCCATTTATCTCTTGGTCAACTTTCTTTTTCTTTTAATAAACTTTTTGTTGTAGAACAGTTTTAGTTTTACAGAATTATCACAAAGATAGTATAGCGAGTTCCCAGCACCCAGTTTCCCCTATATTTAACGTCTTTCATTACTGTGGTGCATTTTTTAATAACTAATGAAACAATATTGATACATTGTTATTAACTAAGACCCCTCCTTACTCTATTCAGAATTTCTGTTTTGCCCTAACGTCCTTCTTCTATTTCAGGATCCCATCCAGGATACCCTGTTATATTTTTTGTCATCGCGTTTCATTAACCTCCTCTGAGCTGTGACAGTTTTTCTGACTTCTCTGGTTTTGGCTGGCCTTGACAGTTTGAGGGGTTGAGGCGTACTGGTCAGATGTTTTGTACAATGTTTCTTTCTTTCTTTTTTGGGGTTGTGTCAGGTCTTAGTTGTGGCACATGGGCTTCTCTCTAGTTGTGGCGTGCAAGCTCTGGGGCGTGTGGGCTCAGTAGTTTTGGTGCACGGGCTCTATAGTTGAGACGTGTGGGCTCAGTAGTTGTGGCTCACGGGCTTAGTTACCCCATGGCATCTGGGTTCTTAGTTCCCCTACCAGGGATCGAACCTGCATCCCCTGCATTGGAAGGCAGATTCTTTACTACTGGACCACCAGGGAAGTCCCTGTGATGTGTTCCTTAATTTTCTGATTAGGCCAGGCTAATGTGTTTGGGGGAAGAAGATTACAGATATAAAAGCCATAATCATCACATGATATCAAGGGTACATATTATCAGTATGACTTTTCACAGTTTATGTTAACCTTGACCATCTGGCTTGAAGTAGTATTTGGCAGGTTTCTCGACTGTAAAGTTACTCTTTCTTCTCTCTCTTTCCGCAGTATACTCTTTGGAAGAAAGTCGTTTTACACAGCCCTCCCTGAAAGAGTGGGAGTTATGCTCCAACACTTGAGGTCAAAGGATCTACATAAATTCTTTTAATTCTGCACAGGAGAGTTGTCTGTTTTCCCACATTTACTTATTTATTCAATCATTTATTTATATCAGTATGGATTCATGGATATTTATTTTATACTTTAGATTATAATCCAGTACTACTTTATTTTGTTGCTTAAATTGTTCCAGCTCTGGCCATTGGAAACTCTTTTAGTTGGTTTTTGTGTCCCTTTGACATACACTCATCATGGTGGGTTTTTCCTGCCCCAGTCCTAGAATCAGCCATTTCTCCAAGGAGCCCTTGTTTCTTGGTATTAGGAACCAAGATCTGGGTGCTAGGTGTACCTACTGGGGTGCTGTTACTTCTTTACATGTATTTTAATGTATATTTCCTGTTCCTCCAACTAGATTAGTTTCTCAACCTGACCCATTTCAGACCAGTTAAGACAGAATTTCTGAGCATGGGGCTTGGGTATTAGTATATTGTTAAAATTCCTCAGGTGAGGAAAGTGGCGGGGTGGGGTGGTGGTGATGTGATGAATTGGGAGATTGGGATTGACATATATACACTAATATGTATAAAATAGATAACGAATAAGAACCTGCTGTATAAAAAATAAATAAAATAAAATTTGAAAAAAAATTCCCCAGGTGATTTTAATGTGCAGCCAGAGAAGCAATTCTAGCCTGTAAAACCCTTGAAGATAGAGACTGCTAATATGTGAAGTAGATACTGGATAAATGTTTCCCAGTGTTAATGTTAATAATTAATTATTTACTTAGAAAAAAATTACTGAGTCCATAACACCTGCCAGGCACTATACAAATCACTGGAATAAAAGCCTTGGTCCTTGACACTGATAAAAATGATTGGAAACAGTTGATATTGAAAACATACTATATACAAGCACTAAGCTAATCACCTTATGTACATTATTTCATTAAGTCTTCACACAGCTCTTTGTCTTAGGTCTCAATGTGCCAAATTGAGGCTCTGAAAGGTTTAAATGACTTACCTAAGATCACATGGAAAGCTGTGGAGCTGGGGTTTGAACTGAGATCTGGCTGGTCTCCAAAGCTCATCACAGCCGCCCACTATCCTGTCTTCCTCAGGGATTCCAGGTTTGAGTGGCGGAACAAACAGATAATTATATTAGAACGGGATACATTTTATACTATAAGTCCCTGTAGAGGGCGTTAATCAGGAAAAAACAGTACAATACGGAGAGATAAAGGGTTATGATAGAAGCACAGAGAAATGGTATCTAACAACCCAGAGAGAAAGCGTATGTGATCATGGAAGACTTTTTGGAAGAGAGGGCATCTGACCTGTGTTTTGAAAGAGTATTAGGAGCTGACTATGCAATGTGGAGAGGAAGAAGATATTTCAGGCAGCCGTGGTAGGAGATTAACATTGATACAGTACTGTTAACTACATTACAGATCTTGCCCAGTTTTTCCACTAACACATGTTTTCTGTTCCAAGATCCGGTTCATGATTGTACATTCCATTTAGTTGTCATATCTCTTGGTATTCCCCAGTCTGTGACTATGTCTTAGTTTTTCCTTGTGTTTTATGACCTTGACATTTTTGGTGAGTCAGGAATCTCATGGAATGTCCGTCTATTTGTGTTGACCTCTTATTTTTTTCATACTAGACTGAGGTTATGGATTTTGGGCAGAATATCATAAAGGCAATGTGCCCTTTTCTTTGCATGATATTAGGGACACGTGATGTCAACATGATTTATACTTTGGTCACTTGGTTAAAGTGTTGTCAGCCAGCTTTCTCCATAGTGTAGTAACTATTTTTTACTTTCTGTATTCTGTTAGAAGGAAGTCACCAAGTCCAGCCCCTATCAAGGGGAGGGGATTTAGCTCCACCTTCTAGAGGGAGGAGTATCAAATAATTTGTGGTCAAATCTGAAGACTAGCACAGTGTTTAATAAATTTGGGGTGATGTACTTTGAGGCATTGCAAAAATCCTTTCTCTCTATAGCTTCACCCACTGCCCACTGCCTTTAGTATTTATCCAGCCTGAGCAATATGACTGTACTGTTCTTTTTTTTTTTTTTCCCATGGCCAAGCGTGGCATGCAGGATTATAATTCCCCGATCAGGGATCAAACCTGTGCCCCCTGCAGTGGAAGTGTGGAGTCTTAACCACAGGACAACCACGGAAGTCCCATGACTATGCTGTTCTAATGATGATTTTCTATATCTCTCATTCTTGCAAGTCTTTTGTCATGAAGATTTGTTCCTTCTCTATTTATTTCTTTATTCAGTTATTTATTTATTGTGTATCAGTATGGGTTTGTGGTAATTTATTTTATCCTTTGGGTTATAACCCAATACTATCATTATTATGTTGCTCAAATTGTTCCAAATGTGGTGGTTTTTTTTTTTTTTTTTGCAGTACGCGGGCCTCACACTGTTGTGGCCTCTGCCGTTGCGGAGCACAGGCTCCGGATGCGCAGGCTCAGCGGCCATGGCTCACGGGCCCAGCCGCTCCGCGGCATGTGGGATCTTCCCGGACCCGGGCACGAACCCGTGTCCCCTGCATCGGCAGGTGGACTCTCAACCACTGTGCCACCAGGGAAGCCCCAAACGTGGTGATTGAAAACTCTTTCATGTTGGCTCCTTTTTCCTCTTGGTGTTCTGGTAATATAGGATGTGCCAGGTTCATCTTCAGTGTTTACCTACTCCAGCTCTAGAATTAGCCTTTAGTTGAAAATGGTATTTAGAAACCAGGACCTGGGTACTGGGTGTGCTCATTGCTACTGGAGTGTTGCTGCTTCTCTTAGGCACTCTCACTGCACAGAGCGAGGAAATATTTGTATATATACTAATCCAAGTATACACATACCTGTATTTCTTTCTCTGTCTTAAACATGAGTTCACACTGGTATCTCTGACTTATATCTGTATTTCTGTATCTGTCTCCCTATATATATATATATATATGAAAATAACATGATTTCATACTGATATCACAGAACCTACACACATCTATATTTTTATATCTATTTCCATGTTTATATTTATTATCCAGAAACACAAGGCTCATTTTTTTTTTTCCGGTACGCGGGCCTCTCGCTGTTGTGGCCTCTGCCGTTGCGGAGCACAGGCTCCGGATGCGCAGGCTCAGCGGCCGTGGCTCACGGGCCCAGCCACTCCGCGGCATGTGGGATCTTCCCGGACCCGGGCACGAACCCGTGTCCCCTGCATCGGCAGGCGGACTCTCAACCACTGCGCCACCAGGGAAGCCCAAGGCTCATTTTATTCTTCCCCTTTTTCTTCTTCATAGCTTCTTTTTCTGACAGTGAAAATCTTGGCTTCTGTTATCTACAGTTTATTTGCGAATTTGTTTAATCCTGGTTTATATGTAAAGTAGTTTCAGAATTGCTGGTACTCTTGAGAGCAACAGATTTACCAATCACAGTACAGTGTTCAGTGTTTACACTTTTTTTTTTTGTCTTGTCATTAGCTTATAGTGTCAGCTAAAATACTGGGCTCCAGAGATATTTAGATCAGCTCCTTTCCCCCACCCACTGTACCGAAGTTATGTCATCCATTTGTTACATTCCTTTCCTATAGCCTGCATCCCATCCTGAGATCCTCTGACACCCTGATTGATTTTTCAAAAATATTGCATAAGAGTTTAACTTGCTCTTTGTGGTGTATAGTTATATGGGTTTTGACAAAGGCATGGGGTCATGTATCCACCATCCAGTGTCATAACATTTCCATCATCCTAAAATTCTCTGTGTGGTCCCCTGCTCCCTGGCAACCACTGATTCTCTCCCTAGAATTTTGTTTTTTCCTGAATGTCATATAAATAGGGTTATAAAACATGCAGCTTTTTTTTCTGAAGGGGGGTGGTGGTGTCTGGCTTCTTTAAGTTAGGAAACGCATGTGAGATTCATCCAGTTTATTGGGTGAATGAATACATTGTTCTTTTTTATTGTTGCATAGTATTCCATTGTATGGATGTACCACTGTTAATCATTTGATTGTTGAAGGACATTTTGGTTGTTTGTAATTTTTGGAGATTATGAATAAGCATTTGTATACAGATTTTTGTGCGCGTATAAGTTTTTAATTCAGTTGGTAAATTCCTTGGAGTGGGATTGCTGGGTTATAGGGTGGATGTGTGTTTAGCTTTATAAGAAGCTGTGAAACTGTTTTCCCAAGTGGCTGTCGTTCTGCATCCCTGCCTCCTGTGGCTCCATATCCTCACCAGCTTTTGTTGTTATCAGTTTGTTTTACTTTTTAAAAATTTTAGCCGTTCTCGTAGTGTATAGTGACATCTCCTTGTGTTTTTGTTGTTGTTGTTTTTTTTTTTTTTTGCAGTACGTGGGCCTCTCACTGTTGTGGCCTCCCGTTGCGGAGCACAGGCTCCGGACGCGCAGGCTCAGCGGCCATGGCTCACGGGCCCAGCCGCTCCGCGGCATGTGGGATCTTCCCGGACCGGGGCACGAACCTGTGTCCCCTGCATCGGCAGGCGGACTCAACCACTGCGCCACCAGGAAAGCCCTCCTTGTGGTTTTAATTTGCGTTTCCTGAATAACTAATAATGTTGAGCTTCTTTTCATGTGCTTGTTTGCCATCCATATATATCTTCTTTGGTGAAGTGTCTGTTCAGATCTTTTGCTTATTTAAAAAACTGAGTTGTTTGTTTTCTTATTGTTGGGTTTTGCCAATTTTTTATACATATTTTGGAGACAGGTCCTTTATTGGCTATGTGATTTGCAAATATTTCCTCTCATTCTGAGACTTGTAACTTTTTTTTAAAGAAAATAACTGGTTCAGACTTAGTGGCAAGGCAACATAATTTAATAAAAGGGGTAATGATTCAAGACTTAGAAATGCAGTAACAAGATCTCTGTATCAAATTGTAAATGACACTTTAAATACTTTATTTTTCCACAGTCGACTAAAAAGAATTGTTTTAACAGTTGATCATATTGTGGTTGACCTCTTTTCTGTTTGTTTATACCACAGCTTTAATGTGATCCTAGGGATGGAGTGTGTGTTTGTGTGTGTGTAGGTGGGTGTGTGCACGTGTGTATGGACATGAACACTTGTTTGTACATTTCCTGCAGTATATCTTGATCTGGGTGATAGTTACTTGAGTATATACATATGTAAAAGTTATGGAAAGGTGCAGTTAAGATTTGTGCTTTTTATTGCATGCATGTTATAACTGTATAAAAAATAAACAATGTATATGTGGCTATAAGGTGGTGAAGCCTTGGATAAAAGTAATAAATAGAAGAAAGTCGAAATCATGTAGAAATGATGGATGAATACATATGGAAAAAATATTTATCTGCAATTCCACACGATTGTCCTGTGGAAGATACGGAGAAGCTTAGAAGGAAAATAATAGACCCGCGTACCCCTCATGCATAAAGGCTAGATATCCTACAGCTTGGAAAATAGATCATTTTCTCTTGATAGCTGTGAATAAGTAAGTAGCCTAGCGTCTTGGTTGTAGGGTTTTAATAACAATGTACACATTTACCTGTACATTTTTAAAAGCTTCTTTGACGCTGTGCTGATTTGGTACTTCCCAAAAGACTTCCTCTGCCAGTGTGGAATGTCAGTGTTGTTGGTGAGTAGAATCAAATAATGTGAGATACAAGTGTCTTATTTTAAGAACTAAACCTGAAACTTGTCGTCTAGTCTACAGCCTTAGGACATGAAAATCGCATAACTCATAGAAATGTATATTGTCTCGTGAACATTGCTAAAACATAAAACCCTGATAAGTTTATGTATCTGGCTTGCCTGTGCTTTAATTGTGAATTGTGACTATATTTTGGGCTGGGATTGGAAGAGTTGACCTCCTCAGAACTTTCGGTTTGGCCCGGAATCAAACGTAGTATAAGAGCTGGCAGACACCGTAAGGAAGCTCTGGTTCTGGAATTTCATTACTGTGTCTGGAGACTTTGTTTCTTTCTCAATGGGGGAAAAATTCTTTTGAATAACTCCAGGTGGAGGCTTGACAGGGTTTGAACATTAAAACTGGGTTCGAGTCCCCTAGTATTGTTTTTTACTGTTGTTTTTTTACTGTGTATTACTGTTGATTTCCCCTTTCCTGGTTATTAGCATGTGCCTCATGTATTGAGGTGCTCCTATGTTGGGTGCATAAACATTTATGATTGTTATTCTCTTCTTCTTGGATTGATCCCTTGATCATTATGTAGTGTCCTTATCTCTTGTAATAGTCTTTATTTTAAAGTCTAAAAGAAGAACAAAGAAAACTCAAAGTCAGTAGAAGGGAAGAAATCATAAAGATCAGAGCAGAAATAAAGGAAATAGAAATGAACAAAACACTAGCAAAGATCAGTAAAACTAAAAGCTGGTTCTTTGAGAAGATAAACAAAATTGATAAACCTTTGGCCAGACTCATCAAGAAAAAGGCCACAAATCAATAAAATTAGAAATGAAAAAGGAGAAATCATGACTGACACCACAGAAATACAAACATTATAAGAGACTACTACAAACACCTATATGCCAATAAAATGGACAACCACGAAGAAATGGACAAATTCTTGGAAAGGTACAATTTTCCAAGACTGAACGAGGAAGAATTAGAAAATATAAACAGACCTATCACAAGTAGTGAAATTGAAACTGTAATCAAAAATCTTCCAACAGGGCTTCCCCGGTGGCGCAGTGGTTAAGAATCTGCCTGCCGATGCAGGGGACATGGGTTCGTGCCCTGGTCCGGGAGGATCCCACATGCTGCGGAGCGGCTGGACCCGTGGGCCATGGCCGCTGAGCCTGTGCGTCCAGAGCCTGTGCTCCGCAACGGAAGAGGCCACAACAGTGAGAGGCCCGCGTACCGCAAAAAAAAAAAAAAAAAAAAAAAAAAAAATCTTCCAACAAACAAAAGTCCAAGACCAGATGGCTTCACAGGTGAATTCTATCAAACATTTAGAGAAGAGCTAACACCTATCCTTCTCAAACTCTTGCAAAATAAGGGAGGAGGAACACTCTCAAATTAATTCTATGAAGCCATCATCACCCTGATACCAAAACCAGAAAAAGATATCACAAAAAAGGAAAATTATAGACCAATATCACTGATGAACATAGATGCAAAAATCCTTGACAAAATACTAGCATACAGAATCCAACAACACATTAAAAGGATCATACACCATGATCAAGTGGGGTTTATTCCAGGGATGCAAGGATTCTTCAGTATACACAAACCAATCAATGTGATATAACATATCAACAAATTAAGGAATAATAACCATATGATGATCTCAATAGAGGCAGAAAAAGCTTTTGACAGAATTCAACACCCATTTATGATAAAAATTCTCCAGAAAATGGGCATAGAGGGAACCTACGTCAACATAATAAAGGCCATATATGACAAACCCACAGCAAGCATCATACTCAGTCGTGAAAAACTGAAAGCATTTCCCCTAAGATCAGGAACAAGACAAGGATGTCCACTCTCGCCACTCTTATGCAACATAGTTTTGGAAATCCTAGACATGGCAATCAGAGAAGAAAAAGAAATACAAATTGGAAAAGAAGAAGTAAAAGTGTCACTGTTTGCAGACAACATGATACTGTACACAGAAAATTCTAAAGATGCCACCAGAAAACTACTAGAACTAATCAATGAATTTGGTAAAGTTGCAGGATACAAAATTAATGGACAGAAATTAAGGAAACAATCCCATTTACCATCGCAACAAAAAGAATGAAATACCTAGGAATAAAGCTACCTAAGGAGGCAAAAGACTTGTACTCAGAAAACTATAAAACACTGATGAAAGAAATCAAAGAGGGCATAAAAAGATGAAGAAATATACCATGTTCTTAGATTGGAAGAATCAGTATTGTGAGTCTGACTATACTACTGAAAGCAACCTACAGATTCAGTGCAATCCCTATCAAACTACCAGTGGCATTCTTCACAGAATTAGAACAAAAAATTTTACAGTTTGTATGGAAACACAAAAGACCCCGAGTAGCCAAAGCAATCTTGAGAAAGAAAAATGGAGCTGGAGGAATCAGGCTCTCCAACTTCAAACTATACTGCAAAGCTATAGTAATCAGGACACTGGCACAGTGTCAGTAGGGTACTGGCACAAAAACAGAAATATAGATCAATGGAACAGGATAGAAAGCCCAGAGATAAACCTATGCACGTGTGGTCACCTTATCTTTGACAAAGGAGGCAAGGATATACAATGGAGAAAAGACAGCCTCTTCAATAAGTGGTGCTGGGAAACTGGACAGCTACATGTAAAAGAATGAAATTAGAACACTCCCTAACACCATACACAAAAATAAACTCAAAATGGGTTAAAGACCTGAATTTAAGGCCAGACAGTATAAAACTCTTCGAGGAAAACATAGAACACTCTTTGACATAAATCACAGCAAGATCCTTTTTGACCCACTTCCTAGAGAAATGGAAGTAAAAACAAAAATAAACAAATGGGACCTAATGAAACTTAAGAGCTTTTGCACAGCAAAGGAAACCATAAACAAGACGAAAAGACACCCCTCAGAATGGGAGAAAATATTTACAAACGAAGCAACTGACAAAGGATTAATCTCCAAAATATACAAGCAGCTCATGCAGCTCAATATCAAAAAAAACAAACAACCCAATCCAAAAATGGCAAGAAAACCTAAATAGACATTTCTCCAAAGAAGATATACAGATTGCCAACAAACACATGAAAGGATGCTCAACATCACTAATCATTAGAGAAATGCAAATCAAAACTGCAATGAGGTATCACCTCACAGCAGTCAGAATGGCCATTATCAAAAAATCTAGAAACAGTAAATGCTGGGAATGTTGTGGTGAAAAAGGAACCCTCCTGCAGTGTTGGTGGGAATGTAAATTGATCCAACTACTGTGGAGAACAGTACGGAGGTTCCTTGCAAAAACTAAAAATAGAAATACCATATGACCCAGCAATCCCACTACTGGGCATATACCCTGAGAAAACCATAATTCAAAAAGAGACATGTACCACAGTGTTCATTGCAGCACTATTTACGATCGCCAGGACATGGAAGCAACCTAAGTGTCCATCGACAGATGAATGGATAAAGGTGTGGCACATATATACAGTGGAGTATTAGCCATAAAACGAAACGAAATTGAGTTATTTATAGTGAGGTGGAGGGACCTAGAGTCTGTCATACAGAGTGAAGTAAGTCAGAAAGAGAAAAACAAATGCCATATGCTAACACATATGTATGGAATCTAAAAAAAAAAAAGTGGTACTGATGAACCTAGTGGCAGGGAAGGAAAGACGTAGACATAGAGAATGTACTTGAGGCCACGGGGTTGCGGGGGAGGGAGAAGCTGGGGCCAAGGGAGAGTAGCATCGACATGTGTACACTATCGAATGTAAAATAGTTAGCTTGTGGGAAGCAGCAGCATAGCACAGGGAGATCAGCTCCGTGCTTTGCGATGACCTGGAGGGGTGGGATAGGGAGGGTTGGAGGGAGGCTTAAGAGGGAGGGGATATGGGGATGTATGTATGCATATGACTGATTCACTTTGTTGTACAACAGACACACAGTATTGTGAATCGATTTTATTCCAATAAAGATTTATTAAAAAAAAACTGGGTTTGAACATTAAAACTGGGTTACATAATTATACTTCAGGCCAGTGTAATTAATAACTTGTGTGCAAGCATACTGAAAGTAAACAAGGCATGTTTCTCTTAGGTTACATATTTGTCCCCAGTTCTAGTTCCTACTGTGGTGAAGATAAGCATCTCATTTCATTTTTCTCCTCTCCCCCTCATTCCTTTCCCCCTTTTCTCCCCCCTTCCTCCTCCCCTCCTGTCTCCAGAGTAGGATACCGGCAAAATTAATTTTGTTCATATGTGCACACTATTAAACCATTTCCTTCTAGTTTTTCTTATATTCTAACAATGCACATTCTACTACGCACAAATAATTGTGCATTTCCTTTCTCTTGCCCTTATATGACCTTCTTATTTTCAAGTGAAAATAACCTTTTTTTTTTTGGTCATACGAAAGGATAACTTCCGTAAGTGCAAATTTCTATTTGAATTCTAACAATGACCTAGTGAAAAGGAGGGACAGCTTATTGTTTGGCGTGGTGACTCTGGCTGGAAGTCTGGGCAGGAACAGGTGCTAAGTGGATTTGGCGACCGGTCATGCTGCTAATTTGTGTTCATGACCTGGCCGCTAAGGCCAACCCAGTATTGGTAATTTGGAGACAAGGTATTGGATGTGTGTCTGAAAGACCTGCTCCCGTCCTTTAGACTGGATAGCATTGAACTTTGGAAAGTCCAGCTGCTCTCCGAAGCGATTCCAGAATAATGCTGTCTCTCGCACCATCCATAGGACTTCTGGGCCCACTCGGGACCGTGCCCTTCCCCCCGCCCCCTCTTCCTAACCTCCACCCCCGCCACCACTTTTAGCCTTACCATGAAGATGTCTCACTGTTTCTAATTTTGAGCGTCTCAGATTCTCATTTGCATTATGTTTTGTTGATATTTGTTATTCATTGATAACATCACATCACACATGAGACTGCGAAGGCCCAGAGCATGCACAGAAATTAAATCTGTGTGGTTCTGCTGGTGCCCTGCCATGGCCCGGGAGAGTTTCCTCCCAGGTGAGGAGGTGGTAGGTGTGCGTGTGCAGACTTTCAGGGGGGACCCACTAGGGATGCTTTCAGTGGATAGCCTTCAATATTTTATGGGACTTCTGCATCGTATTTCTAGTGTGTCTTTCCTGTTTGGCCCTGGTTTTCCTTTAGTTTTTATCCTTTGTAATAGACTTTGATTTCAGAAATGGGAAGCAAGCCTGGGTTTTTTTTTTTTTTTTGGCTGTGTTGGATTTTTGTTGCTGCGCGCAGGCTTTCTCTAGTTGGAGCGAGCGGGAACTATTCTTTGTTGCGCTGCGCGGGCTTCTCATTGCGATGGCTTTTCTTGTTGCAGAGCATGGGCTCTAGGCATACGGGCTTCATTAGTTGTGGCACGTGGGCTTCAGTAGTTGTGGCTCGCGGGCTCTAGAGCGCAGGCTCAGTGGTTCTGTCGCACGGGGGCTTAGCTGCTCTGTGGCATGTGGGATCTTCCCGGACCAGGGCTCAAACCCGTGTCCCCTGCATTGGCAGGCAGATTCTTAACCACTTCGCCACCAGGGAAGTCCCGCGAGCCTGGATTTTAACAATAAACTTTAAAAACAATATTTGGTGAAACTCTTCTTTGCATACCTTCCTGAGGTCAAACGGTGACGGTGAAGTAAAAATTGTTTGATGAATTCTTTACCAGCATTTCCATTACGCTCTTCCCAACCTGACGGAGCTGCAGGGTTCTCGGAAAAGGACCCCCACGGTGTCTTACGGCGCAGCCACCATATCATACTACCTCAGTTAGCAGGGCCAATGGAAGATCCATTTGGGCTCTGGGAACTCACTCTAGACTTGGCACAGAGGACGTTAGTTTCTTCCTCGTTCACAGGCAGCAGTGTAACATCTTGAAGTCGAAGGTCACACTGTCAGTTCTTCGAGGAGACCTCTAGCCATCGCACCACTGGGATCTCACAACCACAGTTGCCTGAAGCTCCCAGGCTCTTGGCATTTTGCTTGGTCTCTCTCTTCCTTAACTGTTGGCGTGGATCTCCTGGCTTTCTCCATTTCTGGAGCCCCTTCCCATTAACTGCTAAAGACAAAGACTCTCTAAAGTAGATAATCATCAAGGACCTATTATATAGCACAGGGAACTGTATTCAGTATCTCGTAAAAACCTATAATGGAAAAGAATCTGAAACTAATACAACTTTGTAAATCAACTATACTTCAATTAAAAAAAAAAAAGACAAAGGGCTCTCTACTCACCTTTCATATGCATGGAAGACCTGAGAAAGGATTTGAAAGTTCTGCTTTTTCTTTCTCCTTCCCTCATGAATCTTCTCAATGGAAAGGAGATATTGAAAGACTGATGTCTCCACAGGTATGAACTGTGCTTCTTCTTCAGGAGACAGAAGTGGCGGCAGTTAGTTTTGGTTTTAAATAACATTCTGCTTTTCACCCTGCCATTATCATTTGAATCGAGGTCCACTTCCTGGCCTAGGTGGCGCTAGATCATCCTTTTATGCCAGGAACTGAATCTGTTCTTCTTTCGTCTCCACACAACCTCAGTGAGGTCCATGTGTGTAATAAACACTCTCTAAATCTTAGTTTAATCTGTGAATCTTAAGCAGGTAAAGTCCTTAAGTTTAAAGGATTTGACCGAAATGATCTGTATGTGTAAGTGCCCCATTTTGCACATTTTACTAGTTGCTAACAGTCATCCATGAAGATATTAAGGAATCTTAAGGAATTTACAGAAGCTTTAGGATGAGGAAGAGCATTATACAGCTGTATCACCTAGTCAACGTCTTAAGGCCATTTTCACCTCAGAGTCTCCCATTATTTTAAACATAAATATAATATTTGCTTTCTACTGTCCGAACATAGCTTCCTTTTTTTAAAATTGAAGTATAGTTGATTTATAATATCGTGTTAGTTTCAGGTGTACAGCAAAGTGATTCAGTTACATATGTACATATATATATATTTTCAGATTATTTTCCATTATAGGTTATTATAAGATATTGAATAAAGGTATCACCTCACACCAGTTAGAATGGCCATCATCAAAAAATCTAGAAACAATAAATGCTGGAGAGGGTGTGGAGAAAAGGGAACTCTCTTGCACTGTTGGTGGGAATCTAAATTGATACAGCCACTATGGAGAACAGTATGAAGGTTCCTCAAAAAACTAAAAATAGAACTACCATATGACCCAGCAATCCCACTACTGGGCATATACCCTGAGAAAACCGTAATTCCAAAAGTGTCATGTACCACAATGTTCATTGCAGCACTATTTACGGTAGCCAGGACATGGAAGCAACCTAAGTGTCCATCGAGAGATGAATGGATAAAGAAGATGTGGCACATATATACAATGGAATATTACTCAGCCATAAAAAGAAACGAAATTGAGTTATTTGTAGTGAGGTTGATGGATCTAGAGTCTGTCATACAGAGTGAAGTAAGTCAGAAAGAGAAAAACAGATACCATATGCTAACACATATATATGGAATTAAAAAAAAAATGGTACTGAAGAACCTAGGGGCAGGACAGGAATAAAGATGCAGATGTAGAGAATGGACTTGAAGACATGGGGAGGGGGAAGGGTAAGCTGTGACAAAGTGAGAGTGGCATGGACATACATACACTACCAAATGTAAATAGAGCTAGTGGGAAGCAGCCACATAGCACAGGGAGATCAGCTCAGTGGGATATGGAGGGTGGGAGGGAGACGCAAGAGGGAGGAGATATGGGGATATATGTATATGTATAGCTGGTTCACTTTGTTATACAGCAGAAACTAACACACCGTTGTAAAGCAATTATACCCCAATAAAGATGTTAAAAATAAATTTTAAAAAATGATTTTTTTAAATTATGGCAAAACAAAGAAGTCCGCTGTCAAACATAATTTCTTAAATGTCCTAGAGACAAGCATAATGTTTGGGAAGTATGCCCAAGTTATGAAATGTAGCTACATACACTATGAAACACATAATCACCTTCTCATTGCAACAGTATAAAACTTCACACTCTTTTTGTTATGATAGGAACCCCTCTCCCCCAATCCTGAGTACCCCCTTGTGGAGAGACCTTCTAAGACATCATAGCAGAATTAACTTTCCCTTCTTTCCCAAACTTTTTTTTTTTTAATTTATTTAATTAATTTATTTTTTTGCGGTACACGGGCCTCTCACTGTTGTGGCCTCTCCCGTTGCGGAGCACAGGCTCCGGACGCGCATGCTCAGCGGCCATGGCTCACGGGCCCAGCCGCTCCGTGGCATGTGGGATCTTCCCGGACCAGGGCACGAACCCGCGTCCCCTCATTGGCAGGCGGATTCTCAACCACTGCGCCACCAGGGAAGCCCCCAAACTTGTTTTTATACTCTACCAGTGCTGTTGGGAAGAAGTTATATTTATCTGAAAAAAGATGATGATCTGGAGACCCACTACCACCACCACCACCACCACTGTTGATGAGATTCTGGGAAACCAGGCTCTGTGCTGGGCATGGGGACACCAGCTCTCTGAGCCACAGCCTCATGACCCACCTTCATTTTCAGACACAGCTTTGAGGGGTGGTCAGTGTGTCTGAGATACCCTTTGTGGTGACCACCTTGTACCTGTTCTCTGCAGAAAATTGAAACAATAGAGATATTGAAGAAATAAATTGTCTTGCTGTTTTTTACCTGTATTGTGAGTTTTGCCATCGTATGTGTTGTCTGCAGTTTGCTATCTGGACAGTTACTTCCTTTGCAAAATGAAATTTGGCTTACTTTGGTTCTTTTAAAAAAAGTCCTGTTTCGTGCAGTCAGTATTCATTGAAATATGTATCTGGTAAGCATATCCTTCCCGACTCGAAGGCAGTTCCTCAGGAATTTCTTTATGATGAGTTAAACCGGGAAATGATAAATAACTAAGGGCAAAAGGCCTTAAAAATATTAGGGCACGTTGATCGTCCTGCTCTTTTAAAGGGCAGTATATGTTGGGATGATGATGCCCTGAGGTGTGGGTGGAGACTTAGTTCCCAAGAAAGCGCCTTTATTTATGTGTCTTCACTACGGAGCCTTGTGGTTCAGCTTGGGCTTTGAACGTATAAGAAATATTTTCTGAATGTGTGCTTACGTATTATAGAAATGAATAGGGATGCTCTGGCTTTCCAGACAACTTTGGGGCACGTCTCTATGGAATCTTCATCAAGATAAGGAGACGCTTGAGCCAGAAATAACTGGATTTATGGATGGTAGGAAGAAAGTGGAAGCAGCATTTCAGCATGGATTTATTACATTAGGACAACTGTCTTCTGGAACTTGTCTGTGTTTATTAATTTGTTCATTCAGCAAACACTCTCTGCTCATATAGTCTTTATCATGCCCTGTGTTAGGCAATGCTGAAGTAAGAACAGACTCACAGCAGAGTTTGTGCCCTAGTAAAACAGACGGGCGTATGAGCAAAGAATTTGTGTAGTGTAATAAGTGTTCGAACAGAGATTTGTTAGCGAGGACATCTCAAAAGAACCACATAAGTTGGTTTTGAGAATGAGGAGAAATTTGCTGAGCAGTCAAAGCAGAGGGGAGCATTCTCACCGCACAAAAGCCATGTAGGCACTGGAGAACACAGGATGCCGTGGGCCGTAAGGAGTTTGCATTGGAGGCTGGCCAGACAGGAGCTGGAAGGGTCAGTTGAGTTTTGTGTGCCCTGAAAAGATGTTTGGGATTTTTAGTTGTAAGGGAGGGAGCGTCATAGCATCCGATTTGTGAATTTTCTTCTGCCTACTGGAGAAGAGATTTGTGGATGGAGGAAGGCCTGGGGGTATTCCTGTAGGAAACAAGAGGGTCGTCTGGGGTATGCATGAACGCAGTGCAGCAGAGGAGAGGGAGGCCTGTGAAAGAGACGCTGAGGGTGCAGGAGGTCTGCTGACACCTGGAGGTGCAAACTGAGGGAAAGGCCAGGCAAGACTAGTGTAACTGAGGGGATTGCATCTTGTGAGAGTAGCCCACTTGGAGGGACCGTTGTCCTGGCTTGGGTACCCAGAACCGGGTTACTTGGGTGCAGGGTAGGGTTGGAATAATGTGTAAGTTCAGTTTGGGTCATCCTGATTTCGAGGTAGCACAACAGGTAGCTCTCTAAATGCATCTGGAGCTGAGAAGAGCCATCTCCTCCATGTAAAGCTGGAGAAGGAGACTCACTTGCCATCCATCAGAGTGGAAGCCATGAAGTCACCAGAAAGAGAATATCGAAGTGGCAAGATGAGGACCAAGACTGGGACTGCGGAACATCCAAGGAGGGGGGTGGAGGTGAAGGAGCTCAAGAAGGAGGCAGAGAATTGGGGCGGGGAGGGGAGTCAAGGACTCCGGCGGAGGACGGAGGGCCAAGAAGCTGCGTACAGAGTATTTCTTACAGATTCCGTGATAAATGAACAGTGTTCACTGAGGGGAAATAGTCTATAGGTAGCAAAATTCAAATCCATATTTCCTATTAGGATCTAAGTCTTTTAGATGCCACTCATAAGTCGATATTTGTTATGCTTAAAATCTGGTATTAAAGTTTAGAAATTAAAAGACTTTAGAAAGACCCTTATTAGACTGTAGTATTATCCATTTTTAGTTGTACCTGGTACTTTTCGTGTTTCAGGTTGACTAAGACCTTTTATAGAAGGGCCTGAGACTACAGCCAAGTCCCACTTTGTATAATTGTGATATTATACAAATGTTTCCACTTCAGTTTGGCTTCTACTGGGACTCTGTGTACTTAACCTGGATTCCCAGAGCAAGAGGGTGAGGCTCAAGGTTGCACCCAGTGTAGCAGCTGAGGAAAAATGAGAATTGAAGGGTGCTGGTCTCTGCTCAGCAGTGAGCAGCCCCACCTCCCCGTGATTAAAAGTCCATTGTAATTTCCACCTCAAAGGTAACATTTTCCTACCTGCAGTAAACACCCTGGAAGAATTCTGAATCTTCCTACGGTGCAGTGTGGGAGTGCTTCCCAACAAATACTCATTAGCACCTTTCATGCCCAGAGATGAAAGATTTTCAGACATCGTAATCCCTGCAAAATCCTTTGAGGCTGGTAGGTGGAAAATGCCAAGTGATTTTGGACAGAGTAAGAGACCTTAAGGGTGCTTTTCCCAAAGTGACTTGTTAGTTAGATCCACCTAGAACCAAAATACTGATTTTATCATCTGAAAGAAGACCCACGGCAGGTGCAGTCCTGTATTGACAATGCCATCGTGATACCAGGTCCTACACATCATATTAATTCACGCCTGATCAACAGCTGATGTTACTGATTTGCCGATGTGGCTACAAGGGTTCTAACCAAAGCACGTTGCCTGATGATAAACTTAGTCATGAGCTCCTCTCTGTATCAGAGTTAATTTACTTCCAAAGTTAGTCTTTTGTAAAATAGTTAATGTACCGTGACTTTAAAATATCTGGATAAGGTTTAAGCATATTAATCTTATCTAATAAGTTGAGTGTATTGATAAGTTTCTTTAACATATTTTTCAAATTATTATTATCAATGCGCCTTTAACAGTTTTTTTAACCTTTATTGAAGTATAGCGACTTACAATGTTGTGTTAGTTTCAGGTGTACAGCAAAGTGATTCCGTTGTACACATATACGTATCTATTCTTTCTTAGATTTTTATCCATTATAGGTTACTACAAGATATTGAATATAGTTCCCTGTGCTACAGTAGATCCTTGTTGGTACCAATACGCCTTTTCTTGTATGCTTATTAAGTTCTTCCTAAGGGACTAAGAGACTGTTAACTCTTAAACTGTCATTGAGGTACTTTCTGTCTTGAGAACTGATCCCAGGGCTATTTAAAATGTTATTAGAATCTCAGAGAATTGTCAGTAGAGCTGGAGATGGACCACCAATGTTGATCTCACGACCAGGGCCTGGGGGACTTCGAGGACGGAGTGGGTGGCTGGTAAAATGGTAGAGAAGGACTGGCTCTCAGAGCAGCTCTAGATAAGGATGCTGGAGCAGGTGCGGTTCTGGGCAAGGATAGTGGGGTGTCGGGGGATACGGAGCCAGAGCACACCGGATTGGGAATGTGATTCTAGCTCCTCCAGATTACTCTCTGCTCCCACTGTGGGATGAGAGTGAGTGTAAGGTAGGAAGGGGAGACTGGGTTGGATTAAATATTCAACTTGTGTATAAAGTTAAAAAACCCTCTGGCTAATTCATATAGAAGATTTTCACGAGCATGCTTAATGCCATAGAAATTTTCTTTCTTTTTTTTTTGCGGTACGCGGGCCTCTCAGTGTTGTGGCCTCTCCCGTTGCGGAGCACAGGCTCCAGACGCGCAGGCTCAGCGGCCATGGCTCACGGGCCCAGCCGCTCCGCGGCATGTGGGATCCTCCTGGACCAGGGCACAAACCCGTGTCCCCTGCATCGGCAGGTGGACTCCCAACCACTGCGCCACCAGGGAAGCCCCCATAGAAATATTTTTTAATGAAGTCAAGTTCTGTTACAGCACAAAGATGAAAGGTAAGCTAAATAGAATATTGGCTTTTTTGTGTGTCACTACATTGGAACTAAAAAAAAAAAAAAATCCAGCAACCAACTGTTGAAGAAAAACTTCATCTTTGTCTTTTTATTTTTGTTTCCTTGGGAGTTGAGGATATAATGACTCTACCTCTTCTTTCCTTGCCTGATATCACTTGGGAGTCCCTAAGTTTTCGAATGAAGTGAGAACAAGACTTGACAAAGGAGTCAGTATAAAATAATGGCAAAATGGGGCTTCCCTGGTGGTGCAGTGGTTAAGAATCCACCTGCCAATGCAGGGGACACGGGTTCAGGCCCTGGTCCGGGAAGATCCCACATGCTGCGGAGCAACTAAGCCCGTGTGCCACAACTACTGAACCTGCACTCTGGAGCCCACGAGCCACAACTACTGAGCCCATGTGCCATAACTACTGGAGCCCGCATGCCTAGAGCCCGTGCTTCACAACAAGAGAAGCCCACGCACCACAAGGAAGAGTAGCCCCTGCTCGCTGCAACTAGAGAAAGCCCGTGCGCAGCAGTGAAGACCCAATGCAGCCAAAATAAATAAATAAAAGAAACCATGATAACTGTAGGAAAAAAAAATAATGGCAAAGGAGAGAAGCTGGGTGATAGAGTTAGCAGGGACAGGGCAGACAGGATGCCTTAGGCATTAGGAGTGAGCTGGTAGACAATTCTGGGAGGCATCCAGCAGTTTAGGTTTGAGCCGGAAGGAGTTATTAATAGCAGTTTGGTTGAGGTCTGAGGCATGGGTGGTAGAGTTCCTGTGGGTGGTCTAAGAGGTAGAAAGGGAATGGAACATACATTATGGGCCCTGAAATTTTGACTCACATTATATTCCTAGACTGTCCCTGCACATGTATTTCACATTGTAAGAATCGGTAAATGCATAGGTCACTGTCCTGCCCCCACGCCCTCTCCATTTACAGCTATTTTCTAATTGACATCTTAGTCAGTCATCCTCATGAAAAACAGGTAATAAAATACCTGTGGGAAATATGTTGCTGATTCCATGCTGAAGTCATTAAAATTAAATGTCTGAAGTACTTTCAGTCTAAGGAAATTCTGTGATTGTAGTTGTTTAGAGATGTACAAATCGTTTAGGTACAGTAACTGTAATTTGATGCTAATTGGACTCTCTGGTTTGGTCTCAGGAGAGAAGGTAGAGATTGATTGCTGAATGGCTGGCCATAGGAAGAGCAAAATTAGGAAAATAGCATAGCAAAGCCCTCAGTCACATCAACCTACTGAGAATTTGAAATTCATACCCTTTCCCCCAAATCCTTTTTATCTTGCATACACAGAGTTCACATTTAATAAATTTGCCATAATTTATGCTCATTCCTCAACAATTCCCCTAGTTTATTTTACTTTGGGCCCAAAGGACCAGAAGCTGTTTATTCTACAACCTCCTAATGTGTGTTGAGCATCTTTCGTAGTGATGGGTAATTTTTTCTAAAGAACAGTAATGCTATAGGGCCCAGCCTGATGCTAAACTCAGAAACAGATGTACAATTACCTGCCCGTTCAGAAGGCTCCCTTGCTGGTCTGGGGTTAGAGGAGGCTTCAGTGCCCCAATTAATTTAATAGCTCTTGATTTTGGAATATTATGAAAATAGTTTCCGAATATTACTATAGATATTGAAACACAGTAATCTCCAAGTCAAATTGTGCCAGTTTCCCAATTGACATTTTCGTTTTAATATTTAATTTACCCACTTTCTCTGTTCCTAGAGAAATATTTTTTTAAAAATGTTTTACAGTATTTGTTAGTAACGGACTTTGAAGTATTACTTGGTATTACTGAGTCATCTTGCTAGCCTTGTGCTTATTAAGAATAATGCAAAGTTTTTATTCATGCTGCTCCCTGTGGAAGAAAGCCTGCATTTCTTTCTACATCCCAGAAGCCAGGACAAGAAGAGAGAATTAACATCTATTATTTAACATTTATTGACTTGGACTAAGCCCCATGTCAGGTAATTTAAAGATGTTTTCTCATTTTGCTTTCACAACAGCCCCGGGAGGTGGGTGTCATCATTTCCATTTTGCGTGGATGGAAATAAGGTTTAGAGAGGTAGATAAATGATCCAAAGTCAGGGATCGTCAAGGGGTTTTCTCCTAACTCCTTACCACATGCTCCAGCCTTCTTATGAATGAACTCACTCCTATTTTGCAAACACTTTAGGATTTTCTTGTTAATTTTCATCATTATGAACTACAGTTAATTTTCATTCCATGTCGATGAATGGTGCCGGGCTAGTGCCAGTGGGAGGGGCTCATGGATTGCTGGCATGCACGTCTGCTTTTGCGGTCACCGTCTCATGACTAAGCGCAGGTGGCAGCCTGGGCTGGAGGGGCTCCATCCTCATCTGCTTCTCTCTCTGCCTTCACTCCGTGCTGTGCTTCATCGCACTTGATGCTGCTCTGCGTCTTATGTGGGTCTTGGGCTTCCTGGTCTCTCTGTCCTTCATGCATGCTTTCCCCCTTACGATAATGCAGGACCTCCCTGGTTCCACGTCCAAGTTGGACAGTTCTTCAAGGCCAGGTCCACAGGCAAGCCTGTCCTGCTCTGCCCAGCCCAGCGTCACATCCTTCCTGTCCGAGCTGCTCCCCAGCTGCGCCCAGCGATGCTCTGGTGGGCATGACTGCTGGGCCGTCTTTCTTGATCCCAGCCTGTCTCATCTGTGGATGCAGGGTCTGCCTTTATCTTTGGAAATAGGTGCCCTGCAACCTCCAAACTTTTTTTGAAAAGTTCTGGAGTTTGTTTCGTTGTAGAGGTTATTTGTTTTGTTTTGTTTTGTTAGGTGTGTTTTGTTTTCTTCTCCTTTTAGGCTGGACTCAAATCCTCTTGCTCTAGTTTGGCTTGATGATCTGAGTGGTGTTGCTGCTGAGAATGCCTGTTTTGGATAGATTTAATGGATTTTGTTTTGCTTTGGTGGTTTTTCTTTTTTTTTTTTTAACCGAGGGAAGTTTCTGGCATTCTTCATAGTGTCATCTTGCTCCCATCCCACATGCCCAGTTTTTCCTGCCTCTTTATATAACGTATAATGTCTTTGCTGTCTTTTCTCCCTTGCTAACTCTAGGCCCTTGGATAAGTGGCGCGGGGTCTGATGCATCTTTGGTTCACTCATGGTGCCCAGCATCACACTTTGCTGTTAACTGGGACTTAAATGTTACTAAATTAAGATGAGTTATTTGTCAGCTACAGTCAGCACAGCCGGAGATTCAGATGTACGTCGTGTGAAACCACAGGCTGCATTTTATGGGTCCTACTGTTCGCTTTGATCAAAAAGTTTCTGATGTTGGTTTACTTCTTGGGTCATTACATTTCATTCCTGTAATAATGGAATGAAACAGCCACAGCTGTTTGACCACTGGGGACTCTCACATGTGCTGCTTTTTGCAAAATGAATTGATGAATCAAAAACTAAAGCAGCCTTCTGCCAAGTGTTTCTCTCACCTTTCAGAAAGGCTTCATCACCTGTACTGTGGCTGTCATTTCTTTGTATTTGTTTGCGTTGTGCGAAACCTTATCTCCGATTTCCATACCAGTGACACAGAATCACTAGAGCCTTCTCTGTGAGCTGGTACCTCTTTATTTCACGTGTACTGTTTGTCAGTGGGAGGACATTAAAACATTTATGAAAGGTGTTCAGAAGAGAATTTACTGTAAAACCTACGCATTCTTTATTTCTGGAAGTAAAAGCATACAGCCCGCGTTTTCTTTTTCCTAAATATTTGCCTTTAGGGACTTCCCTGGTGGTCCAGTGGTTAAGAATCCGTCTAGCAATGCAGGGGATGCCGGTTCGATCCCTGGTCAGGGAACTAAGATCCCACTTGCTGCAGGGCCACTAAGCCCGCGTGCCACAACTAGAGAGTCCGAGTGCCGCAACTACAGAGACCCTGTGCTCTGGAGCCCGTGTGCCACAACTAGAGAGAAGCCTGTGCACCGCAACAAAGAACCCACACACCGCAATGAAAGATCCCACGTGCCTCAAATAAGACCCGGTGCAGCCAAAAATAATAATAATAAAAATAAATAAATATTTTTAAAAGACCTCTCACGCTCAATAACATGAAAAAAAACCATTAAAAAAATTTGAGTTGAAACAGAAGTTTAGGTAAAAACAACATGACTTCTTCAAGTGTCAAGTGTGGCGCCTTTTAGATTATAGTGACATTAACATGCTATGTAGTGTGTTACTATCAAGTATCTTCTGAGATAATGTTTTACGCCCCGAACAACCTCCTCAGCCTTGAGGATGAACCTGTGAGATGTCACCTGAGGGCAGGAGAAGAGCTAAAGCAGTCTTGAAACGAGTCTTGCTCGGGATGAATTTGGTGCTCTTCTGGCAGGTTCCACGGCATGAACTTTCTCAGCTAAGCTCATGACTCTGAGATCATTGTTTCCTGGAGGTCCACAGGGACGGGGCCAGTCAGAAAATATTCCTTTGTCCATTGAAGCATTAGCTCGTGCTCTGTTTCCAGGAAGGAAAAGTGTGGCAGATTTGAAAAGTTCAGGAGGCCGAACTCTTTGATCACCACCGTCGTTTGGTGGCAGCCTGTGGTAAAGCATTCAAGGACAGATCTTTCCGTAGTCTACTTAAATTCAGGGATGCTTGAATCACCTTGCCACTCTGTGCCATTTTCAGGTGCACGCCCTTTCGCGTTTATTTCCTGTTTTGAGGTCAGTAGGCCCTTTCACTAAAGGAGCATTAAATCCATGTTGTAGGGTAACTTCTCCATGTGTTTTGTTCTGTTGCTCATGCCACCTGTTTTGTTTTGTTTTGTTTTGTTTTGTTTGCGGTACGCGGGCCTCTCACTGCTGTGGCCTCTCCCGTCGCGGAGCACAGGCTCCAGACGCGCAGGCTCAGCGGCCATGGCTCACGGGCCCAGCTGCTCCGCGGCATGTGGGATCCTCCTGGACCGGGGCACGAACCCGTGTCCCCTGCATCAGCAGGCGGACTCCCAACCACTGCGCCACCAGGGAAGCCCCCACCTGTTTTTTAAATACAATTTTTAGAGGTTGCACTCCATTTAGTTATTACAAAATATTGGCTCTATTCCCCACGTTGTACAATACGTCCTTGTAGCACGTCTTATACCCAATAGCTTGTACATCCCATTCCTCCTTCCCTCTATTGCCTCCCCACAGTGGTAGCCACTAGTTTGTTCCCTATATCTGTGATCATGCCACCTTTCATAAGCTATTGTGTTGTGCTGATTTGTTAATTTAATAGTTATTCAGCAGTACCTCATTTGATCTCATTTATTTCCTTCTTTCATCCCTGTGGTTCTTCAGTTACTGTAAAGGAACTCATTCTAAGGATGGGATAAAGGAAATGATAGTCTTCTAAGAAATGCATGGATATCGTTTCCTTCCGTCATTCCTTTAGCTATTAAATGGGATAGTTTGCCTGTTATCCATATAAAGGTGGGGCCTTATTATGCTTAGAGCTTGTGTTGGTAACCAAGTAGGAGGGAGAACATGATGGATGGACAGGGATGTAAAAAGACGGTTAACTGAGGCCCTGCTGCTTTTCTTTTTAAACACACGCCCCACGCCCCAACCTCCACATACAAACATTCTGTTTTGTTTGTTTATGAGTCATCCTCTGCCTTTCTTCTCTCTCCTCTCTTCTTCAAGAGGTGCTAGGAGTGATGATAGGATGGTCCTGAGTGTTGATAGGGCTGGAAGAAGTAGAGGTGGGCGGGACCGTTATTTCTCAGGAGACAGCAAGAAGGAAGCAGGTATCTCCTGCCGCGATCATCCAGGTGGTCTCTGCCCCACATGGTTTTGAGTTTCTCATGCCCGAGGTGGTGGCCTGACTCATTTCTGTTTTCCGCAGGCCCAAGGCTGCGTCATAATTGGTTTGCGAGCCCGCCCTGGTGCTGGGTGTGTGTAATTCGTGGTGCATGGATGCCGTGGTTTGGGAAGTGATGAGGAACTGTTACACTGCAGTTATCTCATGAAGAAAGTCACTCCCTGAGTGTCCGTCAACTGGATGAGGCTCATCTCTTCGTCTAGAAGCCAAAATTCAGCGGTGGCTTTAAGACATCAGTGCTAAATCCGTTTCTTTTGTCTTGGCCAGGGGTGGGCTAGGATGCTTGGCAGTGTCGTCTCATGCTGCCACCCCTGTGGGCTTCCATAGCATCTGCCCCTCTGGACTGTAGTCGTCTCCACACTGTGTTGTGACTGATGGCTTACTTATTTACAGGCTGGCGAGACTGTCCGCAGGCTTCTGATCACCATCGTATTCCCAACACTTAGCGTAGTACCTTGAACACAATAGACGTTCAACAGATACTTCTTTTTTTTTTTAAATATTTACTTTATTTAATTTTTGGGCTGCGTCAGGTCTTCGTTGCAGCGCACAGGATCTTTTCGTTGCAGCGCGTGGGCTTACGTGTCGTTGAGGTGCGGGAGCTCAGTAGTTGTGGTGCGAGGGCTTAGTTGCCCCGCGGCATGTGGGATCTTACTTCCTCCACCAGGGATCGAACCCTCATCCCCTGCATTGGAAGGCAGATTCTTTACCACTGGACCACCAGGGAAGTCCCTCAACAGATACTTCTTGAATTGAATTGAATTAACTGAATACATGACCTGCACGTAGGCATTCAAGGTATACTGTGCCTACTTTGGCATCCTCGAGTTTTCTCTCTGGATACATGAACTTTGTGGGAATCCCGGGGAACACTTACTCTAAACAGAGGCCAGATTGGCTGACAGGGTCACCAGCCCAGGGAATACAGTGGCCCAAATGGATACGCCCTGTCCTGCGTCCTGCTGTCGTTTTGTTTTTGTTTCTGTTTTGGTGTTTCAAATGAGCTGTTTTATAAATAACAAGGGACTTGCTGTGACTTGGTTCGTAGTAAGCAGTAAATGCTGTGCTCCGTGGGTCCCAGAATTCTGCTATTTGGGGAGGACAGACCGAAACTGCCTATTTTCATTGTAATCAATCACCCCTTTGTCAGGAGGGCAGATTCTCTAACATGCTATAGTCTCCTGGGCGGCTGTACCGTCGTCTTTTGTTAAGGGCGGCATCTGATTCCATGAGTTCTTTGTGCAGGAACAGTGTGTTAGTGTCAGTGTGAGAAGCTGGTGAAAATTGTCATTTAATGAAGGCATCCAGCACGTCCCTCCTCCCACCTTGGAGTACGAGTCTCAGAGGGGTTTGTTCATTATGTCTCTGAAATCACTACGGGCCTGAGAGACAGAGGTAAGAAATAATCCACCTGTGGGTGGCGATGCTGGCGGGCTCCGTCAGGTGGCGCAGACGTGGGTCGCACGAGGGGTCCATGGAGACGGGAGTTCCGTTTACTCCTAGCCCCTTTCTGGCTCCTGGAACACCTCCCACTTGCTGTATTCTTTTACTACAAACACTGGGTTGAGTCTCTGAATTGATAAGCTGCCTTGCTGATAGAGCAAGGCTAAAGGAAACCCAGAAACTTGAAGACATGTTTTTAGTCAGAGAGATAGTAGTTACGAAGGGGATTTAATCTGAAGAAGGCGTGGATTTTAAAGAGAGATTTCTCAGCGGGAAATGCATTCTTCTTACCTAGTTGGGTAGCGAGCAGCCTATTTTCAAGGCCTGGTGAAGTAGTAATTTATCTTTCTCTTTCCCAGCACTTTCTCCTTGACCTGGTTGGCCCAGCAGTGAAAGTTTTATAAACACTGGGTGCTGGGAACTTAGGCCAGGGCTTGACCACAGGCTTCTGGATTGATGAATGTTGTAGCCTTTCTTTAGGTGTGGCCCTTTTTTTTTTAACTGTTAGGTAGCTGAAGGTTCAAGTACATTCAGCATTTAGGGAAGGCATGGGGGCAGCTTTTCATCACAAAACTCAAGAGAACAATGTAAGCTATGTTCGTGAATTAAAATGCTATCATGGTGGCAAGCAGGCAGCTCAGGGGCTTTAGGATGGCAGGTTTCCCTGCTGGAAAGAGCATGAGTGAAATCTGCTGATGGACGATTTTGTCTACACAGGCTACCTACCTGCTGTCGTAGATACAAGCATACGCTTTGCGTAACTAATAATGTAGGATCACTAGAGTCTTACGGTAGGTGTGGTTTACCCAGCACAGCCTTGAATTGCGTAGACTTTACACGTAGGGCCTCTTAGACCTTTCTGGAGTCGCAGGAGATTGCAGTACCTGTCCCACTGTTGAATTACCTTAAGACATGGCTCTAGATGGCAGCTAGATCCAGTCTACAGCGTTGAGAGAATATCTGCTTATTGAAGGTGGGTTTGAGTCCTTCCAACTAGGTGAAAGCTGATTGTTCACGTGGCTCCGGAATACATACAGAAAGCGGAGGAGGTCAGAAGGGAACCCTGGGGCCCCAGGAAGAGCACTTCGGCAGCCGCTCCTTTGTCGCTGACAGAACCATTGTCACCTGTTCTGGGACCAGAGCCAAGGTCGTCGTTTGGTGATCTGAGTTCCTGCCCGAGGTCTTTCCCACTCTCTATGTGGCAGGTCTGATTTGTCCTTTCTAGGCTTCCCTTTCTTCATCTGCAAAATGAACAGGGCTTAAACTGATGTACTATAAACTTCCGTAATCCTGCCTAAAATCGTTTGAGTCCAAAATGATTAGTAATTATATTAATCAGGATATCCAGAGAATCAGAACCAACTGCCTCTTCCTTCCTTCCTCCCTCCCTCCCTCCCTCCCTCCCTGCCTTCCTTCCGTCCTTCCTTTCCTTCCTTCCTCCCTCCCTCCCTTCCTGCCTTCCTTCCATCCTTCCTTTCCTTCCTCCCTCCCTCCCTCCCTCCCTTCCATCCTTCCTCCCTTCCTTCCTTCTGTCCTTCCTCCTTCCTCCCTTCCTTCCTTCCTTCTGTCCTTTCTTCCGTCCTTCCTTCCTCCCTTCCTCCCTTCTTTCCTCTCTCCCTCCCTCCCTCCCTTCCTTCCTTCCTCCCTCCCTCCCTCTATCTATCAAGAGATTTTGAGGAACTGTTTCACATGATTGGGGTGTGGGGCCGCTAGCAAGTCCGAAATCCACAGGGCAGGCCAGCAGTCTGGAAGTTCAGGGAAAAGTTGATGTTGCAGCCTTGAGTCCAAGTTCTGCATGACAGGCAGCTGGGAACCCAGGCAGAGTTTTTACGTTGCCATCTGGAGGCAGAATTCCTTCTTCGGAAAGCTTCCGTCTTTGCTTTAATGTCTTCAGCCGACTGGCTGAGGCCCACCTACATTATGGAGGATAATCTGCTTCACCCAAAGTCTACTGATTTCAGTGTTAATTCCACCTAAAAAGGGCCTTTACAGCAACATCTAGACTGGTGTTTGACCAAACATCTGGGCACCATAGCCTAGTTGAGTTGACTCATAACGTTAACTCTCACAGTAGTTAAACTGTAAACTCTTTATTTGGAATTTAAGTCATGGTGATGGGATGGAAAAGAAGGCTGGTCTAAAATTAAATCATGCTGTCTTAGCAGTTTAAGGCATCGATTCTTCCATCGATCCTTTTGGCATACAATTATTAAGCACCCATGTGTAAGGCACTGTGCTTGACATCAGGAGAACAAAGATTAGCCCTTTACATTCAAAGTAATCAACGTCTACTCTAGAAGTAGACAAGTGAAAAAGAAACGATTGCAACACGGCTGCCTTTATTAGCGTCGTGAGGTGAAGGAGGGGAGTATAACACTTCATTGTCTTGGCGGGAGGAAAGTAAGAGATCAGGGAAGGCTTCATGGAAGAGGAGGTAAGCTTGATCTGGAGGGGTAATTAGGAGTTCTCCAGCAGGACACAGTAATATTGTACAAAGGGTGTGGAGAATAAAAGACTGTTACACGCATGTAATGGCAAAGTATTCAGAATGAATGTATGGAAACTTCTGTCACATAGTAGATGCTTGAGACTCAATAGCTGCTGTTATCATTGAAAAAACTAAAGTGTGGCAGGTGTTATATTTTATAGTTTCTTGGTTCGGAAATAACCATCTCTCAGGCCATCAGTAAGATATGGTAATTTTTGGCCTTTAAAAATTGTCAGTATAATGTATTTAGATAGAGTTCATCAAAGCTTGTTTAATTTTCCATTCTGTTCAGAAATAGTTTCTTGTCCATACTGGGTTAATTACAAAGAGAATTCAAAATTTATGTCACTTTAGGATTTATCTTATAAGGCAGGCATTCTAGACCAAACATATCTATTATTTAGGTTTCTAAAAATTTTCTCTGAACCAGTTATGTCACCTTGGGCAAATCAGTCTACCTCTTTAAGCTTTAAATTCTCCCTTTTAGAGAGAGGGAGTTGGGCTGGTTTTTAAAGGTCCACCCATAGGCCATCCTATGATCTCTCAATGAAAATCGTTATCGCCATTGTTCCTGGTTATATAGGTGTATTTCTGTAGCATGAATCATTGATAACCACACCTTTCCCAATAGCTACGGTTTACAATGAAAGTACTATATTCCACTTTGAGTATTTCACATTTTTCAATGACTTTATTAAGTATTTTATGTGCACTATCCTATTAAGTAGGTAGAATAACTCCGCAAAATAGGTATCATTTCCATTTTATAGTTGAAGAAACCAGAGGCTCAGACAATTTAAATAATGTCACTCAGGTGGTAGTGGGGGAGCTGGGGGTTGAACTCTGATCCTTTGGCTCCAAAGCCTGCGTTCTTTATCAAGGATTGTGAACTGTGAGCCACATACAATTATTCCCACAATAATTGGGGAGCCACATACAATTATTCCCACAACGTAGCATCTTGTGTACATAGCAGAGGCGAGATAATGTTTTGTAAGAAGACAGCTCTCCACCTGAAACTAACACAATGTTGTAAATCAACTATAGTTCAATTAAAAAAAGAGAGAGAGACAAGTCTCATTCTCTGAAAGGAATCCCTGTAACATTTTTTCTTCAATTTTTTAAAAATTTATTTTTGGCTGCATTGGGTCTTAATTGCTGCGCATGGGCTTTTCTCTAGTTGCGGCGAGCGGGAGCTACTCTTTGTTGTGGTGCACGGGCTTCTCACTGCGGTGGCTTTCCTTGTTGCGGAGCACGGGCTCTAGGCGCGTGGGCTTCAGTAGCTGCGGGCTTAGTTGCTCCGCGGCACGTGGGATCTTCCTGGACCGGGGCTCGAACCCGTGTGCCCTGTGTTGGCAGACAGATTCTTAACCACTGCGCCACCAGGGAAGTCCCAAGCCCTGTAACATTTTAAACAGTGAAAGAAAAGAGAGGTGCTTTTTGGTATGTTGACCAACAGGGCCATGAGTTGTAATATGTCCCTGGGCAGCATTTCAGACATAGGAGGAAAGTATTATTCTCCATAACATGAGAGGACCCAGAAGCCACCTGCTTCATTAGTAACGAAACTCTGGTCCTTTGCCTCTGCTCCCTTGCATGTGGGTTCTGCCCCACACGCCGTGATCATTGCTCTTGACTCGCTGCTTCTTATAAGGATCTTGGCTGGTCCCTCTGTCTGGGGGATCATTTCCGTGATTTCGAAATAGCATTCAGATGTCAGCCTACTTGCCATCTCAGGGGGCTATTTCTTGACCTTCCAGTTTAAATTAGATGCTTGTCACTCACTAGCTCATCATCCTGTTTTATGTCTCTGCATTGCAAGTATCACTCTAGGATATTTTTCTTATTTGTTTATTTACCTGTTGGTTTGACTGCTTCGTCCCATTTGAGTAAAGCTCAGTGAGAGCAGAGACTTTCGCTCTTATTTACTGCTGTATCCTCAGAGGGTGGAATAGTGGCTTGATAACAGTAGGCTCGTTCTGTCTGTTTAACCATCCATCTATCTCCCCCACTTCCCTTCTTCTTCCCCCCACCATCGTTTGTCTTTC